>NC_135584.1:39987372-40656538 GCF_965152235.1 Eretmochelys imbricata | reverse complement strand
CGATTACAGTTTTGGGCTTCCCATCTTGGATGTATCTTTCTATTTCCTCAGGAACATCCTCTAAGAACTGCTCCATTTGCATTAGGAAGGGCAAATCTTCTGGAGATTTCACACCTGCTCCTGATATCCAGGCATCCCAATGTTTCACAATGTGGTAGGCTTGTCGGGTAAATGACACGTCTGGTTTCCACCTTAGGGCTCTGAACCGCCAACGGGAGTACTCGGGGGTTAGCCCCATTCTGACTCTCGCCTTGGTTTTAAACCGTTCATACTGGTTCATGTGGTCCTTAGGCATTTCAGCCGCCACCTCAGCTAAGGGTCCACTGAGCTGTGACCTCAGCTTTGTATTGGTCTGTAGAGATGCTGTACAAAGGCAGGCCTTTTCGAAGTTTTCTAAGAAGGCCTCGGTATCATCGCCTGCCTTGTAGGTGGGGAACTTCCTGGGATGTGAAGTGGTACCTGGAGAAGGATTGCTATTCTGCTGAGCCTTTGCCTTCTCCATCTCCAGGGTATGCTTCCTCTCTTTTTCCTTCTCAGCATGCTTCCATTAGGCAAGAGTGGCAAATGTGGGTAGCCCAATGTGTAGCAAAGCACAGGATGGACTAAGGCCTCAGGTAATTCAGTGATTTACAGGGTAAGATTATAGGGCTTCTTCTTCAGCTTCTTCTTCTCTTCAGCCCAAAACATCTTTAAAGGTAGCAGTACAGTGTCACCATCCATGTCTGCCTTTACGTCTGACTGACCCTGACAATATTTGCCCTATTGGAATCCTACCCTCTGTTTGTTGTCTACAGTGTCACCATCATTTTAACAGGTTTCAAAGTAACAGCCGTGTTAGTCTGTATTCGCAAAAAGAAAAGGAGTACTTGTGGCACCTTAGAGACTAACCAATTTATTTGAGCATGAGCTTTCGTGAGCTACAGCTCACTTCATCAGATACATACCGTGGAAACTGCAGCAGACTTTATATATACACAGAGAATATGAAACAATACCTCCAACAAAGCCCGTTGCCAATTGTGCCCACATATCTATTCAGGGGACACCATCACAGGGCCTAATAACATCAGCCACACTATCAGAGGCTCGTTCACCTGCACATCCACCAATGTGATTTATGCCATCATGTGCCAGCAATGCCCCTCTGCCATGTACATTGGTCAAACTGGACAGTCTCTACGTAAAAGAATAAATGGACACAAATCAGATGTCAAGAATTATAACATTCATAAACCAGTCGGAGAACACTTCAATCTCTCTGGTCACGCAATCACAGACATGAAGGTCGCTATCTTAAAACAAAAAAACTTCAAATCCAGACTCCAGCGAGAAACTGCTGAATTGGAATTCATTTGCAAATTGGATACTATTAATTTAGGCTTAAATAGAGACTGGGAGTGGCTAAGTCATTATGCAAGGTAGCCTATTTCCTCTTGTTCCCCCCCCCCCCAGATGTTCTGGTTTAACTTGGATTTAAACTTGGAGAGTGGTCAGTTTGGACGAGCTATTACCAGCAGGAGAGTGAGTCTGTGTGTGTATGGGGGTGGGTTTTTGGAGGGGGGTGAGGGAGTGAGAGAACCTGGATTTGTGCAGGAAATGGCCCAACTTGATTATCATGCACATTGTGTAAAGAGTTGTCACTTTGGATGGGCTATCACCAGCAGGACAGTGAATTTGTGTGGGGGGGTGGAGGGTGAGAAAACCTGGATTTGTGCTGGAAATGGCCTAACCTGACGATTACTTTAGATAAGCTATTACCAGCAGGACAGTGGGGTGGGAGGAGGTATTGTTTCATATTCTCTGTGTATATATAAAGTCTGCTGCAGTTTCCACGGTATGTATCTGATGAAGTGAGCTGTAGCTCACGAAAGCTCATGCTCAAATAAATTGGTTAGTCTCTAAGGTGCCACAAGTACTCCTTTTCTTTTTACCATCATTTTAGTCTTTTTGATTGCAGCGAATCCTGCACCCTGACTTCACATCCTTTATTCCTTCCAACTTCTTCATTGGTCTGGAAATCATTACACCTGACATTACTGGGTCTGGAACACATCGAGGGTCTCACCCCTCCACTTTGCTCATTCTCTCCTGGAGCTCATATGCATATGCCCAGACAGTTTCACCAGGCTCCTGCTTGCTCTCAAATAACTCTTTTAGTCTGGTTCCAATAGGTGCCTTTGTGAGAGATTAAGTTACCAATCTGCCTGAGGTATCAGGTGATCAGGCTGAGGCCACAGGATCGTTAGGGAAGGAGATGATGGAGGACACCAAGTAACTGAGTTTAAAGCTTTATTAATAAAATAAAGTAAAATAACAGCGGAGAGGGCTGAGGGATTCCCACATCACTCAGAGGAAGGAAGAAAGCGTTAATGTCCCAGCCCTAATCCACTTTCATACTCAGACATGCACTACTCGAGGCTGGCCAAACCCGGGTGTAACGTACGAAGAATCGGGTGGAGAGGTGGATGGGAATTCTGTGCTGTGCACAGGTCATCCAGGGTCCACTGTTGATCTCCAACTTGCTTCAGCTCTCGGGAGGGTTTTAAGTCCTGGGTTCTTCTTGGGGCATTTCGTCCAGGGACCTTTGTCCGCTGTACTCTTTGTATCAGTCCAAACCGGCCTTCCGAGGCTTCCTTGGCTTCCCCAAAACACATCGGCTTCAGGGTTGTTATGTTCCCATTCACAGACCTTTGCATTCTCACTAGTTTTTGCAATCCCCTGCAGTCCTGTTCAGTTTACTGCTCTGTTCTCACAGCTGGTTGGAATTGGAATCCAGGCCCCCATCTTTCTTGGCATCAGAGAGTCTGCTTGGGTGCATTGGCCTTGAGCGGCTGGAGTCAGCTTCTTTTCTTCGGACCTAGTTGGATCGTCGAGTTAACCCGTCCCTTTCTCCCTTCCTCCCCTTTTGGCCTCTTGCAACTTGCAAAGGAATCTTTCACTCCACACTCACACCTTCAACCCCTCCCAAAATCCTTTCCCATGCATATGCCTATATAGGCGTCAGGGATATACAATGCTAATGCTTACTACATGAGCTGGGTCCGCCAGGCTCCCGGGGAGGGACTGGAATGGGTCTCTTTTATAAGCACCGCTGGGAGTCTAATATACTACCTTGATTCAATGAAAGGGCGATTCACCATCTCCAGGGATGACTCCAAGAGTGAGCTGTATCTGCAAATGGCCGGCCTGAAGCCCGAGGACACCGCCCGGTATTACTGTGCGAGAGACACAGTGACACCAAACGGGTTTGTGATCGTACAAAAACCCAGGCTGCGGAATCGCCCTTCTCCCGGCGGCCACACGGGGGCAGCAGCCACACCCCCTGCTTCGGGCTCGGGCAGGAGACCCGGCACCCGGGGGAACGGGACACAAACCTCCCGCCAGTTTAACCCTTCCGTTCCCAGGCAACGTTTCTCCCCTTCCTGCCCAGAGCCCCGCTGGTCCTGGGGTTCAGGGATCCCTCGCTTCATCTGTGAACCCCAATCCGGAGTGAGTCCTGTTCTGAATCACTCTCCCCTCGCAGACCTGGCACCTTGCCTCTCCCGGGCCCACCTCGGTGTCAGACTCACAGGCCAGCGTCTGTCAGTGTAAAGGGGACAAGCACATTGGGGTTTGCATCAGATCCAAAGGTTGGAGCCAATTGCTCCTGGGGCCAAATCCGCCGCTAGTATAAAGTCACCGCAACTGCTTTCACTAGACTCGAGTTACTCCTGATTTACACCAGGGATGTTTATGGCATTAATGTAGTGGAAGGTAATTAGTTAATTATAACCGATGTGGGGCCCCTCCCAGTGGCATCTCTGCCCTTCACAAACGTTTATTGCCTTTATCCCCACAACACCGCCATGAGGCGGGGAACTATCACAGCCCCAGGTTCAAAAAGTGGGACTGAGGCAGAGAGAGATGGAGGCTGGGATATGGCATTGGGCCATTCAGAGTCCGGGCGGGGCTGTGGGGCAGACAGGGCCGGCTCTCGGTTTTGTGCTGTCCCAAGCAAAAAAATTTTTGGGTGCTCCCCGTTTTTTTGGCTTTTACACATTTGCACTTTGCAATTTTCTTTTTGTTTTGACTGTTTAAAATTTTAAAAAATGAAAACAGAATTTGTAGTTAGTGAAATAAAACAATTTCCTACTAGTGTACTCATTAACACCAGCACCCAAGCAAAGGAACTTCCACTCCTCCCCTTGGAGCCACCAAAGCCTGGCGAAAATGGAGAGATGGCCCAGCTGCTGCTTCCCCCAGCCACTGGGCCAGTGACCCTGCCAAAGAAGGAGATTCAGCTGATTTGGCAAATCCGTGCTGGCTAGTCCTCATCATCCACTAGGAGCTTACAAATGCGTTGTTTAGTAATTTGTTCCAGCCCCTTTCCAGGATCGAAGTTGGGCTGACTGGTGCTTCATTGGACCTCTTCCTAAAGATGGCAAATGTCAAACCTTTCTCCAGTCCTCTGGCACCTAACTGGAGGAAAGGAGCAACTGATCCAGGGGCATCCAAAGCCGGGCCCCTGCAGTTGGTCATTTAAGACCCACAAAAGGGTACCTGGCCATGCACTTTCAGCCAAACTCCACCGGCATGGAGCCCCATGGAGCCCCCAGGGCTCAGAGGGCAGAGCTGAGTCCCGCAGCACCAGAACAGCCAGGGAGCAGGGATGGTGCCCAGAGCCTGGGGACAGGCTGGTGTCGAGACACCCGGGTCCCGATGCTGGACCAGTCCCAGGCGAGTTGGCCCGGAGGGGGTGGGAAGCAGCTTTGGACTGGTCAGTCCCGAGTCCAGGGGCAGCTCTGTGCACCAGGCCAGCTGTTTGCAGTGAAGTTTGGCTCAGCAGGGCCGGAGGAGGCCGCCCAGCCCATGCCACGGGTGGCGTCTCCTCCTCTCAGGGGTGGCTCCGGGCCCGGCCCCTCCCTCTGCCTCTGTGGCGGTGGCTCACTGGCAGGGCCGGCTCTAGGTTTTTTGGCACCCCAAGCATGTAAGCTTGCTTTGCTGGTGCCTAGAGCTGGTCCTGGGGGCAGAGATCATCCAGCACCAGAATAAACCCCACACCACTGAGCCTGGGAATGTGGCACTGCTGGGACTTTCCAAAGAGACTCCAGCATTTTTTTTCATCCATTTGACAGCTGGAAATCACAGCCCTTGTGTAAACGGTGCAGCTCAGGGTCCTGGCCCCAATAAAGTTCCACAATGTCACAGAGTCACCATGGAGATAAAAGGCCCCGCCCCTCAGCCCCCGATGACATCACAGCCCAGCGCTGGCCCTCAGGGCATTGGGGACAGTCACGTGGCGAAGGGCTGTGGACAGGGACACGGTGGGATTTCATGGGGTCGCTCAGGGGGAGGCGGCTCCCGAGGGAGAAGCAGAGGCCCGTGGGTGGGGGGCCAGGGGGGCACGAGGGTCACAGCGCGCAGCTCCCACTGAGTGAGATACGGCCCCGGCCTCCCCAAAGTCTCGCCTAGTCTAGTTTGGAGGTAGGGATGAAGGTTGAGGGCTAATATTAAAACTCAGATTAGAATTTACATTCAGGGTTAGAACTGTACCCTGGGTAAAGTCCGGATTTGGGGCTCTAAGTCAGGTATTCATGTAGTTTTCTGGTTCAGACATATATGAAGGTGGCGTTTATCCTCAGGGTCACGGTTAGGTGGGGGAGCTAGAGGAGGGATAAAGAAGATGCCAGTTTCTCTCCTTATGGTCGAGTAGGAAGCTCCGACTGAGACAAGGGTTAGGTACCACAGAGACAAAGCTCCGCCTCTTCTCTCGGCCCCACACAAAGGAACTGAGTCCGGGCTGGGAAATGGCGGGGGTCTCTTATAAGGAGCGGGGCATGCAAATGAGGGTGAGAGATTCCTGTTTAAATCTGTCCCTCTCTCTGCCCAGGCTGCACCGGGAGACACAATCCGCAGCCCCCCGGGTCTCTGCAGTCACCAGCCAGTCCCCGGAGAACTTTCCCCTTCAGCACCTGGGGAAATGAAGCTTTGGTTGTACCTGGTTCTCATTGCAGCATCTCCAAAAGGTCCATTCTCCCTTTCCATGTACTGGGGAGGCGGGGGGTTATTGTGCTATTTCCCGAGGTCCTCATGTTCCGCATAATTAATTGTTATTCCCAGATGCCCGGTCCCAGCTGCAGCTGGTGGAGTCCGGAGGGGACGTGAAAAAGCCCGGAGACTCTCTCCGCCTCTCCGGCAAAGCCTCCAGGTTCACGTTCAGCAGCTACTGGATGAGCTGGGTCCCCCAAGCTCCCGGGAAGGGGCTGGAGTAGGTCGCCCAGATTCATGGCTGTAGCATATAGGACAGTGACTCGGTAAAAGGGCGATTCGCCGTCTCCAGAGATGACCCCAACAGCCTGTTCTACCTGCAGCTGAACCTGCCTGAAGCCCGAGGACACCGCCCGGTCTCACTGAGCGAGAGACCCAGCGAGGGGAATCCCGACCGGGCTCACACAAAAACCCGAGCGGCAGAACCGCCCTTCTCCCGTGCGCCGCGAAGGGGCAGCACTTCCACAGACAGCCCAGCCCTGGGCACAGGAACGGGACCTACAGCCAGAGTGAAAAACAAATCCGTGCTCAGGTTTCAGAGCTCAATATCCATCTACAGAGCCAGAGACTCCTGGGACTGGAGGGGACCTCGGGAGGTCATCTCGTCCCGCCCCCTGCACTCATGGCAGGATTCAGTATTATCTAGACCATCCCTGGCAGGTGATTGTCCAACCTGCTCTTAAAAATCTTCCCTGATGGAGATTCCACAACCTCCCTGGAAATTGATTCCAGTGCTTAACCACCCTGCCAGTTAGGAAGTTTTTCCGAATGTCAAACCTCCCTTGATGCAATTTAAGCCCATTGCTTCTTGTCCTATCCTCAGAGGTTTAAGAGAATAATTTGTCTCCCTCCTCCTTGTACTCCTCCTTTTATGTACTTGCAAACTTATCACATCCCAGCAACCGGATGAATGTAACACGAACCTCCAGTCAGTTTTAACCCTTCCGTTCACGGACAATATCTCTCCCCTTCCTTCCCAGAGCCCCGCTGGGTGCAGAGATCCCTCGTTTCATCTGTGAACCCCAATCTGGAGTGAGTCCTGTTCTGAATCACTCTCCTCTCGGAGACCTGGTGCCTCTGCTCTCTTGGGGCCCGTCTCTGTGTCAGACTCACAGGACCCCTCCTGTTGGTGTAAAGGAGACAAGCGCATTGAGGGATTGATCCAGTGCCAATCAGAGACAACGGGATTCATTCTCTTGCCCTCCTTTGGGTTTGTATCACACCCAACGGATGGAGAAAATTCCTCATGGGGCCAAATCTTCAGCTAGCGTAAAGTCTCTGCAACTGCTTTCACTGGATTCATAGACTCATAGATATTAATGTCAGAAGGGACAATTATGATCATCTAGTCTGACCTCCTGCACAATGCCGGCCACAGAATCTCACTCACCCACTCCTGCAATAAACCACTCACCAATGTCTGAGCTATTGAAGTTCTCAAATCATAGTTTAAAGACTTCTAGGTGCAGAGACTCCTCCAGCAAGTGACCTGTGCCCCATTCTGCAGAGGAAGGTGGAAAACCCCCAGGGCCTCTTCCAATCTGACCTGGAAGAAAATTACTTCCCGACCCCAAATATGGTGATCAGCTGAATCCTAAGCATGTGGGCAATGTTTGCCAGCCAGATACCCAGGAAAGAATTCTCTGTAGTAACTCAGATCCCACCCCATTTAACATCCCATCACAGGCCTTTGGGCCTATTTACCATGAATGGTTAAAGATCAATTAATTGCCAAAATCATGTTATCCCATCATACCATCTCCTCCATAAATTTATTGAGTTTAATCTTGAAGCCAGATAGGTCTTTTGCCCCCACTGCTTCCCTTGGAAGGCTGTTCCAGAACTTCACTCCTCTGATGGTGAGAAACCTTTGACTAATTTCAAGTCTAAACTTCCAGATGGCCAGTTTATATCCATTTGTTCTTGCGTCCACATTGGTACTAAGCTTCAATAATTCCTCTCCCTCCCTGGTATTTATCCCTCTGATATATTTATAGAGAGCAATCCTATCTCCCCTCAGCCTTCTTTTGGTTAGGCTAAACAAGCCAAGCTCCTTGAGTCTCCTTTCATAAGACAGGTTTTCCATTCCTCGGATCATCCTAGTAGCCCTTCTCTGTACCTGTTCCAGTTTGAATTCATCCTTCTTAAACATGGGAGACCAGAACTGCACACTGTGTTCCAGGTGAGGTCTCACCAGTGCCTTGTATAACGGTACTAACACCTCCTTATCTCTACTGGAAATACCTCGCCTGATGCATCCCAAGACCGCATTAGCTTTTTTCACAGCCATGTCACATTGGCGGCTCATAGTCATCCTGTGATCAACCAATACTCCAAGGTCCTTCTCCTCCTCTGTTACTTCTAATTGATGTGTCCCCAGTTTATAACTAAAATTCTTGTTATTAATCCCTAAATGCATGACCTTACACTTCTCACTATTAAATTTCATCCTATTACTATTACTCCAGTTTACAAGGTCATCCAGATCCTCCTGTGTGATATCCCGGTCCTTCTCTAAATTGGCAATACCTCCCAGCTTTGTATCAGCTGCAAACTTTATTAGCACACTCCCACTTCTTGTGCTGAGGTCAGTAATAAAAAGATTAAATAAGATTGGTCCCAAAACCAATCCCTGAGGAACTCCACTGGTAACCTCCCTCCAGCCCGATAGTTCACCTTTCAGTATGACCCACTGTAGTCTCCCCTTTAACCAAATTCCTTATCCACCTTTCAATTTTCATATTGATCCCCTTCTTTTCCAATTTAACTAATAATTCCCCATGTGGCACCGTATCAAATGCCTTACTGAAAACTAGGTAAATTAAATCCATTGAGTTTTCTTTGTCTAAAAAATGTTACTTTCTCAAAGAAGGAGATCAGGTTGGTTTGGCACAATCTACCTTTTGTAAAACCATGTTATATTTTGTCCCAATTACCATTGACCTCAATGTCCTTAACTACTTTCTCCTTCAATTTTTTTTTCCCAAGACCTTGCATACTACAGTTGTCAAACTAACAGGACTGTAGTTACCTGGATCACTTTTTCCCCCCTTTCTTAAAAATAGGATCTATGTTAGCAATTCTCCAGTCATACGGTACAACCCCTGAGTTTACAGATTCATTAAAAATTCTTGCTAATGGGCTTGCAATTCCATGTGCCAATTCCTTTAATATTCTTGGATGAAGATTATCTGAGCCCCCCGATTTAGTCCCATTAAGCTGTTTTGAGTTTTGCTTCTACCTCAGATATGGTAATATCTACCTCCATATCCTCATTCCCATTTGTCATGCTGCCATTATCCCTAAGATCCTCATTAGCCTCTTTAAAGACTTAAAGCAAAGTATTTGTTTAGATATTGGGACATGCCTAGATTATCCTTAAACTCCACTTCATCCTCAGTGTTTAGCGGTCCAACTTCTTCTTTCTTTGTTTTCTTTTTATAAAGCTATAGAACCTTTTACTATTGGTTTTAATTCCCTTTGCAAGGTCCAACTCTACTTGACTTTTAGCCTTTCTCACTTTATCCCTACATGTTCTGGCCTCAATAAGGTAGCTTTCCTTGCTGATCCCTCCCATCTTCCACTCCTTGTAGGCTTTCTGCTTTTTCTTAATCACCTCTCTGAGATGTTTGCTCATCCAGCTTGGTCCTGCCTATGAATTTTTTCCCCTTTCTTAGGATGCAGGCTTCTGATAGCTTCTGCAGCTTTGACTTAAAGTAATCCCAGGCCTCCTCTGCCTTTAGATCCATAAGTTCTTCAGTCCAATCCACTTCCCTAACTAATTTCCTTAATTTTTGAAAGTCAGCCCTTTTGAAATCAAAAACCCTAGTTGCAGAGGAATCCATCAGCTATCGCATCTCGGAGAATCTGAGCCCTATTATTACTAGCACTTGTCCTCCAGTCGATATCTGGGAAGTTAAAGTCTCCCATGATCACGCAGTTTTCATTAGTATTTACTTCATTAAAAACATTAAAGAGGGCTCTATCCATATCCAAATTAGATCCTGGTGGTCTATAGCACACCCCAACCACGATCCCAGGGGAGGCTCTAGTAATTTTCTTCCCCAATGTATTTTTTTCCCAGACAGACTCTGTCTTATCCATCCCATCACTTCTTATTTCTTTACATTCTACCTCATCATTGATATACAATGCTACTCCACCATCTTTACCTTTATTTCTGTCTTTCCTAAACAGCACATACCCTTCAATAGTGGTAGTCCAGTCATGACGACTATTCCACCATGTTTCTGTTCTCCCTGTAATATCTGGTTTCACTTCCTGCACCAGTAGCTCTAGTTTCTCCATTTTGTTACCTAGGCTCCTCGCATTGGTATACAAAGATCTTAATTTTTGCTGTTTGGCCTCGCTCACGTTCTTTACCCGATTAGACACGGACATTCTACAGCCAGTATGACCTATTAGACTGGTACCAACACTGCCCTTCCTCCTTATGTCCATTCTCCAACCCACGGCTGTATCCTTTCTTACTTTGTTGTTTTCTTCCCTCTCAATGTTAAAATCCGGCGTGGAAATTACCTGGACATCCCCCAACCAACCATCTCCCACAAATTCCTAGTTTAAAACTCTCTTAATTAGTTGTGCCAGCCTCCATCCTAGAAGTCCATTTCCCTCCCTTCTCAGATGAAGTCCATCCCGAGAGACCTGTCCTCTGTCCATGAATGCCTCCCAGTGGCCACACATCCCAACGCCCTCCTTATAGCACCACTGCCTGAGCCATCTGTGGATAGTCATAATCTTGTCACACCTTTGTTGCCCTTCTCTAGGAACAGGCAGAATCCCACTGAAGATCACCTGAGCCTCGATTTCCTTAAGCATCTTCCCCAGCCTCACATAGTCTCCCTTGATATATTCCAGCGAGAATCTATCGGTGTCATTTATTCCCACATGAAGGACGATCAGCGGATTCTTTCCCGCTCCCTTTAGGTTCCTCTTCAAGTAGACTTGAGTTACTCCAGATTTACACTCACTGGGGATCTGGCTATAACCGTGCCTTGGTGGGTCACATCTGAGAATACCAAATTCAGGACAAACTGCTGAGAAATAGGGAAAATACACCCTAAAACTGGTAGTTATTATCTCATAAGATATACCAAACCAGCAACAAAAGTAAACTGATGTTTCACCACACTAGCTGACAAGAAGTCAGAAAAGCAGTTTCCTTAGCTTTTCCAGTGCTTGTATCACCACCAAAACCACTAGACTTAAAGATGAGTGGTTCTTTAAAACAGTTTCATCAAATAAAATCCAGATAACGTCACACCCCAAATGCAAAATTGATGCAGGAAGGGGTGTCCCAGGCACTGCTGAATGCATCGTTGGATCTTCCCATTCTTAGTTCTGTATTACTACAGCTTCTAGCCCAATAGTAGAAGTGTTAGTGTATAACAGAAATCATAGAATCATGAAAGATCAGGGTTGGAAGAGCCCTCAGGAGGTCATCTAGTCCAACCCCCTGCTCAAAGCAGGACCAACACCAACTAAATCATCCCAGCCACGGCTTTGTCAAGCTGGGCCTTAAAAACCTTTAAGGATGGAGATTCCACCACCTCCCTAGGTAACCCATTCCAGGGCTTCACCACCCTCCTAATGAAATAGCGTTGCCTTATATCCAACCTAAACCTCCCGCACTGCAACTTGAGACCATTGCTTCTTGTTCTGTTATCTGCCACCACTGAGAACAGCCTAGCTTCATCCTCTTTGGAACCCCCCTTAATCATTTTCATTGCCCTCCGCTGGACTCTCTCCAATTTGTCCACATCCCTTCTGTAGTGGGGGGAACAAAACTGGACGTAATACTCCATGTGTGGCCTCACCAGTGCCAAATAGAGGGGAATAATCACTTCCGTCCATCTGTTGGCAATGCTCCTACTAATACAGCCCAACTCGCCATTGGCCTTCTTGGCAACGAGGGCACGCTGCTGACTGATATCCAGCTTCTCATCCACTGTAATCCCCAGGTATTTCTCTGCAGAACTGCTGCTTAGCCAGTTGGTCCCCAGCCTGTAACAGTGCTTGGGACTCTTCCTTCTGAAGTACAGGACTCTGCACTTGTCCTTGTTGAAACTCATCAGATTGATTTTGGCCCAATCCTCTAATTTGTCTAGGCCACTCTGGACCCTATCCCTACCCTCCAGTGTATCTACCTCTCCCCGCAGCTTAGTGTCATCTGAGAACTTGCAGAGGGTGCAATCCATCCCATCATCCAGATCATTGGTAAAGATGTTGAACAAAACTAGTCCCAGGACCAACCGCGGGGCACTCTGCTTGATACCGGCTGCCAACTAGACATCAAGACATTGATCATTACTCACTGAGCCCGACAATCTAGCCAGCTTTCTATCCACCTTATAGTCCATTCATCCAATCCATACTTTTTTAACTTGCTGGCAAGAATATTGTGGGAGACCATATCAAAAGCTTTGCTAAAGTCAAGATATATCACATCCACTGCTTTCCCTATATTCACAGAGCCAGTTATCTCATTATAGAAGGCAATCAGGTTGGTCAGCCATGACTTACACTTGGTTAATCCATGTTGACTGTTTCTAATCACCTTCCTCTCATCCAAGTTCTTCAAAATGGATTCCTTGAGGACCTGCTCCATGATTTTACCAGGGACTCAAGTGAGGCTGACCTGTCTGTAGTTCCCCGGGTTCTCTTTCTTCCCTTTTTAAAATTTGGGCACTATATTTGCCTTTTTCCAATCGTCCGGGACCTCCCCCTATTGCTACAAATTTTCAAAGAGAATGGCCAATGGCTCTGCAATCACATCAGCCAACTCCCCCTGCATCCTCGGATGCATTAGATCTGGACCCAGGGACTTCTGCATGTCCAGCTTTTCTAAATAGTCCTTAACCTGTTCTTTCACCAGTGAGGGCTGCTCACCTACTCCCCATACTGTGTTGCCCAGTGCAGCAGTCGGGGAGCTGACTGTGTTTGTGAAGACCGAGGCAAAAAAAGCATTGAGTACTTCAGCTTTTTCCACATCATCTGTCACTGTGTTGCCTCCCCCATTGAGGAAGGGTCCCACACATTCCTTGACCTTCTTCTTGTTGCTAACATACCTGTAGACACCCTTCTTGTTACCCTTCACATCTCTTGCTAGCTGCAACTCCAGTTTGCCTTGGCCTTCCTGATTACACCCCTGTATTGCTGTAGCAATATTTTCATACTCCTCCCTCTTCATCTGTCCAAATTTCCACTTCTTGTCAGCTTCCTTTTTGCTTTTAAGTTCCCTGAAGATTTCACTGGGAAGCCAAGCTGGTCACCTGCCATATTTGCTATTCTTTCCGCACATCGGGATGGTTTGTTCCTGCGCCTCACTAAGGCTTCTTTAAATACAGCCAGCTCTCCTGGCCTCCTTTCCCCCTCATATTAGCCTCCCAGGGGATCCTTAAGTTTCTTAAGGGAGTCTAAGTCTGCTTTTCTGAAGTCCAGGGTCCGTATTTTGCTACTCTCCTTTCTTCCTTTCGTGAGGATCCTGAACTTGACCATCTCATGGTCACTGCTGCCTACGTTGCCTCCACTTCTACTTCCCCTACCAATTCTTCCCTGTTTGTGAGCAGCAGGTCAAAAGGAGCACGGCCCCTAGTCGGTTGCTCCAGCACTTGCACCAGGAAGTTGTCCCCAACACTCTCCAAAAACTTCCTGGATTGGCTGTGCACTGCAGTATTGCTCTCCCAGGAGATGTTAGGGCGATTGACGTCCCCCATTAGTACGAGGGCCTGTGATCTGGAAACTTCACTTAGTTGTCTGAAGAAAGCCTCGTCTACCTCATCCTTCTGATCCCGTGGCCTATACCACACGCCCACCACGACGTCCCCCTTGTTGCTCTCGCCTCTGAACTTAACCCAAAGACTCTCAACAGGCTTTTCTCCATTTTCAAACTGGAGCTCTGAGCATACAATGCAACTCTTACATACAATGCAACTCCTCCACCTTTCCTCCCCTGCCTGTCCTTCCTGAACAGTTGATACCCATCCGTGACACTGCTCCAGTCATGTGAACTGCCCCACCAAGTTTCTGTTATTGCAATCACATCATAGTTCCTTGATTGTGCCAGGACTTCCAATTTTTCCTGCTTGTTTCCCAGGCTTCTTGCTTTCCTGTACATGCACCTAAGCTAATTAGCCAAATGGCTTATCGAAATCATGTTTGACTAAAACAGGATGTTTCTTTGTAAGGTTCATTGTGGAAGTAACAAGGTGATAGAATTTCTTTACAAACCCAAGGTAAAACTTGGTTAGACCAATAGTAGATTGGATCTGCTCTTGCAGCATGATTCCTGTATGTTTCATGTGATCTTGCCCTAAGCTAATGAAAATAGCTAATTTATTTATACAAGTTCTAGCAAATGTTTGGAACCCAATTCTTATCAAGTCAATGTAGATATTAATGTTCTCCAAAGTGTAGTGTAGGAATCTTGGCATTTAGTCATGGAAGCAAGATGGTAACGTGCCTCAGTTTCCCTTTTCATACAGCACATTAGGTCTGCAATGTCTTTTTTCCTGTGTACAGTTTCAAGACTAGTTACAGGCCCTACCTGTGAAATATCAATATCACAAGGTCTTTTAACGTAAAGTGTGATCTTATGTATCACTTCCAACATGTTCAAAGGTTTTTCCAAATGATTAGGCACGTTGTACATTTTCATAGTTTTTGGTATCAGCAAAACATTAGTCACAAGAGTTAACATTAGCATTAATATGAACATTAAATTAATTACAAGTGTACATTTCCAATCATTTTTGTCATGCCACACCTTTGGGTCAGTACCATTGGGGTTTTGGCATTTTAGGGTTAACCGGTGGCTTTTATTTGAAAGGTTTAGTCTTTCCCTTCCTCTCCTGTTCTGGGGGCGGGGGGGGGGGAGGCGGGTGTCAAAATCTGAGCTCTTTTGTGCAACAGAATCCATTGTCTGGCTGGGTGTGTCCTCTTTGCTAAGGCCTATGGGCAAGTCTTTCTCTAATAACAATAATAATAACAACTAATAATAATTCCAAGGCTGGACTCTGTCTTAAAGAGATACCATCCATTTTCAGTAGCATGTTAGACCCAAGGTTCTTTTATCCTTCCATTACCAAACTCTGCTTCCACATGGAATCAGATGTTAGGTTCACTAAGAGACTGAAAGATATATCTAAAGTATTTAGAGATGAAATTTTGCCTACTATCCCCTGTATTCTCAAGAGATTAACTGCACCGCTGTCTTGGTCTGTAGATTCAGCTACGCAGTCTTCTCTCCGAACCTGAGACTCAGACTCTTCCCTCCAAGAGTCAACACCGTGACATCCCTGTTCCAACAACATTGTTTCCCCAACAGGCTGGCCAAGCTCAGTCACTTGGTTATAGGGCTGTTCAACATCCCAAACAATTTTTATTCCATCTGAGACCTTTTAGGCGATCCACACTGGATTTTTCAAAAGCAAGCTCATGGATCCATACATATCTGAAAGACTCTGGCAGTTAGGAACTGAAACTCCCTTAATCAAATCACTTCCACACCTCTCAGTTACAGCAAACTGCTCACAAAATCTACCATGGCAAAAACTGCCATGAGGATTCTTCTCCTTAGGAGCTCCTTTAAGGAACAATTCCGCTTTATCTTGCTCCACAGACGCATTGCTCTGCTGAGCCACAACCAACTCCTTCTGAATTTCATTTAAACCCAGAATCACCTCTGGCCCATCTAGAGGAGTTTTATACAACCCCCTTTCAGGCAAGCTGCTAGACTCCATAGTTAAAAGGTTAGAGGCGCTCTCTTTCCCTTTGCAGCCCTTCTTGCTGGCAACACTGCAAGTTACCAAGCTCACACACACAAGCTTTGGAATTATTTCCTTCATGTTAAAATTTTCCACATTGTCAGTGGGTAGCACAGTCAAATCATCTTCATGCTCTCCTGGTGCCCTGGTCATGATATCAACCTGGTTAAACAGAGTTGCCATACCCCCAGCAACACACGAGAACAGGCAAAATAGAAGCACCAGAATCGCCTGGTCCCTTGTTAAGACACTCGCTGGACACTATGTTATGACACTAGCTACTATCTATCTATCTAGCTATCTATCTAATCTAATCTAATCTATCTATCTATCCTTAATTCTCTAGTTACGGGTCTTCCTCCTTGTCTTGGATCCCCAGCCCCAGACAGTGTGACCGCTCGGGGAAGGAGTTGCTGTTTCTTATAAGGAAGTGGATATGCAAATAAAGGTGTCAGTTTCCTGTTTAAATCTGAGGCTCTCTCTGGCCAGGCTACACCCAGATTCACAATCCGCGGCCCCCTGTGTCTGCCAGTAACCAGCCAATCCGGTGAGAACTTTCCCCTCCAGCGCCAGGGAAAATGAGGCTTTGGCTCCACTATGTTCTCATTATAGCAGCTTTGGAAGGTAATTTCTCCCCCTAAATGCATTGCAGCGGCAGAGGAAGATTGCATTATTGCTATGCGTACTCATATAATTTATAACATGGTTTATTCCCAGGTGTCCGCTCGCAGATCCAGCTGGTGGAGTCTGGAGGGGATGTGAAAAATCCTAGAGACTCTCTCCGCCTCTCCTGCAAAGCCTCCGGCTTCACCTTCAGCAGCTACGAAATGAGCTGGGTTCCCCTAGGCTCCCGGAAAGGGGCTCGAGTGGGTCGCTCTTATAAGCACCGGTGAGAGTACTTACTACCTCGATTCAGTGAAAGGGCGATTCACCATCTCCAGGGATAACGGCAAGAGTGAGCTGTATCTGCAAATGACCGTCCTGAAGCCCGAGGACACCGCCCGGTATCACTGTGCGAGAGACACAGTGAGGGGAAGCCGGTCTGAGCTCAGACAAAAGCCTTCCCCTGAAGTAATGAGAGAAGTAGTCTGGTGTTGGGGGCGCCCAAGCTCTATAAGTGAAAATGAGATCAGTTCTGGGAAAGGGGCTAGCAACAACAAACCCTTTTTATTCTCATTATTGTTCCTCCTCCCTTAATTTTACCGAAGGTGAAGGAGTTGACACCTTTCCACAAAGACAGAACGTTCTTTTTTGGGACCCTTCCTCTTTCTTTCCTCTGCCGGGGACAAATTCTGAACCCACCCCCAGTCTCCCGGATAGTCACAGATGCACAGACTTCCAAGCCGGAAAGGAGCAGTATGATAAACTAGTTTGACCTCCGGCATAACACAGACCATAGAGCCTCAATCTGGTTCATTCGGGTTCCGTCTAGCGCCCTCTTAGTATCAGCCCGGTCAGTGACACGTTCTAGCAGAAAGACCCTGAACTCTCAGATTTGGGCACTAGTCTACACCAAGTTTGTTTGTTTGTTTGATTGATTTTTCCCCTTTGCTTAGTTGAATACTTTTCC
Source organism: Eretmochelys imbricata (assembly GCF_965152235.1). NCBI lineage: Eukaryota > Metazoa > Chordata > Testudines > Cheloniidae > Eretmochelys > Eretmochelys imbricata. The sequence goes on along the minus strand of NC_135584.1, from coordinate 40,639,156 downwards.
CACCAAAGCTGGCTTTTCTGGCACAAGAAACATTTTCCTAGGAGAAAACAAATCCTGGGTTAAACGAATAAATAAATAACTCCAAAATATTCATTTTCTGGTTTAAATAACAATACAAGAAGGGGGTCAGTGAGAGAAATAGAGGAAAGGCTGCAGAAGCCCCTTCTCCCGTCCGCCACCAGGGGCAGCAATGAGCAAAGAGCACAGCCCAGCCTGGGGGACAAGACGGAAAAGGGGCACCGGAGGTTGGGAAACATCATTTTCCAACTCTGCACCTACAGAAACTGCTGCTTTGGACATAGGACCCGCCGGTGCCCTTTGACTCCGCCTCGCCTGTAAAGTCTCCGGGTTCCACTTCAGCGCTGGGTCCGTGTGGAGCGGGTCTCCAGGGCAGAGTACATGGGAAAGAGTTCACACGACACCGATTCAGCGAAACAAGGGTCATTCATTGCCTCCTGAGACAATCCCAACAACCGGCTGTATTTACAAACGAGCAGCCGGAGACCCGAGGACACAGGCCGGAATCACTGTGTGAGAGACTAGACCAGAGTCACAAAGCCCATCACCAAAACCAACGGTGGGTTCACACCGTGTTTGGGTTTTAAAATGGGCAAACCTAAGAAAAGACAGGAATTAACCCCAATAGTCAACGTTATGCCAAAGGCACCGATTTGTGCTCAGTTTTATTGTACAGAATGGAGAAGATGAAATATTTAGAATTTGATTGAACGTCCGGAGGACTGTATAAAATCGTTTCATGTTCTATATTCCTTTGCTTCTTGCAGGGATCATTGCTCTGGAGCTACCAATGCAGGAAATATAAGCAGTAATGAAGCACATAAAGTTCAGTGACAAATGCCCCTAAGGAATGTTATCATTGTTGGAGACATCCATCTATCTATCTATCTATCTATCTATCTATCTATCTATCTATCTATCTATCTATCTGTCTGTCTGTCTGTCTGTCTGTCTGTCTGTCTGTCTGTCTGTCTGTCTCTCTCTCTCTCTCTCTCTCTGTCTCCAATGTGTGTGAATGAGTTTGGGGAGATGAAAGGGAACATGAGTGGTAATGGGAATGGAAATCTGTGTTTCAGCGTGAATGCTTATACTTGTCTGAATGGAAGTGGGAATGGAAATACTTTTGTTCTTTTTGTTGTTATCTCAATATTACATCACGGGGATGCTGTGAAAACATGTAGCGTTCCTATCACACAAGTTCTTTAAACACAACCAGGAGAAAACTTCTGTCTGCACTTTATTGCTAATTAATAATTAACGAAGTAAATGATCTTGAGGATGATGCTCAGCGGTGATAGATTTGGTGCTGGTTGTGGTCCCAGTGCCCAAGGTCTCCAGAAGCCGGGCATGGGCGACAGGGGGTGGATCACTCGGTGATTCCCTGTTCTGTTCGTTCTCTCTGTGGCAACTAGCGTTGGTCACTGCCGGGAGACAAGATACTGGACTGGGCGGATCTTTGGTCTCACCCAGTCTGTCCGTTTTATGTTCTTAACTATAGTCTAGGATCCCATAGTCCTAGGCACGGTAAAAACACAGACCATAAAACTTCTCTCAGTCCCACCGAGTTTGCAATCAGAGTGTAAATGGGAAGTGGAGTGTGACTGGGAACAGGAATATAAATATCAGCCGTGGGTCATAATCTTCCTTCAAGGTTGCCTGACTCCTCCCTCGACTCTCCCCTCAAGAAAACTTCTCAGACAGGCCACTCTCAGGCCCTCTAATGTCAGGGAGGCTCCACTGCAAAACCTTAACTCTGTCCTCAGACTCCCCCCCCCCTCCCCCCCAGCCCAGCTTCTCCCACCTGCACCCACAGGCGGGTCCCCAGACCTGGTCCAAACCACGAGCCAGGCTTGCTAAGGTCACGTTCCTTGTGTCATGGATCATGTCAATGTATCTGGTCACTACTGGGAAGGGAAAGGGGCTTCCCTCCCAAATCCCTCCCAGCGTCATGGGAAATCTACCCTCTCCAGAGGGGGGCTCAGACGAATGGATCCCTGGGACACGACCCCCCGCCACCAGAGACTGACCCCACTGACAGGACATTGCATATCCCTTGTGCGCGTGGAACGGGGCTTCAGAGCTGATAATCCCCCCCTCCTCCCCAATCCACAATATCACATTACAATAGTCAGGCCCTTAGTTCCTATGTGAGGAAATACAGTTACTGCAGGGAGCTGTTCATTCCTCCCAGGTGTGCAAAAGTATGAGGGGGACCCCAGCACCCTGTGCCCGGCGCTGCACAGACGCTCCGGACGGGACACTCTGACTCCTGCAGCCGGAGCCCTTGGGCGAGTCAATCAGATCACTGGCAGCAGGAGTGTGTCTCTTATAAAGCGGGGCATGCAAATGAGGGAGACAGTTTCCTGGTTAAATCTCTGCCTCTCTCTGCCCAGGCTGCACCCGGAGACACAATCCGCAGCCCCCTGGGTCGGTGCAGTCACCAGCCAGTCCCCTGAGAACTTTCCCCTCCAGCACCTGGGAAAATGGGATCTTTGCTCCTTGTGATTGTCTCTCTAGCAGCTCTGGAAGGTATTTTCCTCCTCTGAAGACCTGGCCGAGAAGAATATCGTGTTCTCGCTGTTTTTATACAGATATTAATGGCCTGTCTTTATTCCCAGGTGTCCGGTCCTAGACGCTGGTGGAGTCCGGAGGGGGTGTGAAAAAGCCCGGAGACTCTCTCCGCCTCTCCTGCAAAGCCTCCGGGTTCACCTTCAGCAGCTACTGGATGAGCTGGGTCCGCCAGGCTCCCGGGAAGGGACTGGAGTGGGTCGCTTATATCAGCAGCAGTGGGAGTACTATATACTACCTCGATGCAGTGAAAGGGCGATTCACCATCTCCAGGGAGGACTCCAGGAGTGAGCTGTATCTGCAAATGACCGGCCTGAAGCCCGAGGACACCGCCCGCTATTACTGTGCGAGACACACAGTGACACCAAACCGGTTTGTGATCGCACAAAAACCCAGGCTGCGGAATCGCCCTTCTCCCGGCGGCCCCGCGCGGGGGCAGCAGCGACACCCCCCGCTTCGGGCAGGAGACCCGGCACCCGGAGGAACGGGACACAAACCTCCCGCCAGTTTAACCCTTCCGTTCCCGGACTCTGAATGGCCCATTTCCCTACCCCACAGATGGAGGGCGGGGTGTGGAAATGGGCCATTCAGGGTCCGGGCGGGGCTGGGGGGCAGAGATCACCCGGCGCCGGAATAAACCCCGCTCCGCTGCGCCTGGGGATGGGGCGCCGCCGGGACTTTCCAAAGAGACTCGAGTATTTTTTCCATCCATTTGACAGCTGGAAATCACAGCCCTGGTGTGAACGGTGCAGCTCAGGATCCTGCCACAATAAACTGCCCCCATGTCACAGAGTCACCATGGAGACAAAAGGCCCCGCCCCTCAGCCCCCTATGGCATCACTCAGCCCAGCGCTGGCCCGCAGGACATTGGGGACAGTCACGTGGCTAAGGGCTGTGGACAGGGACACGGTGGGATTTCATGGGGTCGCTCAGGGGGAGGCGGCTGCCGAGGGAGAAGCAGAGGCCCGTGGGGGGGGGGGGGGGGCAGGGAGGCACGAGGGTCACGGGGCGCAGCTCCCACTGAATGAGATTCACCATCTCCAGAGACAATCCCAACAACCTGATGCATCTGAAAATGACCGGCCTGAAGCCCAAGGGCACCGCCCGCTACCACTCTCGGTTCCGGGCAATGTGTCTCCCCTGCCTGCCCAGAGCCCCGCTGGGCTGCGGTGCACAGATCCCTCGCCCCATCTGTGAACTCCAATCCGGAGTGAGTCCTGTTCTGAGTCGCTCTCCCCTCACAGACCTGGCACGTTGGCTCTCCCGGGTCCCATCCCTGTGGGTGTGGGAAAGACCCCAGGAATATTCATACCTAGACACAGGCTACAGCAACTAGATTATTCTTCCGTCCTATGGCTGGGGAATAAACAAGGAGTCTTTACACTGGTGCCTGTTGTAGATCCTAGATGGGGAAGAGAAATTAGATAATGAGCTCTTCAGTCTGGCAGACAAAGGTACAACAGGATCCAGTGCTGGAAGCTGAAGCTACACAAAGTACAGCTGGAAAGAAGGTGATTTTTTAAAAAGACATTGAGGTGAATTAACCATTGGAACAACTGATCAAGAGTCACAGTGGATTCTTCGTCAGGAGCAACTATCGCCTCTATGATTCTGTGTCTTTTAGAAAATAAAGAAATGCAAAATCCATCAAGGGAGATTTAGGTTAGATATGGGGGGGTGGGGGTAGGAGTTTTTAAGGATTAGCATATCTTACTATCCGCATTGGAACTGGTTACCTAAGGAGGTTGTGAAATCCCCATCACTGGAGGTTTTTAAGAACAGATGAAGAACCAGGGGTGGTCTAGGTATATCGAATCCTGCCTCAGTGCAGGGGGGTCAGCTAATTGATCTCTTGAAGTCCCTCTTCCAGCCCTACCTTTCTACAATTCTCTGAATTTCTTGAACTTTGTGACTGAAGCAGAAGGCAGTCAGAGTATTTCACTTTCTTTAGGGACTTTCTCCAGCGCAGGATCCCATTAGGGTATTCCTAGTGAAGTAAATCACTGTGGGATCCCATATCTCTAGCACAAGGATACAAACCGGCATCTTCAGGTTTCAGGCTGCTGATGTGCAAATGCACCAGGTTATTGGAGGCGTCTCTGGAGCTGGTAAATTGCCCTTTCCCTGAGTCCAGGTCATATGGGGTACCTGCACTATGTATGTATGTATGTGGACAGGAACATGGTGGGATTTAATGGGGTGGCTCAGGGGGAGACGGCTGCTGAGGGAGAAGTTGAGGTCCGTTTATGAAGATACAGGTAAGGGTCGGTCCTGTGGCCGGTTTTGTTCAATATCTTCATAAATGATCTGGAGGATGGTGTGGATTGCACCCTCTGCAAGTTTGCAGAAGACACTAAACTGGGAAGAGAGGTAGATACGCTGGAGGGTAGGGATAGGATACAGAGGGACCTAGACAAAATAGAGGATTGGGCCAAAAGAAATCTGATGAGGTTCAACAAGGACAAGTGCAGAGTCCTGCACTTAGTAGGGAAGAATCCCATGGACCACAACAGACTAGGGACCGAATGGCTTGGCAGCACCTAGGAGAGGCTGAAGGAAGTGGGATTGTTTAGTCTGCAGAAGAGAAAAATGAGGGGGGATTTGATAGCTACTTTCAACTACCTGAAAGTGGGTTCCAAAGAGGATGGATCTAGACTGTTCTCAGTAGTAGCAGGTGACAGAACAAGGAGTAATGGTCTCAAGTTGCAGTGGGGGAGGTTTAGGCTGGATATTTCCAGGAGTAGTGTGGGGCCCAGGTAGGCAGGGAGCCTGCCTTAGCCACTGGGGGTAAATGCTGCCTGGCAGGAGTCCGCACTCCCAGCCCCAGCCCTGAGCTCCCTCCTGGAGCCAGCACCCCATGCCCCAGGTGTGGGCAAACTAGGGCCCAGGGGCCGCATCCGGCCCTACAGACATTTTAATCTGGCCATTGAGCTCCTGCCAGGAAATGGGGTGAGCCATGGCTTCATAAGGCTCCGGGAAGCAGCAGCATGTTCCCCCTCTGGCCCCCATGAGTAGAGGTAGCCTGAGAGCGGAGGACACCGCCGTATATTACTGCACCAGACACACAGCAAGGGGAAGCGAGTCTGAGCTCAGACAAAAACCTCCCCCTGCAGTAACAGCGCGACGTGTCCGCTGCTGAGGGCGCGAACCAGCCCCTGACTGCCCGGGACAGGCGATGAGAGCAGCCCGGAGACTGGAGCAGTTTCAGAATCGGTTCCACTCACTCCCCCTGGAACTCCTCTGAGCATCACACAGGGTGCTGGAAAGATTTATTCTCTCTCCCTTTTTCTTCGATTCCAGACACACAAACAAAACACTGATGCATACAGAAAAATACACAAACACACATACAGGCAACCACTGCTGCACAAGAACACAAACAGAGACAGCATGCAAACACACATACAAACACATAAATATACACAATCACTCAAAAACAAATACACATCTAAACACAAAAAGCAAACTCAGATACAAACAAACTCTTCCTTACACAAACATACACACCTAAACACACACACAAATAGTTTAGTCTTTTAACACAGAGAAAACTCTCACACAAACACATATAAACACAAATAGACACTTCCATCCAATTCCTATATGCATGGAACATAAAGAGAATGGACCAAATTCTCCTCCCAGCAGCATTGCTTTAAATATGAAGTCACTTCCCTGGAGTAAATATCATTATTCTCAATTTGCGCTGAGTGACAGAGACCAGAGTTTTACCCAGCACTGAGTGAAAAATTAACTCAGTGTAGAGAGATGGTCCACTGCCTTTGCCTACACTTTAATTCCCTCACAGATTGGCAGCTGGCTGCAGAAGCTGTCCCGTTGTAGTCGTGCACTGGACTCATGGGAACTGGGTTCTGTTCTCACCTCTACCAGGGAATTACTGGGCGACCTTGGGCATGCCACTTTACCCCCGCCTCCCCAGTCGCATGATAATGTCTGGTCATTTTAAGGTGAAAATAAGTGTAACTGTGTCTTAGTGAGTCACAACTGAAAATGCCAAAGACAGGATGAACTGCTGAGAAATAGGACAAACACAACCCAAAACTGGTGGTTATTCTTTTATAAGATATACCAAAGAAGCCACAAAAGTAAATTCTTGGTTCACCACAGTGGCTAACAAGAAAACATAAAGGTAGTTTCCTTAGGCATTCCAGCTCTTATATCACCGCCAAAAACAAATCCTCAGCCAGTGTAAAGTCACACAACTGCTTTCACTAGGTTCGAGTTACTCTCGATTTACACCCGTGAGGATCTGGCCCTTTAAGGAAAAGGGGATGTTTAGCGCATTAACGCCACAGAGGGAGATTACAGAGTAACAGCCGTGTTAGTCTGTATTCGCAAAAAGAAAAGGAGTACTTGTGGCACCTTAGAGACTAACCAATTTATTTGAGCATGAGCTTTCGTGAGCTACAGCTCACTTCATCGGATGCATACCGTGGAAACTGCAGCAGACTTTATATATACACAGAGAATATGAAACAATACCTCCTCCCACCCCACTGTCCTGCTGGTAATAGCTTATCTAAAGTGATCATCAGGTTAGGCCATTTCCAGCACAAATCCAGGTTTTCTCACCCTCCACCCCACACACAAATTCACTCTCCTGCTGGTGATAGCCCATCCAAAGTGACAACTCTTTACACAATGTGCATGATAATCAAGTTGGGCCATTTCCTGCACAAATCCAGGTTCTCTCACTCCCTCACCCCCCTCCAAAAACCCACCCCCATACACACACAGACTCACTCTCCTGCTGGTAATAGCTCATCCAAACTGACCACTCTCCAAGTTTAAATCCAAGTTAAACCAGAACATCTGGGGGGGGGGGGGGTAGGAAAAAACAAGAGGAAATAGGCTACCTTGCATAATGACTTAGCCACTCCCAGTCTCTATTTAAGCCTAAATTAATAGTATCCAATTTGCAAATGAATTCCAATTCAGCAGTTTCTCACTGGAGTCTGGATTTGAAGTTTTTTTTTGTTTTAAGATAGCGACCTTCATGTCTGTGATTGCGTGACCAGAGAGATTGAAGTGTTCTCCGACTGGTTTATGAATGTTATAATTCTTGACATCTGATTTGTGTCCATTTATTCTTTTACGTAGAGACTGTCCAGTTTGACCAATGTACATGGCAGAGGGGCATTGCTGGCACATGATGGCATATATCACATTGGTGGATGTGCAGGTGAACGAGCCTCTGATAGTGTCGCTGATGTGATTAGGCCCTGTGATGGTGTCCCCTGAATAGATATGTGGGCACAATTGGCAACGGGCTTTGTTGCAAGGATAAGTTCCTGGGTTAGTGGTTCTGTTGTGTGGTATGTGGTTGTTGGTGAGTATTTGCTTCAGGTTGCGGGGCTGTCTGTAGGCAAGGACTGGCCTGTCTCCCAAGATTTGTGAGAGTGTTGGGTCATCCTTTAGGATAGGTTGTAGATCCTTAATAATGCGTTGGAGGGGTTTTAGTTGGGGGCTGAAGGTGACGGTCCCACAATAAATCTCTGCAATTTCATAATTTCACCATGGAGATAAAAGACCCCGCCCCTCAGCCCTTGATGACATCACTCAGCCCAGCGCTGGTCCTCGGGTCAAGGGGGACAGTCACGTGATACCAGGCTTCTAAGATCGGGGTCACTGCAATTGCAGACAGAGGCTGAGGCAGAGGAAGAAAAAGACCCCGGGATGGAGAGAGACCAGAACGCGGCTTCTACTGAACAACATAGAGCACAGTGCTCCCTCCATCCTTCCGTGAAAGTCCCATCCTAGATTAGGCAACCCCTGAATTTTAACTGCCAGGACTTCCACTGTTACAAACAAGCGTGCCTCAGTTTCCTCTTGGACCCAGAGAGTCTCACATGCACCGCCCCCGTTCTCCTGCCAAATATTTTTCTCTCCAACCCTCTGATCCCAAGGCCATGAAGAACAAGGGGTGTCCTACACTGAACCACCCGAAACATGCTCTGTCAGGCCATAAGATGGTGTTGAGGGGTGAGAGATCACTTCAGTCCTCCCCGGGATAACAGTATCATCAGGATCCGGCCGCCCAGGCGCTGCACAGCACAGAGGAAGGGACCGTCTGCACCGATAGTTAATCACTCAAAATAGTAAGGGTAAGAGTGTGTGTCTCTTATAAGGAGCGGGGCATGCAAATAAGGGCGAGAGTTTCCTGTTTAAATGTGTCCCTCTCCCTGCCCAGGCTGCAGCCGGAGACACAATCCGCAGCCCCCTGGGTCTGTGCAGTGACCAGCCAGTCCCCTGAGAACCCTACCCCTCCAGCACCCGGGAAAATGCGATTTTTGCTCCTTTTATTTTTCGCTGCAGCAGCTTTAGAAGGTATTTTCCTCCTCTGAATAACTGACAAAGTTAGAAGAATAGTTTCTTACCTCTGCTTTTATGTCGATATTAACAAACTCTCTTCATTCCCAGGTGTCTGGTCCCAGGTGCAGCTGGTGGAGTCCGGAGGGGATGTGAAAAAGCCCGGAGACTCTCTCCGCCTCTCCTGCAAAGCCTCCGGCTTCAGCTTCAGCAGCTACGCGATGAGCTGGGTCCGCCAGGCTCCCGGGAAGGGGCTGGAGTGGGTGGCTGAGATTAGAGCCGATGCATCCAAGCAATGGTATTCCCCGGCTGTTCAAGGGCGATTCACCATCTCCAGGGATAACGCCAAGAGTGAGCTGTATCTGCAGATGACCGGCCTGAAGCCCGAGGACACCGCCCGCTATTACTGTGCGAGACACACAGTGAGAGTAAAACGGTCCATGCTAACACCAAAACCGGAGCTGCGGGACTTCCCGCGCCGGCCGCGTGGGGGCAGCAACGACACAAACAAAACTCTCCTGTCGGGGCCGCAGGAGGGGAAGGGCCGTCAGGGCTGAAACCTCCGACATCGCGGGTTAACTCTTTCATGTCCTGACTACGTCCCCCCTCCCAGTGCATTGCAGAGCGCTGCTCGCCTCACGCAAACGGCTCTTCTCGTGCGAGTGAACGGGGGATCTCCAGGGAGCGAAGCAACGAGCCATTGGCCCCTTCTCCTTCTGGCTAAACCTGCCGGGGACTGTTTCCCTCTGGTCCCCGCACAGCTTCCTGGAGCCGGTCACTGCTGGGAAGGGGATGCAGTCCCAACTCTCTCCCAGCGCCAGCGGGTCCCAGCCTCATGGGACCCCGTGAACCAGACCCTCCCCCACAGCCCGCTGCTCAAGGGCTGGAGCTGCAGAGCTGAGATTCGCCCTGACTTATGACTATTTATATTTATTTGTTTCCTTTATAACAAACAAACAAACAAACAAACAAACAAAAAAGAACCAGCTGCGGACACTGCCACCTGTCACTGCGCCAGAGACACAGTGACCAGGGCACAGCAGGGCCGGTACCAAAAGGGGAAGTGTCTTTTCAGCAGTGCAGAGATACTGGGTCCCTTGGCATTGGTAACACCAGGTGATTCTCTCTTGCCTTTCCCCAGCTGTATTGCTGACAAAGCAGGGGAGTAGCTCCCCGCTCAATGTCTACAGTTACACTAGCACATGTATGCCCATGACAATGAACCACCCAAGACAACCACGAGACTTTCTGTTCCCTTCTCACCTAGACAAAGACACCCCCTCTCTGACCCCTCTTTTATACACTGATAGAAACAACTTAGGTATTGCCCCTCTAACATTGTTAGTTACTACGCTTTACCTTGTAGAGGTTGTTTCTATTGAAACATCTCAGTCCATCACCCTGTCTGTCATACTGACCGGATCTTTAAGAGGGGTGAGTGTGTTCTTGTCAGGGCCAGCTCAAGCCACCCGCTTTCCAAGCAGGTGCTTGGGGCAGCATTCATAACCTTGTATCGGGGTGTTCTGGAACTACCCTTAAGGAATGTGTTGACGTGAATACTAAGTGCATAGGACTGCTTCTGTTTTTGCAGCGCCAGCTCTGTCCTTGCCCAGATCATGGATTGCATAGCTAGCCTGCAAGCCGGCATCTGCTTTCTAACAGACCCTGACTTTTGCTCATAGTTTGACTCTTGCTATTTTCGCTTTAGATTCCCAGGGCCTGACTTTAGGTGAGGTCTTAGGTCATACACCAAGCCCTTATACCAGGTCTTATCTAGCAGATGCTCTCTTTGTACTACACCCTGCTTCACATATGGGGAAACTGAGGTATAGGGAGGAGACGGGACTTGTCCAAAGTAACCCAGAACGCAAGTGGCAAAGGCAGTAACAGAACCAAGGTAATCTGTCCCAGTCCAGTGCCCCATCCTACAGACCCCACTGCTTCGCCTCAGCAGCATGATTGTCTTCATCGTCATCAGTCACGTGGTCATCATGGGCTGTGTAAAGATGGCGGTCAGAGTCATGATTCTAATAGATATTTCTGGCAGTAACTACAATACTAATGAATTGTATCCCTCGCAGTGCCTCACCCACCAGGCACCTCATGTACATACAAGGGTTAATGATGTAGCACCTTACCAGGGGACTCATTGTCTTTGACTATGTATCTGTGCAGCGCAATCGGTTGAACCTGCGGATGTGGCAGGTAAACAAACCAGCCTGGCCCACCAGGGGCTTTCCCTGCACAAGCATCGCCTCAAGTTTACGAAACACTGCTCTACATCATTCATGAAGATATTGAACAGAACCGGACCCAGAACGGATCCCTGTGGGGCCCTTCTCCTTATGCCCTTCCAGCACGACTGTGAACCACTGATAGCTACTCTCTGGGAACAGTTTTACAACCAGTTATGCACCCACCTTATAGTAGTGCCGTCTGTTTGTATATAGGTCTGTTTGTTAGCCTGGGATAGAATTTTGGCTTTGGCTTTTTGATACTCTTCTACTAACACGTGAAAACAAGGGACAAAGACACTGTGATGTTGCTTCTGCCTAGTCAGTTGGATTTGTTAGTACAATGGGAACAGATAAGAGCAGTTAAAGTGACAGGTTTCAGAGTAGCAGCCATGTTAGTCTGTATTCGCAAAAAGAAAAGGAGTACTTGTGGCACCTTAGAGACTAACCAATTTATTTGAGCATAAGCTTTCGTGAGCTACAGCTCACTTCATTGGATGCATTCAGTAGCTCACGAAAGCTTATGCTCAAATAAATTGGTTAGTCTCTAAGGTGCCACAAGTACTCCTTTTCTTTTAGCAGTTAAAGTGTTACTCAGAGCACACTTTAAGATTGCCTCAACCCCTATCTTAAGACAAAATCAACAGGGGCAGTCAGGAGGGGCAACAGGGATTTTGGGGGGAGGTCTAAAACATGAAAAGACCGAAGAAATGCCTGTCCCTGACCGGAGCGCAACCTCACTCCTTACCCCTCCCATGGGGTACAAAAGGGGTGAGATGAAGACACCAGACCCAAAATTGAACATGTCCCTAAACTGTAAGGGGTGGGACTGTGGGCGTGCATTGCAGGTATATTTGGGCCTGCTAAGAAGGAGAAGATGGGAATAGGGGCAATGGGGAACAGGGACACAGGCAAGGGTCAGAGCTGGGAAGGGGGTTATGGGGTAAATGCTCTGCGGTGTCAGAGCTGAGAATGGAACACTGACATGTAGAGCTATGGACATATTTGCTTGGAATTAACCCCAATAAACTTTGCATTGTCTACACTTGGACTTCTGGTCTTTTGCTGCTTGCTGTCTGCATGACAAGAACCAGGGAAGCAGGAGGGTGGAGGGAAATCCCTCTAACATCTTGGTGCCATGATTCAGATGCATCACGTTGGCCAGGTGAGTGATAGCCAGGTAAGCCCCCCGCCCCAACAGTCTGTGCAGCTGCTTGCAGGGGGTTATGATGGGCTCTCATGATGATAGTTGCAGGTCCTTGCAAGCTGGGGTAATAGTTGTGACATTCCCCTCTGGTGTTATTTAGATGGGTGATCTGCTAGGCCTCTCCAATCCTTGACTCTGGGAGCCAGCCTGACCCTGCTCTGCTGTGAGAACCCCCACTCCTGGGCTGTTCATGCTCAGCATCTGGCGTGTCAGCTGTTCCCAGCTACTTGCAACCAAATGACACTAGCCAATATCTCCAGTGCCAGACACAATCCTCGGAACCTCATCTTGCAGTGTCCAGTTATGCCCGCTGGATGCTGCAATCTTAAATGAGTTCATCAGTTTAACAAAGAAATTGATATGTACCAGGCTTGTTATCCCAAGGGGAGCCTCTGACGCACTGCAAACCAAACACACTGCTTCAGGTAGAATAAACAAACAGATTTATTAACTATAAAGATAGATCTTAAGTGATTATAAGTCAAAGCATAACAAGTCAGATTTGGTCAAATGAAATAAAAGCAAAACGCATTCTAAGCTGATCTTCACACTTTCAATGTCCTTAAAAACTTAGATGCTTCTCACCACAGGCTGGCTGGTTACGTTTCAGTCAGGCTCACCCCTTCGATCCTTTCAGTCGCTTGGTGTGGTGTCTATAGGTGTAGGTGGAAGAGAGAGAGAGACAGCATGGCAAATGTCTCTCCCTTTTATCATGTCCTTTCTTCCCTCATGGCTTTGCCCCCTCCCTCCTCCCCTTCAGAGTCAGGTGGGCATTACTGAGTCTCTCCAAGCAAGGTTGAGCAATTTCCCTGGTGTGGCCTCATGCAGATGAGTCATCGCATTGTAGCTCCCTTGCTGGACAATGGCTATTGATGGGTTGATTGACACGCTGTCCGGGTGTTGGCTACTTTCCTTGCTTTTGCCTCTGGGGACCTAATATCTGGCTGATTCCCCAACTTTCAGCATGTTTTAGTGACCACCATACAACACAATTCTCATAACTTCATATGCATTAATGATACACATATATGGATAGAGAAATGACTTTCAGCAGCTCATAACCTTTCCCCTGATACCTTACAAGGCATGCTTTATATGTGAGATCATGATTATATGAAAATGAAGAATATGGGGGTTACAATACGCTCCGCCAAGGTATAGAATGTCACACCTCCCCCCTTAGTTCACTGCAAGAGGGTTAGTCACTGACTATCTCAAAGGCAGTTTGTTGTTATGGTTCTCTTGGCATCCAGCCATTAAGGCCATGAGGCAGCGTGCCTCAGTTTCCCCATTCATCCACAGCAAACCTCGTTTTTTATGGTTTTCTTTCCCTCCAGTGTTCCCTTCTGTGTGGGCTCTTAATTGAATCATGTTTCTGATATTTTGATATCTCAGGGTCTGCCAGGATAAGGTTTCAGGGGGATCCTGCACATTGACTGGCCCTTTGGGGAGTGGTCTCCCAACCCCAGGACTGTACATATGCAGAAAATCCAGGTCCCCTTTTTGGGGTTACCTTGTGTTTCCCCCTCCCAGCACTGAGTCCTTCCCTGTCCCCTAGAGGACTGTGATCTGTGCTCTCTGGACTAGGTGTGTTTACCCTTTGATCAGATGCACCTTTTCCCCGTGGCTTTCCCATAACTGCTCCCTGTCTCTCACCAGCCTGGGGGAAATCACCCCCCCCAACCCCCCGGAGAGTTGGGACATCTGTATTCTGGCAGACTACCACCTGGTAATTTCCTGGTCCCAACTCCTCTGTTATCCCAGGCATTGGAGCTGCATCTTGATTTAAAGAGACACAGTTACTTTCCAAAAACTTAACAGAAATAGCATCCTGAAAAATGGGGACCTGGATTGGGGTACCCTCTGCCATCCCTTTCTCTGTCCCTGAGAAGTCAGCTGTGTGACTGCTCCCCTCCAGGAGGTCAGGTACACAGTTTCTTCTCAAAACCTGGGTCACAGGCTGAGTGCCTGGGTGCACAGATGCTGACCCAGCCGTCCTCCTAATGTTGTGGGCATCCTGCCCCAAGTGACTAGTGAGGAGACATTCCCGCACCCCCGTTATTCCTTCCCCAGTTTCCTCCTCTAGGTCCCCATCTAAGACACATTTCTCTGTGCTCCATAAGAAGGGATCCATCCCTCGTTCAGCTGCAATACTCTGCCAGCTAACTACTGGGACAGTTTCCTTAATCCCTGACACCTCTCCTGCCCCTGAGGGCATGTTGCCTTCTGCTGGAAAGGAGCTAGTCTCAGCCCCTTCCATACTTGGAAGCACCCTGCTTCCCTGTGTTACAGAGTCACAGGAACCCTCACCCACCTCAGTGGTTTCTGAGATCCCATGCCCCTTCTCTGGGCTCTCCTCTGGGACACATTTCCCTATGCTTCCTAGAGCCAGGTCTGTCTCTGGTTCTGCTGCAACTTGCTGGCAGCTAACAACCTGGACAGTTCTCTCCCTGGCAGACATCACACCCCATCCCTTCCTGATGTGATGTTGCTTCCAGCTGCAGTGCAGGAGTTGGTCTCAACCACCCTCCCACCTGGAAACATGTGGCTTCCCCAGCTGCAGAAGAATCAAGGAGACTCTCCCCCATTCTCTCAGCAGTTCCTGAGACCTTACCCTTTCCCTCGGAGGATCCCAGCATAACACTCCCTCCTGCTGCAGGCAAATACTTTAACCTGAGCTACACAAACAAAAAAATCATTACCAAGGAGCAGGTTGAAGAGGAGGTGTTCCATTACCCCCACAGTCAAAACACTTTCCAAACCACATGGATTTTAGCTGGTGGTACGAGGAATTTGCTTTCGCCCACCCCCACTGTGACAGGTTGGATCACAGAAACCTCTTTGGGGCTGCCAATTGATGTGCTATGACTACTTCTGCCCCTGCCTTCCTTGCCAGCTTGGGACTCCAGAACCCTACCTGGCTGTGCCAGACACACTTGCTGGCCACAAACACAGACCCAGGTCTGAATCATGTCCCACAAAATGCAAGCTTAATTAAAAGCAGCTTAAGAAATATTCCTGTCTTTAATAGTCAGAAGCCCAACTCCCAATGGGTTCCAAACCCCAAATAAATCCCTTTTACCCTGTATAAAGCGTATACAGGGTAAACTCATAAATTGTTCGCCCACTAGAACACTGACAGAGAGATATGCACAGCTGTTTGCCCCCCCCCCAGATATTAATACATACTCTGAGTTAATTAATAAGTAAAAAGTGATTTTATTAAATACATAAAGTAGGATTTAAGTGGTTCCAAGTAATAGCAGACAGAACAAAGTGAATTACCAAGTAAAATAAAATAAAACATGCAAGTTTAAGCCTAATACCGTAAGAAAACTGAATACAGATAAAACCTCACCATCAGAGGCATTCTAGTAAGCTTCCTTTTACAGACTAGTCTCCTTCTAGTCTGGGTCCAGCAATCACTCGCACCCCCTGTAGTTTCTGTCCTTTGTTCCAATTTCTCTCAGGTATCCTTGGGGGTGGTGAGGCTATCTCTTGAGCCAGCTGAAGCCCTAATGGAGGGGTCTCCCAGGGGTTTAAATAGACTTTCTCTTGCGGGTGGAGACCCCTCCCTTCCCCTGTGTAGAATTCCAGCTACAAGATGGAGTTTTGGAGTCACATGGACAAGTCACATGTCCATGCATGACTCAGAACTTACAGGTAGCAGCCATGGTTCACATGCTACCTTGAACGTCCTCATGTAGACTTCTTATGTGGATTGGAGCCTTCCAAAAACCATTGTCCATCAAGTGCTTCTTGATTTGTCACTTAACTTGCAGATTCCTTTCTAAAGAAGCTGACCAAATGCCTTACAAAGGCTATTTAAAATCAAACAAGTACACAGCCAATATTCACAACTTCAAATACAACAATGACACATGTATACAAATAGGATGAATATATTCAGTAGATCATAACCTTTACATAGATATGTTACATGGCATATGTAGCATAAAACATGTTCCAGTTATGTCATATATACATTCATAAGTATATTTCCATAATGTCTTATGGGGTACAACATCACACCCACAATCTCTGCTATTTTGCCAGGCAACATACTGGCCTTTGGAACCACACTCTGCTTTTTAACCAGAGAGATCTGGGCCCCTGTATCCCTCTGCCCCAAGTATTCCCTGCTATCAATTTGGACAGCCGTAACATGCTGCATATCTGGTTCTGCAGAGGCTAACCTCCCAGAGTCAATACGATAGGTTTCAAGTGCTTGGAGGTGGGGGTGGCGGTTCTGTGTTGAGGGCAGCAGAACTAACAGGAGCTGTTGGTTGCCTGCTTCCTCATAGCACAGGACATCTATTCCTCAGGTGATCAGTGGAATTACACTGATCGCACCTTCTGGGCTCTTCTGCTTTTACAGGAGATTTGGGATGAGGGTTAGAGGAATGGTTTTGGGCAAGAGAGTGTTTAGGATCCCAACTCCCTTCTCTCTTCCCAGGGGCAAAATGGGATCCTCCCTTCCCACCAGTTTAAACTCCTCTTTCTCTGGCCTGCCCTCAGTAGACGCCTGATTCTGTTCAAAGGCATCAGCTAAAAAAGCCATCTCCTCCCCAGACTTCACATCTTTGTCCCACAGACACTGCTTCACCTCAGCCTGACATGTGCCTAGAAAATGCTCTTGAGCAACAAGATCCAACATTCCCTCAAAACTTGCCACCTCCTTGCCCCTCACCCATTTTCCCAACAAATCTTTCATTTGATTTACATATTCCCCATTACTCATCCCAATATCCCTTTTAAGATTCCTAAATTTAACTCTATATGTTTCAGGGGTAATCTGAAAACTTCACAAAAGAGTATCTTTAAATTTACAATAGTCAAAAGCATCTTCACTAGGCATTCCACTGAATACGTTTCGAGCTGTACCAGTTAATTTCACAATCAGGGTAGGAAATCTCTTAACACCAGAGATTTCATGTATCACACACGGCCTGTCAAAGGCCGTCAGATATTCAGCTCTATTGTCATCCTCACTGTGTGCAGGACATAAGTGTTCCCATTTGTGGATTATTGGCGTGATGGGAGTCATTGGGGTCGGGGGTTCTGGCTTTGCCTCTCTAGCAGGTCCAGCTGGTGTTTTCGCTCTCTCTCTCTCTCTCTCGCTCTCTCTTTTTTTCTTCCATGGATCTTCTGTGAGCAGCCTCCTCTGGCTGTCTCTTTTCCTTTTCCTCTTCTCTCCAGTTCTGTCAGTGGCAGTCATCTCTGGGGCTCACTCTCCCTTTCTGCAGACTGAAGCCTAGCTCCAACTTCGCAATCACTTCCCTCATTTTCTTCTTTTCTGTTCCTACTTCCCTTTCCCGAAATAAGCAAACAGAAAATAACAGAAGTGTGACCCCCCTCCTGACTGCTCTTAGCCACTGCACTGAAGACTCACTTAAAATCACAAATATCAGGGCTTAAAGTGTGAACTTCACTCCGAGTAACAAGCCGCACATACACCCTGCTCGCTGCGCCACTGAAACCCCCTCCGTTGCTGTCTGGACGGGGGATCTGCTCGGCCTCTTCAATCCCTGACTCTGGGAGCCGGCCTGACCCTGCTCTGCTGTGAGAACCCCCAATCCTGGGCCCTTCACCCACAGCCCATGGCATGTCAGCTGCTCCCAGCTACCTGCAAGCCAATATCTCCTCTCCCAGAAACAGCCCTAGGAGCCTCCATCTTGCAGTGTCCAGTTATGCCCACTGGACCCTGCCAGCTTGTATAATTTTGTCAATTTAATAAAGAAATTATTATGTACCAGGCTTGTTCTCTGAAGGGGAGCCTCTGACACACTGCAAACCAAACGCACTGCTTCAGGTAGAATAAACAAACAGATTTATTAGCTATAAAGGTAGATTTTTAAGTGATTATAAGTCAAAGCTTAACAAGCAGGGAGCTGTTCATTCCTCCCCGGGGTACAAAAGTATCAGCAGGACTCCTGCGCTCCGTGCCGGGCGCTGCAGAGACACACAGGAAGGGAAGGTCTGACGCCTGCACCCTGAGCCCTGGAGCAAGTCAATCAGACCACTGTCAGCAGGAGTGTGTGTCTCTTATAAAGCGGGGCATGCAAATGAGGGAGACAATTTCCTCTTTAAATCTCTGCCTCTCTCTGCCCAGGCTGCATCCGGAGACACAATCCGCAGCCCCCTGGGTCTGTGCAGTCACCAGCCAGTCCCCTGAAAACTTTCCCCTTCAGCACCCGGGAAAATGGGATTTTTGCTCCTTGTCATTGTCACTCTAGCAGCTCTGGAAGGTATTTTCCTCCTCTGAAGACCTGGCAGAGTTAGAAGAATATTGTGTTCTCGCTCTTTTATACCGATATTAAAGGTCTGTCTTTATTCCCAGGTGTCCGGTCCCAGACGCTGGTGGAGTCTGGAGGGAGTGTGAAGAAGCCCGGAGACTCTCTCCGCCTCTCCTGCAAAGCCTCCGGGTTAGACTTCAGCAGCTACTAGATGAGCTGGGTCCGGCAGGCTCCCGGGAAGGGACTGGAGTGGATCGCTCACATAAACCCTGGTGGGGGTAGTACATACTACCTCGATGCAGTCAGTGAAAGGGCGATTCACCATCTCCAGGGAGAACTCCAAGAGTGAGCTGTATCTGCAAATGACCGGCCTGAAGCCCGAGGACACCGCCCGCTATTACTGTGCGAGAGACACAGTGACACCAAACCGGTTTGTGATCGCACAAAAACCCAGGCTGCGGAATCGCCCTTCTCCCGGCGGCCGCGCGGGGGCAGCAGCGACACCCCCCGCTTCGGGCTCGGGCAGGAGACCCGGCCCCCGGGGGAACGGGACACAAACCTCCCGCCAGTTTAACCCTTCCGTTCCCGGGCAATGTGTCTCCCCTTCCTTCCCAGAGCCCCGCTGGGCCTGAGGTGCAGAGATCCCTCGCTTCATCTGTGAACTCCAATGCGGAGTGAATCCTGTTCTGAGTCGCTCTCCTCTCGCAGACCTGGCATGTTGGCTCCCCCGGCCGGTCTCAGTGTCAGACTCACAGGACAGCGTCTGTCCCTGTAAAGGGGACAAGCGCGTTGGGGTTCGCATCAGACCCAAGGGATGGAGCGAATTGCCCCTGGGGCCAAATCCTCCCCTACTGTAAAGTCACACAACTGCTTTCACTACACTCGAGTTACTCCTGATTTACACCAGGGAGGCTCTGGCCCTTTCAGGAAACTGGGATGTTTGTAGAAAAGGAGGACTTGTGGCACCTTAGAGACTAACCAATTTATTTGAGCATAAGCTTTCCTGAGCTACAGCTCACTTCATCGGATGCTCACAAAAGCTTATGCTCAAATAAATTGGTTAGTCTCTAAGGTGCCACAAGTCCTCCTTTTCTTTTTGCAGATACAGACTTACAGGGCTGCTGCTCTGAAACCTGGGATGTTTATGGCATTAATGCAGGGGAAGGTGATTAGTTCATTGTCACCTACGTGGGGCTCCTCACCTCCTGGCATCTCCGCCCTTCAGGTGTGGCCTCTATCCCCACAACGTCGCCGGGAGGCCGGGGAACTCTCACAGCCCCTGGTTCAAGAGCGGGACTGAGAAAGTCTCCCAGGCTATAGATAGTTGCAGACTGGTGTAGTTTCATAATCGCTTTAACTCACTCCCCCTGGAACTCCTCTCAGCATCTGACACTGTGTGGGAAATATTCCCCCCACCCCACCCCACCCCCTTTTTTTTTCTATTCCAGACACACAAACAAAACAGTGATGCATACAGAAAAATACACAAACACACATAAACACATACAGGCAATCACTGTTGCACAAAAACACACAAGTATACACACAGAGAAAGCATGCAAACACACGTTAAAACACAGATATATACACCATGACTGAAAAAACAAACACACACCTAAAAACAAAAAGCAAACTCAGAGACACAAACGAACTCTTCCTGACACAAATATACACACATAAACACACACATACAAACAGATTCATCTTTTAACACACAGAAAACGCTCACACGAACACATATAAACACAAACAGACAAATAGACACATACTTACAATTACTGTATGCCTCTAACATAAAGAGAACAGATCAAATTCTCCGCTCAGTGACTTTGCTTTAGATATGAAGTCGCTTCCTTGTGGTAAACATAATTATTCTCAATTTGTGCTGAGTGACAGAGAAGAGATGTTTACCCAACACTGAGTGAAAAATGAATTCAGTGAAGAGAGATGGTCTACTGCCTTTACCTACACTTTAATTCCCTCACAGGTTTGCAGCTGGCTACAGAAAGTTTTCCCATAGTGGTAAAGCACTAGAATCCTGGGGCCTGGGTTCTGTTATCACCTCTGCCAGGGAATTACTGGGCGACCATGGGCATGTCACTTTACCCCCCACACCATACCCCAGTCAAGTGATAAGGTCTGGTAGTTTTAAGGGTAACATAAGTGTAACTGTGTCTTAGTGGGTCATAACTGATAATGCCAAATTCATGATGGACTGCTAAGAAATAGGGCAAAAACATCCCCAAACTGGTGGCTATTCTTTTATAAGATATACCAAATCAGCCACAAAAGTAAACTCCTGTTTCACCACACTGGCTAACAAGAAAACATAAAGGCAGTTTCCTCAGGCATTCCAGCTCTTATATCACCACCAAAAAACACTAGGTTCAGAGGTGAGTGGTTCTTTACAACCAGTCTCATCAAATAATAGGTTCTTCTCATCCCAAAGAACCGGCCACACACCCAGGTGAATATATAACTTAGATCTCACCCCAAAATCACACTGATGCCAATCCCTTAGTGTCTAAAATCTCAAGGTGTATTCATAGAAAGAAAGAAAGAAAGAAAGAAAGAAAGAAAGAAAGAAAGAAAGAAAGAAAGAAAGAAAGAAAGAAAGAAAGAAAGAAAGAAAGAAAGAAAGAAAGGTGAGAGTTACAATTGGTTAAAGGAATCAATGACATCCAGTAATGGCAAAGTTCGTGGTTCAGGCTTGTAGCAGTGATGGAGTAATCTGCTGTCTTAAGTCAAGCCCTGGAGCACACCCACAGCCCGGATGGGTCATTCAGTCCTTTGTTCAGAGCTTCCATTTGTAGCAAAGTCCTTCCAGAGGGAAGAAGCAGGACTGAAGACCAAATGGAGAAGATGCAGCTAGCTGCCTTTTACAGTCTTTTCCATACGGTCTGTGCTTCCTTTGTTTCAAACACAAGCCGGCCAGCACATGGCTGGGAAGCCTTTAGGGCTTGTCTACACTACCCGCTGGATTGGTGGGCAGTGATCAATCCAGCGGGAGGTCTATTTATCGCATGTAGTATAGACGCGATAAGTCAACCACTGAGCACTCTCTCTTCCGGTACTCCACCAGAAGGAAAAGCACAAGCGGAGTCAACGGGAGAGTCTCAGCTGCCGAGTTACTGCAGTGAAGACACCGCGGTAAGTAGATCTGAGGTGATACAAACATATAAACAAGATCATCATATGTGGCAAATTCTAACACGTTTGCAGATATCTTACACGGCATATCTGGCTGTGACCAGTGTCTCAGTGGGGGACAGCTCTGGTCACTCCATTAGGGTGAATTGCAAAGAATGGGGCAGACAATCCCCATAAAGCGGGTGGATATTCCCAGGGCTGGTGCAACCACTAGGTGAACTAGGCGGTCGCCTAGGGCACCAAGATTTGGGGGCACCAAAAAACGGTGCCCCCCCAATTTTTTTACAGTGTTTCAGCCTGCCGCCCCCCTGCCCCCGCACTTCCCTAAAGTGTCCTCCGGCCCCCACTTGCTGCCCCGGTGCGCTTTCCCAGCCCCAGAAGCGTCCCTGCATCTCTCCTGCAGCCCCACACTGCCTCCGCTCTGCTCTGCTCCTGGCATCAACTGCTGCCGCAGGGTCCTAGCACCCCATTTCCACTAGGGCAGGGCAGGTTGCCCTTCCCCTGCCCTTCCCCCTCAAACCTTCCCTTTTCCGGCAGGACCCTCCACCAGCACAGGGCCCCCCCACCCCCACCCGCCGTCAATGCTCCTGCCCCACACTGGGCAAGGGTCACCCCCAGTGAGGCTACAGTGAGGAGCAGCAGCAGGGGAGGAGGCGCACATGTGATGGCAGCCCCCCCTCCCAGCTCCCCCCACAGGGGGGGCGAGGGGGCTTCCTGGACCTGAGAGGGACCCTAGGAGCATGTGCGTTGACAGTGGTACAGGGTGAGTGTGCTACCGAGGGGGGGGGATGTGGGGGGCCCCTCCCACAGAACTCACTCCTGCCAGCAGAGAGAGGGCTGGGGGGAGTCCTCCGCTCTGGCCCCATCCTTGGGGCAGCCTGTCTGCACCCAAAACTCATCCCCAGCCCTGCCCCACCTGAGACCCTGCACCTCCAGCCAGAGCCCTCACCCCCCACACCCCAACCCTCTGCCCAGCCCTGAGCCTCCTCCCACACCCCAAAACCCTCATCCCCAGCCTCACCCCATAGTCCTCACCCCTCCACCCCCATCCCCTTCCCACACACCCTCTCTGCTGCCAAACTTCCTCCCAGAGCCTGCATCCCAGCCCTTCACACGCCCTCCCAGAGCCTGCACACCTCACCCCCTCCTGCACCCCCACCCTCTGCCCCAGCCTGGAGCCTGCACCCAGCACCCAAACTCCCTCCCGGAGCCTGCACCCCAATCTCCTGCCCCAACCCAGAGTCTGCACCCCAGACCTCCTCCCCCCATCCAAACTCCCTCTCAGAGCCTTAGGCAGAGTTTGCGGGGGCAGGTTTTAGGACCCACCAAAATTTCTGCAAACCTGCCACCCCTGCCAGTATCTGGGTTTTAAGCCCTGTTATGCCTGCAACAGGCCTAAGCCTGTGAGTGACCCCCATAGCAGCTGCCTGAAGTGCTTGAGGGAATCAGACATGAAAGACAAGTGTCAGATTTGTAAAAACTTTTGTCCGAGAACACAGAAGGAGCATGTAGTTTGTAGTTAATCCCTGGCACCAGGATCAGTCTGGCACCTCTGCCCCTCGCCAGTGTCCAAGAAGCAGTCAAAAAAGTGGCACTCCCTGGCACCAAGCAGAAAGGCTCAAGGGACTTCGAACAAAGTTCCTAGTTCAGGCCACCTGCCCGCCATGGAGCCGCATGGGGATTTCTCTACAATTGGATCCACTAGTCTCCCCAGGGAGCCACCGCTGGCTCCCAGGAGTGGCACGGGATCCAGACTCACTATTGTGCAAATATGAGTGTGTAGGTTGTTGAAATTTGTTATATTGATATTGTCAGTTGTTGTTGTATGATGGAGTATCCACCAGTCTAATGTTATAACTTTTTATTAATAACAGTAATTGGATATGCTAACAGTAGAATAAAATACAGTAGATTGTGATATGAAAGAATGAAGGAAGGAAATATACTTGATTAAAAAGGGTGTATTTTTAAAAAGGGAGCTGTTCATTCCTCCCAGGGTCCGAAAGTGTCAGGTGGACCCCAGCGCTCTGTGCCCGGCGCTGTACAGACACACAGGACGAGATACTCTGACTCCTGCAGCCGGAGCCCTAGGCCGAGTAAATCAGATCACTGACAGCAGGAGCGTGTGTCTCTTATAACGCGGGGCATGCAAATGAGGGAGACAGTTTCCTGTTTAAATCTCTGCCTCTCTCCGCCCAGGCTGCACCGGAGACACAATCCGCAGCCCCTGGGTCTGTGCAGTCACCAACCAGTCCCCTGAAAACTTTCCCCTTCAGCACCCGGGAAAATGGGATTTTTGCTCCTTGTCATTGTCGCTCTAGCAGCTTTGGAAGGTATTTTCCTCCTCAGAAGACCTGGCAGAGTTAGAAGAATATTGTGTTCTCGCTTTTTTTATACCGATATTAATGGCCTGTCTTTATTCCCAGGTGTCCGGTCCCAGACGCTGGTGGAGTCCGGAGGGGGTGTGAAAAAGCCCGGAGACTCTCTCCGCCTCTCCTGCAAAGCCTCCGGGTTAGACTTTAGCAGCTACGGGATGAACTGGGTCCGCCAGGCTCCCGGGAAGGGATTAGAATGGGTCGCTGCTATAAGCTATGATGGGGGTAGTGTAGACTATCTCGATGCAGTGAAAGGGCGATTCACCATCTCCAGGGATAACGCCAAGAGTGAGCTGTATCTGCAAATGACCGGCCTGAAGCCCGAGGACACCGCCCACTTTTACTGTGCGAGAGACACAGTGACACCAAACCGGTTTGTGATCGTACAAAAACCAGGCTGCGGAATCGCCCTTCTCCCGGCGGCCGCGCGGGGGCAGCAGCGACACCCCCCGCTTCGGGCTCGGGCAGGAGACCCGGCCCCCGGGGGAACGGGACACAAACCTCCCGCCAGTTTAACCCTTCCGTTCCCGGACTCTGAATGGCCCATTTCCCTACCCCAGAGATGGAGGGCGGGGTGTGGAAATGGGCCATGCAGGGTCCGGGCGGGGCTGGGGGGCAGAGATCACCCGGCGCCGGAATAAACCCCGCTCCGCTGAGCCCGGGGATGGGGCACCGCCGGGACTTTCCAAAGAGACTCGAGCATTTTTTCCATCCATTTGACAGCTGGAAAACACAGCCCCGGTGTAAACGGTGCAGCTCAGGATCCTGCCCACAATAAAGTGCCCCCATGTCACAGAGTAACCCTAGAAACAAAAGGCCCCTCCCCTCAGCCCCCCGATGGCATCACTCAGCCCAGCGCTGGCCCGCAGGGCATTGGGGACAGTCAGGGGGCTGTGGACAGGGACACGGTGGGATTTCATGGGGTCGCTCAGGGGGAGGCGGCTGCCGAGGGAGAAGCAGAGGCTCGTGGTGGTGGTGGGGAGGCAGGGGGGGCACAAGGGTCACAGAGCGCAGCTCCCACTGAGTGAGATTCACCATCTCCAGAGACAATCCCAACAATCTGCTGCCTCTGAAAATGACCTGCCTGAAGCCCAGGGGCACCGCCCGCTACCACTCTCGGTTCCCGGGCAATGTGTCTCCCCTTCCT
Source organism: Eretmochelys imbricata (assembly GCF_965152235.1). Taxonomy (NCBI): domain Eukaryota; kingdom Metazoa; phylum Chordata; order Testudines; family Cheloniidae; genus Eretmochelys; species Eretmochelys imbricata. The sequence continues at coordinate 40,613,891 of NC_135584.1, read as the reverse complement.
GCCCAGAGCCCCGCTGGGCTGCGGTGCACAGATCCCTCGCTCCATCTGTGAACTCCAATCCGGAGTGAGTCCTGTTCTGAGTCGCTCTCCCCTCGCAGACCTGGCACGTTGGCTCTCCCGGGTCCCATCCCTGTGGGTGTGGGAAAGACCCCAGGAATATTCATACCGAGACTCAAGCTATAGCCACTAGGTTATTCTTCCGTCCCATGGCTGGGGAATAAACAAGGAATCTTTACACTGGTGCCTGTTGTAGATCCTAGGTGGGGAAGAGAAATTTGAAACAGGCTCTTCAGTCTGGCAGACAAAGATACAACAAAAGGAAAAGGAGTACTTGTGGCACCTTAGAGACTAACAATACCTCCTGCCACCCCACTGTCCTGCTGGTAATAGCTTATCTAAAGTAACCTGATGATTACTTTAGATAAGCTATTACCAGCAGGACAGTGGGGTGGGAGGAGGTATTGTTTCATATTCTCTGTGTATATATAAAGTCTGCTGCAGTTTCCACGGTATGCATCCGATGAAGTGAGCTGTAGCTCACGAAAGCTCATGCTCAAATAAATTGGTTAGTCTCTAAGGTGCCACAAGTACTCCTTTTCTTTTTGCGAATACAGACTAACACGGCTGTTACTCTGAAAGATACAACAGGATCCGATGCTGGAAGCTGAAGCTAGACAATGTCCAGCTGGAAAGAAGGTGATTTTTTAAAAAAGACATTGAGGTGAATTAACCATTGGAACAACTGATCAAGAGTCATGGTGGATTCTCTGTCACTAGCAACTATCCTCTCTATGATTCTGTGTCTTTTAGAAAATAAAGAAATACAAAATCCATCAAGGGAGAATTAGGTTAGATATGTGGTTGGGGGGGGGGAGAAGTTTTTAAGGATAAGCATATCTAACTATCAGCATTGGAACAGGTTACCTAGGAAGGTTGTGAAATCCCCAGCACTGGAGGTTTTTAAGATCAGATGAAGGGTGGTCTCGGTATATTGAATCCTGCCTCAGTGCAGGGGGGTGGGCTAGTTGCCCTCTTGAAGTCCCTCTTCCAGCCCTACCTTTCTACAATTCTCTGAATTTCTTGTCCTCTGTGACTGAAGCAGAAGGCAGTCAGAGTATTTCACTTTCCTTAGTGACTTTCTCCAGCGCAGGATCCCTTTAGGGTATCTGTAATGAAGTGAATCACTGTGGGATCCCATATCTCTAGCACAAGGATACACACTGGCATCTTCAGGTTTCAGGCTGCTGATGTGCAAATGCACCAGGTTATTGGAGGCATCTCTGGAGATGGTGAATTGCCCTTTCCCTGAGTCCAGGTAACATGGGGTACCACATTACCTAAGTCCCCTTCAGAAATATCAATCAACATTCCAGTAGGCCCTGCTCCAAATGCCACTCAGACCAAGGGAAGTCCTCCCCTTGCCTTTCGTGAACTTTGCACCAGGCCCATAAATATTACCCAATGATCTCCAGAAAATGTCAGAAACCATAATTCCTTTAAAGGTCTCTAGACTGAAGAGACAATTCAGCCAAAATATGCTGTTGATGCTGGGTAAAGTGCTCATGGTGTCCCGGCATTAGCTGCCCAGACCCATCCTTGTGTCCTAGCCATGCAGGTGAAGAGCTATTGAAAGACTTAGGCAGGGCATTAAGGATATGCATTTGCATATCTTTTTTTTTCTTTTTTAAATAAGCCATGTTTGAGCTCGAGCCCTCAAGCTATCTTAGGTTTTTATATTGTCCACATTACTGTAGTGTTTGAGCATCACAACCATTGAAGTATTTAGGGTAACAAGAAAACATTTTACAAATACATTAGAAGCAAGAGGAAGATGAAGGACAGGGAAGGACCACTGCTCAGTGAAGAGGGAAACACAGTCACAAGAAAATGCAGCAATTGCCCAAGTATTAAACGCCATTTTTGTTTAGGTTTTCACCAAAAAGATTAGTAGTAATCAGAGGACTAACAGTGAACATGAGTGTAAATAGGGTAGGATCTGAGGCTAAAATAGAGAAACAACAAGTTAAGAATTATGTAGACAAGTTAGACATCCTCAAGTCAGCAGGGCCACATGAAATACAACTGAGAATACTTAAGGGACTGGCCAAAGAGATCTTAGCCATTAAAGAATATTTTTGAGAACTCTCGCAGGGCAGGAGAGATCCCAGAGGACTGGAAGAGGGCAAGTGGTACCTATCAATAAAAAGCAGATAAGGGCAACCCAGGAATTATAAACCACTCAACTTAACTTCTGTACCCAGAAAGAATGGAGCAAATAATCAATTTGCAAGCACCTGGAAGATGAGGTGACAACTAACAGTCAACATGGATTTGTAAAGAACAAATCATGTCAAACCTGTTATCCGGGGTTCTTTTGACTCCACTTCTGTGTGAGGTGGTGTCGGTAAATACAAACTTTTCCCCCTTATTTATACCTTCATAATAGAATGACATGTCCCTTAAAGCAAACTTGTTAAGTAAGCAGTTTCAATGGTCAAGCGAGAGGTTCCTTCTGATATCAATTAACCAGGTGTGGGTTTCTCCAGAGTTTGCAGCCTTGAGGCCCCAATAGACTTTCCTGGGGCACATTCTGCTCTTCAAAGATGCATGTATCAGCAACTTCAACACAATTCTTATCAGGAAGGACACGGGGCCAAGCTGCCCTCTCTGTGGCACCCAAAACTACCCCCCCCCCCTCCTGCTTTGGTCAAGCTTAGAGTGCTGAATGGCCAATTTACAGCCTGCTGACTTGGCTGCTTTTAGCAATAAGCCATAGTGGTTTCAGGCACTTTATTGTTTTGCCAAAGTCCCCCTGTACAAAACCCACCTCATATCCACCTTTGACAGGGTAACAAGATGAGGGGGTGGGGGCGGGGATGGGAACAATGCATGTGGTATATCTCAACTTTACTCAGACATTTCATACAGTCTCAGATCGCCTTCTCATAAGCAAACCAGGGAAATATAGACTGATGGACCTATTCTAAGGTAGGTGCAGAACGAGTTAGAAAATGTTCCCAGAGAGTAGTTATCAATGATTCACAGTCAAGCTGGAAGGGAATATGGAGAAGGTTCCCACAAGGATCTGTCCTGGGTCCACTTCTATTGAATAGCTCCATAAATGATTTGGATAATGGCATGGAGAGTACACTTATAAAGTTTGCAGATTATACCAAATCTGGGAGGGGTTGCAAGCACTTTAGAGACCAGGATTAGAATTCAGAATGAGCTTGACAAATTGGAGACATGGTCTGAAATACATAGGCTGCATCCACACATTCTTCCTGTGTAGCTAAACCCAGCAAGGAAAGGCTCTGACAGGGGGAAGTAGCAGTAAATTCCTTCCCAACCCCAAATATCAGTCAGTTGGACCTTGAGCGTGTGGGCAAGATCCCCCAGCCAGACCCCTGGGAAAGAGTTCTCTGTAGTCACTCAGAGCCCTCCCCACCGAGTGTCCCATCACTGGCCATTGGGGATATTTGCTACCAGCAGTTGTCGATGTGCCCACCTCATCATACCATCCCCCTCCACATAAGTTTATCAAGCTCAGTCTTGAAACCAGTTCGGTTCCCCCTCCCACCCTTTTTAGTTTAATTCTGGCTGAGATTTTCAAAGCCACCTAAAGGCATTTAGATGCCTGGTTTATATGAGGAAGAAAGGCAGTTTTGGAAATTTTAACCCAAGTCATCTGGAAAACTACCCCTATTGTTACCTCCTCTTCCCTCTCTCCTGCCCCTTTGTTTGCTGCCTGGTTTTAAAGGCTTTTTGAACTACCTCAGGCCTCATGCAAATTAAGTAGGGCAACTTCTTTGTTTAAGAGCCAGAGAATTTCTCCTTCTCTGACACACCCCAAGTAACTTACTTGGTGCTGTATTCCTTCGTCTATTCCGGTATATTTCTGATTCAAAACTAAATATGTGTTTCATTTTTATTTCCCTGCTGGCAGCTTTCTCAGGTAAGAACCTCAGAGGCACCTGGGGTAAACGAAGGAAACAAATGCAGCCAAAAGGAATTGTTGATTCTCCAGAGCACTAAAGAACGTGTTTTGCTGAATCATGGCCTAGATCTTTAATATTTGTCTATTTCCAGGTGTCTCTTCTCTCAAATCCAGTTAAGCCAGTCCGGAGCAGAAGTTAAAACGCCAGGAGACTCTGTAAAAATCTTCTGTAAAGTGTCTGGACACACATACACTAGTCATGGTATGTACTGGGCACGGAGGTCTCCAGGGAAAGGACTGGAAAGGGGATTTTCAATTACAAACGGGGCTGGTGACACCACATACTACACAGACCCGGTTAAAGGACCACTCACCATCTCCAGAGACAACACCCAGAACCTGCTGGGGTAAACAGGGAGATGGCAAAATTTGCAGATGATACAAAACGACTCAAGACAGTTAAGTCATAGGCAGACTGCGAAGAGCTACAAGAGCAGTGGTCACCACCCAGTCGATCATGATCTCCGGCAGCACACCACTAAGCCAGGCTGCCTGCCTGCCCCGGCCCCACGCCCCTCCCAGAAGTGGCCAGCGTGGCCCCATGTCACCAGGGGTGGGGAGACAGGGTTCTCCCTCTGAATGCTGCTCCTACCTGCAAGCACCACCCCCACAGCTCCCATTGGCCGGGAATGGGGAGCTGTGACCAATGGGAGCTGCAGGGGTGGTGCTTGCAGAGAGGGGCAGTGCACAGAGCCAAGTGCTGCCTGACCCTCCCCAGGGGCCGGAGGGGTGCATTGGCCCTTTTCAGGAGTGGCGCAGTGCACAGGTAGGCAGGGAGCCTGCCTTAGTGGCAGCCATACTGTGCCACTGACCGTGAGCCTCTGGAGGTAAATGCTGCCTGGCAGGAGGCCGCACCCCAACCCCCAGCCCTGAGCCCCCTCCTAGGGGGCAGCACCCCATGCCCTAGGTGTGCGCAAACTATGGCCCGGGGGCCACATCCAGCCCTTCAGACATTTTAATCCTTCCCTTGAGCTCCTGCCAGGGAGTAGGGTCTGGGGCTTGCCCTCTCCACATGTGCCATGGCTTCACGTGGCTCCAGGAAGCAGCAGCATGTTCCCGCTCCAGCTCCTATGCATAAGGGCAGCCAGGGGGTTCCACACACTGCCCCTGCCGCAACTATCACCTCTGTAGCTCCCATTGGCCGGCAACCAGGGGAGCGTGTAGAAGCTGGAGTAGAGAGATGCCGCTGCTTCCGGGAACTGCTTGAGGTAAGTGCCACCCAGAGCCTGCACCCCTGATCCCCCTCCTGCCCTCTAAACCCCTCAGTCACAGCCTCATGCACCCCAGAGCCTGCACCCCGCAGCCGGAGCCCATACAATTTCCATACCCAGATGTGGCCCTCAGGACAAAAACTTTGCCCAGCCATACCATACCCCCTCATACACCCTGAACCCCCTCCTGCACCTTGAACCCCAGCCCTGACCCCCTCCCAGAGCCAGCACCATGTACCCCCTCCTGCACCCCAAACCCCTGCCCCAGGCTCAGCCCAGAGACCCCTCCCACACTGTGAACCCTTCAGCCCCAGCCAGGGGCCCGCACCCCCTGTCGAACCCCAGCCCCCTACCCCAGCCTTGTGAAAGTGAGTGAGGGTTGGGGAGAGAGAGTGAAGGGGTGGGGGATGGAGTGAGTGGGGTGGGACTTTGTGGAAGGGGTCAGGTAGATCCTGGGTTGCCCTTAAATTCAAAAAGTGATCTTGGGCATAAAAGGCTGGAGACCCCTGTTCAAAAGGATCTCTCAGAACTAGGTGACTGGGCAATAAAATGGCAGATGAAATTCAATGTTGATATATACGAAAGAACGCACATTGGAAAGCATAGTCCCAACTATGCATAGCAAATGATTGGTGCTTTGATGAGCCAATGTCCTTACTAATCTTCCTCAAGACCCTTTATTCTTGACTCCCACAACCGGTCCCAGCTAAATCAATGGGGTTACACACACAGGGAATAAAGCCCACAGGATTTGATTATTTCATGCCCGCAAACGGATCTGCACAGGAATATTTCACTCGTCTTATTGCTCACCGGGGTGTGTCATTCAATCAGAATTGCTGAGTCTCTGTAGGAATCATCCTCATTAGCTCTTGCTCTATGATTCATAGATTCATAGATACTAAGGTCAGAAGGGACCATTATGATCATCTAGTCCGACCTCCTGCACAATGCAGGCCACAGAATTTCACCCACCCACTCCTGCGAAAAAACCTCTCACCTATGTCTGATCTATTGAAGTCCTCAAATCACGGTTTAAAGACTTCAAGGAGCAGAGAATCCTCCAGCAAGTGACCCGTGCCCCAGGCTGCAGAGGAAGGCGAAAAACCTCCAGGGCCTCTTCCAATCTGCCCTGGAGGAAAATTCCTTCCCGACCCCAAATATGGCGATCAGCTAAACCCTGAGCATATGGGCAAGATTCACCAGCCAGATACTACAGAAAATTGTTTCCTGGGTAACTCAGATCCCACCCCATCTAATATCCCACCACAGGCCATTGGGCCTATTTACCATGAATATTTAATTACCAAAACCATGGGGATCTCAAACTCCATTTTCCTATTTGTAGTGTCGAGGCAGAGACTCTTACTTAGCACCATCTATTCTTCCTTCTAGATTATTAAATTAGATTAATCAAAGCTGCTAGTGTGTCAGATACACTATCCAACAAGTTCTTGCAACCTATCACAAGTAACAGACACCCGTCACCACAGAAACTGAGCAACATCTTAGGCGTCTCAAGGCCAAGATTAACTTGTATCATGCTCATGTAGTAGGATAGGATGACCCCTATGCTCCTTTAAAAAGTTACCTTTTGTTTATTCCGTGTGCAACCAAGCTGAGCATCTATTTGACACTCTCATCAAAAGCACCTGAGACAGGGTCTCAAATGCAAAATTTTCTAGGATGTCTAAAAGATACATTTACCTTAATGATGTACTATGTACTCTCTGGGTACTCTGTGCCATCTATGACTCAGTAACTGAGTATCATAGAATCATAGAATCATAGAATATCTATGATTCTATGATTCTATGATACTCAGTAACTCACAATCATTTTGCCCTGTGTGCTTAGTTTAAAGTAACTGATTTTCTCTACACACACCCACACCAAATATTTATGTTGGTTGAAGACATTAACACAAATGAAATTAAACAAGTACCTAGATGATATTTTAGGAGCAAAACATTAGCTAACAGATGAACTAATCCAGGGATCGGCAACCCTTGGCACGCGGTCCCTCAGGGAATGCCCCTGTGGGCCAGGACAGCCTGCCCACCTGCAGCGTCCGCAGGTTCAGCCGATCGCAGTTCATGCAAACAGGCAGATGAGTGTTAATGAGAACATCAGCATGCGTGAGAATGAGCACGGGGATATTAAAGAAAACATGCGTCAGACTGGAGAGGGGAATGGAAAGATGAGTGTCGGGGGTGGTTATTGGTGTATGAATGTGAGAATGGAATTTATTATTTATTATTATGACTATTTTTATTATTAGTGTTGGAGTTGGGGGTGGCTGTGGGCCAAGCGCCTAAGGCCTCCAATCACAGACCACAACCCCACAGTGCTAGGCACTGTCCCAAGACAGAACACAAGGCCTTTCTCCACCGCAGTGAGTTTACAGCCTAGGTCTTAATGGGAAGTGCAGTAGGAGTAGGAATGGGAACAGGAATGGGAATATGAGCAACAGTATGAATCTCCATGATTAATAATCATCTCTCTTCAGCGCTGCCTGCATCCTCACCTAGAGAAAGACTCCCTGACACACGCCGCTCGCTGCCCCAGGAAATTTAACTCTCCAGCAGGTGTCCCAGCCCAGTGCAACCCTGTGACCCGACCCGACCCCTCCCCTTCACTGACCCCACTGACCTGACCTTCGCAGAGGCAGGGGCTCCGGAGACCCCTTTCCCATGCCCGGATAATCTGATGACAATCAGGCCCCACGTTAATAACCGGAGAATTTGGCTCACATCTCATCTGGGATCTGATTCTTTCCCCCTTTATACACCACCCCACCGCACTGGGGCTGCACAGACAAACAGGAAGGGGCGATCTGACTCCTGTCTGAACCCTGGGGCAAGAAATTCACAGCCTTCAGGGAAGGAGTTTGCGTTCCTTATAAGGAGCGGGATTGTCCCTCTCTCTGCCAGGTTGCACCCAGAGAGACAGCCCTCAGCCCCCGTGTTTGTGCAGTGATCAGCCAATTCCCTGAGGACTTTCCCCTCCAACACTAGGCAAAATGAACCTTTGTGTGGTAATTGAGACACAGCCAGGAACGAGTACTCTTACAGGTCCGCTCTGCGGCAGCAGAAGATACTGGCACCTATTACTGTGCGCAGGTTCTATGTTTCTTAGGCACAATGATTGGGACCCTTTCAAATATTGGAAAGAAAACTGTGCCAAAGCCAGCGATTTGTCCCCTTCTCTCTCTGCTCCCACCCACGAGACCCCACTCTCCTTCCACCAGAGCTGGGACTAGAATCCAGGAGTGATGGCTCGCCACCTCCCACCCTCATCTAGCCCACTAGACCCCCAAACCGGGAAAGCAGCCTACAAGTCACCCCGTCTATTATTTTATTAATCTTTCTAAGAACAGAGAGAGAGAGAGAGAGAGAGAGCAACTTTACTAGATAAGGGGTTTTGGCTTCAAGGGAGCTATCTCCATTTACAGGCTCCGATTTCATTAATTGTTGTATTTAGCCTGTGAAATCTATTTATGGTTTGGTGGGTTGGTTTTACTGCCAATTCGGTCCAGGTAAGTTTTATTTATTGCAAAGCAAACAGTCAATAAAACATACCTTTATACAAATTGTTTCTTCTTTCGGCTCTATACCCTGTGATCAAATAAAGTACATATGCATTGCTTCTGGGTAAGACTTTCCTTATTAAAAGCTTGCATTTTTTCTACTGCGGGATCTCTGATAAGCTCAGCTAGCACATGAGAAATGTTCTTCTCACTGAGAACGCCTTTTTGTCCAATGAGTAAATTTGACTGTTTTTAAGGATCATCAGGTTGGGAATAAAGGTTAAGTTACCCAGTAGAAACAAACTTGTCCTCAGAGTTACTCCCCGGTGAGGTTTTCCTTCATAGCTCAATTCATATTTCTGGAAGAGGCTCATAACTGAAATAGCAAGGACTGGTGCTAATAATGAGTAAGATGAATTCGGTGTTTGTGAATGGAAGGAAGCAATGGATTGATTGATTGATTGATTGATTGATTGATTGATTGATTGATTGATTGATTGATTGATTGATTTCTTTCTTTCTTTCTTTCTTTCTTTCTTTCTTTCTTTCTTTCTTTCCCAGCACTGTTCGCGGAGGATGTCTTGTTCTCCTTTCGAAAACATGATCATTTCCCCCCTCTACATAGATAAGTTTTCTCAAAGATGCAAAACGCCCCCATCTTATTTCCTATTTAAAAACTCAGTGGTCCAGAGAAGCTTGTTCATTCAATTTGCCAGCGACCTTCTGCATTCACCTTCTGACCAGTCCTATGGCTGTGCCCTTAGCTGTCCGCAGCTTCATTTTCCTGATCAGACTTTCATGTTACTTAATGATTCGTTAATAATTATGTATATACCGTTATAAATCTGGTCGGGAAACTACAGTGGTGAAGGGATAGATTAGAGAGAGGCAGACACAGAGAGAGAGAGAGAGAGAGATCCAATCAGCATACATACAGAGGGAAGGATGGTTTGATGGATACTTCAGAAAGAATAGACAGCCAGCGTGCAGAGAGGAGGTAGAATGAGGGGATGGACAGAAGGATGGGAAGCTCTTGCGAGTACATGGACAGAGGAGTATTTTTAAAACTATATTTTCAAAAAAAAAATCTCTTTTCCTTTGTCAGGCGTCCTCTCCCAGGTTGTCCTGACCCAGTCAGGTCCGGAAGTCAGGAAGCCAGGCGAGTCCATTCTTCTGAAATGCGCTGTGCCGGGGGCTGATCACAGCTCATCTATCATGACTTGGATAAGACAGGCTCCGGGGAAAGGACTGGAGTGGCTGGTTTACTACTATTCCCAGTCGAGCATCTTTTACTCACCTGGCATCCAGGGGCGATTCACCGCTTCCATGGACAGCTCCGGCCTCTATCTGCAGATGCACAGCCTAAAAGAGGAAGACACCGCTGTGTATTACTGTGTGAGACAAGGGGTGTCCACAGTGCTCCCGCGCCTTACAAATACCCCGCGGCACAGAAGCAGCTCCCTGTAAAACCCTTTCCCTGTTCTTCTTATGGTATTCTTCACAATTATGGGGACCAACGATTAATTAAAATAGCAACGATGATGGTTATGGCAGCGCCCCAAATCAACCACTCGCTTTCCAGACCTTTACCAAGAGACAGAGGCACAACGTAGGGACAGACAGAGAAGCACGCAGAGGTATTGCGGGTAAAGGAAGGCACCGCCTTGACACAGAGCAGAAACCGACTGCGGTTAGCACAAAACCCTCCTATGCCCTTCTCCATTCTGCTCATTGCCAGCGGTCTCTGCATTAATGAGCTGTTTGGCAGAGAGGAGCATAGACTGTAAAGTCTCCAGTGCTTTGTCCTTTCCAAACACACACTGATCATGAAACACCCACTAGGCTGGCAGAGCAGAGATCGCTTTATGCACTGACCAACAGCCCAGAACTATAATCTACCTCGAGAGTGGCATCACGGGCTTTTCAAACCATAACCGATGGAATAAGAAAAGGGAATAGAGGAGATTATGTCATCAAGGGTCATGGTGTAGCCTGTCCTTGAATTTTGCACACCACTAAACAAGGCTAAATTGGGCTTCTGGGGCGCATTGTCTTGTCTGGTTACATAATCAACTAAAGGCGCCATTGTCAGAGGTAAGCACAGGGAGGCGGAGTTACAGGTTTGTTCGGTGCAAGCTGAATATGTTCAGGGCCTGGTGAGATGTGCTGACGAGGCGAATTCAGGGGTGGATGCTGCAGTATGAAAAAGCCATTTTAGGTTGTGGTTTTCAAAGGGGCCGAAGCAATTCATGCCCCCAGATCCCAGGCATTGCAATGCAAATGAGGCCCCTACTCCTTTCATCTGCTCGGAAAAATCTCAGCCTGAGGGACTTGCCCCAAACCAGGAAGTTCACAGAGCTCCTGATTCACAGCCCGGTGCCTTAACCACAAGCCAGGTCTCCGTGGAGAGACCCATCCTACCCTAGGCCATAAGTGGGGTAGATTGACCGGACCGATGCAGATTCCATCCTTCATTGCTAATCTTCTGTTCAGGGCTGCAACGCAATGGCCTTTGGCAGGGGACCCATATTAGAAAGAACGAGGCAGCAGTCTTTGACACAGGGGATAAATTACAAAAAGGCAGAGCACAGACACATCCCATTCTGTAGGCGATCTCCTAAGGCTGAGAGGACAGTTCTCCCTGTTCTATTTGTCCAATTATCCTGCGGAGGGTTCTGGTCTCTGCTTTTTATATCAGGCCACACTCAAATCCTTGCAGCTTCACACGCCCATCAGCCCCTCACCCGGCCTGCGCCTCTCACTAAATTCAGACCCTTTTATTTCCCACTCACCCGGCTCTACCCAGAATATGCGAAGCTGCCACATACGACGACCTACTTAACCACTGACTGGGGCATCTCAGCCAAAGGCCCCGCATCCGGCTCAGGGACTTATAGGGCTGCGCTCCCATCCCACCACCAAGATGGGTGCGCTGAGAATCTGCATTTTCCTGGTTGGACTCTCATGTCGTTTTGTTTGTTTGTTGTCTCTCTTAGATCTCTCTGCAATCCATGGGCTGAGCGGGATTTTCTGAAGTTCTGAGATTTATCTAGGAACACTTGGAAAATCAACCGTGCTCGTGTTGCTAAATAATATGAGTGCTTTAGAAAATCCACTGTACAATTCATCCTGCGTGGAAAGGCATTGAGATCAGGGGAGTCAGAGTAGGGCTTTATTAGACCCGTACCTATATAGGGAGCTTTCAGAGTAGCAGCCCTGTTAATCTGTATTCGCAAAAAGAAAAGGAGGACTTGTGGCACCTTAGAGACTAACCAGTTTATTTGAGCAGAAGCTTTCGTCCGATGAAGTGAGCTGTAGCTCACGAAAACTTATGATCAAATAAATTTGTTAGTCTCTAAGGTGCCACAAGTCCTCCTTTTCTTTTTATATAGAGAGCTGTGTGTCTCCTTTTCTCGATTGTTTCTATCTCGCTAACTTAAAAGTAATCTTTAAAAATAGCAATTAACAGCCCGCTTTGTTTCTCCCCAGGGGTCCGGGCACAGGTGGTTCTGACCCAGTCCAGCCCGGAGATTAAGAAACCCGGGGAATCCACTAAACTGACCTGTACAGTGAGCGGCTTTGCTCTCAGCAGCCATGGTATGAACTGGGTCCGGCAGGCTCCGGGAAAGGGGCTGGAGAGGCTGATCTACTATTATTCCTTGTGCAGCAACAGCTACCCCCCGGCAGTCCAGGGGCGATTCACAGCCTCCAAGGACAGCTCCAGCGTCTACCTAACAGGAGCAGCCTGAAGCCCGAGGACACCGCGGTGTATCCCTGGGCGAGGGACACAGTGAGGGGAAGCCGGTCTGGGCTCAGACACAAACCGCCCCTGGTGCTAGTTTCAAAAGAAGCCCCCAGCAGGTGGCGCTCCGGAGCTACACGCAGCAAGGGGCCCGTGGCCGCAAAGACACTCAGAGCCGGACCGGCTGGTCTCCCTCCTTTGTCCTCCTCTCCCTGCATCCAACACAGAGCAGATAAAAGCAGAAAATAAAGACGCTCTTAAAACAGCCTTTACTATTTACTTATTTGTTTAGCCCTTTCAGGAATCCTATAGTGCTCTCCACCGCTCCAGCTGAACTCAATTGCAGAGGAAGATAAGAATCGCCACACTTGATAAGAGCAGGCAACAAACTAGGCCATTTTCTGTCTCTGTTAGGGACCATTAAAAATTGCAAGAAATCCGGCTGCTGTGGGAATTTATGCAACAGTCTATGCACCGGGAAATTTCTCTAAAACTCTCCTAAGTCATAGGTTGGTTTATGCTACACAGTAGATTAAGGGAAGGACTTTGGGGGACCTTATCCGTGCACTGAGTGTTTCACCATCATCTGTAAACTGTAAGGTAGGGAAGCATTATTCCCGTTTCACAGATAAGGGAGCGAGGCACAGAGAGATTCAAAGGGAGGCACCCAACTATCACCGACTTTGAGTGAGAGTCAGTCCCCCCGACTGTGCTTCTGCAAATCTCCTCCGAACAGATTTGCCCACGGTTAAAAGGATGCCTGCGGCACAGGTGGGAGCAGGACAGACTTCTCCTGGGTTCCGGTCCAGCGCCCCTTCTCCCTGACCATCCCCCCTAGGTCCTTCCCAAAACCTTTGTGGCCAGAGCCTCCTGCAATAACCAGGGGAAACAGAAACACTCTCTCTCTCTCTCTCTCTCTCTCTCTCAGGGTAAATTATCATATAACTGCCCACTGGGGGATGCACGGCCCCAGTTTCTGAAGCAGATGCACCGATTGCTCTCAGAGACAAGCGACTGGGAATCACCCTCACCACTTCCGCTTCGATCTCACGGTGCCTAACAGGGAGATAAGCGCCATTGTCCACATGCTACTGGTCGCTCCTTGAGTTATGGATTCCAAGGCCAGAAAGGACCATTGTCAACATCTAATCTGACCTCCACAGGCCAGAGAACTGCCCAGAAATAATCCCTCGGGCAGATCTTTTAGGGGGGAAAAGTGCAATCCGGCTTTAAAAATTTTCAGTGCTGGAGAACACACTGAGACCATTGGTGAGTTGTTCCAGTGGCTGACTACTCTCCCTGTTAAATATTTGCACCCTATTTCCAGTCTGAATGTGACTAGCTTCAACTTCCAGCCCTTGCTTCATGTTATACCTTTGTCTGTCAGATTAAAGCGCCCAGGATTAAATATTTGCTTCCCACGTAGGAACTGATCCCCTGTGGGTGGCAGTCAAGGGGCCACGTCGCTTCTGTTTTCAGGAAGGTTTGGGTCTGAACGTTGCGCACATTCTTCGCCCGTCCCTCGGACTCGGAGGGCGAGAAATATGATCGTTCAGGAAAGGAGTTTGTCCGACTCTTCTAAGGAGGAACTGGGATATGCAAATGGGGGTGATACTTCCCTGTTTAAATCTGTGCCTCCCTCTGCCCAGGCTGCACCCGGGGAGACAATCCACAGCCCCCTGAATCTGTGCAGTTCCCACCTGATCCCCTAGAGAAGTTTCCTCTCCAGTCCCAAGGAAAATGAAACTTTGGCTCCATTTAAGTTTTAATTATAGCAGCTCCTCCCCTCAAATTGTAGGTATATTAAAGAATGCCTGTGATTCCCCATAATTAATCCCCCACAATTTAAATCCCAGGGAATTAACAACTGAAAGATCTCTTGGGTCTCTTGTTAACTGGCAAGCTGCTGACGGTGTCTGTGTAAAGCTTGTGAACCGTTAATTGACTCTGCTCTCTAAGTGATACTTTAAAAAGAAAAGGAGGACTTGTGGCACCTTAGAGACTAACCAATTTATTTGAGCATAAGCTTTCCTGAGCTACAGCTCACTTCATCGGATGCATTCAGTGGAAAGTACAGTGAGCAGATTTTATATATACACACAGAACATGAAAACAATTACGTTGTAAGGAGAGGTTTCAGAGTAACAGCCGTGTTAGTCTGTATTCGCAAAAAGTAAAGGAGTACTTGTGGCACCTTAGAGACTAACCAATTTATTTGAGCATGAGCTTTTGAAGTGAGCTGTGGCTCAGGAAAGCTCATGCTCAAATAAATTGGTTAGTCTCTAAGGTGCCACAAGTACTCCTTTACTTTTTGTTGTAAGGAGAGTGATCACTTAAAATGAGCTATTACCAGCAGGAGAGTGGGGTGGGGGGAGAGAAAACCTTTTGAAGTGATAATCAAGGTGGGCCATTTCCAGCACATTTCCAGGAGTTAACAAGAACCTCTGAGGAACAGTGGGGGGTGGGGGAGGGGGGGTGGAGGAATAAACAAGGGGAAATAGTTTCATTTAGTATAATGACTCAACCACTCCCAGTGTCTATTCAAGCCTAAGTTAATTGTATGCAATTTGCAAATTAATTCCAATTCAGAAGTCTCTGGTTGGAGTCTGTTTTCAAAGTTTTTTTGTTGAAGGATACTCAATTTGAGATCAGAAATCGAGTGACCAGAGAGATTGAAGTGTTCTCCGACTGCTTTTTGAACGTTATAATTCTTGACATCTGATTTGTGTCCATTTATTCTTTTACGTAGAGACTGTCCAGTTTGACCGATGTACATGGCAGTGGGGCATTGCTGGCACATGATGGCATATATCACATTGGTGGATGTGCAGGTGAACGAGCCTCTGATAGTGTGGCTGATGTGATTAGGCCCTGTGATGCTGTCCCCTGAATAGATATGTGGACACAGTTGGCAACGGGCTTTGTGCAAGGATAGGTTCCCGGGTTAGTGGTTCTGTTGTGTGGTATGTGGTTGCTGGTGAGTATTTGCTTCAGGTTGGGGGTCTGTCTGTAGGCAAGGACTGGCCTGTCTCCCAAGATTTGTGAGAGTGTTGGGTTGTCCTTCAGGATAGGTTGTAGATCCTTGATAATACGTTGGAGAGGTTTTAGTTGGGGGCTGAAGGTGACGGCTAGTGGTGTTCTGTTATTTTCTTTGTTGGGCCTGTCCTGTAGTAGGTGACTTCTGGGTACTCTTCTGGCTCTGTCAATCTGTTTCTTCACTTC
Source organism: Eretmochelys imbricata (assembly GCF_965152235.1). Taxonomy (NCBI): domain Eukaryota; kingdom Metazoa; phylum Chordata; order Testudines; family Cheloniidae; genus Eretmochelys; species Eretmochelys imbricata. Next base: position 40,598,190 of record NC_135584.1, on the reverse strand, counting down.
CGCAGGTGGGTATTGTAGTTGTAAGAAAGCTTGACAGAGATCTTGTAGGTGTTTGTCTCTGTCTGAGGGGTTGGAGCAAATGCGGTTGTATCGTAGAGCTTAGCTGTAGACAATGGATCGTGTGGTGTGGTCAGGGTGAAAGCTGGAGGCATGCAGGTAGGAATAGGGGTCAGTAGGTTTCCGGTATAGGGTGGTGTTTATGTGACCATTGCTTATTAGCACTGTAGTGTCCAGGAAGGGGATCTCTTGTGTGGACTGGTCCAGGCTGAGTCCAGGGTTCCATCCCACCATCAACCTCAGCCAGGCCTTGTGTGAATGTGATTCTCATTCTTTCCAGGTGTCCGGTCACAGATCCAGCTGCTGGAGTCCGGAGGGGGGATTCAAACCCCTGGGGGATCTCTCCGCCTCTCCTGCAAAGCCTCCGGATTCACCTTCAACAACTATTGGATGAACTGGGTCCGTCAGGCGCTGGGGAAAGGACTGGAGTGGGTCGCACAGATACGCAATCCTGCTTATAGTTCAGCAGCATATTACAGTGATGCGGTGAAAGGGCGATTCACCATCTCCAGAGACGAGTCCAGCAGCACGGTGTATCTGCAAATGAACAGCCTGAGAGCCGAAGAGACCGCCCGGTATCACTGTGCGAGAGACACAGCGATCAGAAACCTCCTGCGGTTAGCACAGAAACCTCCAGCGCGAATCCCCCTCCCTCTCCGTGCCCACAGTCACCGCCAGAACAGAGCCGTTCACACAGGAACCCAGAGAGTGTGAAGCCTCCAGTCCTTTATCCGGGCTTCAGTCCTCTCAAAATTCACTTTTATTATCAGAGACCCGCGGTTCCGACAGAACCGAGACCGCCTTATACACTCCCTAGGAATACAGAAAGAGATTCCTTCTCCAAAGTGTGATTAACACTTAGCTCTCCGTCCTTCCACCTGCCTTACCAACAAACTCAGCTGGAGGAGACAGGCAGGAAGCAGGAGCCATGCAGCCAAAGGTGGAACGTGAACTTTAGAATTTTTCACACCGGGATCTTGCTACACTTTGCACTCACCTAACGAAGGCTTAATTGTGCTTCTCGAACACCCTGATTCATTTGCAGAGGGACTGGAGATCCTGAATAGCCAATGCCACGTTCTGCAGGAGGGGGAAATGGGGGTCACTCATCCTACACTCATAGGCAGACCGTGGGAATTCCCTGTACAGAGTCTAGTGGATTGATCTTTAGCCAAACGCCAAGGTTCTTGCTAATGCCCATCCATAATAAAATACCCCTTGTACAGAGATGGTCTCATTTTAAGAATTCCCTTTAAAAAAAAATCGTGATTTTCTAAGCACACAAAAAATTCACACCACTGTTGTCTGGTTACTTCATGTGTCAGACGGTCATTCCTCACCTCTGTGTTTCAACAAATCTGTTTATACTGAAATCACATTCAACATTACAACCGGTCAGAATATCACCTGTCTCACAAGCGGCGTCAAAATGTAGCATCTCATCATTTCCCTTCCTTCGGCCCACTTCTGCACAAGGCAGCCCCTAATTAAGAAAGGGAAAGTGCGGGAGACTCATTTAATCTGAGAGCTTTGAAGGAGCCAGATCTGGAGTATCACAAAAGAGCATTGAGAGCAGGGGTCGGCGACCTATGGCACGTGTGCCAAACCCCTGCAGGCAGCAGCGAGCCATTAAGAATCCTGCCCGCCCTGGCCTGCTCTTCTCCGCTCCCACCCTCCTCGCTGGGGGGCAGGGTGAAGAAGCTTCGTCCTACGGGCTACTGCGGCAGGGCAGACGAGCTCTCCCCTCCCCCACCTCTTCCCCCCCCCCCCGCTGTGCTGGGTTCCTGCCCCTGCCCCTCCCCTGCCGCCCATCAGCTGATGGCCCTTGGAGGGAGGGGGAGAAGCCGAGCAGCAGCGCACTTGTTGCTTCCGGGAGGAGGCGGAGAAGAGGTGGGGACGGGTCCTCCAGGAAGGGATGTGGAATCAGAGTATATCCCTTCCAGGCCTCTGCCGTGAGCCGCTCTGGGCAGGGGGCTGGGAGCACCCCCATGACCCTAGCCCACACCCACACCCCCAGCCCTCTGCCCCGACCCCTACACTCCCCCCCACACACCCCTGCCCTGACCCCTACACCCCCTCACACACTCCCAGCCCTCTGCCCTGACCCCTGCACCCCCACACATACCCAGCCCCCCAGACCCCATGCCCTGACTCCTGCACCTGCCACACCCCATGCCCTGACTCTTGCACCCCCCACATTCCCACCCCTACCCTGAGCACCAAACGGGAGCCCGGCATACACACCCCCACGTTCCCACCTGCACCCCTTGCACCAAATGGGAGCTGCCCAGGTAAGCACTCCACACCCAAACCTCCTGCCCCAGCCCTGAGCCCCCTCCCTCATTCTAGCTCTTGGCCAGGCCCTACACCCCAACCCCCAGCCTGCTTCTTCACCCCCAGCCCTGTGCTCAGTGCACTCCCACCCTCAGCTCAGTGCAGAGAGAGAGGAAGAGAATGGGCTAGAACCAGGGAGAAGGTAGGTCCCCACTCTATGTGGGCAGGGCCGGGATCCCAGACCGGCAGCGGGCTGAGCTGCTCAGCCTACTGCTGGTCTGCGGTCCCAGCGGCTGGCCCCACTCAGCCTGCTGCCGGCCTAGGTGAACGGAACCCCAGGCTGGCAGCGGGCTGAGCGGGCCGGTGGCATAAGATCAGAATTTTAATTTCATTTTAAATGAAGCTTCTTAAACCTTTTGAAAACCTTGTTTACTTTACATATGACAAGAGTTTAGTTATATAATATATAGACTTATAGAGAGAGACCTTGTAAACAAATGTTAAAATGTATTACTGGCACGTGAAACCTTAATTTAAAGTGAATAAATGAAGACTCGGCACGCCACTTCTGAAAGGTTGCTGACCCCTGATTTAGGGATACCTCTGGTTACGAGCAAAGCTTTGCAGAGGGCTCTGGGTGTCTTTCTGTGACCCTTACTTGGCTCACACACACACACAGAGACTAAGTCCTAGACAGCCACCTTTGTGGCTTTTCTGGCCTACCTGAAGGCATCAGAACTATTTGAAAATAAAGTTCAGATCCAGCACTCAACTCACCCAATTCCAGAGCCTATAGTCAATTCTCCACTGAAAACCCAATATGGAGATTTAAAAGGTCTCGTACCTTTTACATGGCGCCTTGGGTTCGGAGGGAAACGGCCTGCGGTCCTCTAGTCCTGGATGGTATACGGTGGATCCTGGATGAGGCCCCAGATTGTTGTAGAAAATGAGTCACACCATCTGTTTGGTTCAAACAGTCTGAGGTCCTTTTATTTTGAATACAAGCATGCCGGGGGAAGGAGACAGAGATGGCCACACGCAGGTGCCACCCTGGTCTCTCTCTGTCCTGCCCCTATAATACCAGTCTTACATAGTTTTTTTACATTAAAGTTAAATGATACATTTCCTTAATTTTTTATCACTCAAGCATTGTTAATAAAGCTTCATAAGGAGCCAAAGTAAACAGTGTCATCATTAGTAACAGTGTCATCATTAGTAAACAGTGTCAGTAAACTGTGCTGACGCACGTCGTTATTATCAAGATCTGTGGTTTGCTTGTGGCAGCGTTTTGTCTAGGGGCTTTAGCAGGTTTGGCGGGGGGGAGGGGTTTCATATAATGGACAGCTAGGGACTTGAGCTCGGCTAGAGGTTGGCCTAGTTCATTATCTGGGTCAAAATACCACAGCCCCGCATATGCAAATGCTCTTAGTGCAAGCGAAGTCTTACAGGATGCCAGCCTGCAGGCCTCTTGAGTTACCGCTCTTGCCTACGCTGCATACAGTGCATAGATCTTGCACAGAGTGGGATGGGGTCAGCTTCAACAGCAAGGTTAACAGCAATTTCCCCCACACCTTCACCCAACGATACATCAATAGGTTTCCCTTCATTAAAACTTGACCATGAAGAATAGCTCAACACATGAGATTTTGACAGTTGGGGGGTTTTAAAACATTCATTAGCCCTAAGCCAGTTTCTGAACCCCTTATCACTAAATGCTGGGTCAGTGTGACCTTTGTTTTCTGCATCATTAGAGGAGAAGAAAAGGCAGTAAAAGCAAAATGCTGCATCCTTTGATGGGCTACAGTCTAACCACCTAGACTTTTCATACCAATCAGACTGAAAACTTCTTTGTTTATTCCCTATTTTACTTCTAGGAAACATGCTCAATCTAGGCTGATAAGAACCTCTAGATAATCAAGACTGGCGTTCTAATCTATTTTTTGGAATATCCCAGACCGGGTCATCAGAGGGAATGTTTGATGGCTTTGAATAGGAGCGACACTGACCTGAGCTAAGGGACGAAGTCTGTTTCTGGTGGTCATTGCTCAGTTCATTGCACGCACTGGAACTGGTGGCGGCATTCTCTTCATATAAGTTCTTAACCGAGGTGTCCAAGCTATTTGCACTACGATCAGCACGTTCATTATCATTCAGTTTGTCTGCTCCTTTTCTTCTCTTAACAATGAGCCGATCCATAGTTTAAAATTAAAAGGGGGTATCATACAGTTGAATTAAAAAGGAAAGCCACGGGCTTGTTATGCTATTTCAGCAGCGTACACGTGACAGAGATTACAAACACTGTAGACACGGCGCTAGGCACACCTGACGCGGCCCCGTATATAGGTCAAAGAATTTTCTAGAAGAGTAGTCGGAGGGGGAGGGAGGACCAATGGTCATGTGACGCTGCAGTAGTGGGGACGCATGCGGCGAGCGAACACGGGCTTTCTAGAAATTTCTACCACATCTATACTATGCAATTTGGCGCTTATTGCATAATACAACAATCCCTACTTTAAAACTAAAAAAGTGTATCATGCGATTAAATTAAAACACAAAGACACTTTTTTTTGAGACATTAGGTCAGGGGTGGGCAAACTTTTTGGCCCGAGGGCCACGTCGGGGTTGCAAAATTGCATGGAGGGCGAGGTAGGGAAGGCAGTGCCTCCCCAAACAGCCTGGCCCCCGTCCCCATCTGCCCCCTCCCACTTCCCATCCCCTGACTGCCCCCCTCAGAATCACTGATCCATCCAACCCCCCTATTCCTTTTCCCGATTACCCCCACCAGAGACCCCCCCACCCCTAACCACCCCCGCAAGATCCCACCCACTATCTAAGACCCCCTGCTCCTTGTACCCTGACCGCCCCCTCCAGAGACCCGCCACCCCCCGCCCCAACCACCACCACCCCTGGGATCCCACACCCTATCTAAGCACCCCCGCTCCCTGAATGCCCCCACGCCTGACAGACCCTTGGGACTCCCCCACCTATACAACCCCCCCCACACATTTCCTGACTGTCTCGCCCCCCCGCCCCAGAACCTCCACCAAGGACAGGCCAAGGAATCCTTCGGCAGCTGCTTGGCCTTCTACTGTAGATGGACCACTTGCTCCTGGTGCCCCATTGGTTTCCAATGCCTGGGACTCTGTTCTCCTTCTCAGTGGACATTCTCGGCAAGTATGCCCTGCCCTTTCACAAGTGTAACAAATGTACCCTCCCTGCTTATCCTTTAGTGGGGTTCTTCAGGATCCTGGTCTCCATGGATACTTTGGCATTTTAGTGGAGGTTTTCCTTTCATCACCTCAGTCATCACTTTCAGATGTTGGACTGCCGGTTTTTGGACAGCTTCACTTAATCTTTCCAGTGTTAACTGTGTTTGGGGCAGGGTCTTTTCCCCAGCACTTGCATTCACTAGGCCCCCACTTCATTTACAGGACTTCGGCTTGGCCGTCTCTGCCACAGGAACTTCCTCTTCTTCCGACCACATAATGGCAGCCAGACTCAGTTAATGGAATTTCTTACTGGGCTCTTCCTTAAACCTCCTTTTAATGTCACGGTGGAAGGAATCATCCTGGAGCCCCAGCACCAACTGCTCTTTCAGAACCATATCTGGGTCTGGAACTTGTCGAGAGTCTCGCCCCTCCACTTTGCTCATTCTCTCCTGGAGCTCATATGCATATGTCCAGACAGTTTCACCAGGCTCCTGCTTGCTCTCAAATAACTCCTTTCGTCTGGTTCCAATAGGGACCTTTGTGACAGATTAAGTTACCAATCTACCTGAGGCGTCAGGTGATCAGCTTGAGGCCGCAGGATCATTAGGGGAGGAGATGACGGAGGACACCAAGTGACTGAGTTTAAAGCTTTATTAATGAAATAAAGTAAAATAACAGCGGAGAGTGCTGGGGGTTCCCCACGTCACTCAGAGGAAGGAAGGAAGCATTAATGCCCCAGCCCTAATCCAATTTCATACTCATACATGCACTACCCGAGGCTGGCCAAGCCCGGGTGTAACGTACGAAGAAGCGGGGGGAGAGGTGGAAGGGAATTGTGTCCTGTGCACAGGTTGTCCAGGGTCCACTGTTGATCTCCAGCTTGCTTCAGCTCTCAAGAAGGTTTTAAGTCCTGGGTTCTTCTGGGGGGTTTTGTCCAGGGACCTTTGTCCACCGTGCTCTTTGTATCAGTCCAAACCGGCCTTCCGAGGCTTCCTTGGCTTCCCCTAAATACATCAGGGCTTCAGGGTTGTTACGTTCCCATTCGCTCACATTTGCATTCTCACTAGTTTTTGCAATCCCCTGCAGTCTTGTTCAGTTTACTGCTCTGTTCTCACAGCTGGTTGGGGTTGGAATCCAGGCCCCCATCTTTCTTGGCATCAGAGAGTCTGCTTGGGTACATTGGCCTTGAGTGGCTGGAGTCAGCTTCTTTTCTTTGGACCTAGCTGGATCGTTGAGTGAACGTGTTCCTTTCTCCCTTCCTCCCCTTTTGGCCTCTCACAACCTGCAAAGGAATCTTTCACTCCACACTCAGGCCTTCAAGCCCTCCCAAAATCCTTTCCCATGCATATGCGTATATAGGCATCAGGGATATACAATGCTGGTTCTTACCCAGGAGACCTCATGGGGGGCAATTTTATCGTGCCTGGGACATTCCCATGAGGCTATTTTATTGTGACTGTGACACCTTGTCTCCATACACTTGTAGGAGGAGTTCAAATACCTTTTCCACATCTTTCTTGTCTGCCATTGCCATGAGATTAACCGTGGCCTTGGCCCTGGCCCTTGAGGTGTTCCTCTATGAAGTCCATATGATCCTCTTCAGGTACTCTTAGCACACACGGACTTGCCTTCACAGACTTGACTCACTCCTCTACTGTAATGTCTCCTGGTCTTGTTGGGAAGCCACCAAACTCTGTGACTTTCTGCTCCCATAGGACATAAATAGTAGGGGATTTCTTTGCTTCTGCTGCCTGATGGTCTATTATGGCCTTAGCCAGTGATAAGGCTTCTCTCTGTTCTGTTCTAGCTTGTTGTAATGCCTCAGTTTAGTCTGATCATCTGTGCACAAGTTCAGCAAAGTGGGCCCATAGTTCTTCAATTCCAGCCATAGTCGGGTTCTTGACCAGGCCTGGACAGTGCTGTCAGAACTCAACCAGTAAACCAGTGGGGTGGACTCTGTGGATAGGATCCTGTTCATGATGCCAATTACGTAAGCGAGGGAATGGTCCAGCTACTGTGGGGAAGTTTCCTGGCTTATACACTACCCAGGTGAAATGGGCTAGCGAAAGGATTTGAGTGCTCACTCCAACTACCTTTACCCCCTTAGCTCGGCCGCACTCTGAGAGACCCAGGCAATTCCAGCTCACACAGAGGACGGGACCCCCCTTGCTGAGTTTACAATCTGAGTGTAAATGGGAAGTGGAGTGGGAATGGAAATATAAACAGGAATATAAATATTAACCGTGCATAATAATCTTCCTTCACTGTTGCCTGAATCCTCCTCGACTCTCCCCTAAAAGAAAAACACCCAGACACGCCACTCTTGGCACAGTAATATCAGGGAGACTTCACTGCAAAACTTAACTCTGTCCTAAGACTCTCCCCAAGCCCAGCTCCTCCCACCTGCACCCACAGGCGGGCCCCCAGACCTGGTCCAAAGCACGAGCCAGGCTTGCTCAGATCACGTTCCTAGTGTCATGGATCATTTCAATGTAGCCGGTCACTGCCGGGAAGGGAAGGGAAGGGAAGGGAAGGGAAAGGGGCTTCCCTCCCAAATCCCTCCCAGCGTCATGGGAAATCTTCCGTCTCCAGCGGGGGGCCCAGCCCAATGGATTCCTGAGACAAGACTTCAGGCATCCCCCATCCCGGACACTGACCCCCTGATCGGACGTTGCATGGCCCTTATGTTTGTGGAACCGGGCTCCAGAGCTGAGTCCCCCCAATCCCCAATATCAGGTCAAAAAGAGAGACCCTCAGTTCCCATGCGAGGAAACACAATCACTGCAGGGAGCTGTTCATTCCTCCCAGGGTCCGAAAGTGTCAGGAGGATCCCAGCGCCCCATGCCCGGCTCTGCACAGACACACAGGACGGGACACTCTGACTCCTGCAGCCGGAGCCCTGGGGCGAGTCAATCAGATCACGGACAGCAGGAGTGTGTGTCTCTTATAAAGCGGGGCATGCAAATGAGGAGACAGTTTCCTGGTTAAATCTCTGCCTCCCTCTGCCCAGGCTGCACCCGGAGACACAATCCGCAGCCCCCTGGCTCTGTGCAGTCACCAGCCGGTCCCCTGAGAACTTTCCCCTCTAGCACCAGGGAAAATGGGCTTTTTGCTCCTTGTCATTGTCGCTCTAGCAGCTTTGGAAGGTATTTTCCTCCTCTGAAGACCTGGCAGAGTTAGAAGAATATTGTGTTCTCGCTCTTTTTATACCGATATTAATGGCCTGTCTTTATTCCCAGGTGTCCGGTCTCAGACGCTGGTGGAGTCCGGAGGGGGTGTGAAAAAGCCCGGAGACTCTCTCCGCCTCTCCTGCAAAGCCTCCGGGTTCCCCTTCAGCAGCTATGAGATGAACTGGGTCCGCCAGGCTCCCGGGAAGGGACTGGAATGGGTCGCTCTTATATACCCCGGTGGGGGTAGTACATACTACCTCGATGCAGTGAAAGGGCGATTCACCATCTCCAGGGATAACGCCAAGAGTGAGCTGTATCTGCAAATGACCGGCCTGAAGCCCGAGGACACCGCCCGCTATTACTGTGCGAGAGACACAGTGACACCAAACCGGTTTGTGATCGCACAAAAACCCAGGCTGTGGAATCGCCCTTCTCCCGGCGGCCGCGCGGGGGCAGCAGCGACACCCCCCGCTTCGGGCTCGGGCAGGAGACCCGGCCCCCGGGGGAACGGGACACAAACCTCCCGCCAGTTTAACCCTTCCGTTCCCGGACTCTGAATGGCCCATTTCCCTACCCCAGAGATGGAGGCGGGGTGTGGAAATGGGCCATGCAGGGTCCGGGAGGGGCTGGGGGGCAGAGATCACCCGGCGCCGGAATAAACCCCGCTCCGCTGAGCCCGGGGATGGGGCACCGCCGGGACTTTCATAGATTCATAGATTCATAGATATTTAGGTCAGAAGGGACCATTATGATCATCTAGTCTGACCTCCTGCACAACGCAGGCCACAGAATTTCACCCACCACTCCTACAAAAAAAAACCTCACACCTATATCTGTGCTATTGAAGTCCTCAAATTGTAGTTTAAAGACCTCAAGGAGCAGAGAATCCTCCAGCAAGTGACCCGTGCCCCATGCTACAGAGGAAGGCGAAAAACCTCCAGGGCCTCTTCCAATCTGCCCTGGAGGAAAATTCCTTCCCGACCCCAAATATGGCGATCAGCTAAACCCTGAGCATATGGGCAAGATTCATCAGCCAGATACTACAGAAAATTCTTTCCCAGAAAATTCTTTCCCAGGTAACTTGGATCTTACCCCATCTAAAACCCATCACAGGCCATTGGGCCTATTTACCATGAATATTTAATTACCAAAACCATGTTATCCCATCATACCATCTCCTCCATAAACTTATCGAGTTTAATCTTAAAGCAAGATAGATCTTTTGCCCCCACTACTTCCCTCGGAAGGCTATTCCAAAACTTCACTCCTCTGATGGTTAGAAACCTTCGTCTAATTTCTAATCTAAATTTCCTAGTGGCCAGTTTATATCCATTTGTTCTTGTGTCCACATTGGTACTGAGTTTAAATAATTCCTCTCCCTCTCTGGTATTTATCCCTCTGATATATTTATAGAGAGCAATCATATCTCCCCTCAGCCTTCTTTTAGTTAGGCTAAACAAGCCAAGCTCCCTGAGTCTCCTTTCATAAGACAAATTTTCCATTCCTCGGATCATCCTAGTAGCCCTTCTCTGTACCTGTTCCAGTTTGAATTCATCCTTCTTAAACATGGGAGACCAGAACTGCACACAGTACTCCAGGTGAGGTCTCACCAGTGCCTTATATAACGGTACTAAAACCTCCTTATCCCTACTGGAAATACCTCTCCTGATGCATCCCAAGACGACATTAGCTTTTTTCACAGCCATATCACATTGGCAGCTCATAGTCATCCTATGATCAACCAATACTCCAAGGTCCTTTTCCTCCTCTGTTACTTCTAGTTGATGCGTCCCTAGCTTATAACTAAAATTCTTGTTATTAATCCCTAAATGCATGACCTTACACTTCTCACTATTAAATTTCATCCTATTCCTATTACTCCAGTTTACAAGGTCATCCAGATCCTCCTGTAGGGTATCCCTGTCCTTCTCTAAATTAGCAATACCTCCCAGCTTTGTATCATCTGCAAACTTTAGTAGCACACTCCCACTTTTTGTGCCCAGGTCAGTAATAAAAAGATTAAATAAGATTGGTCCCAAAACCGATCCCTGAGGAACTCCACTGGTAACCTCCCTCCAACTTGACAGTTCACCTTTCAGTAGGACCCGTTGTAGTCTCCCCTTTAACCAATTCCCTATCCACCTTTCAATATTCCTATTGATGCCCATCTTATCCAATTTAACTAATAATTCCCCATGTGGCACCGTATCAAACGCCTTACTAAAATCTAAGTAAATTAGATCCACTGCGTTTCCTTTATCTAAAAAATCTGTTACTTTCTCAAAGAAGGAGATCAGGTTGGTTTGGCACGATCTACCTTTTGTAAAACCATGTTGTATTTTGTCCCATTTACCATTGACTTCAATGTCCTTAACTACCTTCTCCTTCAAAATTTTTTCCAAGACCTTGCATACTACAGATGTCAAACTAACAGGCCTATAATTACTTGGATCACTTTTTTTCCCTTTCTTAAAAATAGGAACTATGTTAGCAATCCTCCAATCATACGGTACAACCCCTGAGTTTACAGATTCATTAAAAATTCTTGCTAATGGGCTTGCAATTTCTTGTGCCAATTCTTTTAATATTCTTGGATGAAGATTATCTGGGCCCCCCGATTTAGTCCCATTAAGCTGTTTGAGTTTCGCTTCTACCTCAGATATGGTGATGTCTACCTCCATATCCTCATTCCCATTTATCATGCTACCATTATCCCTAAGATCCTCTTTAGTCTTATTAAAGACTGAGGCAAAGTATTTGTTTAGATATTGGGCCATGCCTAGATTATCCTTGACCTCCACTCCATCCTCAGTTTTTAGCGGTCCCACTTCTTCTTTCTTTGTTTTCTTCCTATTTATATGACTATAGAACCTTTTACTATTGGTTTTAATTCCCTTTGCAAGGTCCAACTCTACTTGACTTTTAGCCTGTCTCACTTTATCCCTCCTTTCCAAGGAGATTCGAGCATTGTTTCCATCCATTTGACAGCTGGAATTCACAGCCCCGGTGTAAACGGTGCAGCTCAGGATCCTGCCCCCAATGAAGGGCCCCCATGACACAGAGTCACCATGGAGATAAAAGGCCCCGCCCCTCAGCCCCCGATGGCCTCACTCAGCGCAGCGCTGGCCCGCAGGGCATTGGGGACAGTCAGGGGGCTAAGGGCTGTGGACAGGGACACGGTGGGATTTCATGGGGTCGCTCAGGGGGAGGTGGCAGAGCTCCGGAGAGAATCACATCTGGAATTTTCAAAGGGTACAGTCAAGGGGAATTAGATACTCCACTACCTAAGTCCGCTTCAAAAATGTCAATCAACATTCCAGTAGGCCCTGCTCCAAACCCCACTCAGGACTTAGGCACGGCATTAAGGATAAGCATTTGCATATCTCTTTTTTTTTTTTAAATAAGCTAATTTGGAGTTCCAGCCCACAAGCAATCTTAGGTATTCATATTGTCCCCATCACTGTACTGTTTGAGCATTTAGGGCAGGGGTGGGCAATTTTTTTGGCCCAAAGGCCACATAGGAGGGCCGGGCAGGGAGGGCTGTGCCTCCCCAAACAGCCCGGCCCCCACCTCCTATCCACCTCCTCCCACCTCTGGCCCCCTGACTGCCCCCCTCAGAACCTGCAACTCATCCACCCCCTCCCCCCGCTCCTTCTCCCCTGACTGCCCTAAAGCCTATCCACCCCCCTGCCCCCTGACAGGCCTCCTGGGACTCCCACCCCTTATCCAATCCCCCCTGCTCTCTGTCCCCTGACTGCCCCCTGGAACCCTCTGGCCCTTATCCAACCCCCTGGCTCCCCGCGCCCTAACTCTGCCGCTCAGAGCAGCAGGAGCTCACAGCCACGCTGCCCATGCTGCCCAGCAGGGGCGGTGGGCCAGAGCCCTTGAGATGCGGTGCACTGGGGCTGCGGGCTAGCCTCCCTGGCCGGGAGCTCAGGGGCCAGATGTAGCCCACAGGCCGTAATTTGCCCACGTCTGATTTAGGGTAACAAGAAAACATTTTACAAATACATTAGAAGCAAGGGGAAGATGAAGGACAGGGAAGGACCACTGCTCAATGAGGACGGAAACACAGTCACAAGAAAATGCAGGAATTGTCCAAGTATTAAATGCCAATTTGTTCAGGTTTTCTCCAAGGAGGTTAGCAGTTATCAGAGGACTAACAGTGAACATCAGTGTAAATGGGGTAGGATCTGAGCCTAAAATAGGGAAACAACAAGTTAAGAATTACTGAGACAAGTTAGACGTCCTCAAGTCAGCAGGGCCAGATGAAATGCACCAGAGAATACTTAAGGGACTGGCCAAAGAGATCTTAGCCGTTAACAATTATTTTTGAGAACTCTCGGAGGACAGGAGAGATCCCAGAGGACTGGAAGAGGGCAAGTGGTACCTATCAATAAAAAGCAGAATAAGGGCAACCCAGGAATTATAAACCATTAAACTTAACTTCTGTACCCAGAAGGAATGGAGCAAATAATCAATTTGTAAGCACATAGAAAATAAGGTGACAAAGAACAAATCACATCAAACCCACCTCATATTCTCCTTTGACAGGGTAACAAGACGAGGGGATGGGGGTGGGTAGAAGAACAGTGGATGTGGTATATCTCCACTTTAGTCAGACATTTCATACAGTCTCAGATCACCTTCTCATAAGCAAACCAGGGAAATATAGACTAGTGATCCTATTATAAGGTAGGTGCACAACGAGTTAGAAAATGTTCTCAGAGAGTAGTTATCAACGATTCACAGTCAAGCTGGGAGGCAATATTGAGAAGAGTCCCACAAGGATCTGTCCTGGGTCCACTTCTATTCAATAGCTCCATAAATGACTTGGATAATGGCAGAGAGAGTACATTATAAAGTTTGCAGAATACCAATCTGGGAGGGGTTGCAAGCACTTCAGAGACCAGGATTAGAATTCAAAATGAGCTTGACAAACCAGAGACATGGTCCGAAATACATAAGCTGCCTCCACACTCACTGGCTGTGTAGCTAAACCCGGCAGCAAAAGGCTCTGGCAGGGGGAGGTAGCAGTAAATTCCTTCCCGACCCCAAATATCAGCCAGTTGGACCTTGAGCCTGTGGGCAAGACCCACCAGCCAGACACTGGGGAAAGAGTTCTCTGTAGTAACTCAGAGCCCTCCCCACCTAGTGTCCCATCACTGGCCATTGGGGATATTTGCTACCAGCAGTTGTCGACGTGCCTACAATGGCATGTGGCCATCTCATCATACCACCTCCCACCATAAGTTTATCCAGATCAGTCTTGAAACCAGTTCGGTTCCCCCTCCCCACGTTTTAGTTTAATTCTGGCTGAGATTTTCAAAGCCACCTAAAGGCATTTAGATGCCTGGTTTATATTAGGAGGAAAGGCAGTTTTAGAAATCTTAACCCAAGTCATCTGGAAACCTTCCCCTATTGTTACTTCCTCTTCCCTCTCTCCTGCCCCTTTGTTTGCTGCCTGGCTTTAAAGGCTTTTTGAACTACCTCATGCAAATTAAGTAGGGCTACTGCTTTTTTAAGAGCCCGAGAACATCTCCTTCTCAGACACACACCAAATACCCTACTTTGTGCTGTGTATCTTCGTCTGTTCCCTTGGAATTCTGATTCAAAAATAAATACCATGCGTTTCATTTTTCTTTCCCCGCTGGCAGCTCTCTCAGGTAAGAACTTCAGAGGCACCTGGGATAAAAGAAGGAAACATATGCTGCCAAAATGAACGTTCAGTTCAATCTTTGATTCTCCAGAGCACTGAAGAACATGCTTAGATGCTTTGCTGAATTACGGCCTAGATCTTTAATATTTGTCTATTTGCAGGTGTCTGGTCACAAATCCAGTGCAGCCAGTCTGGAGCAGAAGTTAAAAAGCCAGGAGACTCTGCAAAACTCTCCTGTCAAGTGTCTGGCTACACGTACACTAGCCACGGTAGGCACTGGGCACGGAGGTCTCCGGGGAAAGGACTGGAATGGGCGTCTTCAATTACAAACCGGGCTGGTGACACCACATGCTACACAGACTCGGTCAAAGGGCGATTCACCATCTCCAGAGACAACACCCAGAACCTGCTGTTCTTGCAAATGAATGGGCTGAAGCCGGAGGACACAGCTGTGTGTTACTGTGCCAGATGGGGTGAACACAGGGTCGGAGAACGTACCCTTGTACACTCAAACTCCTTAGTGGGAGATTCCAGGTCATCTCTCCACCAGATGGCAGCAGCGGCCCACGTTAGGAGAGGCCAGGGAAAGACCCAACCACAGCTCAGAATGACACCTGTCCTGTATGCAGGGTCATCTCTTAATGACAGCACTGGATAAAACACCATTCGTGGGGCTAATGCGAGAATGCTTTTCTCTCCCGCTGAAAATTTCAACTCTCTTTTTGTTGAAATTTTCTGCAAAAAACTTCAACTTTCTGTCAATGAAAAGGTTTATTTAATTTTGAGGAAAGTGGACACTTTCTGGAAACATCTTGGTTTAGCCAAAACCCCAATTCTCTAAAAGTTTGGATGGAAAGTTTTGGGCCAGGCCTAATTATTTGCCCTTTTTCAATAGAAGGAGTCTGCTTCAGTAAGGCAAGGAAAGGACAGACAGACATGTTTAGATTATTCTTACCTCCTCTTCCTACTCTCCCTTACTTTGTGTCCTTCCCCTCTTGCATCTTTCCTTTGACCAAGTCCCTGATCCTTCAAGTGGAAGTCAACAGGGCTCCAGAATTTGGAGCATCTTGAAGGGTTGAGATAAAGGCCCTGATTCAGCAAAGCACTCTGCTTCGCATTTCCAGAGGAGTCTAAAGGTCCGTATCCAGGGGGATAAAAGCCCTGTGGCATGACTGTGTCTGTCCTGGATCAGCTGTCTGGGGCCAAGGGGCTAAAAATTGCTGTGTAGACTTTCGGTCTGGGGCTGGAGCCTGAGCTCTGGGATCCTCCATCCTCACAGGGTCCCAGAGCTCAGGCCCAGCCTAAGCCTGAATGTGGAAACAGCCATTTTTAGCCGCTTGGCCCCAGCCAGCTGACCCAGGCCAGCAGCAACTTTATCCCTGTGTAGACAAACCACAACAGAGTGAGAAACCCAGATCCTATTGAACATAAGAGCTGCCATTATGGTTCGGACCACAGACCGCACTGCCCAGTATCCTGTCTGACAGTGGCCTATACCAGAGATTCATGGGAGCTTACGTAACAGGGCAATTCTGCAGTGCTTCATCCCTGTCTTCCACTCCCAGCTTCAGGTCGTCAGAGGTTTAGGGTCACCCCAAGCATGGGGTTGCATCCCTGAGCATTTCAGCTAATAGCCATTGATGGACTTATCCATGAATTTATCCATTTTTTAACCACGTTATAGTTTTGGCTATCAAACCATCCCATGGAAATGAGTTCCACAGGTTAGCTGTGCACTGCATGAAAAAGTACTTCCTCTTCTTTAGTATGACTGATACAACCAACATTAACAGGTTTAAATAAGTGTTATTTAACCCCCCAACTCCTTCAACAGCCAGGCGGAGGATTTCCAAGCTGCCCTACAGATATGGACACATCATTCCTCTTATAATCCTGCAGGGACTTTAGAAAACCTCCACCTCTGGGATTCAGGAGACTCAAGTCCCTGCTCTAATGAGTCTTTTATTACTGATAGCAAGTGCAACAACCTTGCAACTCCCACATCCCCTTGGGAGCTTAGCCCTTAATCTATAAATTCCGAGACCCATCCCTAAAAATTTCATCTTACATAACTACACTCAGATCGCAGAAAACATACCCCCAGGGGAAAGAAATACAGAGAGCAGAAGGCAAGGACAAAAATAAAGCTGAGCTTGCTCGTGTCGCTTCAAATGATCATTCCAGACAGAAGTAGGGAATGGACAGTGACAACCTTATGTTGACTGGCACCCAACACTGTGTATAACCCGTCTGGTGAACACAAATATTAGCGGGTGTTTGGGTATTTCTCTATGATTCAGTAACATTAGACAAATTTTCACCAGGTCTTATATAGCCCATGGCGCTACTCAGAGATCCAGTGAGCTGCTATCTCCCTTAAGGACTCCTGAATACCCCAACACCAGCTCTCAGCTTTTACAAAACAATCTCTGCAAAGGGTCACCCACCCCGAAAAGGAAACAGAGCCTGGCATCTGAGCGCACTGCCTCTCACCTGGGAGATAACACTCACTGCCTGACTGAGCAGCGTCCCGCAACATGGAGACTCTTGGGCTACGACTCTCACAACAACAGAGGGGATCCTGACCCACAAATTGCCACCATTTAAAATTCTGGTAGAATAATAATAAATAATAATTCGGTCTTCTAGTCCGTCATTGATAGAAAGAGTTTAATAGACTTTCTCCAGTTCTTCAAGAAGAAGTTTTCAGACATGAGCAGTAATAACAACCCCTAGCTATTCTGTAGTGGCTTTCATTCATAGATCTCAAAGCACGGACAAAGGAGGCTGAATATCATTTCCCCCACACTTCAGAGACATACAAATTCAGGCATCGGAAGTGTAATTTCTTGTCCAAGGTCACCCATCAGATAAGGAACAAAGTCAGGAATAAACTGCTGGGTTCTTGAGTACCAGGCTAATGTGCCCAAACAAGATTGCACTGCTCCAAGGGTCTCACAAGAACAGAGGGACAAGCAGACAGAACTTAGTGGAAGCTTTAAGCTGTCAGGGGATAGGAGGGAAGGTTCTCTCATGGATCAGTAACTGGCTAAAAGATAGGAAACAAAGGGTAGGAATAAATGGTCAGTTTTCAGAATGGAAAGGGGTAAATAGTAATGTCCCCCCAAGGGTCTGTACTGGGCCCAGTCCTATTCAACACATTCATAAATGATCTGGAAAAGTGGGTAAACAGTGAGGTGGCAACATTTGCAGATGATACAAAACTACTCAAGATAGTTAAGTTGCAGGCGGACTGCGAAGAGCTACAAAAGCAGTGCTCTCCCCCCGGTCGATTGCGATCAACTGGTCGATCCTAGAGGATCTTCCAGTTGATCGTGATCTCCAGCAGTGCAGCGGGTTGCCACTAAGACAGACTCCCTGCCTGCCTCGGCCCCACGCCGCTCCCAGAAGGGGCCAGCACGGCCCGTGGCCCAGGAGGGGGGGGGGGGGCAGGGGGAATCTCCCTCCGCACACTGCTCCTACCTGCAAGCACCACCCCCGCAGCTCCCATTTGTCGGGAATGGGGAGCTGTGGCCAACAGGGCAGTGCTTGCAGAGAGGGGCAACATGCGGAGCCATGTGCCACCCCCCTTACCCCCACCCCAGGGACCACAGGAGTGTGTTGGCCATTTCCAGGAGTCGTGTGGGGCCCAGGTAGGCAGGGAGCCTGCCCTAGCCGCTGGGGGTAAATGCTGCCTGGCAGGAGGCCGCACTCCCAGCCCCAGCCCTGAGCTCCCTCCTGGAGCCAGCACCCCATGCCCCAGGTGAGGGCAAACTACGGCCCGGGGGCCGCATCCGGCCCTACAGACATTTTAATCTGGCCATTGAGCTCCTGCCAGGAAATGGGGTGAGCCACGGCTTCATGCGGCTCACGGAAGCAGCAGCATGTTCCCCCTCTGGCCCCCATGAGTAGAGGTAGCCTGAGAGCGGAGGACACCGCCGTGTATTCCTGCACCAGACACACAGCGAGGGGAAGCGAGTCTGAGCTCAGCCAAAAACCTCCCCCTGCAGTAACAGCGCAACGTGTCCGCTGCTGAGGGCGCGAACCAGCCCCCGACTGCCCGGGACAGGCGATGGGAGCAGCCCGGAGAAAGTCTCCCCGGCTACAAATACTTGCAGACTGGTGCAGTTTCAGAATCGGTTTGACTCACTCCCCCTGGAACCCCTCTGAGCATCAGACAGGGTGCTGGAAAGATTTATTCTCTCCCTTTTTCTTCGATTCCAGACACACAAACAAAACACTGATGCATACAGAAAAATACACAAACACACATACAGGCAATCACTGCTGCATAAGAACACAAACAGAGACAGCATGCAAACACACATACAAACACATAAATATACACAATCACTCAAAAAACAAATACACATCTAAACACAAAAAGCAAGCTCAGATACAAACAAACCCTTCCTTACACAAACATACACACCTAAACACACACACAAATAGATTAGTCTTTTAACACACAGAAAACTCTCACACAAACACATATGAAAACAAACACACAAAAAGACACATCCATACAATTCCTGTATGCATGGTACATAAAGAGAATGGACCAAATTCTCCTCCCAGCAACATTGCTTTAAATATGAAGTTGCTTCCCTGGGGTAAATATCATTATTCTCAATTTGTGCTGAGTGACAGACACCAGAGTTTTACCCAGCACTGAGTGAAAAATGAATTCAGTGTAGAGAGATGGTTTACTGCCTTTGCCTACACTTTAATTCCCTCACAGATTGGCAGCTGGCTGCAGAAGCTGTCCCGTTGTAGTCATGCACTGGACTCATGGGAACTGGGTTCTGTTCTCACCTCTACCTCTACCAGGGAATTACTGGGAGACCTTGGGCATGCCACTTTACCCCCGCCTCCCCAGTCGCAGGATAAGGTCTGGTCATTTTAAGGTGAAGATAAGTGCAATTGTGTCTTAGTGGGTCACAACTGAAAATGCCAAAGACAGGATGAACTGCTGAGAAATAGGGCAAACACAACCCAAAACTGGTGGTTATTCTTTTATAAGATATACCAAAGCAGCCACAAAAGTAAATTCCTGGTTCACCACACTGGCTAACAAGAAAACATAAAGGCAGTTTCCTCAGGCATCCCAGCTCTTATATCACCACCAAAAACACTAGGTTCAGGGATGAGTGGTTATTTACAACCCGTCTCATCAAATAATAGGTTCTTCTCATCCCAAAGGACCAGCTACACACCCAGGTCAATACACAACTTTGATCTTACCCCAAAATCATGCTGATGCCAATCCCTTAGTATCTAAAATCTAAAAGGTTTATTCATAAAGAGAAAGAAAGAAAGAAAGAAAGAAAGAAAGAAAGAAAGAAAGAAAGAAAGAAAGAAAGAAAGAAAGAAAGAAAGAAAGAAAGAAAGGTGAGAGTTACAATTGGTTAAAGGAATCAATGACATCCAGTAATGGCAAAGTTCGTGGTTCAGGCTTGTATCAGTGATGGAGTAAACTGCTGGCTTAAGTCAAGTCCCTGGAGGACACCCACAGCCCGGATGGGTCATTCAGTCCTTTGTTCAGAGCTTCAGTTTGTAGCAAAGTCCCTCCAGAGGGAAGAAGCAGGACTGAAGACCAAATGGAGAAGATGCAGCTGCCGTTTATAGCCATTTGCCATGCGGCCTGTGCTTCCTTTGTTTCAAACACAAGCTGCCCAGCACGTGGCTGGGAAGCCTCAGGGCTAGTCTACACTGGCAATGTTACAATGCTGCCATGGCAGCGCTTTATTGTGGCTTGTGCGGTCATGGCACAGAGCTGGGGGAGAGCTCTCCCAGGGCTCTAAAAAACCCACCTTCACAAGAAACCCCTGAGCAAGAAAGTTGCAGGGCTGTGAAGTGCCAGTGTAGACAAGCCCTTAGAGTTCTGACCATGGGCATGTCCCTGCCTGCCTTGCTGAGTCACAAGGTGTATCTGCCTTCTCTCAATGGGTCAGTTGAATCGCTGAGGGTCCTTCATGGGCCATCCAGCAAGTACGCAGTGCTGATGCCAAACTGCCTGGGGTGTCACCAGAAGCATAGCACAAGTTTGAAATACAGAGATACAGACACATAGCAATAACTCATAAGACAAAGGTGATACAAACATATAAACAAGATCATCACACCTGCCAAATTATAACGTTTTTTGCAGATATCTTACATGGCATATCTGGCTGTGACTGGCATCCCAGTGGGGGATAGCTATGGTCACTCCACTAGGGTGAACTGCAAAGAAAGGGGCAGACAATCCCCATAAAGCAGGTGGATATTCCAATATTGATAACTTCACATACAAAAATGATACCTGTATATAGATAGCATAATTCTAATCAGCAAATCGTAACTTTTTCATAGACACCTCACTCGACAACCTTGATACAATATTTGCTGCTAATATATAACAGTAGTTGCAACAATGATCCAAATGGTCATATTCTAATCAGAGAATGTCAAAATAAGTGTTCAGGTCTGGGTTTGAATTTATTATGAGGGTGAGGACTAGGTTTGGGAGTCAGGGAAGGGGATACAGAAGATGTGACTTTGTCCGACATAAATTCAGCTACGAATCTCAGATGCAATCATGCTCGGAGCCCTGCTGTGAAAAGGGTGATCCCAACCCTTCTCTCTCAATCTTCCCAATCTTAGTTCGCGTTAGGAAATACAGGGTGTCTCTTATAAGAAGGGGGCTATGCAAATGACAGTCAGAGTTTCCTGTTTAAATCTGTCCCTCTCTCTGCCCAGGCTCTACATGGAGAGACAATCCACAGACTCCTGGCTCTATGCAGTTACCAGCCAACCCCCCGGACAACTTTCTCTGCCAGCACCAGGGAAACGAGGGTTTGGTTACATCTCGTTCTCATTGCGGCAGCTCTAGAAGGTATTTTCTCCCTTTCCTTGTGCTGGGCAGGCAGGGGTTGCTGGAGTCCGGAGGGGTTGTGAGCGACTACTATGTGGGGATTTGACTCCCACTTGCCCTGTATTTTATTACGCCCCCGGTGTCTACGGTTATCAACTAGTACACGGTCACCAGGCCTGAGCAGAGCCCCACTGGATTTGCGACCCTAAGTCCTTTTCCTCCTTTGCTCGTTGTCTTTTGTTGTATTGAGAGCAACTTCACAGGCTGTCTTCAGCCTGTCATGGTGACCTTTGACCCAGTCATCCACACTGTTCACCTCATCCTTAGAAAAGACTTCTTGATGCTTCTCTGGGAACGCCCTTAAGTTAGCCACCTGTGCAGGCATCAGCCCCCGGCGTACTGCTTGAACTGGAACTGGCAGTCTCTCACCACGTCTTTCTTGAGGAAAGGGAACTCGTCCTCCCTTCTCCCTCTTTCTCACCCGCAGCTCATTTCCATTCTCCTCCAATATTACCTTCACCCGAGGAACCACTCCCGCAGGCCAATGCACCTCTGCAGTGCTGTTTTGAGGAGGCAACTCCACAGCCTTCAAACTTGAGTTCAGAAGACTCACTGGTCCTCTTCCTTTGATGACATTAGTCAGTACATTGGCTGGCTGGAGCCCATTCGGTAGGTTTACCCCAGATGTAGGCTCTACAAGAGCTCCATATCCATTGGTATTTCCTAGGACCCAGCAGTGTTCATCAAGGACCCTCCCTCTCCGAGGAGGAACAACACTCTTCTGCTCTCTGCCCACGTTAACATTTCCAATCTTCCCTGCAGGGCCCAGTCAATGGTTTTGTCTCTCTGCTCGAGCCAGTACTCGACTCAGCACAGCATTCTTCTCGGGGTGCCCATGGCAATTTATCCTCCTGGTTCCTTCTACTGGCAACAGTAGCTCCTTCAGCTCACTAATGATGTTCATCCCTAGAATCCCTGGGACTCCTTCTCCCACATGGCTCCCTTCAGAGGCTTTGTCTTTCAGGATGAAGATGCATTTCCCTGGCAGAGTCTGACCCCTGTAGTCTATATCTGCTTTGAGGCATCCCACCACTGGGTTTGCCAGTCCATTAACTACTGTTAGATATAGAAACTGTGTGCTGTGCATGGTGAGCTCCTTGTCTTTCAAATAATTTTGAAATTGCGACTCAGTCATGGTGGTGACTTCTGAGCCAGTATCTAACAAACATCTGGTTTTCACCCCTGCTATACACACTTCAGCAGTTAGAGAGTCTCCAAATGCTCACTTACGGACGTTGCTAGATATGCTGGCACTGCCCGTGTCCCTTTCAACACTGTATGCAGAGTGATTTTCCACCAACGACAGGCCGAGGAATCCTTCTGCCGCTGCTTGGCCTTCTACTGTAGATGGACCACTTGCTCCTGGTGCCCCATTGGTTTCCAGTGCCTGGGACTCTCTTCTTCTTCTCAGTGGACATTCTCGGCTAGTATGCCCTGGCCTTTCACAAGGGTAACAAGTGTGCCTTCCCTGCTCATCCTGCAGTGGGGGTCTTCAGGATCCTGGTGTCCTTGGATACTTTGGCATTTTAGTGGAGGTTTTTCCTTTCATCACCTCAGTCATCACTTTCAGCTGTTGGACTGTCAGTTTTTGGACAGCTTCACTTAATCTTTCCAGTGTTAACTGTGTTTGGGGCAGGGTCTTTTCCCCAGCACTTGCATTCACTTGGCCCCCACTTTGTGGACAGGAATTCGGCTTGGCCGTCAATGCCACAGGAACTTCCTCTTCTTCTGACTACATAATGGCAGCCAGACTGAGTTAATGGAACTTCTGACTGGCCTCTTCCTTAAACCTCCTTTTCATTTCACGGTCGAAAGAATCATCCTGGAGCCCCAGCACCAACTGCTCTTTCAGAAACATATCTGGGTCTGGAACTCGTCGAGGGTCTCACCCCTCCACTTTGCTCATTCTCTCCTGGAGCTCATATGCATATGGCCAGACAGTTTCACCAGGCTCCTTATTGCTCTCAAATAACTCCTTTCATCTGGTTCCAATAGGTACCTTTGTGAGAGGTTAAGTTACCGATCTGCCTGAGGTGTCAGGTGATCAGGCTGAGGCCGCAGAATTGTTAGGGGAGGAGATGACTGAGGACACCAAGTGACTGAGTTTAAAGCTTTATTAATAAAATAAAGTAAGATCATAGCGGAGAGTGCTGGGGCTTCCCCACGTCACTCAGAGGAAGAAAGGAAGCGTTAATGCCCCAGACCTAATCCACTTTCATACTCAGACATGCACTACTCGAGGCTGGCCAAGCCCGGGTGTAACGTACGAAGAAGCGGGAGGAGATGTGGACGGGAATTCTGTCCTGTACTCAGGTTGTCCAGGGTCCGCTGTTGATCTCCGACTTACTTCAGCTCTCGAGAAGATTTTAAGTCCTGGATTCTTCTGGGGGCATTTCATCCAGGGACCTTTGTCCCCTTTGCTCTTTGTACCAGTCCAAACCGGCCTTCTGAGGCTTCCTTGGCTTCCCCAAAACACATCGGCTTCAGGGTTGTTATGTTCCCATTCGCTGACCTTTACCTTCTCACTAGTTTTCTCAATCCCCTGCAGTCTTGTTCAGATTACTGCTCTGTTCTCACAGCTGGTTGGGGTTGTAATCCAGGCCCCCATTTTTCTTGGCATCAGAGAGTCTGCTTGGGTGCATTGGCCTTGAGTGCTTGGAGTCAACTTCTTTTCTTCGCACCTAGCTGGATCGTCGAGTTAACACATTTCTTTCTCCCTACCTCCCCTTTTGGCCTCTCACAACCTGCAAAGGTATCTTTCACTCCACACTCACGCCTTCAACCCCTCCCAAAATCCTTTCCCATGCATATGCCTATATAGGCAGCAGGGATATACAATGCTGCTGCCTACATAAATAGTAGGGGGTTTCTTAGCTTCTGCTGCCTGATGGTCCATTACTGCCTTAGCCAGTGATAAGGCTTCTCTCTGTTCTGTTCTAGCTTGTTGTAATGCCTCAGCTTGGTCTGATCATCTGCGCACATGTTCAGCAAAGTGGGCCCCTAGTTCTTCAATTCCAGCCATTCTTGACCAGGCCTGGACAGTGCTGTCAGAACTCAACCAGGAAACCAGTGGGGTGGACCCTGTGGATAGGATCCTGTTCGTAATGCCAATTATGTAAGCAGGGGAATGGTCCAGCTACTGTGGGGAACTTTCCTGGCTTATAGACTACCCTGGTGAAATGGGCTAGCGAAAGGATTTGAGTCCTCGCTCCCACTACCTTTACCCCCTTAGCTTGGCCCCACTCTGATGGACCCAGGCAATTCCAGCTCACACAGAGGATGGGACTCCCCTTGCCCAGTTTACACTCTTAGTGTAAATGGGAAGTGGAGTGGGAATGGAAATATAAACAGGAATATAAATCTCAACCATGCATAATAATCTTCCTTCACTGTCACCTTAATCCTCCTCAACTCTCCCCTAAAGAAAAACACCAAGAGACGCTGCTCTTGGCACACGAATGTCAGGGAGGCTTCACTGCAAAACTTAACTCTGTCCTCAGACTCCCCCCACCGCCCGCCAGCTTCTCCCACCTGCACCCACAGGCAGGGTCCCAGACCTGCTCCAAAGCACGAGCCAGGCTTGCTCAGATCACGTTCCTAGTGTCATGGATCATTCAATGTAGCCGGTCACTGCCGGGAAGGGAAAGGGTCTTCCCTCCCAAATCCCTCCCAGCGCCATGGGAAATCTTCCGCCTCCATCGGGGGGGCCCAGCCCAATGGATCCCTGAGACAAGACTTCGCGCCTCCCCCACACCGGACACTGACCCCCCTGACCGGATGTTGCATGGACCTTATGCTTGTGGAACCGGGCTCCAGAGCTTAGTCCCCCCAATCCTCAATATCAGGTCAAAAAAGCCAGACCCTCAGTTCCCATGCGAGGAAATACAATCCCTTCAGGGAGCTGTTTATTCCTCCCACGGTCTGAAAGAGTCAGGAGGACCCCAGCGCCCTGTGCCCGGCGCTGCACAGACACACAGGACGGGACAGTCTGACTCCTGCACCCGGAGGCCTGGGGCGAGTCAATCCGATCACTGACAGCAGGAGCGTGTCTCTTATAAAGCGGGGCATGCAAATGAGGAGACAGTTTCCTGTTTAAAACTCTGCCTCTCTCTGCCCAGGCTGCACCCGGAGACACAATCCGCAGCCCCTGGGTCGGTGCAGTCACCAGCCAGTCCCCTGAGAACTTTCCCCTCCAGCACCCGGCAAAATGGGATTTTTTCTCCTTGTCATTGTCGGTCTAGCAGCTCTGGAAGGTATTTTCCTCCTCTGAAGACCTGGCAGAGTTAGAAGAATATTGTGTTCTCGCTGTTTTTATACCGACATTAATGGCCTGTCTTTATTCCCAGGTGTCCGGTCCCAGACGCTGGTGGAGTCCGGAGGGGGTGTGAAAAAACCCGGAGACTCTCTCCGCCTCTCCTGCAAAGCCTCCGGCTTCACCTTCAACAGCTACGACATGAGCTGGGTCCGCCAGGCTCCCGGGAAGTGACTAGAATGGGTCGCTCTTATATACCGCGGTGGGGGTACTATAGACTACCTCGATTCAGTGAAAGGGCGATTCACCATCTCCAGGGATAACGCCAAGAGTGAGCTGTATCTGCAAATGACCGGCCTGAAGCCCGAGGACACCGCCCGCTATTACTGCGCGAGAGACACAGTGACACCAAACCGGTTTGTGATCGCACAAAAACCCAGGCTGCGGAATCGCCCTTCTCCCGGCGGCCGCGCGGGGGCAGCAGCGACACCCCCCGCTTCGGGCTCGGGCAGGAGACCCGGCCCCCGGGGGAACGGGACACAAACCTCCCGCCAGTTTAACCCTTCCGTTCCCGGACTCTGAATGGCCCATTTCCCTACCCCAGAGATGGAGGCGGGGCGTGGAAATGGGCCATGCAGGGTCCGGGCGGGGCTGGGGGGCAGAGATCACCGGGCGCCGGAATAAACCCCGCTCCGCTGCGCCTGGGTATGGGGCACCGCCGGGACTTTCCAAAGTGACTCGAGCATTTTTTCCATCCATTTGACAGCTGGAAATCACAGCCCCGGTGTAAACGGTGCAGGTCAGGATCCTGCCCTCAATAAAGGGCCCCCATGTCACAGAGTCACCATGGAGATAAAAGGCCCCGCCCCTCAGCCCCCGATGGCCTCACTCAGCCCAGCGCTGGCCCGCAGGGCATTGGGGACAGTCACGGGGCGAAGGGCTGTGGCCAGGGACACGGTGGGATTTCATGGGGTCGCTCAGGGGGAGGCGGCTGCCGAGCGAGAAGCAGAGGCCCGTGGGTGGCAGGAGGGTCACAGAGCGCAGCTCCCACTGAGTGAGATTCACCATCTCCAGAGACAATCCCAGCAACCTGCTGCCTCTGAAAATGACCGGCCTGAAGCCCAAGGGCACCGCCGGCTACCACTCTCGATTCCCGGGCAATGTGTCTCCCCTTCCTGCCCAGAGCCCCGCTGGGCTGCGGTGCAGAGACCCCTCGCTCCATCTGTGAACTCCAATCCGGAGTGAGTCCTGTTCTGAGTCGCTCTCCCCTCGGAGACCTGGCACGTTGGCTCTCCCGGGTCCCACCCCTGTGTGTGTGGGAAAGAGCCCCGGGAATATTCATACCGAGACTCAAGCTAGAGCCACTAGGTTATTCTTCCACCCCACGACTGGGGAAATAAACAAGGAGTCTTTACACTGGGGCCGGTTCTAGAGCCTAGGTGGGGAAGAGAAATTTGATCAGGGGCTCTTCAGTCTGGCAGACAAAGGTACAACAGGATCCGATGCTGGAAGCTGAAGCTAGACAATGTCCAGCTGGAAAGAAGGTGATTTTTTAAAAAGACATTGAGGTGAATTAACCATTGGAACAACTGATCAAGAGTCATGGTGGATTCTCCGTCACTAGCAACTATCGTCTCTATGATTCTATGTCTTTTAGAAAATAAACAAATGCAAAACTCATCAAGGGAGATTTAGGTTAGATATGGGGTCCGGGGAGGACTTTCTAAGGATAAGCATATTTAACTATCAGCGTTGGAACCGGTTACCTAGGGAGGTTGTGAAATCCCCATCACTGGAGGTTTTTAAGAACAGATGAAGAACCAGGGGTGGTCTAGGTATATCGAATCCTGCCTCAGTGCAGGGGGCTCTGGAATCACATCTGGAATTTTCAAAGGGTAAAGTCAAGGGGAATTACATACCCCATTACCTAAGTCCCCTTCAAAAATGTCAATCAACATTCCAGTAGGCCCTGCTCCAAACCCCACTCAGGCCATTGGAAGTCCTCCCCTTGCCTTTAGTGAACTTTGCATCAGGCCCATAAAGCACAATATTCCCCAATATCTCCAGAAAAGGTCAGAAACCATCATTCCTTTACAGGCCACTCGACTGAAGAGACAATTCAGCCAAAATATGTTGTTGATGCTGGATAAAGTGCTCATGGTGTCTCGGCATTAGCTGTCCAGACCCATCCTTGTGTCCTAGCTATGCAAGTGCAGAGCTATTAAAGGACTTAGGCACGGCATTAAGGATAAGCATTTGCATATCTTTTTTTTTTTTTTTTTTTAAATAAGCCAATTTGGAGCTCGAGCCCTCAAGCAATCTTAGGTATTCATATTGTCCCCATCACTGTACTGTTTGAGCATTTAGGGCAGGGGTGGGCAAATTTTTTGGCCCAAGGGCCACATAGGAGGGCCGGGCAGGGAGGACTGTGCCTCCCCAAACAGCCAGGCCCCCACCCCCTATCCACCTCCTCCCACCTCTGGCCCCTGACTGCCCCCCTCAGAACCTGCGACCCATCCACCCCCCCTCGCTCCTTCTCCCCTGACTGCCCTGAAGCCTATCCACCCCCCTGCCCCCTGACAGGCCTCCTGGGACTCCCACCCCTTATCCAATCCCCCCTGCTCTCTGTCCCCTGACTGCCCCCTGGAACCCTCTGGCCCTTATCCAACCCCCTGGCTCCCCGCGCCCTAACTCTGCCGCTCAGAGCAGCAGGAGCTCACAGCCACGCTGCCCATGCTGCCCAGCAGGGGCGGTGGGCCAGAGCCCTTGAGATGCGGTGCACTGGGGCTGCGGGCTAGCCTCCCTGGCCGGGAGCTCAGGGGCCAGATGTAGCCCACAGGCCATAATTTGCCCACCTCTGATTTAGGGTAACAAGAAAACATTTTACAAATACATTAGAAGCAAGGGGAAGATGAAGGACAGGGAAGGAGCACTGCTCAATGAGGAGAGAAACACAGTCACAAGAAAATGCAGCAATTGTCCAAGTATTAAATGCCAATTTGTTCAGGTTTTCTCCAAGGAGGTTAGCAGTTATCAGAGGACTAACAGTGAACATCAGTGTAAATGGGGTAGGATCTGAGGCTAAAATAGGGAAACAACAAGTTAAGAATTACTGAGACAAGTTAGACGTCCTCAAGTCAGCAGGGCCAGATGAAATACACCAGAGAATACTTAAGGAACTGGCCAAAGAGATCTTAGCCATTAACAATTATTTTTGAGAACTCTCGGAGGACAGGAGAGATCCCAGAGGACTGAAAGGGAGCAAGTGGTACCTATCAGTAAAAAGCAGAATAAGGGCAACCCAGGAATTATAAACCATTAAACGTTACTTCTGTACCCAGAAAGAATGGAGCAAATAATCAATTTGTAAGCACCTAGAAAATAAGGTGACAAAGAACAAATCACGTCAAACCCACCTCATATTCTCCTTTGACAGGGTAACAAGACGAGGGGATGGGGGCAGGTAGAAGAACAGTGGATGTGGTATATCTCCACTTTAGTCAGACATTTCATACAGTCTCAGATCACCTTCTCTCAGCAAACCAGGGAAATATAGACTGGTGATCCTATTATAAGGTAGATGCACAACGAGTTAGAAAATGTTCTCAGAGAGTAGTTATCAACGATTCACAGTCAAGCTGGGAGGGAATATTGAGAAGAGTCCCACAAGGATCTGTCCTGGGCCCACTTCTATTCAATAGCCCCTTAAATGACTGGGATAATGGCAGAGAGAGTACATTATAAAGTTTGCAGAATACCAATCTGGGAGGGGTAGCAAGCACTTCAGAGACCAGGATTAGAATTCAAAATGAGCTTGACAAACCAGAGACGTGGTCTGAAATACATAGGCTGCCTCCACACTCACTGTCTGTGTAGCTAAAACCAGCAGCAAAAGGCTCTGGCAGGGGGAGGTAGCAGTAAATTCCTTCCTGACCCCAAATATCAGGCAGTTGGACCTTGAGCCTGTGGGCAAGACCCACCAGCCAGACACTGGGGAAAGAGTTCTCTGTAGTAACTCAGAGCCTTCCCCACCTAGTGTCCCATCACTGGCCATTGGGGATATTTGCTACCAGCAGTTGTCGATGTGCCTACAATGGCATGTGGCCATCTCATCATCCCACCACCCACCATAAGTTTATCCAGATCAGTCTTGAAACCAGTTCGGTTCCCCCTCCCCACGTTTTAGTTTAATTCTGGCTGAGATTTTCAAAGCCACCTAAAGGCATTTAGATGCCTGGTTTATATTAGGAGGAAAGGCAGTTTTGGAAATCTTAACCCAAGTCGTCTGGAAACCTTTCCCTATGGTTACCTCCTCTTCCCTCTCTCCTGACCCTTTGTTTGCTGCCTGGCTTTAAAAGCTTTTTGAACTACCTCATGCAAATTAAGTAAGGCTACTGCTTTTTTAAGAGCCCGAGAACATCTCCTTCTCCGACACACACCAAATACCCTACTTTGTGCTGTTTATCTTCGTCTGTTCCCTTGGAATTCTGATTCAAAAATAAATACCATGCGTTTCATTTTTCTTTCCCTGCTGGCAGCTTTCTCAGGTAAGAACTTGAGAGGCACCTGGGATAAAAGAAGGAAACATATGCTGCCAAAATGAACGTTCAGTTCAATCTTTGATTCTCCAGAGCACTGAAGAACATGCTTAGATGCTTTGCTGAATTACAGCCTAGATCTTTAATATTTGTCTATTTTCAGGTGTCTGGTCACAAATCCAGTGAAGCCAGTCCGGAGCAGAAGTTAAAAAGCCAGGAGACTCTGCAAAACTCTCCTGTCAAGTGTCTGGCTACACGTACACTAGCCACGGTAGGCACTGGGCACGGAGGTCTCCGGGGAAAGGACTGGAATGGGCGTCTTCAATTACCAACGGGGCTGGTGACACCACATACTACACAGACTCGGTCAAAGGGCGATTCACCATCTCCAGAGACAACACCCAGAACCTGCTGTTCTTGCAAATGAATGGGCTGAAGCCGGAGGACACAGCTGTGTGTTACTGTGCCAGATGGGGTGAACACAGGGTCGGAGAACGTACCCTTGTTCACTCAAAAACTCCTTAGTGGGAGATTCCAGGTCATCTCTCCACCAGATAGCAGCAGTGGCCCACATTAGGAGAGGCCAGGGAAAGACCTAACCACAGCTCAGAATGACACCTGTCCTGTATGCAGGGTCATCTCTTAATGACAGCACTGGTTAAAACACCATTCGTGGGGCTAATGCGAGAATGCTTTTCTCTCCCGCTGAAAATTTCAACTCTCTTTTTGTTGAAATGTTCTGCAAAAAACTTCAACTTTCTGTCAATGAAAAGGTTTATTTAATTTTGAGGAAAGCGGACACTTTCTGGTAACATCTTTGTTTAGCCAAAACCCCAATTCTCTTAAAGTTTGGATGGAAAGTTTTGGGCCAGGGCTAATTATTTGCCCTTTTTCAATAGAAGGAGTCTGCTTCAGTAAGGCAAGGAGTGGACAGACAGACATGGTTAGATTATTCTTACCTCCTCTTCCTACTCCCCCACACCTATCCCTTACTTTGTGTCCTTCCCCTCTTGCATCTTTCCTTTGACCAAGTCCCTGATCCTTCAAGTGGAAGTCAACAGGGCTTCAGAATTTGGAGCATCTTGAAGGGTTGAGATAAAGCACCTGATTCAGCAAAGCACTCTGCTTCGCATTTCCAGAGGAGTCTAAAGGTCCGTATCCAGGGGGATAAAAGCCCTGTGGCATGACTGTGTCTGGCCTGGGTCAACTGGCTGGGGCCAAGGGGCTAAAAATTGCTGTGTAGACATTCGGGCTGGGGCTGGAGCCTGAGCTCTGGGATCCTCCATCCTCACAGGGTCCCAGAGCTCAGGCCCAGCCTAAGCCTGAATGTGGAACCAGCCATTTTTAGCCGCTTGGCCGCAGCCAGCTGACCCAGGCCAGCAGCGGCTTTATCCCTGTGCAGACAAACCCCAACAGAGTGAGAAACCCAGATCCTATTGAACATAAGAGCTGCCATTATGGTTCAGACCACGGTCCGCATTGCCCAGTATCCTGCCTGACAGTGGCCTATACCAGAGCTTCAGGGGGAGTGAACGTACCAGGGCAATTCTGCAGTGCTTCATCCCTGTCTTCCACTCTCAGCTTCAGGTCGTCAGAGGTTTAGGGTCACCCCAAGCATGGGGTTGCATCCCTGAGCATTTCGGCTAATAGCCATTGATGGACTTATCCATGAATTTATCCATTTTTTAACCATGTTAGAGTTTTGGCTATCAAACCATCCCATGGAAATGAGTTCCACAGGTTAGCTGTACACTGCATGAAAAAGTACTTCCTCTTCTTTAGTATGAGTGATACAAACAACATTAACGGGTTTAAATAAGTGTTATTTAACCCCCCCCAACTCCTTCAACAGCCAGGCTGAGGATTTCCAAGCTGCCCTACAGATATGGACACATCATTCCTCTTATAATCCTTCAGGGACTTTAGAAAACCTCCACCTCTGGGATTCAGGAGACTCAAATCCCTGCTCTAATGAGTCTTTCATTACTGATAGTGAGTGCAACAACCTTGCAAGTCCCACGTCCCCTTGGGAGCTTAGCCCTTAATCTATAAATTCCGAGACCCCCCCTAAATATTTCATCTTACATAACTACACTCAGATCACAGAAAACATACCCCCAGGGAAAAGAAATACAGAGAGCAGAAGGCAAGGACAAAAATAAAGCTGAGCTTGCTCGTGTCGCTTGCAATGATCATTCCAGACAGAAGTAGGGAATGGACAGTGACAGCCTTATATTGACTGGCACCCAACACTGTGTATAACCCGTCTGGTGGACACAAATATTAGCGGGTGTTTGGGTATTTCTCCATGATTCAGTAACATCAGACAAATTTTCACCAGGCCTTATATAGCCCATGGCGCTACTCAGAGATCCAGTGAGCTGATATCTCCCTTAAGGACTCCTGAATACCCCAACCCCAGCTCTCAGCTTTTACAAAACAATCTCTGCAAAGGGTCACCCACCCCGAAAAGGAAACGGAGCCTGGCATCTGAGCGCACTGCCTCTCACCTGGGAGATAACACTCACTGCCTGACTGAGCAGCGTCCCGCACCATGGAGACTCTTGGGCTACGACTCTCACAACAACAGAGGGGATCCTGACCCACAAATTGCCACCATTTAAAATTCTGGTAGAATAATAATAAATAATAATTCGGTCTTCTAGTCCGTCATTGATAGAAAGAGTTTAATAGACTTTCTCCAGTTCTTCAAGAAGAAGTTTTCAGACATGAGCAGTAATAACAACCCCTAGCTATTCTGTAGTGGCTTTCATTCATAGATCTCAAAGCACTGACAAAGGAGGCTGAATATCATTCCCCCCACACTTCAGAGACATACAAATTCAGGCATTGGAAGTGTAATTTCTTGCCCAAGGTCACCCATCAGATAAGGAACAAAGTCAGGAATAAACTGCTGGGTTCTTGAGTACCAGGCTAATGTGCCCAAACAAGATTGCACTGCTCCAAGGGTCTCACAAGAACAGAGGGACAAGCAGACAGAACTTAGTGGAAGCTTTAAACTGTCAGGGGATAGGAAGGAAGGTTCTCTCATGGATCAGTAAATGGATAAAAGATAGGAAACAAAGGGTAGGAATAAATGGTCAGTTTTCAGAATGGAAAGGGGTAAATAGTGATGTCCCCCCAAGGGTCTGTACTGGGCCCAGTCCTATTCAACACATTCATAAATGATCTGGAAAAGCGGGCAAACAGTGAGGTGGCAACATTTGCAGATGATACAAAACTACTCAAGATAGTTAAGTTGCAGGCGGACTGCGAAGAGCTACAAAAGCAGTGGTCTCCTCCCGGTCGATTGCGATCAACTGGTCGATCCTAGAGGATCTTCCAGTTGATCGTGATCTCCAGCAGTGCAGCGGGTTGCCACTAAGACAGACTCCCTGCCTGCCTCGGCCCCACGCCACTCCCAGAAAGGGCCAGCACGGCCCGTGGCCCAGGAGGTGGGGGGGCAGGGGGAATCTCCCTCCGCACACTGCTCCTACCTGCAAGCACCACCCCCGCAGCTCCCATTTGTTGGGAATGGGGAGCTGTGGCCAACAGGGCAGTGCTTGCAGAGAGGGGCAACATGCGGAGCCATGTGCCGCCCCCTCATCCCCACCCCAGGGGCCACAGGAGTGTGTTGGCCATTTGCAGGAGTAGTGTGTGGCCCAGGTAGGCAGGGAGCCTGCCTTAGCCGCTGGGGGTAAATGCTGCCTGGCAGGAGGCCGCACTCCAAGCCCCAGCCCTGAGCTCCCTCCTGGAGCCAGCACCCCATGCCCCAGGTGAGGGCAAACTACGGCCCGGGGGCCGCATCCGGCCCTACAGACATTTTAATCTGGCCATTGAGCTCCTGCCAGGAAATGGGATGAGCCATGGCTTCATGCGGCTCCTGGAAGCAGCAGCATGTTTCCCCTCTGGCCCCCATGAGTAGAGGTAGCCTGAGAGCGGAGGACACCGCCGTGTATTCCTGCGCCAGACACACAGCGAGGGGAAGCGAGTCTGAGCTCAGCCAAAAACCTCCCCCTGCAGTAACAGCGCAACGTGTCCGCTGCTGAGTGCGCGAACCAGCCCCCGACTGCCCAGGACAGGCGATGGGAGCAGCCCGGAGAAAGTCTCCCCGGCTAGAAATACTTGCAGACTGGTGCAGTTTCAGAATCGGTTTGACTCACTCCCCCTGGAACTCCTCTGAGCATCAGACAGGGTGCTGGAAAGATTTATTCTCTCTCCCTTTTTTTTCGATTCCAGACACACAAACAAAACACTGATGCGTACAGAAAAATACACAAACACATACAGGCAATCACTGCTGCATAAGAACACAAACAGAGACAGCATGCAAACACACATACAAACACATAAATATACACAATCACTCAAAAAACAAATACACATCTAAACACAAAAAGCAAGCTCAGACACAAACAAACCCTTCCTTACACAAACATACACACCTAAACACACACAGATTAGTCTTTTAACACACAGAAAACTCTCACACAAACACATATGAACACAAACACACAAAGAGACACATCCATACAATTCCTGTATGCACGGTACATAAAGAGAATGGACCAAATTCTCCTCCCAGCAACATTGCTTTAAATATGAAGTTGCTTCCCTGGGGTAAATATCATTATTCTCAATTTGTGCTGAGTGACAGACACCAGAGTTTTACCCCGCACTGGGGGAAAAACGAATTCAGTGTAGAGAGATGGTCCACTGCCTTTGCCTACACTTTAATTCCCTCACAGATTTTCAGCTGGCTCCAGAAGCTGTCCCGTTGTAGTCATGCACTGGACTCATGGGAACTGGGTTCTGTTCTCACCTCTACCTCTACCAGGGAATTACTGGGCGACCTTGGGCATGCCACTTTTCCCCCGCCTCCCCAGTCGCAGGATAAGGTCTGGTCATTTTAAGGTTAAGATAAGTGTAACTGTCTCTTAGTGGGTCACAACTGGAAATGCCAAAGACAGGATGAAATGCTGAGAAATAGGGCAAACACAACCCAAAACTGGTGGTTATTCTTTTATAAGATATACCAAAGCAGCCACAAAAGTAAATTCCTGGTTCACCACAGTGGCTAACAAGAAAACATAAAGGCAGTTTCCTCAGGCATCCCAGCTCTTATATCACCACCAAAAACACTAGGTTCAGAGATGAGTGGTTATTTACAACTCGTCTCATCAAATAATAGGTTCTTCTCATCCCAAAGGACCAGCCACACACCCAGGTCAATATACAACTTTGATCTTACCCCAAAATCATGCTGATGCCAATCCCTTAGTATCTAAAATCTAAAAGGTTTATTCATAAGGAGAAAGAAAGAAAGAAAGGTGAGAGTTACAAATGGTTAAAGGAATCAATGACATCCAGTAATGGCAAGGTTCGTGGTTCAGGCTTGTAGCAGTGATGGACTAATCTGCTGTCTTAAGTCAAGTCCCTGGAGGACACCCACAGCTGGGATGGGTCATTCAGTCCTTTGTTCAGAGCTTCAGTTTGTAGCAAAGTCCCTCCAGAGGGAAGAAGCAGGACTGAAGACCAAATGGAGAAGATGCAGCTGCCTTTTATAGTCATTTGCCATGCAGCCTGTGCTTCCTTTGTTTCAAACACAAGCTGCCCAGCACGTGGCTGGGAAGCCTCAGGACTAGTCTACACTGGCAACATTAAAAAGCTTCCGTGGCAGCAGGCACCAGGCCTGAGCAGAGCCCCACTGGACTTGCGACCCTAAGTCCTTTTCCTCCTTTGCTCGTTGTCTTTTGTTGTATTGAGAGCAACTTCACAGGCTGTCTTCAGCCTGTCATGGTGACCTTTGACCCAGTCATCCAAACTGTTCACCGCATCCTTAGAAAAGACTTCTTGATGCTTCTCTGGTAACGCCCTTAAGTTAGCCACCTGTGCAGGCATCAGCCCCTGGCGTGCTGAGTGAACTGGAACTGGCAGTCTCTCACCACGTCTTTCTCGAGGAAAGGGAACTCGTCCACCCTTCTCCCTCTTTCTCACCCGCAGCTCATTTCCATTCTCCTCAAATGTTACCTTCACCCGAGGAACCACTCCGTCAGGCCAATGCATCTCTGCAGTGCTGTTTTGAGGATGCAACTCCACAGCCTTCAAACTTGAGTTTAGAAGACTCATTGCTCCTCTTCCTTTGACGGCATTAGTCAGACATTGGCTGGCTGGAGCCCATTCGGTAGGTTTACCCCAGATGTAGGCTCTACAAGAGCTCCATATCTCTTGGGTTTCAGAGTAACAGTTGTGTTAGTCTGTATTCACAAAAAGAAAAGGAGTACTTGTGGCACCTTAGAGACTAACCAATTTATTTGAGCATGAGCTTTCGTGAGCTACAGCAGTGTTCATCAAGCATCCTCCCTCTCCGAGGAGGAACAACACTCTTCTGTTCTCTGCCCACTTTAACATTTCCAATCTGCCCCGCAGGGCCCAGTCAATGGTTTTGTCTCTCCGCTCCAGCCAGTACTCGACTCAGCACAGTATTCTTCTTGGTGTGCCCATGGCAATTTATCCTCCAGGTTCCTTCTACTGGCAACAGTAGCTCCTTTAGCTCACTAATGATGTTCATCCCTAGAATCCCTGGGACTCCTTCTCCCACATGGTTCCCTTCAGCGGCTTTGTCTTTCAGGATGAAGATGCATTTCCCTGGCAGAGTCTGACCCATGTAGTCTATGTCTGCTTCGAGGCATCCCACCACTGGGATTGCCAGTCCATTAACTACTGTTAGACACAGAAACTGTGTGCTGTGCATGGTCAGCTCCTTGTCTGTCAAATAATTATGAAAATGCGACTGAGTAATGGTGGTGACTTCTGAGCCAGTATCTAACAAACATCTGGTTTCCACCCCTGCTATACATACTTCAGCAGTTAGACAGTCTCCAAATGCTCACTTACGGAAGTCACTAGATATGCTGGCACTGCCCGTGTCCCTTTCAACACTGTATGCAGAGTGATTTTCCACCAACGACAGGCCGAGGAATCCTTCTGCCGCTGCTTGGCCTTCTACTGTAGATGGACCACTTGCTCCTGGTGCCCCACTGGTTTCCAGTGCCTGGGACTCTCTTCTTCTTCTCAGTGGACATTCTCGGCTAGTATGCCCTGGCCTTTCACAAGGGAAAAAAATGTACCTTCCCTGCTCATCCTGCAGTGGGTTTCTTCAGGATCCTGGTGTCCTTGGATACTTTGGCATTTTAGTGGAGGTTTTTCCTTTCATCACTACAGTCATCACTTTCAGCTGTTGGACTGTCAGTTTTTGGACAGCTTCACTTAATCTTTCCAGTGTTAACTGTGTTTGGGGCAGGGTCTTTTCCCCAGCACTTGCATTCACTTGGCCCCCACTTCGTGGCAGGACTTCGGCTTGGCCATCTCTGCCACAGGAACTTCCTCTTCTTCTGACTACATAATGGCAGCCAGACTGAGTTAATGGAACTTCTGACTGGCCTCTTCCTTAAACCACCTTTTAATTTCATGGTGGAAGGAATCATCCTGGAGCCCCAGCACCAACTGCTCTTTCAGAAACATATCTGGGTCTGGAACTCGTTGAGGGTCTCGCCCCTCCACTTTGCTCATTCTCTCCTGGAGCTCATATGCATATGGCCAGACAGTTTCACCAGGCTCCTGATTGCTCTCAAATAACTCCTATCGTCTGGTTCCAATAGGGACCTTTGTGACAGATTAAGTTACCAATCTGCATGAGGTGTCAGGTGATCAGGCTGAGGCCGCAGAATCGTTAGGGGAGGAGATGACTGAGGACACCAAGTGACTGAGTTTAAAGCTTTATTCATAAAATAAAGTTAAATAACAGCGGAGAGTGCGAAGGGTTGCCCACGTCACTCAGAGGAAGGAAAAGCGTTCATGCCCCAGCCCTAATCCACTTTCATACTCACACATCCACTACCCAAGGCTGGTCAAGCCCGGGTGTAACGTACGAAGAAGCGGGAGGAGATGTGGACGGGAATTCTGTCCTGTACGCAGGTCGTCCAGGGTCTGCTGTTGATCTCCGACTTACTTCAGCTCTCGGGAAGGTTTTAAGTCCTGGGTTCTTCTGGGGGCATTTTGTCCGGGGACCTTTGTCCACCGTGCTCTTTGTATCAGTCCAAACCGGCCTTCTGAGGCTTCCTTGGCTTCCCCAAAACACATCGGCTTCAGGGTTGTTATGTTCCCAATCGCTGACCTTTACCTTCTCACTAGTTTTCTCAATCCCCTGCAGTCTTGTTCAGTTTACTGCTCTGTTCTCACAGCTGGTTGGGGTTGTAATCCAGGCCCCCGTCTTTCTTGGCATCAGAGAGTCTGCTTGGGTGCATTGGCCTTGGGCAGCTGGAGTCAGCTTCTTTTCTTCGCACCTAGCTGGATCATTGAGTTAACACATTCCTTTCTCCCTTCCTCCCCTTTTGGCCTCTCACAACCTGCAAAGGAATCTTTCACTCCACACACACGCCTTCAACCCCTCCCAAAATGAATATGCCTATATAGGCGGCAGCGATATACAAGGCTGGTGCTTACCCAGGAGACCTCATGGGGGGCAATTTTATTGTGCCTGGGACATTCCCATGAGGCTATTTTATTGTGACTGTGACACCTTGTCTCCATACACTTCCAGGAGGAGTTCAAATACCTTTCCCACTTCTTTCTTGTCTGCCATTGCCAGGAGCTTAACTGTGGCCTTGGCCCTGGCCCTTGAGGTGTTCCTCTATGAAGTCCATATTATCCTCTTCAGGTACTCTTAGCACACATGGACTTGCCTTCACAGACTTGACTCACTCCTCTACTGTAATGTCTCCTGGTCTTCTTGGGAAGCCACCAAACTCTGTGACTTTCTGCTCCCATAGGACATAAATAGTAGGGGGTTTCTGAGCTTCTGCTGCTTGATGGTCTATTACTGCCTTAGCCAGTGAAAAGGCTTCTCTCTGTTCTCTTCTAGCTTGTTGTAATGCCTCAGTTTGGTCTGATCATCTGCGCACAAGTTCAGCAAAGTGGGCCCATAGTTCTTCAATTCCAGCCATAGTCGGGTTCTTGACCAGGCCTGGACAGTGCTGTCAGAACTCAACCAGGAAACCAGTGGGGTGGACCCTGTGGATAGGATCCTGTTCGTGATGCCAATTATGTTAGTGAGGGAATGGTCCAGCTACTGTGAGGAACTTTCCTGGCTTATACACTACCCTGGTGAAATGGGCTAGCGAAAGGATTTGAGTCCTCACTCCAGCTATCTTTATCCCCTTAGCTGGGCCCCACTCTGATGGACCCAGGCAATTCCAGTTCGGAAAGAGGATGGGACCCCCCCCCCCTTGCCCAGTTTACAATCTGAGTGTAAATGGGAAGTGGAGTGGGAATGGAAATATAAACAGGAATATAAATCTCAACCATGCATAATAATCTTCCTTCACTGTAGCCTTAATCCTCCTCAACTCTCCCCTAAAGAAAAACACCCAGAGACGCTGCTCTTGGCACACGAATGTCAGGGAGGCTTCACTGCAAAACTTAACTCTGTCCTCAGACTCCCCGCCCCGCCAGCTACTCCCACCTGCACCCACAGGCAGGCCCCCAGACCTGGTCCAAAGCAGGAGCCAGGCTTGCTCAGATCACGTTCCTGGTGTCATGGATCATTCAGTGTAGCCGGTCACTGCCGGGAAGGGAAAGGGGCTTCCCTCCCAAATCCCTCCCAGCACCATGGGAAATCTTCCGCCTCCAGCGGGTGGCCCAGCCCAATGGATCCCTGAGACAAGACTTCGCGCCTCCCCCCCACCGGACACTGGCCCCCCTGACCGGACACTGCATGGCCCTTATGTTGTGGAACCGGGCTCCAGAGCTGAGTCCCCCCAATCCCCAATATCAGGTCAAAAAAGCCAGACCCTCAGTTCCCATGCGAGGAAATACAATCCCTGCAGGGAGTTGTTCATTCCTCCCACGGTCCGAAAGTGTCAGGAGGACCCCAGCGCTCTGTGCCCGGAGCTGCACA
The DNA here is from genome assembly GCF_965152235.1 of Eretmochelys imbricata. Taxonomy (NCBI): domain Eukaryota; kingdom Metazoa; phylum Chordata; order Testudines; family Cheloniidae; genus Eretmochelys; species Eretmochelys imbricata. The sequence goes on along the minus strand of NC_135584.1, from coordinate 40,558,157 downwards.
GACACACAGGACGGGACAGTCCGACTCCCGCAGGCGAGTAAATCTGATCATTGGCAGCAGGAGAGTGTGTCTCTTATAAAGCGGGGCATGCAAATGAGGGAGACAGTTTCCTCTTTAAATCTCTGCCTCCCTCTGCCCACGCTGTAGCCGGAGACACAATCCGCAGCCCCTGGGTCTGTGCAGTCACCAGCCAGTCCCCTGAGAACTTTCCCCTCCAGCACCAGGCAAAATGGGATTTTTGCTCCTTGTCATTGTCGCTCTAGCAGCTTTGGAAGGTATTTTCCTCCTCTGAAGACCTGGCAGAGTTAGAAGAATATTGTGTTCTCGCTGTTTTTATACCGATATTAATGGCCTCTCTTTATTGCCAGGTGTCCGGTCCCAGACGCTGGTGGAGTCCGGAGGGGGTGTGAAAAAGCCCGGAGACTCTCTCCGCCTCTCCTGCAAAGCCTCCGGGTTAGACTTCAGCGGCTACGGGATGAGCTGGGTCCGCCAGGCTCCCGGGAAGGGATTAGAATGGGTCGCTTATATCAGCAGCAGTGGGGGTACTATATACTACCTCGATGCAGTGAAAGGGCGATTCACCATCTCCAGGGATAACGCCAAGAGTGAGCTGTATCTGCAAATGACCGGCCTGAAGCCCGAGGACACCGCCCGCTATTACTGTGCGAGAGACACAGTGACACCAAACCGGTTTGTGATCGTACAAAAACCCAGGCTGCGGAATCGCCCTTCTCCCGGCGGCCGCGCGGGGGCAGCAGCGACACCCCCCGCTTCGGGCTCGGGCAGGAGACCCGGCCCCCGGGGGAACGGGACACAAACCTCCCGCCAGTTTAACCCTTCCGTTCCCGGGCTCTGAATGGCCCATTTCCCTACCCCAGAGATGGAGGGCGGGGTGTGGAAATGGGCCATGCAGGGTCCGGGCGGGGCTGGGGGGCAGAGATCACCCGGCGCCGGAATAAACCCCGCTCTGCTGAGCCCGGGGATGGGGCACCGCCGGGACTTTCCAAAGAGACTCGAGCATTTTTTCCATCCATTTGACAGCTGGAAATCACAGCTCCGGTGTAAACGGTGCCGCTCAGGATCCTGCCCACAATAAAGTGCCCCCATGTCACAGAGTCACCATGGAGATAAAAGGCCCCGCCCCTCAGCCCCGATGGCCTCACTCAGCCCAGCGCTGGCCCGCAGGACATTGGGGACAGTCACGTGGCGAAGGGCTGTGGACAGGGACACGGTGGGATTTCATGGGGTGGCTCAGGGGGAGGCGGCTGCCGAGGGAGAAGCAGAGGCCCGTGGGGGGCACGAGGGTCACAGAGCGCAGCTCCCACTGAGTGAGATTCACCATATCCAGAGACAATCCCAACAACCTGCTGCCTCTGAAAATGATGCATCTTTACACTGGTGCCTGTTGTAGATCCTAGGTGGGGAAGAGAAATTTGATCATGGGCTCTTCAGTCTGGCAGACAAAGGTACAATAGGATCCGATGCTGGAAGCTGAAGCTAGACAATGTCCAGCTGGAAAGAAGGTGATTTTTTAAAAAAGACATTGAGGTGATTTAACCATTGGAACAACTGATCAAGAGTCATGGTGGATTCTCCGTCAGGAGCAACTATCGTCTCTATGATTCTGTGTCTTTTAGAAAATAAAGAAATGCAAAATCCATCAAGGGAGATTTAGGTTAGATATGGGGTGTGGGGGAGAAGTTTTTAAGGATAAGCATATCTAACTATCCGCATTGGAACCGGTTACCTAGGCAGGTTGTGAAATCCCCATCACTGGAGGTTTTTAAGAACAGATGAAGAGCCAGGGGTGGTCGAGGTATATCTAATCCTGCCTCAGTGCAGGGGGGTTGGCTCATTGACCCCTTGAAGTCCCTCTTCCAGCCCTACCTTTCTAGGATTCTCTGAATTTCTTGTACTCTGTGACTGAAGCAGAAGGCAGTCAGAGTATTTCACTTTCTTTAGTGACTTTCTCCAGCGCAGGATCCCATTAGAGTATTCGTAGTGAAGTGAATCACTGTGGGATCCCATATCTCAAGCACAAGGATACACACTGTCATCCTCAGGTTTCAGGCTGCTGATGTGCAAATGCACCAGGTTACCTGAGGCATCTCTGAGATGGTGAATTGCCCTTTCCCTGAGTCCAGGTAATAGGGGGTACCTGCACTGTCTACACTGGAGACCCACTCCAGTCCCTTCCCAGGAACATGACGGATCCGATCCAGCCACTTGCTACTGATGAAGAAGCCGGAGGCTTTGCAGGAGAGGCGGAGAGAGTCTCCGGGCTTTTTCACATCCCCTCCGCACTCCACCAGCTGGACCTTTGACAGAGCTCCTAGGGGGGAAAAAGTATCATGAATCACAACTGGAATTTTCAAAGGGTAAAATCAAGGGGAATTAGATACCCCATTACCTAAGTCCCCTTGAAAAATGTCAATCAACATTCCGATAGGCAAAGGTGCAGAGCTATTAAATGACTTAGGCAGGGCATTAAGGATATGCATTTGCATATATATATATATATATAAGCCATGTTTGAGCTCTAGCCCTCAAGCTATTTTAGGTATTCATATTGTCCCCATTACTGTAGTGTTTGAACATTTAGGGCAGGGGTGGGCAAACTTCTTGGCCCAAGGGCTACATTGGAGGACCGGGTAGGGAGGGCTGTGCCTCCCCAAACAGCCCGGCCCCCACCCCCTATCCACCTCCTCCCACTTCCCACCCCCTGACTGCCCCCATCAGAACCAGTGACCCATCCAACTCCCCCCCGCTCCTTCTCCCCTGACTGCCCCGAAGCCTATCCACCCCACCAGCACCCTCTGACAGGCCTCCTGGGACTCCCATCCCTTATCCAATCCCCCCTGCTCGCTGTCCCCCGACTGCCCCCTATCCAACCCGCTGGCTCCCCGCGCCCTAACTCCGCCGCTCAGAGCGGCAGAAGCTCGCAGCCACGCTGCCCAGCAGGAGCGGAGGGCCAGAGCACTTGCGGTGCGGAGCACTGAGGCTGCGGAGGAGAGCGGACAGTGGGGGAGGGGCCGAGGGCTAGCCTCCGTGGCCGGGAGCTCAGGGGCCAGATGTAGCCCTCAGGCTGTAATTTGCTAACTTCTGATTTAGGGAAACAAGAAAACATTTTACAAATACATTAGAAGCAAGAGGAAGGTGAAGGACAGGGAAGGACCACTGCTCAATGAGGACGGAAACACAGTCACAAGACAACGTAGCAATTGCCCAAGTATTAAATGCCATTTTTGTTTAGGTTTTCTCCAAAGAGGTTAGCAGTTATCAGAGGACTAACAGTGAACATCAATGTAAATGGGGTAGGATCTGAGTCTAAAATAGGGAAACAACAAGTTAAGAATTCCTTAGACAAGTTAGACGTCCTCAAGTCAGCAGGGCCAGATGAAATACACCAGAGAATACTTAAGGGACTGGACAAAGAGATCTTTGTGATTAAAGAATATTTTTGAGAACTCTCAGAGGATAGGAGAGATCCCAGCGGACTGGAAGAGGGCAAGTGGTACCTATCAATAAAAAGCAGAATAAGGGCAACCCAGGAATTATAAACCACTCAATTTAACTTCTGTACCTGGAAAGAATGGAGCAAATAATCAATTTGCAAGCACCTGGAAGATAAGGTGACAACTAACAGTCAACATGGATTTGTAAAGAACAAATCACATCAAACCCTCCTCATATCCTCCTTTGACAGGGTAACAAGACGAGGGAATGGGGGCGGGGATAAGAACAGTATATGTGGTATATCTCATCTATAGTCAGACATTTCATACAGTCTCAGATCACCTTCTCATAAGCAAACCAGGGAAATATAGACTGATGAACCTATTATAAGGTCAGTGCACAACTCGTTAGAAAATGTTCTCAGATAGTAGTTATGAATGATTCACAGTCAAGCTGGAAGGGAATATCGAGTGGGGTCCCACAGGTATCTGTCCTGGGTCCACTTCTATTCAATAGCCCCATAAATGACTTGGATAATGGCAGAGAGAGTACATTAAAAAGTTTTCAGATTATACCAATCTGGGAGGGGTTGCAAGCACTTCAGAGACCAGGATTGGAATTCAACATGAGCTTGACAAACCAGAGACATGGTCTGAAACACATAGGCTGCCTCCATACTCACTGTCTGTGTAGCTAAACCCAGCAGCGAAAGGCTCTGGCAGGGGGAGGTAGCAGTAAATTCTTTCATGACCCCAGATATCAGCCAGTTGGACCCTTAGCATGTGGGCTAGACCCACCAGCCAGACACTGGGGAAAGAGTTCTCTGTAGTAACTCAGAGCCCTCCCCACCTAGTGTCCCATCACTGGCCATTGGGGATATTTGCTACCAGCAGTTGTCGATGTGCCTACAATGGCATGTGGCCATCTCATCATACCACCACCCACCAGAACTTTCTCAAGCTCAGTCTTGAACCCAGTTGGGTTTTCCCTCCTTTTTAGTATTAATTCTGGCTGAGATTTAATTTTAAAAAGCCACCTAAAGGCATTTAGATGCCTGGTTTATATTAGGAAGAAAGGCAGTTTGGGAAATCTTAACCTAAGTAAACTGGAAACCTTTCCCTATTGTTACCTCCTCTTCCCTCTCTCCTGCCCCTTTGTTTGCTGCCTGGCTTTAAAGTCTTTTTGAACTACCTCATACAAATTAAGTAGGGCTACTGCTTTTTTAAGAGCCAGAGAACATTTTTAAACAGCCATTTTTAGCCGCTTGGCCCCAGCCAGCTGACCCAGGCCAGCAGTGGGTTTATCCCTGTGTAGACAAACCCCAACAGAGTGAGAAACCCAGATCCTATTGAACATAAGACCTGCCATTATGTTCAGACCACGGTCCGCATTGCCCAGTATCCTGTCTGACAATGGCCTATACCAGAGCTTCAGGGGGAGTGTACGTAAAAGGGCAATTCTGCAGTGCTTTATCCCTGTCTTCCACTCCCAGCTTCAGGTAGTCAGAGGTTTAAGGTCACCCAAAGCATCCCTGAGTGTTTTGGCTTATAGCCATTGATGGACTTATCCATTAATTTATCCATTTTTAACCATGTTATAGTTTTGGCTATCAAACCATCCCATGGAAATGAGTTCCACAGGTTAGCTGTGCATTGCATGAAAAAGTACTTCCTCTTCTTTAGTATGAAACCCACTGCTTATTAATTTAATCTTCAGTGCAATGGAATTTGCAGGCGTATCTCCTTTCTGATCTTTCAAAAATCTCAGTCACAGCTAAAATTGGTGCTTAAAAAGGTATGTACTTGTCTGGGTCTTGTCTCTTTAGGGTAGGATTTTTCAAAGGGGCCAAAGGGAGTTAGGCACTCAGTCCAATTACGGGATTTGGGCACTTAGCTGTGTTAGGGTTCCTTGCAAACCCTAACCTTAAATTTTCAGGGGGAGAATTTCAAAGGCCCAAAGTGCATTGCAATTAAAAATCCACGTGAACTGGCTGCTTAGCTCCCATTCATGCCTTTGACAAGGCTCCCTAAACTCCTCACTGCAGGTTCTTCCGAGGGGTGCACACAGCACTTTACACAACGGGGTCTCTGTTTTGGTGGGGGGCCCTGGGCACTAATGTAAAAACAACAATCTGATGCTCTTCCCCCTCCAAATCTTTTGTTACTCCTCATGTAACTTGACTTCGTACTTCATCATTCCATTTTCCCTGCAGCACATGAGAACAGCAGAGACACCTGGTGGGAATTTAGTTCACAAGGAAGTCCAGGCAACAGGGAATTAGACTGGGTCTTTCAAAGGGACTGAGGGAATGCAACACACAGACTGCCTTGAATTTTAGAGGGAGGTGCCTTTTGAAAATCCATTCTTAAACCTAAACCATACAAAGATCTAAGCATATGGAGCTTGATTTCTAAAGAACACCAATGGATTGCACATGGATTGGTCTGTAACGTGCACCAGAAGGCTCTGCACATGTTCTGTAGTGCACCTTAACTTAGTACTATCCTCCATGAATTTATCTAGTTCTTCTTTGAAGTCTAGAACAAGGTTCAAAAGAGTCCGAGATAAATTCATGGAGGCTAGGTCCATCAATGGCTATTAGCCAGGATGGGCAGGAATAGTGTCCCTAGCTGCTGTTTGCCAGAAGCTGGGAATGGACGACAGGGGATGGATCATTTGATGTTTCCCTGTTCTGTTCATTCCCTCTGGGGCACCTGGCACTGGCCACTGTCAGGAGACAGGATACTGGGCTAGATGGACCTTTGGTCTGACCATTGTGACCATTCTTGTGTTCTTAGTGCTTCAAACAGAAATGAGACCCCTGCAGAGCACATTACTCCACCCTAGACAAAGCTCCTAGTTAAATTTACTCCTACGAGTAGTCCCATTTAAATTAATAAGATTACTCACATGCCCAAAGTGCAGCACATTCCTAAATCTCTGCAGGAGGGAGAGGGAGGATGGTCCAGTGGTTAGAACTCACCTGGAGTTTGGAAGAATTTGCTTCAACTCCCCTCTCTGGTAGCGAGTTCCTGTGTGACCTTGAGCAGGTCACTTTAGCTCAGTGCATAAGTGGGGAAACTGAGGCAGGCAGTAGGAATGATACCCCCTATTTCAAAGACGCGCATGCATCACAGACTGTGAGGTGATCAGAGTCTACAGTGATGGAGCCATACAAGTAGTGGAGAGAGAAATTTGTGACGCACCTCGCTCCCTGGCCCGGACTGCATGGACCTCTCTGAGTTGATCATGCAAGTGCCCAGCCTTACTCCTTCTGAGTGTCTGGTTTTATACATTGGAGGGTGGCGCAGCCTCCCTATGCAAATGAAGAGGGAGACCCTTTTCCCTGTTAAAAGGCAGAGACTGGCCCTCAGTGGATGCTCTGGGACGTATGTCTCCCAACACGCTCTGGTGTCTGCACACCTCACAAGCAAAGCTCATTTAAAGTGCCGAAGCCTCTTTCTCACCTTATGCTCAGGAGCGATCATCGCCTATGGGACCTTTTGTGCCCTTTGAGACATCAACATGCCACATGCAAATCTCCGCTCCTTGTTCCCTGTTCATATATGGAGGTCTGCTTCTCTGTAACTTCAATGAGGACGTTCACTCTCGATTGGACTTCTCACCCAACTCTGAAGTTGCTACTCCTCTCTCTTCTTGCTTTGGTTTCCCTACAAATAAGGCTGTGGGGAGTGATGCAATACTGAGTTTATTTAGTTAAAGGACTACACGATGTTGAATTAATCTCTCTCTCTCTCTCTCTCTGTCTCCAGGCATCTCTTCTCAAGTGACACTCGTTCAATCCGGCCAGAGACCGCTGAAACCTTCCGAGTCTCTCAAACTGACCTGTGCTGTTTCTGGGGTCTCCATCACCGATGGGTGCTGCTGGTGACACTGGGTAAGGCAGCGTCCAGGGAAAGCATGGGAATGGTTGGGGCTTAGCAAGAATGACAGAGGTTTAGTGTACTCCCAGTCCTTCCAAAGCCGGCCCAGTCTCTCCAGAGACAGCCCAGGACGCCTACTATCTCCAGCTCGTCTCCAGGACTAATGAAGACACTGTAAGGTATCACTGTACGAGACACACACTGAATAGAAACCAGTGAGGGCTGGGACCAAAACAGGAACCTCCTCTGAGCAGCCCACCCCGCAGAGCCCATGCTGCGAAACACATCTCAGAAGGAGCGGTTCAGACCCCTCCATTCCCACTCACACGGGCTGAATTTTGACCCTTGCAGAACTGAGCCTTTTAACGCACTTGTGGGACAAGCAATTGCAGCCACTTAGCTCCTACCTGCCCCAATGCTGTCTACTGCAGCCGGTGCCGCTGGGCAGAGAAAGCCAGATCCACAGCTAGTGTGAATCGGCCCAGCTTTCCTGGAACCAGCGGGCCAGGTGCTCAAATGATGTCAACAGGTGTTAACGTCAGAGGGTGGCCATGCAGCCAGCGTCCATCCGCCAGAGCTCCTTTGAAGTCCATGGGGCAGTGGTAAACCAGCAGAACTGGATTCTTGCCACTTTCCCCCAATTGAAATGCTTTTCTCAGCCTGATCTTGTGTTTCAAAATTTCTATCCTACAGCCCGCCTCAGTCGTGTGCTGACCAAGCTCCTGTTCCACATTCAGAAGCTGCCGCTGGCAGGGAAAGAGGAAGATTGCGCAAGAATTACCCAGCAGTTTGTACAGCAGCCTATGGCTCTCTGGGTTTGTAGCACTGTGCAGAGGTGGGCAAATACCCAGAGAAACGCCCTAGAGCTGCACTGATTAAAGCACTAGAAAAGCTCTGGCTAGGAGTGCTCTGGGTGCAAAAGAAAAACAATTGGTCACTTCCCAGGATCCTCTGCTTGTGTGTCAGATGAGAACCGCACAGTACAAGGAAAATCTGAATTCTAAATTCTCTCCCTTTTGAATGAATAGCAAATCCTCTGTGGAACACCATCCCCCCATCCACCTCCACCTTCACACAGGGAAAGCCAAATGATATATTTCAGAGTAGCAGCCGCGTTAGTCTGTATTCGTAAAAAGAACAGGAGGACTTGTGGCACCTTAGAGACTAACCAATTTATTTGAGCATAAGCTTTCCTGAGCTACAGCTCACTTCATCGGATGCATACTGTGGAAAATACAGTGGGGAAATTTATATACATAGAGAACATGAAACAAGGGGTGTTACCATACACACTGTAATGAGAGCGATTACTTAAGGTGAGCTATTACCAGCAGGAGAGCAGGGGAAAAAACCTTTTGTAGTGATAATCAAGGTGGGCCATTTCCAGCAGTTGACAAGAACGTCTGAGGAACAGTGGTGGGTGGAGGGTGAGGGAATAAACATGGGGAAATAGTTTTACTTTGTGTAATGACCCATCCACTCCCAGTCTCTATTCAAGCCTAAGTTAATTGTATCCAGTTTGCAAATTAATTCCAATTCAGCAGTCTCTTGTTGGAGTCTGTTTCTGAAGTTTTTTTGTTGAAGAATTGCAACTTTTAGATCGGAAATTGAGTGACCAAAGAGACTGAAGTGTTGTCCGACTGGTTTTTGAATGTTATAATTCTTGACGTCTGATTTGTGTCCATTTATTCTTTTACGTAGAGACTGTCCAGTTTGACCAATGTACATGGCAGAGGGGCATTGCTGGCACATGATGGCATAGATCACATTGGTGGATGTGCAGATGAACGAGCCTCTGATAGTGTGGCTGATGTGATTGGCCCTATGATGGTGTCCCCTGAATAGATATGTGGGCACAGTTGGCAACAGGCTTTGTTGCAAGGATAGGTTCCTGAGTTAGTGGTTCTGTTGTGTGGTGTGTGGTTGCTGGTGAGTATTTGCTTCAGGTTGGGGGGCTGTCTGTAAGCAAGGACTGGCCTGTCTCCCAAGATCTGTGAGAGTGATGGGTCGTCCTTCAGGATAGGTTGTAGATCTCTGCTGATGCGTTGGAGAGGTTTTAGTAGGGGGTGAAGGTGATGGCTAGTGGCTTTCTGTTATTTTCTTTGTTGGAGAGTCTGTGACAGTGACATGTAAAACCTCCGGCTACACCTTTACCAGCTATTACATTAACTGGGTACGGCAGGCTCGTGGGAAAGTATTGGAGTGAGTAGGATATATCAGTCCCAGTAGCGGTAGAACTGGCTACTCCCAGGCCTTCCAGGGGTGATTCACCATCATTAGGGACACCTCCATAAGCACGGCCTATCTACAGCTGGGCAGCCTGAGAACCGACGACACAGCCATGTATTACTGTGCTAGGGACACAGTGACACAAACCACATCTACAGCAATTCTAAAACCCTCAGTGAGAGAACCCAAGTCTCCGGCGAACACTGGTTGAGCCTTTAGTCACCCCAGAGAGCTTTTACCCACGTAAACAGACTGAGGGTAATTTCCCCCAAACTTCTTAGGCTCCTCACTCACTTAAGCCTCATGGTAAATAGATTTTTTTCTAGCTACTAAGTCACTTCTCAAAATATGAATTAGGCTCCTGTAACACAGTCACCTGTCACAGCAGCAAAACTGTCCTGGGCTAATGGCCTAAGCACCAGGCTATGGGGTATTTTGGGGAGGGGTCTTTCAATCTCTCCTGTTGAAGCTATTCCACTGTGAATAATTTAATACTCATGAGGCCTGAAAAAGAAAGGGGGTGTCTGCACCCTAATATCACCCTCCCTTTGACAATGGAAGATATGGGTTCCAATCCCTGTCCCAATTCAGCTCTGAACCAAAGGTCCTTCCCCACCCATCTGAGCTTCACTTCAGTTCCTCCTCTTATGAGTGTAGAAGGCCCCTAGACTCCTCCCACTGGGAGCCCAAGTGCCCTTTAAACTAGCCTTCCACCCTTCATGGCCTTCTAGTTCATTCCCTGGTCCTCACAAACCCTACCTCAGGGCTCCATTTCACTCTAGCCCCCCAGGAGTTCACCCCACTCCCGTAGCTCTGCTTTCTGGCCACAGCCTGTCCCCAACTAACTAAACCTTCCTCCAGCAACTCTGCCTAGATCCCCATCCTCTAGGCCTCTGCTGAGCTCCCAGCTCTCTTGAAGCAATGCTCACCTCCCTCACCACCACAGCCGGGCTCAGTCTTTCTAATGAAGCCCCATTACATGCAGCTGGGGTCACTAATGAGCTCCTAAGTACCCAGCTCATCTGTGAGGCTGAGGAATAGCTGCAAAGTCATGGGCAAACAAAGGTGATTTTATTAAGTATAACAAGTAGGATTTAAGTGGTTCCAAAAAATAACAGACAGAACAAAGTAAGTTACCAAGCAAAATAAAGCAAAACATGCAAGTCTAAGCCTAAAACATTAAGAAACTGAATACAGGTAAATCTCACCCTCAGCAATCTTCCAGTAAGCTTCTTTCACAGACCAAGGAGGACTTGTGACACCTTAGAGACTGACAAAGGTGCCACAAGTACTCCTTTTCTTTTTGCGAATACAGACTAACACGACTGCTACTGTGAAACCTTTCACAGACCAGACTCCTTCCTAGTCTGGCCCAATCCTTTCCCCTGGTACAATCCTTGTTAGTTCCAGAAGACATCTTAGGTGGGAAGCAGGGGTGTTCTCATGACTGGCAGCCCCCTTTGTTCTCTTCCACCCACTTCTATAATGAGCTGCATGCAATTCTAGGGGGTGCCCCTACTGCTACCCCACCCCTGTGCATGGACTCCTGCAAGGGAGGAGTCTCACACAACAGGGATGAGGATTTTGGAGATGATGAAGAGGAGGAGAATGAAACTGTTCTCCCTGACAGCCAGGAACTGTTTATCACCCTGGAGCCACTACCGTCCCAACCCTCCCAAGGCGGGCTCCTGGACCATGAAGCTGGAGAAGGCACCTGTGGTGAGTGTACCTTTGTAAATATAATACATGTTTAAAATCAAGTGTGTTTAATGATTAATTTGTCCTGAAGACTTGGGATGCATTTGCAGCCAGTACAGCTACTGGAAAAGTCTGTTCACGTGTCTGGGGATGGAGCGGAAATCCTCCCAGGACATTATTAAGGGGACATTCAGAGGTGTCCATTCCTGCTGAGCTGTTTGCCTGTGGCTGAAAATAAATCATCCCCGCTGTTAGCCATATGGAGGGGGGGCATGGTAGGGGGCGGGCCAGTTCACGCTGAGCTGTTCACGTGTCTTTTTAAATACTACTCTCCCTGTTTTTCCTCCCGCAGCTGTAAATGTTTCAACGCTCCCCCTATCATCTCCGACCCAGAGGCTAGTGCAGATAAGAAGGCGAAAAAAACGCACTCGTAATGAAATGTTCTCTGAGCTCATGCAGTCCTCCCATGCTGAAAGAGCCCAGCACAATGCATGGAGGCAGACAGTGTCAGAGTCCAGGAAGGCAGAAAATGAATGTGAGGGCAGGAGGGACGAGCAAGAGGAGATGTGGCGGGAGCAAGAGGAGAGGTGGAGGCTGCGTGATGAGAGGAGGCAGGATGCAATGCTGAGGCTACTGGGGGATCAAACTGATATGCTCCGGCGTATGGTTGAGCTGCAGGAAAGGCAGCAGGAGCACAGACCACCTCTGCAGCCCCTCTGTAACCGCTCACCCTCCTCCCCAAGGTCCATATCCTCCTCACCCAGATGCCCAAGAATGCGGTGCGTGTGGGGGGGCCTCCGGCCACCCAACCACTCCACCCCAGAGGACTGCCCAAGCAACAGAAGGCTGGCATTCAATAAGTTTTGAAGCGAAGTGTGGCCTTGTCCTTCCCTCCTCCCCCACCCCTCTCGGGCTACCTTGGTAGTTATCCCCCTATTTGTGTGACAAATTAATAAAGTATGCATGATTCTGAAACAACAATGACTTTATTGCCTCTGCAAGCGGTGATCGAAGGGGGGAGGAGCGGGCAGGTGGCTCACAGAGAAGTAGAGTGAACCAACGGGGCGGGTTTTCCTCAAGGAGAAACAAACAGAACTTTCACACTGTAGCCTGGCCAGTCATGAAACTGGTTTTCAAAGCTTCTCTGAAGCTCAGTGCACCCTGCTGTGTTCTTCTAACCTCCCTGGTGTCTGGCTGCGTGTAATCAGCAGCCAGGCGATTTGCCTCAACCTCCCACCCCGCCATAAACATCTCCCCCTTACTCTCACAGATATTGTGGAGCACACAGCAATAATAACAGTGGTAATAACAGTGGGAATATTGGTTTCGCTGAGGTCTAACTGAGTCAGTAAACTGCGCCAGCACACTTTGAAACGTCCAAATGCACATTCTACCACCATTCTGCACTTGCTCAGCCTATAGATGAACAGCTCCTTACTACTGTCCAAGGTGCCTGTGTATGGCTTCATGACCCATGGCATTAGGGAGTAGGCTGGGTTCCCAAGGAGAACTATAGGCATTTCAACATCCCCAATGGTTATTTTCTGGTCTGGGAAGTAAATCCCTTCCTGCAGCTGTTCAAACAGACCAGAGTTCCTGAAGATGCGAGTGTCATGTACCTTTCCCAGCCATCCCACGTTGATGTTGGTGAAATGTCCCTTGTGATCCACCAGTGCTTGCAGCACCACTGAAAAGTACCCCTTGCGGTTTATGTACTGTCTGCCAAGGTGGTCCGGTCCCAAGATAGGGATATGCGTTCCGTCTATTGCCCCACCACAGTTAAGGAATCCCATTGCAGCAAAGCCATCCACTATGACCTGCACATTTCCCAGAGTCACTACCCTTGATAGCAGCAGCTCAGTGATTGCGTTGGCTACTTGCATCACAGCAGCCCCCACAGTAGATTTGCCCACTCCAAATTGATTCCCGACTGGCTGGTAGCTGTTTGGCATTGCAAGCTTCCAGAGGGCTATTGCCACTCTCTTGTGAACTGTGGGGGCTGCTCTCATCTTGGTATTCTTGTGCTTCAGGGCAGGGGAAAGCAAGTCACAAAGTTCCATGAAAGTGCCCTTATGCATGCAAAAGTTTTGCAGCCACTGAGAATCATCCCAGACCTGCAGCACTTCCTGTCCCACCAGTCTGTGCTTATTTCCCGGGCCCAGAATCGGTGTTCCACAGCCTGCCCCATTGCCACCAGGATGTCCAAATTGCTGGGGCCTGTGCTTTGAGAGAAGTCTGTGTCCATGTCCTCGTTACTGCGCTACCATCGCCTCCTCACCTGCTTTTGCAGGTTTTGGTTCTGTACATACTGCAGGACAATGTGAGAGGTGTTTACAATGCTCATAACTGCTGTGGTGATCTGAGCAGGCTCCATGCTTGCTGTGGTATGGCGTCTGCAGGAGAGCAGAGTTGCAGCGGAAGCAGTGGCTGATGATGGATGCCAGAAGAATAGATATTTATAGAGAACGATGAGAGGACCTGCGAGGTGGATTCATGAGAGCGGGAGAGCAGAGTTGCAGCGGAAGCGGTGGAGGACGACGGTTAGCACGGCGCACATTTCCCGAGGAAGAACACACGGACCCAGGAGCCCATGACAGACAACATGGGGAAGTTTCCACAGTATGCATCTGATGAAGTGAGCTGTAGCTCGCGAAAGCTCATGCTCAAATAAATTGGTTAGTCTCTAAGGTGCCACAAGTCCTCCTTTTCTTTTTGCGAACATGGGGAAATTCGCTATTGAGACAAAGCAGCAGAGCAGAGTGGCAGCGGAAGCGGTGGAGGACGATGACGGTTAGCAGTCCTACTGCGCTGTCTGCTGACAGCAGCATGGCTTCCGCACGGAAAAAAGGCACGAAACGATTGCTGCCATTCCTTTCATGGAGGGAGGGGAGACTGACAACGTACCCCAAACCATCTGCAACAATGTTTTTGCCCCACCGGGTGTTGGGAGCTCAACCCAGAATTCCAATGGGCAGCAGAGATTGTGGGAACTGTGGGATAGCTACCCACAGTGCAACGCTCCGAAAGTCGACGCTAGCCACGGTAATGTGGACGCACTCCACTGACTTAATGCGCTTAGTGGGGGGACACACACAATCGACTGTATAAAATTGCTTCCTAAAACTCGACTTCTATAAATTTGACCTAATTTTGTAGTGTAGAAGTGGCCAAGCACAAGACAAGCGGACATTCTTGAGAACACTTGACATTGCTCTGTTTTTCTGTTAATTCATAGGACACACACAGACATTCCTGTACTCAGTACACTGAAGAGGACTCCCTTGCTTCAGACAACCTAGGGAGAGATCAGGACATTACAAACCTCTAGTCTCACCTCGGGTTTGTGGATAACACGGCCCTGTAAGATCATAACACATGCTCACTGACTGCTCATATCAAACCTTCTCATTGACTTCACACCCATCCTTCTTAGTGTAGCCAGCTTCCAGAGAACAGCAGTGAAAGGCTCTTCAGAGAGAGATGTCTCATGAATAGGCAGAGGGATGGACTTCTTGCAGTTCAGTGAAAACCCCTGGAAAAAGTTCTAAAAGCAAATCAGCACACAAAGAAAAATCCTCCCACCTCAACCCTGCAGGGCTTACAGGAAACAAAAATGACCAAGTTATTAAACCGAGAGGAAGAAGAGGGGGAAACCGCTTCTATGTTTATCAAAGGGACAGACCCACATAGAATCATAGAATCATAGAATATCAGGGTTGGAAGGGACCTCAGGAGGTCATCTAGTCCAACCCCCTGCTCAAAGCAGGACCAATCCCCAATTAAATCACCCCAGCCAGGGCTTTGTCAAGCCTTACCTTAAAAACTTCTAAGGAAGGAGATTCTAACACCTCCCTAGGTAACGCATTCCAGTGTTTCACCACCCTCCTAGTGAAAAAGTTTTTCCTAATATCCAACCTAAACCTCCCCCACTGCAACTTGAGACCATTACTCCTTGTCCTGTCCTCTTCTACCACTGAGAATAGTCTAGAACCATCCTCTCTGGAACCACCTCTCAGGTAGTTGAAAGCAATATGGACCTGATGTTACAGCCGTGACCAATCTATGTTGGTTGACTTTACAGCTGGGTGAAAACTGCAAAAAATCTGCATGAATAATCATTTGAACTTTTAAATGAATTCACTTTGACAGAATTTGTGGTCCTTTTGTGTTTGTTCTCTGGGAATGTCTTAGTAAAGGAGTTCACTAGTAGGAACATTCACTGATGCAAGCACATTTTATGTGAATATTGTACAATATTTGCAGGACAGGAATTCTGAATTTGTAATCACAAACACTTACATTTAATCTGATCACCACTTAGTGAGAGATACACCATGTGAGTTACATAGCCAAGCAAGCCAACTTGAATTTCATGGGGGCAGCAAAGTGTCATGTTCGATTATGAAACATTTCTATCCAGAGACTGAACCCGGGAACAATCCCAATGAATTACTGTGCACAGTACCGAAGGCTGGAATTTTTAAAGTCAGGGTTTGCCCACAAAAACCCCTTTCCAATCAGCGGGAACTGAGTATCCAGCGCTCCTCCGAGGTTTGGGAAATCACAGCTCACATCCCTATTTCACCAGTGAAGGGCGCTAGTATTTATACATTCATTGATTCTATGGTATTTCAATTTTATATCCATTGGGTGTTACACTTTGGTAACCCACTATTAGGCGCCGTAAAACACAAGTTTACCAATTATCTGTAAACTCACACTGAAGTCCCCCGATGTCAAAGTGGATTTACTGTTTTCCTGGATTGGGGCCCAAATTATATTAATTTGGTCACCTTGTTATCAACACACTTATGCTTTCCTGAATCGGGGCATAAATTCCATTGCAGTGACCTACTGATTCCCCCTCAGTCTCTCACTCCGGGTTCTGAAGTCATTTATTTGCCGAGGCCGGTGCCGCTGCGGTTTATTCAAATGTCTTGGCAATGACCACATGCAAATGAAGTCGGGAAACTTCCTGATAAAGGAGAGCGACTGATCCTCACTGGAAATCTGCCGGGGCAGCCAGACAGTTCACAGTCGTTGCACCAGGCAGGGTGGTTGGGTAGAATTGAAATGGCGTGTCTGGGGTTCCTTGTCCTTTTGGCAGCCTTCTCGGGTAAGTGGAGTAAACTGACAGGCAGCGAGCTCGGACGGCGGGGGTTGCACACCATGGCTTTCTGGTTAAGATGTAGGACTGCATCTCAATCATTCTGTGTTCAAATCCTGTTTCTTTCACATGTGTCTTGAAACCGGTCATTTAAAGTGAAAAGGTACCGAATGGATTTGGATGCCAAATTCTTGGTTTTACTGCAAAGTGGGTGTCAAAATCTCTTAGGCATCATGGACAATCCCAGGCTGAATCTCTGTGACTCAGTTTCCTATCGGTAAAATGGGGTAACAGCACATCCCTACCTCAGCAGGGTGTTGTGGGGATAAATTCATAAGTACACCAGGAACTCAGATAATTCTGCGAGGGGCGGAGGAAGGGGCAATAGAAGGACCTGGAAACATCAAGGAAATGGAGTGGGGGAAAGAGGGAAATAAAGTGTATTTTTTCTTCTTATTTATTTACAGGTGTCAGCTCCCAGATCCAGCTGACCCAGTCTGGGGCAGAAATCAAGAAGCCTGGAGAGTCTGCGAAGGTGACATGTAAAACCTCCGGCTACACCTTTACCAGCTATGGCATGCACTGGGCACGGCAGGCTCCCGGGAAAGGACTGGAGTGGGTTGGAGCTATCAATACCAATACTGGTGACACTAGCTACGCCCAGGCCTTCCAGGGGCGATTCACCATCACCATGGACACCTCCATGAGCACGGCCTATCTACAGCTGGGCAGCCTGAGAACCGATGACACAGCCAGGTATTACTGTGCTCGGGACACAGTGACACAAACCACATCTGGACCAATTCAAAAACCCGCCAGTGAGAGAACCCGGGTCTCCTGCGAACACTGCAGCCCTCAGCCACCCCGGATAACGGTGACCCCTGTGAACAGACTCTGGGTAATTATCCCCTAGTGACTTAGGATCAGTGAAAGCTAATGGGATTTAGATCCTTAAGTGCCTAAATCACTTTTCAAGCTAGGACTCTGTTCCCGGGACACAGTCATCATTAGCCGGAGGAGAAGGGGACCAGAACAATCACAGCCCTTGGAGAAGCTGGGTGTGCCAGGAAGCGTGTGTCTGCCGCAGGATCGGACCCATTACCGGGGCGTTGACCCCCTGCCTTCGCCCACAGCTCCTGGAAGGGAAGGGAGCCCCAGCTATTAGACCTGTTAGCGAACCTCGCTGGGAGTGAGAGGAGACTAAGGACCCCCCCCAAAACAGGCGCCTTGAACTCCGTCTGTGGGAGGAGAGCGAGCCCTGGGGAAAGGGGGCTACCCAGGGAGTGCTGAGGAGGGAGGGCAGAAGGGGCGGTGGGCGGCGAGGTCTATGGGCCCGTGGCGCCTGGTCACCAGGAATATTCCTGGCCCGGGGCCCGGCTCCAGCAATGTCTGAGGCCGGGTCTCTCCCTCGGCCCCGACTTCTGCCCCCGGGTGCTCCCCGGCGGGTGATTTAAAGTGGCCCCGGGGCCCCCACCCACCACCGGCAGCGCAGCGGAGCTGAGCGGGGTCCTGCCTGCTCGCTCCATGTGGCTGCCGGCCCTACCCTGCGGCCCCTGAGTGGGGTGGGTCGGGTCTGTGTCCTTGCGCTCTGCTCTGGCCCCAAGCGCCCCTGCAGCCAGTAGGAAACGCGGCTCGCCCTGCCTAGGAGCCCCAGATAAGCGCAGTACCCCCCACCCCCTCCCAGGGCCAGCACCCCTGCCCCTTTCCCACACACCCCCTCCCACCCCCAAACTCCCTCCCAGAGCCTGCACCTCCCCTACCCCAAACTCCCTCCCAGAGCCTGCACCCCCAGCCCACCCCAGAACCTTCACCCAAACTCCCTCCCAGAGCCTGCACCCTTCCTTCACCCCAATCCCCTGTCCCCGCCCAGGGCCTGCACCCCAAACCTCCTCCCCCCACCCAAACTCCCTCCCAGAGCCTTAGGCAGGTGAGTGATGGAGTTTGTGGGGGGCGGGATTTGGGGGGGCAGGCTCTGCGCGTTCTGAGCACAACCAAAATGTCTACTAACCTGCCGCCCGCCTCCCCTGAGAAGAGGGGTGCTTAAACAAGGCCAGGTCCCTGTGTGCTGCCCCAGCTAAGAGAGGCAGCCCCGAGAAAGCTCGCACTGACTTTGGGCTCACAGGCTGGGGCTTCCATTCTTAAGGAGAACACGGACACCTCAGAGGAAAAAGACTTTGATTTCACTGAGCCCTGAAAACTTATGGGGTCAGTGGGACTCAGAGCCACTGAAGGGAAATCCGAATGAAATAAACACGCAAGCATTTATAATAGATCTGTTCCATCTCCGTCTTTATGTTCCCCACCCCTTCTGTGGGGGCAGGTCGTCTTGTTTTACCAGTGAGTACCTGAGAATGGTCCCTAACTCCCTTAACAAATAGTCCCCGAGTGGCTAAGTGTTTTCCCCATGAGGAGAGGAGACACAATCTAACCCAGTAAAAGGACATCGGAGGCGAGGAGACAGGAGCCGTCACTGAAATGTCACACTTCTCAGAGCAGCCAGTGGCCGGAATTGTCAATGGAGATGAAGGGAATTAGGTGCCAAAATCCCAATGAAACCAAAGGGGATTTCGGTGTGGGGTTTTCATAACATCCAGCTGCCTTCGCAGTACAAGTCCTGTTTTCCTCTGCCCCTCTGGAAATCACAGCCAGTGTCTGTCTGCTCATGACTCTTTGGGGCTGAGATTTGAAACCCAAAATACCGTTTCGATCAAGGGGACCCAGCTACACTAATCTACTCAGCAGCTCTGAGAAATCCCGGTTTCTTTAAACATCAGTTATACAGCTGTGCGGACACGCTGTGGGGTCTGTCTCACACACCCTAAGGGCGTCCAGGGCCCCATTATGCCGGATGCCGCACTTCGCCCTGGGGACAGGCAGTCCCAGCGCTGAAGAGTTCACAATCCAAATACACCAGGCAGACACCAGCAGAGGCTCAGAGAGTTGACGTTTCACCCCAGGGTGAACCAACAGGTCCACTGGAAAGGCCGGGAGGAGAACCCAGGGCTGTTCTTTAGATCCCTTGTTTACAGATCATCCCTGAGGCCGCCTTGGCCCACGGATATTGTACAAGTATTAGATTTTGGGAAGGGTTTCTGCAGTGTGTGTGTGTGTGTGATTGTAATAGTTGTATCAATGCGCTCCCCAGGCTGGACAACACCCAGGACAGGTATAGCTGCTGAAATGTGCCTTATACTGGGATATTGCATTCTCCTTTCCCACCCAAGAACAGCCACACGAGCTGAAGGAACTTTATACTGATTCATAGACTCAGATTTCAAGGCCAGAAGGGAAGATCTTCATAACTTACTTTGCCCTCCTGTGTAACACTGGTATGTCTGTGTCCATATTAGGGGAGGAGTGTGTTGTACCCCCTGAATTATACCTTTATAGTTCCAATGATACACCTTTTGTGTGTAGACAAGTGCTAAGATTCTCAAAGCTGTCTAGGGGATTTAGACTCCAAGGGATAAATATTCAAAGGCACAAATGGCACTTAGGCCCTAACTCAATTGAAAATCAATGTGATTTTGATGCCCAAGCATTTGTAGCTTTGAAATAGCCACCTCAAGTCCCCAACGATTTGGAAGGGAACTGGGTATCCAAATCCCTTGGACAGCTCAGGAAAGTTCAGCCTCTACACCTGTTTTATGTTTCCCTTTAAATGCTAATTCTTTTCCTTGAATCCCATTTTGAATATTTTACCTAGATAAACTGCAGCTCACAATAGAATCGGGGCCTTCTCCTGATGTGCTACTGCAAGAGATTTAATTAAAAATAGATTCGGGTGAGTTCTGAGAACCAGAAGAACGGCAGATGCCAGATCCAAGCACAGTTGATGCATTCTGATTCCCGTTCAGCTCCTTCGAGCTTTTGAGGCGTCTTTGATGTTGAATATGCAAATAAAGTAATTATACTCCCTGTTTAAAGTTTGCAATGGGAGAAAATCACCATCAAAAGGCGTCACCTTGCTTTGCCAGGTGGAGGGTGTTGTAGAAACAACCATTAAATATTTGCTACATTTTCTGTTCCTGCTGGCAGCCTTCCCGGGTAAGTGAATTTCAGAGAGATCTGGGGTGTGCAGGAGAAAGGAGAGCCAACAAGAAGGGTACTCAGACTCATGCATTCTTGTCCCGTAACTGCAGGTGTCTGGTCCCAAATCCAACAGGTCCAGCCTGGTGCTGAGATTAAAAAACCTGGAGAGTCAGAGAAGCTGTCCTGTAAACCATCTGGATACAGCTTTACTAGCCTCTTGCTCTCTTGGATTCAACAGGATTAACCCATATAATGGAGGAATTGGCTATGCTACAAATATAAAGGGTGATTCACCCTCTCCAGAGACAACTCCATCAGTGCAGCCTATGTAGAGATTAGTGGGCTCAGAAGTGAAGACACCACCATATACTACCATGAGAATAGCACAGCAAAAGGAAAGCCAGTCAGAGTCATGGAAAAACTATCTGCAGAGGAAACCACAATCTCCTGAGCACATGGGAGCCCCTGGGGCAGCAGGAAACAGGAGTCTGTATTCTATTTATACTACTCATTGCACCCTATAACCGGAAATGTATCTGCACACCCCAAAAGTGAAACACAAGCACTGCGGTGTCCTACAAAAAAAGTGACTTAACAGGGACTGATTTATAGAAAGCACCAGGCATCCATTGTGACAGATTTATGTTATTAATTTGCCTGGAGCATTAGGTGATTAGGCTGAGGTCCCAGGATCGTTAGGGGAGGAGATGAAGGAGCACACCAAGTGACTAAGTTTTAAAGCTTTATTAATAAAATAAAGTAAAACAACAGCGGAGAGTGAGGGGTGCTTTTTATGTTACTTAGAGGAAGGAAGGAAGCGTTAGTGTCTCAAGCCCTAGCCCCCTTTTATACTTACACACACACTACCTGGGGCTGGCCAAGCCCGGGGGTAACGTAAGAAGAAGAGGGGGAAGGGTGGACGGGAGTTTTGTTCTGTGCACAGGCTGCCCAGAGTTTGCTGTTGATCTCTGAGCTGCCCTGGCTTTTGGGAGGATTTTTAAGACCTGGGTTTTTTGGGGGGGCCTTCCGTTCAGGGACTTCTGTTCCCCATGCTTTTTGTACCAGTTCAACCTCGCTTTTCGCTGCTTTTCGCCACTTTTTTAAAACACACCTGCTTTAGGGACGTGAGACAGCTTTTTTTTCCTTGCTGACCTTTGCCCTTTTACTTCTTTTTGCAGCCCCTGCAGTTTTGTTTAGCTGATTTTTTTTTTTTTTTTTTACAGCTCTTTGGGGTTGGAATTCAGGCCCCGGTCTTTCTTGGCAGGCAGCCGAGAGTAGGTTGTGTGCTGTGGCCTTGGGCTGGAGTCAGCGTCTTATCTTTGGATCTAGCTGGAGCATGGAGTTAACCCATTTCTTTTTTTTTTTCTTTCTCCCTCTAAGGCCTCTCATAACTGCAAAGGAACCTGTTACTTTACCCTTACACCTTTAACCCTTCTCAAAATGCCTTGTGATGCCTGTGACAGCATTAGCAACGCACAATGCTGATTTGCCAGTCCAGGGTCCCCCTGAGGGATGGGGCCATTGGGTTGTGGCATTTCCCCCCACCCACCCAGAATTAACATTTTGTTGTGAGGAGTCACCACATAGGTTTTTACCCTCCGTCTGACCCAGTGGCGAGGGTGACTGTTGATTTTTACATAAACAGGAATATATTACAAACACAAATGTTATGGTGGCAACAATTGCATCCAGCGGCTGGTAGTGGCTTTTGGCTTTATTAGTAACATAACATAATACATTCCCCGGTTGGCATAGATGCCCCATCCAGATGGCTGTGACAACGGCAGCTTTTTCAGATGAAATGCGCATCGCAACACTGCGAAGGAGGGGGCATTTGTCTGGAACACAATTCATTGTTCCCGGCTGTGCCTCAACGGAAGGAAAACACTGGGCGTAATTTATGAAAAATTAAACACATTATAATTAGAAACACTAACACTGCCTTGATAAACACAGGAGCCTTTAGTCCCTCCAGAGAGCATTTGCCCATCTAAACAGACAGGGGGTTATTCCTCCCCAAACGTCTTCAGCTCCTATCTTACTTAAACGTCACTGTCAGTAGATTTTTCTCCTCTCCAGTCAATTCTCAAAATATGAATTAGGCTCCTGTGACACAGTCGCCTGTCACAGCAGCAAAACGGTCCTGGGTGAACGCCCTGAGCACCAGGCTACGGGGTATTTGGGGAGGGGTCTTTCAATCTCTCCTGTTCATGCTGTTCCACCGTGACTTAATTAATACCTATTTGGTCTGAAAGAGAAAGGGATGTGCTGGGGGTGTCTGTACCCCAGATGTCACCATGCCCTTGACAGTGCAAGACCGGGGCCCAAGTCCCTGCTCCCGGATCAGGCAGAGGGGCAGGAAATGATCCTGGCTCTCCCATGTCCTAGGCAAGTGCTCTAACCACTAGGCTAAAAGCTAAGGGAAGCACCAACAAATCCTTCTCTGGCACAAGGGAGTGTGGGCGTGTTTTTGAATGTAAATACCTGGGACTAACTCCAGGATAGGGCTGTGAATCCCAGCTGGAGTTAGGCACCTAACTCCCTTTAACAGGTGGTACTTGGACCAAACCCCTCCTCAGCATTTCCGAAGGGGTAGGTCAGGCAGCTCTCCACTCATTGTGCTGACTTTTGCCAATCCCTGGATGAAGCACCTAACTCTCCTCTACAAATGGATCATTTCAGTGTAGCCGGTCACTGCTGCGAAGGGGGCTTCCCTCCCCATGCGATGGGAACCTTCCCTCTCCAGCGGGTGGCCCAGACCAATGGATCCCTGGCACACGACCCCTCTCCAGACACTGACTCCCCTGACCGGACGTGGAAAGCGGCTCCAGAGCTGAGTCCCCCCAGTCCCCAAATCCCCTCACAATAGCCAGGCCCTCAGTTCCCATGCGAGGAAATACAGTCACTGCAGGGAGCTGTTCATTCCTCCCAGGGTCTGAAAGTGTCAGGAGGACCCCAGAGCCCTGTGCCCGGCGCTGCACAGACACACAGGACGGGACACTCTGACTCCTGCAGCCGGAGCCCGAGGGCGAGTCAATCCGATCACTGGCAGCAGGAGCGTGTGTCTCTTATAAGCAAAGGGGCATGCAAATGAGGGAGACAGTTTCCTCTTTAAATCTCTGCCTCTCCCTGCCCAGGCTGCACCCGGCGACACAATCCGCAGCCCCCTGGGTCTGTGCAGTCACCAGCCAGTCCCCTGAGAACTTCCCCCTCCAGCACCCGGCAAAATAGGATTTTTGTTCCTTGTCATTGTCGCTCTAGCAGCTTTGGAAGGTATTTTCCTCCTCTGAAGACCTGGCAGAGTAAGAAGAATATTGTGTTACCGCTGTTCTTATACCGATATTAATGGCCTGTCTTTATTCTCAGGTGTCTGGTCCCAGACTCTGGTGGAGTCCGGAGGGGATGTGAAGAAGCCCGGAGACTCTCTCCGCCTCTCCTGCAAAGCCTCCGGGTTCCCCTTCAGCGGCTACGGGATGAGCTGGGTCCGGCAGGCCCCCGGGAAGGGGCTGGAGTGGGTCGCCGGCATTTACAGCTCTAGCATACACTACAGTGACTCGGTCAAAGGGCGATTCACCGTCTCCAGGGATCAGAGTAACAGCCGTGTTAGTCTGTATTCGCAAAAAGAACAGGAGTACTTGTGGCACCTTAGAGACTAACCAATTTATTTGAGCATGAGCTTTCGTGAGCTACAGCTCACTTCATCGGATGCAGGGATCGTTATCCAGGGATAACGGCAAGAGTGAGCTGTATCTGCAAATGACCGGCCTGAAGCCCGAGGACACCGCCCGCTATTACTGTGCGAGAGACACAGTGACACCAAACCGGTTTGTGATCGCACAAAAACCCAGGCTGCGGAATCGCCCTTCTCCCGGCGGCCGCGCGGGGGCAGCAGCGACACCCCCGCCCCCCCGCCCCGGCTTCGGGCTCGGGCAGGAGACCCGGCACCCAGGGGAACGGAACACAAACCTCCCGCCAGTTTAACCCTTCCGTTCCTGGGCAATGTGTCTCCCCTTCCTGCCCTGAGCCCCGCTGAGTGCAGAGATCCCTCGCTTCATCTGTGAACTCCAATCCGGAGTGAGTCCTGTTCTGAGTCGCTCTCCCCCCGCAGACCCGGTATGTTGGCTCCCGCTGGGCCAGTCTCGGTGTCAGACTCACAGGCCAGCGTCTGTCAGTGTAAAGGGGACAAGAGCGTTGGGGTTTGCATCAGACCCAACGGGTGGAGAGAATTGCTCCAGGGGCAAATCCTCCGACAGTGTAAAGACACCGCAACTGCTTTCACTGGACTCGAGTTACTCCTGATTTACACCAGGGAGGCTCTGGCCCTTTCAGAAAACTGGGATGTTTATGGCATTAATGCAGCGGAAGGTGGTTAGTTCATTATCACCGATGTGGGGCCCCTCACCGGGGCATCTCCGCCCTTCGCACGCGGTTATTGCCTTTATCCCCCCAAAGCTGCCGGGAGGCAGAGGAACGATCACAGCCCCTGGGTCAGAGCGGGACTGAGGCAGAGAGATGGAGGCCGGGGTGTGGAAATGGGCCATTCAGGGTCCGGGCGGGGCTGGGGGGCAGAGATCACCCGGCGCCGGAATAAACCCCGCTCCGCTGCGCAGGGGGATGTGGCGCCGCCGGGACTTTCCAAAGCGGCTCCTGGGTTGTTTTCACCAACTGCCCTGTGGAAATCCCAGCCCGGACCCTCCGCTGGTGTCAGTGGGTGGAGATGACACATCCCAACCCCCAATAAAGTGCCGCCACGTCACAGAGTCACCATGGAGATAAAAGACCCCGCCCCTCAGCCCCGATGGCATCACTCAGCCCAGCGCTGGCCCGTAGGGCATTGGGGACAGTCACGTGGCTAAGGGCTGGGGACAGGAACACGGTGGGATTTCATGGGGTCGCTCAGGGGGAGGCGGCTGCTGAGGGAGAAGCAGAGGCCCGTGGGTGGGAGATCAGGGGGGCACTAAGGTCACAGAATGCAGTTCCCACTGAATGAGATTTGGCTCTGGCCTCCCCAAAATCTTGTGTGTCATTCCCATCCCACATTAGCTGTCAGCCAGTTGTCACTGTCAGGTCTCCCATGGCTACAAAATGCTGAATCTGCTTCCCCTTGTCCTCAGAGAGTTTCTCAGATTCTGGTCCTGCTGCCAAATACTCTTGTCTCCCACAGTCTAACCCAAAGGCAATGAGGAATAAGGGAAGCTTTTCCCTGACCCAAGAACACACTGTGTCTGGCCAGGAAAGGATGTCTCGGGATTTGAGATCATTTTACTTCTTCCTTAGGTAAAAGCGCAAACATGATCCCCTAGCCCAGCCACCTCACAACACAGGATAAGGGGCCCACTGAGTCCTCTTCTTCAAGACTGAGGGTAAAGCAAAGGGCAGGAGCTTGTGTCTTATAAGGAAGGGGATATACAGATAGGTCGAGAAATTTCCTGTTTAAATCTGTCCCTCTCTCTGCCCATCCAGCACCTGGAGACACAGTCCACAGCCCACTGGGTCTGTGCAGTAACCGGCCAATCCCCTGAGAACTTTCCCCTCCAGCAGCGGGGAAAATGAGACTTTGGCTCCATTTGGTTTTCATTCTAGCAGCTTTGGAAGGTATTCTCCACTCTTAAATGCATTGCAGAGAAAGGGGAGATATTGTATTCTTGTTCTCAGTACCATTTCTAAACATGTCCTTATTCCAAGGTGCCCAGTCCCACGTCCAGCTGGTGGAGTCCAGAGGGGATGTGAAAAAGCCTGAAGACCCTCTCTGCCTCTCCTGCAAAGCCTCCGGGTTCACCTTCAGTGATTATGAAATGAATTGGGTCCGTTAGGCTCCTGGAAAGGGCCTGGAGTGGGTTGCCCACATTCAAATCACCTCTACGTACGACGCTGATTCCGTCAAAGGTTGATTCACCATCTCCAGAGACAATCCCAACAACACGGTTTATTTGCAAATGAGCAATTTGAATACCGAGGACACCGCTCCCTATTACTGTGCAAAGCCCACAGTGAACTGAAACCGACAAATGATACTACAGAAACACCAGCTGTGGATTCCCCCTTATCCCATCAGCTGCAAAGGTCTACAGATCATAACCAATACCCCACTGGGCACAGGAATAGGAAGAGTCACAAGGCCATGAGTAAAGTCAGGTTTTATCTATATAATTCCCAGAAAATATTCCATCTTGTTGCCCATGGCTCCATAGTGGGTGTGATCTCTGAACAAGTATCAGACAATGTATGAAACTAAAGAGAGACCCTCCCAGCCTTTTCTCGATTTTTCTGGCCACCCACCCAAACCCTGGGCTC
This sequence comes from Eretmochelys imbricata, assembly GCF_965152235.1. Lineage (NCBI taxonomy): Eukaryota > Metazoa > Chordata > Testudines > Cheloniidae > Eretmochelys > Eretmochelys imbricata. The sequence goes on along the minus strand of NC_135584.1, from coordinate 40,531,457 downwards.
CATACACCTACCCAGGCCCCAAATACTCCCTGCTTCCTGGTTTAAACCCCTTCAGGTCAATCCAGTATATGCAAAGTTGACAGCTCCCACTTCCTGGTTAAATACTGACAGTAGTACCTCAGACAAAAGAGCTGACTCATTGGGGACTCCCTTCCTGCCCCACCACCATGCTGTTTGCATTATGAAACTTCATTTGACTGACTGGACTCTCACGTCGAGTTTTTGAACATACAGTTGAACTATACTTTAGAGGACAGAGTCATCCCTGCCCTAACTCAAGGGACTGGCCCAGGAAGTTAATTTGACACAAATGAAACCCACCTACAACCCCTCTAACACCTAAGTAATGTAAGAGCAAAGTGGGTGCAAATCATTCCTCCCTCCTCTTTGCACAGCTGGGAATGGCCTCATAAGGTTCACATCAAGGCAGAGTCAGGCCCCTGACCTTTTTAACTTAATTATTCACTATTCATATCACTTTTCACCAATTGCTTTCCTCTCTATGGTGTCTTTTCTTCGATTGTCCTGACCCAATCGAATCCAGCAGTGAAAAAGTTGGACATGCGCTGTTGATGGATGTAAGGTGAACCTCTACATCAAGCCTTGGATCCAAAAGGCTTTCGGGAAGAAGTGGGAGTGGACACTTTACTAGCATACTTCCTATACCAACAGCTACTGTTCTACAACCCTGGGGGAGGGAAGGGGGAGGGGCTCACAACCTCCAAAGACAGTTTCATCTGTATTTACACATCAGCAGTCTAAAGGACATGCACACAGAACAGTTAGCTCTCTCTCTCTCGCTCTCTCTCTCTCTCTCACACACACACAATATTCTTCCTGAAAGGCAGCAACTTTATAGTACTTTATTATTGTTCACAATCCAGACATCCTAACACACCAGAACCAAAGGCAGAGAGAGACAAAGCAGGCTGCTCCTGAAGGGAGAGTGGCACAACCCATCCCCATCCTGATCTACCATGGCTCTTCGCAAAGTGACTGTTAAAAATCCAGATCACAAGCTTCCCTACGGAGTCCAACAGCCTGCATGCAGGAGAAGGAAACTCATTTCAAACTCAAAATGATGGCTTCAAACGTTACAGCAGTTTTCAATAAACTGCAATGGACTATTGACACTTCTGCCTCCAAGGCTACTAAACATTATGTGATTCTATTTATTGTGCTCCATCTCCATTTACATTAACATGTAAGTCCTGTCCACCTATGCATTACGGCTACAGTTTATGGTATAAACTTGAGGGTTATGGCAAGACTTCAGGCCTCCGGGTAGGATTAAAATTTAGGATTAAGATTAGCTCTTGGTTTTGGGTTAGAGTTCAGGTTTACGGTTACAAATAGGGTTAGGATTTAGAGACTGATTATAAATTTGAGGTTCAAGTTACAGTTAAAGGTTAATGTAACACGTCATGATTACTATTAGGGCCAGTTTTAGCATTACAGTGAGTTTATACATTTAAGGTTAGGGTTAGGGTAAATGTTAAATATTAAGGTTATTTGTTACCCTTAGAAATAGGGATAGAGTACAAATTTAGGTTTGTGTTCAGTTAAGTGTTAAATTTTGGGTATGGTTTTATCTTTATCGTTAGGTTTAGGTCGGGCTTTAGTGTCAAGGCTGTGATGGAGAAGGAGGGCGGCTATTAAAAGCCAGGGTTAGAATTTACACTGAGGGTTAGAATTCCCTTCAGGGAAAAAGTCACGATTTAGGGATAGAACTAAGGTATTCCTTTCGCTTTCAGGTTCAGATCAATATAAAGGCTAAGGTGAGGGTTTATCTTAAGGGTCAGGGTTAAATGTGGGAGTTAGGGAGAGGAGAAAGAAGATGCGAGCTGGACTCCTTAGAGACACATAGGAAGCTCTAATCCAGTGGTGCTCGCACCCCGACTGGGAGAGGCGGGTACCCCAGAGATAAACTGCCGGCCCTTCTCTCAGCCACACACAAAGAAACCGAGTTAGCTCTAGGAAATCATTGGAGTCTCTTTTAAGAAGGGAGATATGCAAATAGGGGGAGAGTTTCCTGTTTAAATGTGTCTCTCTCACTTCCACGGCTGTGATACAGACAATCTGCAGCCCCCTGTCTCTGGGCAGTCGCCAGACAACCCCCCTGAAAACTCTCCTCTCCAAACACAGGGACAATGAGGCTTTGGTTATCTCTCGTTCTCATTGCAGCAGCGTGTGAAGATATTTTCTCCCTTTCCATATCTTGTTATTCTGTTGCCCTAGATACTAATTTTTCCCATAATTCATCTTTCTTCTCAGGTGTCCGGTCGCAGGTTCAGCTGGTGGAGTCCGGAGGGGATGTGAAGAAGCCCGGAGACTCTCTCCGCCTCTCCTGCAAAGCCTCCGGGTTCACCTTCAGCAGCGACGGGATGAGCTGGGTCCGCCAGGCTCCCGGGAAGGGGCTGGAGTGGGTCGCCGGCATTTACAGCTCTAGCATAGACTACAGTGACTCGGCAAAAGGGCGATTCACCGTCTCCAGAGATGACCCCAACAGCCTGTTGTACCTGCAGATGACCGGCCTGAAATCCGAGGGCACCGCCCGGTATCACTGTGCGAGAGACACAGCGAGGGAATCCCGATGCTGCTAACACAGAAACTCCAGCTGCAGAATTGTGCGTCTCTTGTGCGCCGCGTGGGGGCAGCACGTCCACAAACCATCCGGCACGAGGCACAGGAACGGGATCGACAGAGCGAGTGAAGAAATATCTGTCAGCAGGTGCCCGACCTGTATATCCAGCTGTGATCATGTGTCCATCAAAACGGGGGCGTCTTGAATAGTCACATGTCTGAATGTGGAACTTATCTGACAGTAGAGTAAAAATGCACAGCGCAGGGGAGGAATATTTGGGGTCTCGATTGTTCCAGGTGTAATAACTAGGACTTGGACTTCAAAGGTCCCTCAAAGCGCCAGGTGTCAAAATCCTATCGCAGTTTGTTGGGAAATAGGTACAAATACTCTCAGCTTCCTTTGAAAAATAACAAAACGCAGCAATAGTTCTAACGTTCTCTTGAAAGGATACATCAGGTTCCCACCACCTCTGCTCTCAATACAAACACAGATTTCCACGTGCTGCTGCCCTGGTCACTAGCCGGATACTCTTCTCTCTAAGGGCCTGACCCACAGTCCGCTAAAGCCAAGAGTGGATCTTTCCATTCCCTTCAACAGATTGTAGATCAGCCCTTACACCTGGAGGGGTGTGAGAGAATTCAAGGGAGCTTTTTGTACACCAGTATGGTCAGATGGCGTCGCACTCGCTGGGGCTGGCCCAGACACAGAGTTAGCACCAGTCTGACTTTCTCCCTTAGAGCCAACGGCCAAATGACGCCGAGCATTTGGGAAAAGGGTTTGTCTCTCCTATAAGCAGCGAGATATGCAAATAAGGGTGAGAGTTTCCTGGTTAAATCTGCCCCTCTCTCTGCCCAGACCCCTGACTCTGTGCAGTTACCAGCTAATCCCCCTCGAACACCAGTCTGGGACCCTCCTTGTCCTGCTCCACCCCCTTTTATAGCTTTGGCACGAGGTGGGAATCTTTTGTTTCTCTCTGGGTCCCCGTCCTCACCTTCTAAATGGAAAAGCACCAGGTTTAAGATGGATTCCAGGACCAGGTGACATGGTCCCATGTCCTGTGAGACCCCTACTCTCCATTCTTCCAAGGCTGGCAGGCCTGACTCACAGGAACACAGGAAGGTTTAAAAGTAAACAGAGCCATTTACAACCGATTGTCCTGGTCAACGGGAGCCATCAAGATTCTAAACCACCAATAATGGTCCACACCTTGCATAATGACACTAGGCCTTTAGAGTAAGACTTCATATTTCTAGCTTCAGAGATAAGAATGATACAGTCATACAAATGGGATGACCACACTCAGTAGATCATAAGCTTTGTAATGGTACCTTACAAGAGACCTTTGGCATAAAGAAAATTCCAGTTACATCATATTCATCCTTAAAACATATTTTTGTAAAGCATATGGAGTGCAAAGTCTCAACTGCCCACAGGGGATGCATTGCCTCATTTTCTGAAGCAGATGACAATGATTGTGGTCAGAGACAAGTGACTGGGAACAGTCATCATCATCACCACTTCCCCTTAGACCTCAGAGCGCTTTACAGGGAGGTCAGCCCCATTATCCACATGGTGCAGGTCGCTCATAGAGTCATGGATTCCAAGGCCAGAATGGACCATGCTGAACATCTAATCAGACCTCCACAGGCCAGAGAACTTCCCCAAAAACAATCCTGTGGGCCGATCTTTTAGGGAAAAAACGTGCAGTCTTGGTTTAAAAATGGCCAGTGCTGGAGAACACATCACAGCCATTGGTGAGTTGGTCCAATGGCCAGTTACTCTCACTTAGATTTTTGCACCATATTTCCAGTCTGAATGGGTCTAGCTTCAACTTCCAGCCATTTGTTCCTGTTATACCTTTTCTCTATCAGATTAAAGAGCCCAGGATTAAATCTTTGCTTCCCGTGGAGGAGCTGATCCGAGGTCAATGGCAGTCAAGGACACGTCCCTTCTCAGTTCAGGGAGGTTTAGGTCTGAATGTTACACACTTTCTTCACCCATTCCTCGGAATCAGAGGGCAAGACAGTTGATTGCTCAGGGAAGAAGTCTGTGTCTCTTATAAGGAGCAGGATATGCAAATAGGAGTGACACTTTCCTGTTTAAATCTGTCCCTCTCTCTGCCCAGGCTGCACCCAGAGAGACAATCCACAGCCCCCTGGGTCTGTGCACTTACCAGCCAAACCCCTGACAGCTTTTCCCTCCAGCTCCAGGGAAAATGAAACTTTGGCTCCATTTGGTGTTCATTGTAGCAGCTCTGGGAGGTATCCTCTCCCCTGGAAAGCATTGGCGGGGCAAAGGAGCAGTCTATTATCGCTATTACGATTAATATGATCGATAATATCTTTCTGTCCCCAGGTGCCCAGTCTCAGTCTCTGATCCCAGAGTCACAAGTTTATGTGCAAAAGCCCAGAGACACTCTCTGTATTTCCTGCAAACCCACCGGGTTCACCCTCAGCAGCTACTCAATGAGCTCGGTCAGACAGGCTCCTGGGAAGGGACTGGAGTGGAGTGCAGAGGGGAAATACACCCAACTTCAACTACCATCAACGACGCACAGGGACGCTTCACCATCTCTAGGGACAACCCCAACAACCTGCTGTATCTGCAAATGACTGGCCTGAAATACTGAGAGCAGAAAGCTATTAAGCGCAGAAGAAAAAACGAGCTGAAATGGCACAAACTTCACCAACACACTGCAGAGGGCAGCAGTGAATTACAATTAAATACTGTCATAGTAAACTATTTCAAGGACAAGTATTAAAGGGCATGTTTGTGCACATAGAAGCTGGTAAATATGTAGGGATTTTTATGTATATTAATAATATGAGAAAATATTCTTTCAGGTCTTGTACAGCCAATGACACTACGGAGAATAAAATGTAAAGTTAAATCAATGGGACTAAGAATTGTGCTTAAATGTAAAAGGTGTCCTGCACAGAGATGGGGTTAAGCAAATGCCTCAGTGCTTTCCTGAAGCAAAGCCTAAGAAATTGTTCTAGGGTCTAGATGAAAAATACTTGAAAATTATCCGCTGAGCTCCTATGTCCATTAAATTATTTGGAATATGCCCAACTCTGTAGAGGGGCAGGGGGAATCTCCCTCCGCACACTGCTCCTACCTGCAAGCTCCACCCCCGCAGCTCCCATTTGTAGGGAATGGGGAGCTGTGGCCAATGGGAGCTGCAGGGGCAGTGCTTGCAGAGAGGGGCAACATGCGGACCCATGTGCCGCCCCCCTCACCCCACCCCAGGGGCCACAGGAGTTTGTTGGCCATTTCCAAGAGTAGTGTGGGGCCCAGGTAGGCAGGGAGCCTGCATTAGCCGTTGGAGGTAAATGCTGCAATATACAATGCTGGTGCTTACCCAGGAGACCTCATGGGGGGCAATTTTATCGTTCCTAGGATATTCCCATGAGGCTATTTTTTGTGACTGTGACACCTTGTCTCTGTACACTTCTAGGAGAAATTCAAATACCTTTTCCACATCTTTCTTGTCTGCCATTGCCAGGAGCTTAACCATGGCCTTGGCCTTGGCCTTTGAGGTGTTCCTCTATGAAGTCCATATGATCCTTTTCAGGTACTCTTAGCACACACGGACTTGCCTTCACAGACTTGACTCACTCCTCTACTGTAATGTCTCCTGGTCTTGATGGGAAGCCACCAAACTCTGTGACTTCCTGCTCCCATAGGACATAAATAGTAGGGGGCTTCTTAGCTTCTGCTGCCTGATGGTCCATTACTGCCTTAGCCAGTGATAAGGCTTCTCTCTGTTCTGTTCTAGCTTGTTGTAATGCCTCAGCTTGGTCTGATCATCTGCGCACAAGTTCAGCAAAGTGGGCCCATAGTTCTTCAATTCCAGCCATAGTCGGGTTCTTGACCAGGCCTGGACAGTGCTGTCAGAACTCAACCAGGAAACCAGTGGGGTGGACCCTGTGGATACGATCCTGTTCGTGATGCCAATTCTGTAAGCGGGGGAATGGTCCAGCTACTGTGGGGAACTTTCCTGGCTTATACACTACCCCGGTGAAATGGACTAGCAGAGGGATATGAGTCCTCGCTCCCACTACCTTTACCCCCTTAGCTTGGCCCCACTCTGACGGACCCAGGCAGTTCCAGCTCACACAGAGGATGGGACCCCCCTTGCCCAGTTTACAATCTGAGTGTAAATGGGAAGTGGAGTGGGAATGAAAATATAAACAGGAAGATAAATATCAACCCTGCATAATAATATTCCTTCACTGAGGCCTGAATCCTCCTCGACTGTCCCCTAAAGAAAAGCACCCTGAGACTCCGCTCTTGGCACATGAATGTCAGGGAGGCTTCAATGCAAAACTTAACTCTGTCCTCAGACTCGCCGCCCCCCGCCCCCGCCAGCTTCTCCCACCTGCACCCACAGGCGGGCCCCCAGACCTGCTCCAAAGCACGAGCCAGGCTTGCTCAGATCACGTTCCGAGTGTCATGGATCATTTCAATGTAGCCGGTCACTGCCGGGAAGGGAAGGGAAGGGAAGGGAAGGGAAGGGGAAGGGAAGGGAAGGGAAGGGAAGGGAAGGGAAGGGAAGGGAAGGGAAGGGAAGGGAAGGGAAAGGGGATTCCCTCCCAAATCCCTCCCAGCGCCATGGGAAATCTTCTGCCTCCAGCGGGTGGCCCAGCCCAGTGGATACCTGAGACAAGACTTCGCGCCTCCCCCCACCGGACACTGGCCCCCCTGACCGGACGTTGCATGGCCCTTATGCTTGTGGAACCGGGCTCCAGAGCTGAGTCCCCCCAGTCCCCAATATCAGGTCAAAAAAGCCAGACCCTCAGTTCCCATGCGAGGAAATACAGTCCCTGCAGAGAGCTGTTCATTCCTCCCAGGGTCCGAAAGTGTCAGGAGGACCCCAGAGCCCTGCGCCCGGCGCTGCACAGAGACACAGGACGGGACACTCTGACTCCTGCAGCAGGTGCCCAAGGGCGAGTCAATCCGATCACTGACAGCAGGAGTGTGTGTCTCTTATAAAGCAGGGCATGCAAATGAGGAGACAGTTTCCTGGTTAAATCTCTGCCTCTCTCTGCCCAGGCTGCACCGGAGACACAATCCGCAGCCCCCTGGGTCTGTGCAGTCACCAGCCAGTCCCCGGAGAGCTTTCCCCTCCAGCACCTGTCAAAATGGGATTTTTGCTCCTTGTCATTGTCGCTCTAGCAGTTTTGGAAGGTATTTTCCTCCTCTGAAGACCTGGCCGAGTTAGAAGAATATTGTGTTATTGTTGTTTTTATACCGTTGTTAATGGCCTGTCTTTATTCCCAGGTGTCCGGTCCCAGACGCTGGTGGAGTCCGGAGGGGATGTGAAAAAGCCCGGAGACTCTCTCCGCCTCTCCTGCAAAGCCTCCGGCTTCACCTTCAGCAGCTACTGGATGAGCTGGGTCCGCCAGGCTCCAGGCAAAGGACTAGAATGGGTCGCTCACATAAACCCCGGTGGGGGTACTATATACTACCTCGATTCAGTGAAAGGGCGATTCACCATCTCCAGGGATAACGGCAAGAGTGAGCTGTATCTGCAAATGACCGGCCTGAAGCCCGAGGACACCGCCCGCTATTACTGTGCGAGAGACACAGTGACACCAAACCGGTTTGTGATCGTACAAAAACCCAGGCTGCGGAATCGCCCTTCTCCCGGCGGCCGCGCGGGGGCAGCAGCGACACCCCCCGCTTCGGTCTCGGGCAGGAGACCCGGCACCCGGGGGAACGGAACACAAACCTCCCGTCAGTTTAACCCTTCCGTTCCCGGACTCTGAATGGCCCATTTCCCTACCCTAGAGATGGAGGCCGGGGTGTGGAAATGGGCCATTCAGGGTGCGGGCGGGGCTGGGGGGCAGAGATCACCCGGCGCCGGAATAAACCCCGCTCCGCTGCGCCTGGGGATGGGGCACCGCCGGGACTTTCCAAAGAGACTCGAGCATTTTTTCCATCCATTTGGCAGCTGGAAATCACAGCCCTGATGTAAACGGTGCAGTTCAGGATCCTGCCCACAATGAAGGGCCCCCATGTCACAGAGTCACCATGGAGATAAAAGGCCCCGCCCCTCAGCCCCCGATGGCGTCACTCAGCCCAGCGCTGGCCCGCAGGGCATTGGGGACAGTCAGGGGGCTAAGGGCTGTGGACAGGGACACGGTGGGATTTCATGGGGTCGCTCGGGGGGATGCGGCTGCCGAGGGAGAAGCAGAGGCCCGTGGGGGGGGGGAGAGGGGGCACGAGGGTCAAAGGGCGCAGCTCCCACTGACTGAGATTCATCATCTCCAGAGACAATCCCAACAACCTGCTGCCTCTGAAAATGACAGGGCTGAAGCCCAGGGGCACCGACCGGTACCACTCTCAGTTCCCGGGCAATGTGTCTCCCCTTCCTGCCGAGAGCCCCGCTGGGCTGCGGTGCGCAGATCCCCCGCTCCATCTGTGAACTCCAAGCCGGAGTGAGTCCTGTTCTGAGTCGCTCTCCCCTCGGAGACCTGGCACGTTGGCTCTCCCGGGTCCCATCCCTGTGGGTGTGGGAAAGACCCCAAGAATATTCATGCCTAGACTCAAGCTAGAGCCACTAGATTATTCTTCCGTCCCATGCCTGGGGAAAGAAACAAGGAGTCTTTACACTGGTGCCTGTTGTAGATCTTAGATGGGGAAGAGAAATTTGATCACGGGCTCTTCAGTCTGGCAGACAAAGGTACAACAGGATCCAGTGCTGGAAGCTGAAGCTAGACAATGTCCAGCTGGAAAGAAGGTGATTTTTTAAAAAGACATTGAGGTGAATTAACCATTGGAACAACTGATCAAGAGTCACGGTGGATTCTCTGTCACTAGCAACTATCCTCTCTCTGATTCTGTGTCTTTTAGAAAATAAAGAAATGCAAAATCCATCAAGGGAGATTTAGGTTAGCTATGGGGGTGTGGGGGCAGGAGTTTTTAAGGATAAGCAGATCTAACTATCAGCATTGGAACAGGTTACCTAGGCAGGTTGTGAAATCCCCAGCACTGGAGGTTTTTAAGAACAGATGAAGAACCAGGGCTGGTCTAGGTATATCGAATCCTGCCTCAGTGCAGGGGGTCGGCTAGTTGACCTCTTGAAGTCCCTCTTCCAGCCCTATGTTTCTAGGATTCTCTGAATTTCTTCTACTCTGTGACTGAAGCAGAAGGCAGTCAGAGTATTTCACTTTCTTTAGGGACTTTCTCCAGCGCAGGATCCCATTAGGGTATTTGTCATGAAGTGAATCATTGTGGGATCCCATATCTCTAGCACAAGGATACACATCGGCATCTTCAGGTTTCAGGCTGCTGATATGCAAATGCACCAGGTTATTGGCAGCATCTCTGGAGATGGTGAATTGCCCTTTCCCTGAGTCCAGGTCATATGGGGTACCTGCACTATCTATGCTGGAGACCCACTCCAGTCCCTTCCCAGGAACATGACGGATCCAATACAGCCAGTTGCTACTGATGAAGAAGGCGGAGGCTTTGCAGGAGAGGCGGAGAGAGTCTCTGGGTTTTTTCACATCCCCTCCACATTCCACCAGCTGAATCTTTGACAGAGCCCCTAGGGGGGAAAAAGTATCATGAATCACATCTGGAATTTTCAAAGGGTACAGTCAAAGGGAATTAGATACCCCATTACCTAAGTCCCCTTCAAAAACGTCAATCAACATTCCAGTAGGCCCTGCTCCAAATCCCACTCAGACCAAGGGAAGTCCTCCCCTTGCATTTAGTGAACTTTGCACCAGGCCCATAATGCACAATATTCCCCAATATCTCCAGAAAAGGTCAGAAACCATCATTCCTTTACAGGCCACTAGACTGAAGAAACAATTCAGCCAAAATATGCTGCTGATGCTGGATAAAGTGCTCATGGTGTCTCAGCATTAGCTGCCCAGACCCCTCCTTGTGTCCCAGCCATGCAGGTGCAGACCTATTAAATGACTTAGGCAGGGCATTAAGGATATGTATTTGCATATCTTTTTTCTCTTTTTTTTAAGAAGCCATGTTTGAGCTCGAGTCCTCAAGCTATCTTAGGTTTTTATATTGTCCACATTACTGTAGTGTCTGAGCATCACAACCATTGAAGTATTTAGGGTAACAAGAAAACATTTTACAAATACATTAGAAGCAAGAGGAAGATGAAGGACAGGGAAGGACCACTGATCAATGAGGAGGGAAACACAGTCACAAGAAAATGCAGCAATTGCCAAAATATTAAATACCATTTTGTTTAGGTTTTCACCAAAAAGGTTAGCAGTAATCAGAGGACTAACAGTGAACATCAGTGTAAATGGGGTGGGATCTGAGGCTAAAATAGGGAAACAACAAGTTAAGAATTCCTTAGACAAGTTAGACATCCTCAAGTCAGCAGGGCCAGATGAAATACACCAGGGAATACTTAAGTAACGGGCCAAAGAGACCTTAGCCATTAACAATTTATTTCTGAGAACTCTCGGAGGACAGGAGAGATCCCAGAGGACTGGAAGAGGGCAAGTGGTACCTTTCAATAAAAAGCAGAATAAGGGCAACCCAGGAATTATAATCCAAAAATTTCACTTCTGTACCCAGAAAGAATGGAGCAAATAATCAATTTGCAAGCACCCAGAAGATAAGGTGACAAGTAACAGTCAACATGGATTTGTAAAGAACAAATCATGTCAAACCCACCTCATATCATCCTTTGACAGGGTATCAAGACTAGGGGATGGGGGCGGGGATGGGAACAGTAGATGTGGTACATCTCATCTTTAGTTAGACATTTCATACAGTCTCAGATCGCCTTCTCATAAGCAAACCAGGGAAATATAGACTGATGATCCTATTATAAGGTAGGTGCAGAACTAGTTAGAAAATGTACTCAGAGAGTAGTTATGAATGATTCACAGTCAAGCTGGAAGGGAATATCGAGTGGGGTCCCACAGGTATCTGTCCTGGGTCCACTTCTATTCAATAGCCCCATAAATGACTTGGATAATGGCAGAGAGAGTACATTATAAAGTTTTCAGATTATACCAATCTGGGAGGGGTTGCAAGCACTTCAGAGATCAGGATTAGAATTCAAAATGAGCTTGATAAACCAGAGACATGGTTTGAAACACATAGGCTGCCTCCACACTCACTGGCTGTGTAGCTAAACCCGGCAGCGAAAGGCTCTGGCAGGGGGAGGTAGCAGTAAATCCCTTCATGACCCCAAATATCAGCCAGTTGGACCCTGAGCATGTGGGCAAGACCCACCAGCCAGACACCGGGGAAAGAGTTCTCTGTAGTCACTCAGAGCCCTCCCCACCTAATGTCCCATCACTGGCCATTGGGGATATTTGCTACCAGCAGTTGTCGATGTGCCTACAATGGCATGTGGCCATCTCGTCATACCACCACCCAGCATACATTTATCAAGCTCAGTCTTGAAACCAGTTGGGTTTTTCTCCCCTTTTTAGTATTAATTCTGGCTGAGTTTCAATTAAAAAAAGCCACCTAAAGGAATGGGAGAGATGCTGGTGCATCCATGGGAACGTTGGTGGCTAAAGTGACACAGGATACCAGCTGCGAGACCCTGTTGTGGGGTGACTGTGTCTCTTTGGGACAGGATCCAGGCCCTGCTCCTGTAACTGCCAAGGGTTTGAATTTGAATCCAGGGAACCAATCGGTGGAGAGGGAAATGGTCAGTGAAAATGCAGATGACCTGGCTGGCAGTGGGGAGGAGCGGCTAGGCTTAGGCTACCTGCCTGTCTGTAACCAGACCCCTGGGGCTAGGTGGGACAGAGAGATGCTCCCTGCCCCCCTTGCACACCAGAGCGGGGGGCTCAGGCTGGCTCTGATGCAGTGAGGAAAGCAGGGAGCTCGCTGCCTACCCCCACTGGGAAAGCAAGGGCAGCGCTGAGCACAGGGGGAGCTGAGACCCAAGCTGACTGCGGGGTGACACAGGCAGGGCAGGGGATCTGTTGGGAGTGGCAAGGTGCTTGGTAAGGAAAGTTTGGATGAGCCTAGGCAGCCTTGTGAGCTGATGGCTGTGTCTAGTCAGCAGGGTGGGAAGGAGAGGAGAGTGGAAGCTGAGTGTCCCTGGACCTTACCTGTTAGCTGAGTGGAGAAGTGGGACAGTGAAGGAAATGTGCCTGTGTCTGTCAGGGGTATTGACTTGCCTAGGGAGGGAGCTACCCTGATCTCCAAGCAGTTGTCTGTGACCAGCCTTGTGTGCTGGGACAAGGGGAATGAGATCCCAAGCTGGGTGTCTGGGAAAGAAAAAAGTGTGTCCGGCTCCTCTTTGTCTGTGGAGCAGACAAAAGGGACCTTTCAGCCCGTGATGGTTGAGGGTCCTGCAGTTGTCTCAGAGTTGGTTCTGAATCCAGCTAAAGCCCAGGAAGGGAAGGGTCCTAAGTTTGTGTCTGCTCGGGAGAATGGCCCTGTAACTAGGTTGCATCCAGTTAGTGTCTATGTAAAATCCCAGAGACCAGACAATTCTGGTGCTTGTATTTTGCCCGTTGCTAGTGTGTGGCTGGGAAAGGGTGTCACAACTCTGTCTAATCAGGGTGAGATCCTAGCCAGGGCACAAGGAGAGCATGAAGGTGATGTGATTGTGTTACCTACTGAGGGTGTGGAAACCTGTAGCAAGAAGGAAAAGATTCCTTTTAAACTTGTGTGTGGCAAAGGGAAGGAGGATGCTTCTGACCTTTTATCTAGGAAGTCTGTAAGTTTGCCTGAAAGGGGATTGTGTAGGCATCCGCCAGATGGGCCAGAGGTAATTCTGGCTGTAAGGGAGACCCAGAAAGAGTCTCTTGTTGCTCAGGAAAGTGTTTCTCTAGAGCAAGCCCTAGGAAAAGAGGGTAAGAGCAGAATGTCTGTGAGGGGTGAATTGTTGCATAGAAAAGCCCTAGGGAAAGGAATCCTCATGGAGTCTTTGCAAGCAGTTTACTGCAACTGAAGGGTGTGAAAGTAATTTAATCAAGAAAGTTTCAGTTCCTAACAGCCAGAAATTTTCTGTTGTGAATGGATCCACTGACTTTCCTGTTGAAAGACCCAGTGTGGATAGCTTTGAGAAGGTCTCAGATGAAGGGAAAGCTGTTAAGAAAGTTAAACAGTCCTATAACCAAGTGGCTGTGTTTGGCCAGCTTGTTGGGGAGAAGACCCAATCCCAGTTTGACCCCCTGGGATTTTCGGGTGGCCAAAGGGCACAGGCCGCATAAACCTTCCCACATGCGGCCTGTGAGTGCTATCGACCACCCCTGACCTAAGGGAGGGCGTGAAACTGGAAGGGCCTGGTGTAACTCCTACCAAGGAATGGGAGAAATGCTGGGGCATCCATGGGAACGTTGGTGGCTAAAGTGACCCCACTCAGTTCAATCTCAAAGAGGGGAGAGATGTGATGAGGTGGGACTCTTCTTAATGTTTCCTCTGAATAGTGTGGGGGTGCCTCAGTTTCCCCTATGCAATTCTTAAGTATCTAGGTGGTGGGATAAGGGTGTGTGATCATTGCAGAGCCCTAGGGGGCAGGTGTGTGCAGGAGTCTGGACACAGAGAATGGCCGACACCCTGTTTCCTGGCAGCTGATGGCCTGGGCCCTTCCCCCCTGCAAGGTGAGAGCTGAAGGGTTGGAGAACAAAGGAATCCGGTGACCTCCTGGCCCACGAAAGGGACAAAGCCAAGGGGAGGAGGGGCTGGAGGGAGTTTCAGTTTGGGGCTGGCCTGGGCGTGGAGTGAAGTGCAGACGTGTTGTCTGGCTCACTGCCCCACAAAATGGACCCAGCTGAGGGGTCCCGTTCTCTGCACCTACAAGCTCTGTTTTAGACCATGTTCCTGTCGTCTAATAAACCCTCTGTTTTACTGGCTGGCTGAGAGTCCCGTCTGACTGCGAAGTTGGGGTGCAGGACCCTCTGGCTTCCCCAGGAGCCCCACCTGAGCAGACTCGCTGTGGGAAGCGCACGGAGGGGCAGAGGATGCTGAATGCTCCGAAGTCAGACCCAGGAAGGTGGAAGCTGGGTGAGCTGTGTGTCCTGCAGACAGGCTGCTCCCAGGAAGGCAACTGCCCCAGAGTCCTGACTGGCTTCATGGGGAGCAGTTCCAGAGCATCGCTCAGGGACTCTGTGACAAGCGGGTATTGACATGACACACCATGTAATTAAACTGTGGAATCCATTCTCAAGACAAGTCATCGTGGCCAAGAATTTAAGAATGTTCAGAAGAGGACTGGATATTTACATGGGTATAATATTCAGTGTTATAATACAATTGAAAGGGTCATTAAACCTCAAGCATCAAGGTTTAAGCTAGTCTCTATTCTAGATCAGGGGGAGATGTATGGGGCAGACTGGCCCACTTCCGCCTCCAGAGTTCTTACATCTTCCTCTGAAGCGTATTATTGACCATTGCCAGAGAAAAGGTAACAGCCTAAATGCACCTTAGATCTGACAAGTCTGGGATGTATGTCTCCCAACACCCTCTGGTGTCTGTGCACCTCACAATCAAAGCTCATTTATCAAAGCCTCTGAGCAACCCACCCCGCAGAGCCCACGCTGCGAAACGCATCTCAGAAGGAGCGGTTCGGACACCTCCATTCCCACTCACACGGGCTGAATTTTGACCCTTGCAGAACTGAGCCTTTTAACGCACTTGTGGGACAAACAATTGCAGCCACTTAGCTCCTACCTGCCCCAATGCTGTCTACTGCAGCCGGTGCTGGTGGGCAGAGAAAGCCAGATCCACAGCTAGTGTGAATCAGCCCAGCTTTCCTGGAACCAGCGGGCCAGGTGCTCAAATGGATGTCAACACGTGTTAATGTCAGAGGGTGGCCATGCAGCCAGTGTCCATCCACCAGAGCTCCGTTGAAATCCATGGGGCAGTGGTAAATCAGCAGAACTGGATTCTTGCCACTTTCACCCAATTGAAATACTTTACTCAGCCTGATCTTGTGTTTCAAAATTTCTATCCTACAGCCCGGCTCAGTCGTGTGCTGACCAAGCTCCTGTTCCACATTCAGAAGTTGCCGCTGGCAGGGAAGAGGAAGATTGCGCAAGAATTACCCAGCAGTTTGTACAGCAGCCTATGGCTCTCTGGGTTTCTAGCACTGTGCAGAGTTGGGCAAATACCCAGAGAAACGGCCTAGAGCTGGACTGATTAAAGCACTAGAAAAGCTCTGGCTAGGAGTGCTCTGGGTGCAAAGAAAAACAATTGGTCATTCCCCAGAATCCTCTCCTTGTGTGTCAGATGAGAAGCCCACAGTACAAGGAAAATCTGAATTCTAAATTCTCTCCCTTTTGAATGAATATTAAATCCTCTGTGGAACACCATCCCCACGACCTCCACCTTCACACAGAGAAACCCAAATGATACAAATTAAATTAACTAGAAGTATTTCATAAAGCTGTTGGCTCTCCTTGAAATTCCACCTGTCTACTAGTTGTTAGGCTGTTGGATTTGGAGTCAGGAGACAGCGATTTTTTCCCAGCCTCTGTCACTCACCTGTTGCTGGGCCACTCCCTTCCATGACCTGTGCCTCTATTTCTCCGTGCCCCCCTTTCCTTATTTATCGTGGGATTTTCGAAGCCCAGTAAGAGATCGGGATTCTCAATTCTTATTCATTTGGGCAACCATGTCCCTTAGGAGCTTTGAAAAAAATTTCAGCCTGGTAAGAGCTTTGTGCAAAGGACGTTCTCACAGGGCCGAGGCCTGGCACTCGGCTGGGTCCTCTTGGTGTTATTGCAACACAAACAATATTAGCCTGAAACCTTTTCTATCAGTGACACGACAAGCGGAATTCCAACATTCTGAGCTCAAGCTTAAGTTCACTTTTTCTATCTAGATAATTATATAGACCCCATCAACCCAATATCACAACACCTCAAATTCCAATTTATCTTTATATCCCTGAGCCCCCTGGGATGCGATCTCTCCTTTTTACAGGTGGAAACCTGCAGCACTAAGGCCCAGATTTTTCAAGGAATCTCCGTATTTGATCATGAGATTCAGGCTCCTAAATTGATTAGGCATTGAACCGCTGAATGAAGCAATGACTGACACCTTGAAAACTCTCAGCCTAAAGCCCTTGAGCTCTCTGGTCTGTAGATGCCTCAAGAATCAGAAAGGCACCTTGTGGGAAGTTCAGAATCATATGAGTGCCTAACTCCCATAGATTTCAGTAGAAATTAGGTTCCATCGTGATCTTAAAAATCTGACTAGCTATTTATCTGCTTCTTCATTTGCCTCAATATTTTTAATAACTGGGCCCCAATAAATAAAGGCTGGGATTGGGAGATGCCCTGAGATTTAGGTGTCCAAATTGCACTAAAACAACAAAATGAAATCTGTGTTCCTAACTCCTTTAGGTTCCTTTGTTAGTGTCAGAGATTTAAGGGCATAGTCTGAGCTCCTGCAGAACACAGGGCAGAGGATCTTTGCCAGTTTGAGACTCTCAGCCTGTCTGATTCTATGCTAACAATTGACTTCCCATTGCAAATTATACCTGTGCCATAAACTTTCACCCATATCACTACACTGATGTTAACCCTTTGAAGTTGAAATGCCAGTCTCTGTGTGGATTCCTTTTGGCCTGGTGTTCTATTTCAAGCTTCAGTTTGTAAAGGTGTGAATGAAACAAATACAATTATTTTCCTGCAAGTGTACGTGTAAACCAGCCCTCAGTCCAGTGCTTTAACCACAGCCCCATCCAGTTGCTCTTTATACACCACAAACAAAGCATGCAAATTCACGGAGGAAGCCATCTGTTTAAAGCCAAGGCCGCTAGAGACACTTTCCAAACTACACCCCTTTCTGGGTCTAGTTCTCTTCATTAATCATCAAAAAGAAAAGGAGTACTTGTGGCACCTTAGAGACTAACCAATTTATTTGAGCATGAGCTTTCGTGAGCTACAGCTCACTTCATCGGATGCATACCGTGGAAACTGCAGCAGACTTTATATACACACAGAGATCATAAAACAATACCTCCTCCCACCCCACTGTCCTGCTGGTAATAGCTTATCTAAAGTGATCATCAAGTTGGGCCATTTCCAGCACAAATCCAGGTTTTCTCACCCTCCATCCCCCAACACACAAACTCACTCTCCTGCTGGTAATAGCCCATCCAAAGTGACCACTCTCTACACAATGTGCATGATAATCAAGGTGGGCCATTTCCTGGACAAATCCAGGTTTTCTCACCCCCCACCCCCCTCCAAAAAACACACACACAAACTCACTCTCCTGCTGGCAATAGCTCATCCAAACTGACCACTCTCCAAGTTTAAATCCAAGTTTAACCAGAATGTCTGGGGGGGGAAGGGGGTTAGGAAAAAACAAGGGGAAATAGGCTACCTTGCATAATGACTTAGCCACTCCCAGTCTCTATTTAAGCCTAAATTAATAGTATCCAATTTGCAAATGAATTCCAATTCAGCAGTTTCTTGCTGGAGTCTGGATTTGAAGTTTTTTGTTTTAAGATAGCGACCTTCATGTCTGTGATTGCGTGACCAGAGAGATTGAAGTGTTCTCCGACTGGTTTATGAATGTTATAATTCTTGACATCTGATTTGTGTCCATTTATTCTTTTACGTAGAGACTGTCCAGTTTGACCAATGTAAATGGCAGAGGGACATTGCTGGCACATGATGGCATATATCACATTGGTGGATGTGTGGGATTGTAGGGAGAGTGTTCTCTCACTGTTCCCTGTTCACTTGCCATTGAACCCGGGGCTAATGGCTGGTTTCATGTGGTGACTGAGCTTTAATTCCAATCTGTCATTTCCCTTCTCCCCCAGGGGCCCGCTCGCAGGTGGTTCTGACCCAGTCGGGGCAGCGCTGAAGAAGCCCGGAGAGTCCCAGAAACTGCAATGTGCCGCCAGCGGGTTCACTCTTAGCAGCACCTGGATGGGCTGGATCAGACAGGAGCCGGGACAGGGGCTGGAGTGGCTGGCTGACTATTACAGTGAGGGAAGCAAGTACTACGCCTCCTCGGTCCAGGGCCGGTTCACAGCCTCCAAGGACAGCACCAACTTCTCCCTGCAAAGGACAAGCCTGAGAGCGGAGGACACCGCAGTGTATTCCTGCGCCAGACACACAGCGAGGGGAAGCGAGTCTGAGCTCAGCCAAAAACCTCCCCCTGCAGTAACAGCGCGACGTGTCCGCTGCTGAGGGCGCGAACCAGCCCCCGACTGCCCGGGACAGGCGATGGGAGCAGCCCGGAGAAAGTCTCCCAGGCTCGAAATACTTGCAGACTGGTGCAGTTTCAGAATCGGTTTCACTCACTCCCCCTGGAACCCCTCTGAGCGTCAGACAGGGTGCTGGAAAGATTTATTCTCTCTCCCTTTTTCTTCGATTCCAGACACACAAACAAAACAGTGATGCATACAGAAAAATACACAAAGACACATAAGCACATACAGGCAATCACTGCTGCACAAAAAACACAAACAGAGACAGCATGCAAACACCCAAACAAACACATAAATATACACAATCACTCAAAAAACCAACACACACCTAAACACAAAAAGCAAGCTCAGAGACACAAACAAACCCTTCCTTACACAAATATACACACCTAAACACACACACAAACAGATTGGTCTTTCCACACAGAGAAAACTCTCACACAAACACATATAAAAACAAACACCCAAACAGACACTTCCATACAATTACTGTATGAATCGAACATAAAGAGAATGGACCAAATTCTCCTCCCAGCAACATTGCTTTAAATATGAAGTCACTTCCCCTGAGTTAATATCATTATTCTCAATTTGTGCTGAGTGACAGAAACCAGAGTTTTACCCAGCACTGAGTGAAAAATTAATTCAGTGTAGAGAGATGGTCCACTGCCTTTGCCTACACTTTAATTCCCTCACAGATTTGCAGCTGGCTGCAGAAGCTGCCCCGTTGCAGTAATGCACTAGACACAGGGGACCTGGGTTCTGTTATCACCTCTACCAGGAAATTACTGGGCGACCTTGGGCATGCCACTTTACCCCCGCCTCCCCAGTCACACAATAAGGTCTGGTCGTTTTAAGGTTAAGAGAAGTGCAACTGTGTTTTAGTGGGTCGCAACTGAAAATGCCAAAGACTGGATGCACTGCTGAGAAATAGGACAAACACAGCCCCAAACTGGTGGTTATTCTTTTATAAGATATACCAAAGCCGCCACAAAAGTAAATTCCTGGTTCACCACAGTGACTAACAAGAAAACATAAAGGCAGTTTCCTCAGGTGTTCCAGCTCTTATATCACCATGAAAAACATTAGGTTCAGAGATGAGTGGTTCTTTACAACCAGTCTCATCAAATAATAGGTTCTTCTGATCCCAAAGGGTCAGCCACACACCCAGGTAAATATACAACTTTGATCTTACCCCAAATTCACGCTGATTCCCATCCCTTAGTATGTAAAATCTAAAGAGTTTATTCATAAAGGGACACAAAGAAAGAAAGAAAGAAAGAAAGAAAGAAAGAAAGAAAGAAAGAAAGAAAGAAAGAAAGAAAAAGATGAGAGTTACAATTGGTTAAAGGAATCAATGGCATCCAGTAATGGCAAAGGTCTTGGTTCAGGCTTGTTGCAGTGATGGAGTAATCTGCTGGCTTAAGTCAAGTCCCTGGAGGACACCCACAGCCCGGATGGGTCATTCAGTCCTTTGTTCAGAGCTTCAGTTTGTAGCAAAGTTCCTCCAGAGGGAAGAAGCAGGACTGAAGACCAAATGGAGAAGATGCAGTTGCCTTTTACAGTCTTTTGCCATGCGGCCTGTGCTTCCTTTGTTTCAAACACAAGCTGCCCAGCACGTGGCTGGGAAGCCTCAGGGCTAGTCTACACTGGCAACGTTACAATGCTGCCTTGGCAGCGATTTATTGTGGCTTGTGCGGTAATGGCACAGCGCTGGGGGGGTGCGCTCCCAGGGCTCTAAAAACCCACCTTCACCAGAAACCCCTGAGCCAGAAAGTTGCAGGGCTGTGAAGTGCCAGTGTAGACAAGCCCTTAGAGTTCTGACCTTGGGCATGTCCCTGCCTGCCTTGCTGAGTCACAAGGTGCATCTGCCTTCTCTCAATGGGTCAGTTGAATCGCTGAGGGTCCTTCATGGGCCATCCAGCAGGCTAGGCAGTGCTGAAGCCAAACTGTCTGGGGTGTCACCAGAAGCATAGCACAACTTTGAAATAAAGACATACAGACAAAGCTATAACTCATAAGACAAAGGTGATACAAACATATAAACAAGATCATCACACCTGCCAAATTATAACTTTTTTGCTGATATCTTACATGGCATATCTGGCTGTGACTGGCATCCCAGTGGGGGATAGCTATGGTCACTCCACTGGGGTGAACTGCAAAGAAAGGGGCAGACAATCCCCATAAAGCAGGTGGATATTCCAATACTGATAACTTCACATACAAAAATGATACCTGTATATAGATAGCCTAATTATCATCAGCAAATCATAACCTTTTCATAGACACCTCTCTTGACAACCTTTATACAATATTTGCTTCAAATATGTAATGGTTGTTGCAACAACGATCCAAATGGTCATATTCTAATCAGAGAATGTCACAATAAGTGTTCAGGTCAGGGTTTGAATTTATCATTTGAGTGAGGACTAGGTTTGGGAGTCAGGGAAGGGAATACAGAAGATGTGACGTTGAACGACATAAATTCAGCTAGGAATCTCAGATGCAATCATGCTCGGAGCCCTGCTGTGAGAAGGTCGTCCCTTTCCTCATGTTGGGCAGGCAGGGGTTGGAGGAGTCTGGAGTGCTTGGGAGGAACTACAATGTGGGGATTTGACTCCCACTTGTCCTGTATTTTATTACGCCCCTGGTGTCTATGGTTATGAGCTAGTACATGGTCACCAGGCCTGAGGAGAGCCCTACTGGACTTGCGACCCTAAGTCCTTTTCCTGCTTTGGGCTGTGTCTTTAGTTGTATTGAGAGCAACTTCACAGGCTGTCTTCAGCCTGTCATGGTGACCTTTGACCCAGTCATCTAAAATGTTCACCGCATCCTCAGAAAACACTTCTTGATGCTTCTCTGGGAACGCTCTTAAGTTAGCCACCTGTGCAGGCATCAGCCCCTGGCGTGTTGCTCGAACTGGAACCGACAGTCTCTCACCACGTCTTTCTCGAGGAAAGGGAACTCGTCCTCCCTTCTCCCTCCTTGTCACCCGCAGCTCATTTCCATTCTCCTCAAATGTTACCTTCACCCGAGGAACCACTCCTGCAGGCCAATGTACCTCTGCAGTTCCGTTTTGAGGAGGCAACTCCACAGCCTGCAAACCTGAGTTTAGAAGACTCACTGGTCCTCTTCCTTTGATGGCATTAGTCAGACATTGGCTGGCTGGAGCCCATTCGGTAGGTTTACCCCAGATGTAGGCTCTACAAGAGCTCCATATCCATTGGTATTTCCTGGTACCCAGCAGTGTTCATCAAAGATCTCCCTCTCCGAGGAGGAACAACACTCTTCTGTTCTCTGCCCACGTTAACATTTCCAATCTGCCCTGCAGGGCCCAGTCAATGGTTTTGTCTCTCTGCTCGAGCCAGTACTCGACTCAGCACAGCATTCTTCTCGGGGTGCCCATGGCAATTTATCCTCCTGGTTCCTTCTACTGGCAACAGTAGCTCCTTTAGCTCACTAATGATGTTCATCCCTAGAATCCCTGGGACTCCTTCTCCCACATGGCTCCCTTCAGAGGCTTTGTCTTTCAGGATGAAGATGCATTTCCCTGGCAGAGTCTGACCCATATAATCTATGTCTGCTTCGAGGCATCCCACCACTGCGATTGCCAGTCCATTAACTACTGTTAGACACAGAAACTGTGTGCTGTGCATGGTCAGCTCCTTGTCTTTCAAATAATTTTGAAAATGCGACTCAGTCATGGTGGTGACTTCTGAGCCAGTATCTAACAAACATCAGGTTTTCACCCCTGCCATACACACTTCAGCAGTTAGAGAGTCTCCAAATGCTCACTTACGGACGTTGCTAGATATGCTGGCGCTGCCCGTGTTCCTTTCAACACTGTATGCAAAGTGTTTTTCCACCAACGACAGGCCGAGGAATCCTTCTGCCGTTGCTTGGCCTTCTATTGAAGATGGACCACTTGCTCCTCGTGCCCCATTGGTTTCCAGTGCCTGGGACTCTCTTCCCTTTCTTCGTGGACATTCTCGGCTAGTATGCCCTGCCCTTTCACAAGGGTAACAAATGTACCTTCCCTGCTCATCCTGCAGTGGGTTTCTTCAGGATCCTTTTGTCCTTGGATACTTTGGCATTTTAGTGGAGGTTTTTCCTTTCATCACCTCAGTCATCACTTTCAGCTGTTGGACTGCCAGTTATTGGAAAGCTTCACTTAATCTTTCCAGTGTTAACTGTGTTTGGGACAGGGTCTTTTCCCCAGCACTTGCATTCACTAGGCCCCCACTTCGTGGACAGGACTTCGGCTTGGCCGTCTCTGCCACAGGAACTTCCTCTTCTTCCGACCACATGATGGCAGCCAGACTGAGTTAATGGAACTTCGGACTGGGCTCTTCCTTAAACCTCCTTTTAATTTCATGGTGGAAGGAATCATTCTGGAGCCCCAGCACCAACTGCTCTTTCAGAACAGTATCTAGGTCTGGAACTTGTCGAGGGTCTTGCCCCTCATCTTTGCTCATTCTCTCCTGGAGCTCATATGCATATGGCCAGACAGTTTCACCAGGCTCCTGCTTCCTCTCAAATAACTCCTTTAGTCTGGTTCCAATAGGTACCTTTGTAATAGATTAAATTACCAACCTGCCTGAGGTGTCAGGTGATCAGGCTGAGGCCGCAGGATCTTTAGGGGAGGAAATGATGGAGGACGCCAAGTGATTGAGTTTAAAGCTTTATTAATAAAATAAAGTAAAATAAGAGCGGAGAGTGCTGGGTGTTCCCCACATCACTCAGAGGAAGGAAGAAAGCGATAAAGCCCGAGCCCTAATCCACTTTCATACTCACATCTGCACTACCCAAGGCTGGCCACGCCCTGGTGTAACGTACGAAGTAGTGGGGGGACAGGTGGACGGGAATTGTGTCCTGTGCACATGTCGTCCAGGGTCCGCTGTTGATCTCCAACTTGCTTAAGCTCTCAGAAAGGTTTTAAGTCCTGGGTTCTTCTGGGGGCATTTCATCCAGGGAACTTTGTTCGCTGTGCTCTTTGTATCAGCCCAAACCAGCCTTCCAAGGCTTTCTTGTCTTCCTCAAAACACTTCGGCTTCAGGGTTGTTATGTTCCCATTCACTGACCTTTGCCTTCTCACTAGTTTTTGCAGTTTCCTGCAGTCTTGTTCAGTTTACTGTTCTGTTCTCACAGCTGGTTCGGGTTGGAATCCAGCCCCCCGTCTTTCTTAGCATCAGAGAGTCTGTTTGGGTGCATTGGCCTTGAGCGGCTGGAGTCAGCTTCTTTTCTTCGGACCTAGCTGGATTCTCGAGTTAACCCGTTCCTTTCTCCCTTCCTCCCCTTTTGGCCTCTTGAAACTTGCAAAGGAATCTTTCACTCCACACTCACACCTTCAACCCCTCCCAAAATCCTTTCCCATGCATATGCCTATATAGGCGTCAGGGATATACAATGCTAATGCTTACTACATGAGCTGGGTCTGCCAGGCTCCTGGGGAGGGACTGGAATGGGTCTCTTTTATAAGCACAGCTGGGAGTCCAATATATGACCTTGATTCAGCGAAAGGGCGATTCACCATCTCCAGGGATAACGCCAAGAGTGAGCTGTATCTGCAAATGACCGGCCTGAAGCCCGAGGACACCGCCCGCTATTACTGTGCGAGAGACACAGTGACACCAAACCGGTTTGCGATCGTACAAAAACCCAGGCTGCGGAATCGCCCTTCTCCCGGCGGCCGCGCGGGGGCAGCAGCGACACCCCCCGCTTCGGGCTCGGGCAGGAGACCCGGCACCCGGGGGAACGGAACACAAACCTCCCATCAATTTTAACCCTTCCATTCCTGGGCAACGTGTCTCCCCTTCCTGCCCAGAGCCCCGCTGGTCCTGGGGTTCAGGGATCCCTCACTTCATCTGTGAACCCCAATCCGGAGTGAGTCCTGTTCTGAATCATTCTCCCCTCGCAGACCTGGCACCTTGGCTCTCCCGGGCCCACCTCGGTGTCAGACTCACAGGCCAGCGTCTGTCAGTGTAAAGGGGACAAGCGCGTTGGGGTTTGCATCAGATCCAAAGGTTGGAGCCAATTGCTCCTGGCGCCAAATCCTCCGCTAGTGTAAAATCACCGCAACTGCTTTCACTAGACTCGAGTTACTCCTGATTTACACCAGGGATGTTTATGGCATTAATGCAGCGGAAGGTAATTAGTTAATTATAACCGATGTGGGGCCCCTCCCCGTGGCATCTCTGCCCTTCACAAATGTTTATTGCCTTTATCCCCACAACGCCGCCATGAGGCCGGGGAACTATCACAGCACCAGGTTCAAAAAGTGGGACTGAGGCAGAGAGAGATGGAGGCTGGGATATGGCAATAGGCCATTCAGAGTCCGGGCGGGACTGTGGGGCAGACAGGGCCGGCTCTCGGTTTTGAGCTGCCCCAAGCAAAAAAATTTTTGGCTGCTCCCCCTTTTTTTGGCTTTTACACATTTGCACTTTGCAATTTTCTTTTTGTTTTGTCTGTTTAAAATTAAAAAAAAAACAACAGAATTTGTAGTTAGTGAAATAAAACAACTTCCTACTATTGTACTCATTAACACCAGCACCCAAGCAAAGGAACTTCCACTCCTCCCCTTGGAGCCACCAAAGCCTGGCGAAAATGGAGAGATGGACCAGCTGCTGCTTCCCCCAGCCACTGGGCCAGTGACCCTGCCAAAGAAGAAAATTCAGCTGATTTGGCAAATCCATGCTGGCTAGTCCTCGTCATCCACCAGGAGCTTACAAATGCATTGTTTAGTCATTTGTTCCAGTCCCTTTCCAGGATCGAAGTTGGGCTGACTGGTGCTTCATTGGTCCTCTTCCTAAAGATGGCAAATGTCAAATCTTTCTCCAGTCCTCTGGCACCTAACTGGAGGGAAGGAGCAACTGGTCCAGGGGCATCCAAAGCCAGGCCCCTGCAGTTGGTCATTTAAGACCCACAAAAGGGTACCTGGCCATGCACCTTCAGCCAAACTCCACCAGCATGGAGCCCCGTGGAGCCCCCAGGGCTTGGAGGGCAGAGCTGAGTCCCACAGCGCCAGAACAGCCAGGGAGCAGGGATGGTGCCCAGAGCCTGGTGGCAGGCTGGTGTCGAGACACCCGGGTCCCGATGCTGGACCAGTCCCAGGTGAGTTGGCCCGGAGGGGGTGGGACGCAGCTTTGGACTGGTCAGTCCCGAGTCCAGGGGCAGCTCTGTGTGCCAGGCCAGCTGTTTGCAGTGAAGTCTGGCTCAGCAGGGCCGGAGGAGGCCACTCAGCCCATGCCACGGGTGGCGTCTCCTCCTCTCGGGGGTGGCTCCGGCCCGGCCCCTCCCTCTGCCTCTTCCGCAGTGGCTCACTGGCAGGGCCGGCTCTAGGTTTTTTGGCATCCCAAGCATGTAAGCTTGCTGGTGCCTAGAGCTGGTCCTGGGGGCAGAGATCACCCAGCGCCGGAATAAACCCCACACCACTGAGCCTGGGAATGTGGCACCGTTGGGACTTTCCAAAGAGACTGGAGCATTTTTTTTCATCCATTTGACAGCTGGAAATCACAGCCCTGGTGTAAACGGTGCAGCTCAGGGTCCTGGCCCCAATAAAGTTCCACAATGTCACAAAGTCACCATGGAGATAAAAGGCCCCGCCCCTCAGCCCCCGATGACATCACAGCCCAGCGCTGGCCCGCAGGGCATTGGGGACAGTCACGTGGCGAAGGGCTGTGGACAGGGACACGAAGGGATTTAATGGGGTCGCTCAGGGGGAGGCGCCTGCCGGGGGAGAAGCAGAGGCCCGAGGGTGGGGGGCCGGGGGGGCACGAGGGTCACAGAGCACAGCTCCCACTGAGTGGGATACGGCCACGGACTCCCCAAAGTCTCGCCTAGTCTTAGTTTCGAGGTAGGGATGAAGGTTGAGGGCTAATATTAAAACTTAGGTTAGAATTTACATTCAGGGTTAGAACTGCACCCTGGGTAGAGTCCGGATTTGGGGCTCTAAGTCAGGTATTCATGTAGTTTTCCGGTTCAGACATATATGAAGGTGGCTTTTATCCTCAGGGTCACGGTTAGGTGGGGGAGCTAGAGGAGGGATAAAGAAGATGCCAGTTTCTCTCCTTATGGTGAAGTAGGAAGCTCCGACTGAGACAGGGGCGGTGCCACAGAGACAAAGCACCGCCTCTTCTCTCAGCCCCACACAAAGGAACTGAGTCCGGACTAGGAACTGGCGGGGGTCTCTTACAAGGAGAGAGATATGCAAATGAGGGTGAGATTTCCTGGTTAAATCTGTCCCTCCCTCTGCCCAGGCTGCACCCGGAGACACAATCCGCAGTCCCCTGGGTCTCTGCAGTCACCAGCCAGTCCGCGGAGAACTTTCCCCTTCAGCACCCGGGGAAATGAAGCTTTGGTTGTTCCTGGTTCTCATTGCAGCATCTCCGGAAGGTCCATTCTCCCTTTCCATGTACTGGGGAGGTGGGGGTTATTGTGCTATTTCCCGAGGTCCTCATGTTCCGCATAATTAATTGCTATTCACAGATGCCCGGTCCCAGCTGCAGCTGGTGGAGTCCGGAGGGGATGTGAAGAAGCCCGGAGACTCTCTCCGCCTCTCCTGCAAAGCCTCCAGGTTCACCTTCAGCAGCTACTGGATGAGCTGGGTCCCCCAGGCTCCCGGGAAGGGGCTGGAGTGGGTCGCCCAGATTCATGGCTGTAGCATATACGACAGTGACTCGGTAAAAGGGCGATTCGCCGTCTCCAGAGATGACCCCAACAGCCTGTTGTACCTGCAAATGACCGGCCTGAAGCCTGAGGACACCGCCCGGTCTCACTGAGCGAGAGACCCAGCGAGGGGAATCCCGACCGGGCTCACACAAAAACCCGAGCGGCAGAACCGCCCTTCTCCCGTGCGCCGCGCGGGGGCAGCACTTCCACAGACAGCCCAGCCCTGGGCACAGGAACGGGACCTACAGCCAGAGTGAAAAACAAATCCGTGCTCAGGTTTCAGAGCTCAATATCCATCTATAGAGCCATAGACTCCTGAGACTGGAGAGGACCTCGGGAGGTCATCTCGTCCCGTCCCCTGCACTCATGGCAGGATTCAGTATTATCTAGACCATCCCTGGCAGGTGTTTGTCCAACCTGCTCTTAAAAATCTTCCCTGATGGAGATTCCACAACCTCCCTGGGAAATTGATTCCAGTGCTTAAGCACCCTGCCAGTTAGGAAGTTTTTCCTAATGTCAAACCTCCCTTGATGCAATTTAAGCGCATTGCTTCTTGTCCTATCCTCAGAGGTTAAGGAGAATAATTTGTCTCCCTCCTCCTTGTACTCCTCCTTTTATGTACTTGCAAACTGTTATCACATCCCAGCAACCGGATGAATGTAACACGAACCTCCCGTCAGTTTTAACCCTTCCGTTCACGGACAATGTCTCTCCCCTTCCTTCCCAGAGCCCCGCTGGGTGCAGAGATCTCTTGTTTCATCTGTGAACCCCAATCTGGAGTGAGTCCTGTTCTGAATCACTCTCTCCTTGGAGACCTGGTGCCTCTGCTCTCTTGGGGCCCGTCTCTGTGTCAGACTCACAGGACCCCTCCTGTTGGTGTAAAGGAGACAAGCACATTGAGGGATTGATCTAGTGCCAATCAGAGACAACGGGATTCATTCTCTTGCCCTCCTTTGGGTTTGTATCACACCCAACGGATGGAGCGAATTCCTCATGGGGCCAAATCTTCAGCTAGCGTAAAGTCTCTGCAACTGCTTTCACTAGATTCATAGACTCATAGATATTAAGGTCAGAAGGGACAATTATGATCATCTAGTCTGACCTCCTGCACAATGCCAGCCACAGAATCTCACTCACCCACTCCTGCAATAAACCTCTCATCAATGTCTGAGCTATTGAAGTCCTCAAATCATAGTTTAAAGACTTCTAGGTGCAGAGCCTCCTCCAGCAAGTGACCCGTGCCCCATTCTGCAGAGGAAGGCGGAAAACCCCCAGGGCCTCTTCCAATCTGACCTGGAAGAAAATTCCTTCCCGACCCCAAATATGGTGATCAGCTGAACCCTAAGCATGTGGGCAAGGTTTGCCAGCCAGATACCCAGGAAAGAATTCTCTGTAGTAACTCAGATCCCACCCCATTTAACATCCCATCACAGGCCATTGGGCCTATGTACCATGAATGGTTAAAGATCAATTAATTGCCAAAATCATGTTATCCCATCATACCATCTCCTCCATAAACTTATCGAGTTTAATCTTGAAGCCAGATAGGTCTTTTGCCCCCACTGCTTCCCTTGGAAGGCTGTTCCAGAACTTCACTCCTCTGATGGTGAGAAACCTTCGACTAATTTCAAGTCTAAACTTCCAGATGGCCAGTTTATATCCATTTGTTCTTGCGTCCACATTGGTACTAAGCTTCAATAATTCTTCTCCCTCCCTGGTATTTATCCCTCTGATATCTTTATAGAGAGCAATCCTATCTCCCCGCAGCCTTCTTTTGCTTAGGCTAAACAAGCCAAGCTCCTTGAGTCTCCTTTCATAAGACAGGTTTTCCATTCCTCGGATCATCCTAGTAGCCCTTCTCTGTACCTGTTCCAGTTTGAATTCATCCTTCTTAAACATGGGAGACCAGAACTGCACCCAGTATTCCAGGTGAGGTCTCACCTGTGCCTTGTATAACGGTACTAACACCTCCTTATCCCTACTGGAAATACCTCCCCTGAAGCATCCCAAGACCGCATTAGCTTTTTTCACAGCCATGTCACATTGGTGGCTCATAGTCATCCTGTGATCAACCAATACTCCAAGGTCCTTCTCCTCCTCTGCTACTTCTAATTGATGTGTCCCCAGCTTATAACTAAAATTCTTCTTATTAATCCCTAAATGCATGACCTTACACTTCTCACTATTAAATTTCATCCTATTACTATTACTCCAGTTTACAAGGTCATCCAGATCCTCCTGTGTGATATCCCTGTCCTTCTCTAAATTGGCAATACCTCCCAGCTTTGTATCATCTGCAAACTTTATTAGCACACTCCCACTTCTTGTGCCGAGGTCAGTAATAAAAATATTAAATAAGATTGGTCCCAAAACCAATACCTGAGGAACTCCACTGGTAACCTCCCTCCAGCCTGATAGTTCACCTTTCAGTATGACCCACTGTAGTCTCCCCTTTAACCAAATTCCTTATCCACCTTTCAATTTTCATATCGATCCCCATCTTTTCCAATTTAACTAATAATTCCCCATGTGGCACCGTATCAAATGCCTTACTGAAAACTAGGTAAATTAAATCCATTGAGTTTCCTTTGTCTAAAAAAATGTTACTTTCTCAAAGAAGGAGATCAGGTTGGTTTGGCACAATCTACCTTTTGTAAAACCATGTTGTATTTTGTCCCAATTACCATTGACCTCAATGTCCTTAACTACTTTCTCCTTCAATTTTTTTTCCCCAAAACCTTGCATACTACAGTTGTCAAACTAACAGGACTGTAGTTACCTGGATCACTTTTCCCCCCCTTTCTTAAAAATAGGAACTATGTTAGCAATTCTCCAGTCATACGGTACAACCCCTGAGTTTACAGATTCATTAAAAATTCTTGCTAATGGGCTTGCAATTCCATGTGCCAATTCCTTTAATATTCTTGGATGAAGATTATCTGAGCCCCCCGATTTAGTCCCATTAAGCTGTTTTGAGTTTTGCTTCTACCTCAGATATGGTAATATCTACCTCCATATCCTCATTCCCATTTGTCATGCTACCATTATGCCTAAGATCCTCATTAGCCTCTTTAAAGACTTAAAGCAAAGTATTTGTTTAGATATTGGGACATGCCTAGATTATCCTTCAACTCCACTTCATCCTCAGTGTTTAGCGGTCTCACTTCTTCTTTCTTTGTTTTCTTTTTATATGGCTGTAGACCCTTTTACTATTGGTTTTAATTCCCTTTGCAAGGTCCAACTCTACTTGACTTTTAGCCTTTCTCACTTTATCCCTACATGTTCTGGCCTCAATAAGGTAGCTTTCCTTGCTGATCCCTCACATCTTCCACTCCTTGTAGGCTTTCTGCTTTTTCTTAATCACCTCTCTGAGATGTTTGCTCATCCAGCTTGGTCCTGCCTATGAATTTTTTCCCCTTTCTTGGGATGCAGGCTTCTGATAGCTTCTTCAGTTTTGACTTAAAGTAATCCCAGGCCTCCTCTGCCTTTAGATCCATAAGTTCTTCAGTCCAATCCACTTCCCTAACTAATTTCCTTAATTTTTGAAAGTCAGCCCTTTTGAAATCAAAAACCCTAGTTGCAGAGGAATCCATCAGCTATCGCATCTCGGAGAATCTGAACCCTATTATTACTAGCACTTGTCCTCCAGTCTATATCTGGGAAGTTAAAGTCTCCCATGATCACGCAGTTTCCATTAGTATTTACTTCATTAAAAACATTAAAGAGGGCTCTATCCATATCCAAATTAGATCCTGGCGGTCTATAGCACACCCCAAGCACGATCCCAGGGGAGGCTCTAGTAATTTTCTTCCCCAATGTAATTTTTTCCCAGACAGACTCTGTCTTATCCATCCCATCACTTCTTATTTCTTTACATTCTACCTCATCATTGATATACAATGCTACTCCACCACCTTTACCTTTATTTCTGTCTTTCCTGAACAGCACATACCCTTCAATAGCGGTAGTCCAGTCATGACGACTATTCCACCATGTTTCTGTTCTCCCTGTAATATCTGGTTTCACTTCCTGCACCAGTAGCTCTAGTTTCTCCATTTTGTTACCTAGGCTCCTCGCATTGGTGTACAAAGATCTTAATTTTTGCTGTTTGGCCTCGCTCACGTTCTTTACCCGATTAGGCACGGACATTCTACTGCCACTCTGACCTATTAGACTGGTACCCACACTGCACTTCCTCCTTATGTCCATTCTCCTACCCACGGCTGTATCCTTTCTTACTTTGTTGTTTTCTTCCCTCTCAATGTTAAAATCTGGCGTGGAAATTACCTGGACATCCCCCAACCAACCATCTCCCACAAATTCCTAGTTTAAAGCTCTCTTAATTAGTTGTGCCAGCCTCCATCCTAGAAGTCCATTTCCTTCCCTTCTCAGATGAAGTCCATCCCGAGAGACCTGTCCTCTGTCCATGAATGCCTCCCAGTGGCCACACATCCCAACGCCCTCCTTATAGCACCACTGCCTGAGCCATCTGTGGATAGTCATAATCTTGTCACACCTTTGTTGCCCTTCTCTAGGAACAGGCAGAATCCCACTGAAGATCACCTGAGCCTCGATTTCCTTAAGCGTCTTCCCCAGCCTGACATAGTCTCCCTTGATATATTCCAGCGAGAATCTATCGGTGTCATTTATTCCCACATGAAGGACAATCAGCGGATTCTTTCCCGCTCCCTTTAGGTTCCTCTTCAAGTAGACTTGAGTTACACCTGATTTACACTCACTGGGGATCTGGCTATAACCGTGCCTTGGTAGGTCACAGCTGAGAATACCAAATTCAGGACAAACTGCTGAGAAATAGGGAAAATACACCCTAAAACTGGTAGTTATTATCTCATAAGATATACCAAACCAGCAACAAAAGTAAACTGATGTTTCACCACACTAGCTGACAAGAAGTCAGAAAAGCAGTTTCCTTAGCTTTTCCAGTGCTTGTATCACCATCAAAACCACTAGACTTAAAGATGAGTGGTTCTTTAAAACAATTTCATCAAATAAAACCCAGATAATGTCACACCCCCAATGCAAAATTGATGCAGGAAGGGGTGTCCCAGGCACTGCTGAATGCATCATTGGATCTTCCCATTCTGAGTTCTGTATTACTACAGCTTCTAACCCAAGAGTAGAAGTGTTAGTGTATAACAGAAATCATAGAATCATAAAAGATCAGGGTTGGAAGAGCCCTCAGGAGGTCATCTAGTCCAACCCCCTGCTCAAAGCAGGACCAACACCAACTAAATCATCCCAGCCAAGGCTTTGTCAAGCTGGGCCTTAAAAACCTTTAAGGATGGAGATTCCACCACCTCCCTAGGTAACCCATTCCAGTGCTTCACCACCCTCCTAATAAAATAGTGTTGCCTTAAAACCAACCTAAACCTCCCCCACTACAACTTGAGACCATTGCTTCTTGTTCTGTTATCTGCCACCACTGAGAACAGCCTAGCTCCATCCTCTTTGGAACCCCCCTTAATCATTTTCATTGCCCTCCGCTGGACTCTCTCCAATTTGTCCACATCCCTTCTGTAGTGGGGGGAACAAAACTGGATGTAATACTCCATGTGTGGCCTCACCAGTGCCGAATAGAGGGGAATAATCACTTCCGTCCATCTGTTGGCAATGCTCCTACTAATACAGCCCAACTTGCCATTGGCCTTCTTGGCAACGAGGGCACGCTGCTGACTGATATCCAGCTTCTCATCCACTGTAATCCCCAGGTATTTCTCTGCAGAACTGCTGCTTAGCCAGTTGGTCCCCAGCCTGTAACAGTGCATGGGACTCTTCCTTCTGAAGTACAGGACTCTGCACTTGTCCTTGTTGAACCTCATCAGATTTATTTTGGCCCAATCCTCTAATTTGTCTAGGCCACTCTGGACCCTATCCCTACCCTCCAGTGTATCTACCTCTCCCCGTAGCTTAGTGTCATCTGAGAACTTGCAGAGGGTGCAATCCATCCCATCATCCAGATCATTGGTAAAGATGTTGAACAAAACTGGTCCCAGGACCGACCCCTGGGGCACTCTGCTTGATACCGGCTGCCAACTAGACATCAAGACATTGATCATTACCCACTGAGCCCGACAATCTAGCTAGCTTTCTATCCACCTTATAGTCCATTCATCCAATCCATACTTTTTTAACTTGCTGGCAAGAATATTGTGGGAGACCATATCAAAAGCTTTGCTAAAGTCAAGATATATCACATCCACTGCTTTCCCTATATTCACAGAGCCAGTTATCTCATCATAGAAGGCAATCAGGTTGGTCAGGCATGACTTACACTTGGTTAATCCATGTTGACTGTTTCTGATCACCTTCCTCTCATCCAAGTTCTTCAAAATGGATTCCTTGAGGACCTGCTCCATGATTTTACCAGGGACTGAAGTGAGGCTGACCTGTCTGTAGTTCCCCGGGTTCTCTTTCTTCCCTTTTTAAAATTTGGGCACTATATTTGCCTTTTTCCAATCGTCTGGGACCTTCCCCTATTGTCAGAAATTTTCAAAGAGAATGGCCAATGTCTCTGCAATCACATCAGCCAACTCCCCCAGCACCCTCGGATGCATTAGATCTGGACCAAGGGGCTTCTGCATGTCCAGCTTTTCAAAATAGTCCTTAACCTGTTCTTTCACCAGTGAGGGCTGCTCACCTACTCCCCATACTGTGTTGCCCAGTGCAGCAGTCTGGGAGCTGACTGTGTTTGTGAAGACCGAGGCAAAAAAAGCATTGAGTACTTCAGCTTTTTCCACATCATCTGTCACTATGTTGCCTCCCCCATTCAGGAAGAGTCCCACACATTCCTTGACCTTCTTCTTGTTGCTAACATACCTGTAGAAACCCTTCTTGTTCCCCTTCACATCTCTTGCTAGCTGCAACTCCAGTTTGCCTTGGCCTTCCTGATTACACCCCTGTATTGCTGTAGCAATATTTTCATACTCCTCCCTCTTCATCTGTCCAAATTTCCACTTCTTGTCAGCTTCCTTTTTGCTTTTAAGTTCCCTGAAGATTTCACTGGGAAGCCAAGCTGGTCACCTGCCATATTTGCTATTCTTTCCGCACATCGGGATGGTTTGTTCCTGCGCCTCACTAAGGCTTCTTTAAATACAGCCAGCTCTCCTGGCCTCCTTTCCCCCTCATATTAGCCTCCCAGGGGATCCTTAAGTTCCTTAAGGGAGTCTAAGTCTGCTTTTCTGAAGTCCAGGGTCCGTATTTTTCTACTCTCCTTTCTTCCTTTCATGAGGATCCTGAACTCGACCATCTCATGGTCACTGCTGCCTACGTTGCCTCCCACTTCTACTTCCCCTACCAATTCTTCCCTGTTTGTGAGCAGCAGGTCAAAAGGAGCACGGCCCCTATTCGGTTGCTCCAGCACTTGCACCAGGAAGTTGTCCCCAACACTCTCCAAAAACTTCCTGGATCGGCTGTGCACTGCAGTATTGCTCTCCCAGGAGATGTTAGGGCGATTTAAGTCCCCCATTAGTACCAGGGCCTGTAATCTGGAAACTTCACTTAGTTGTCTGAAGAAAGCCTCATCTACCTCATCCTTCTGATCCCGTGGCCTATAGCACACTCCCACCACGACGTCCCCCTTGTTGCTCTTGCCTCTAAACTTAACCCAAAGACTCTCAACAGGCTTTTCTCCATTTTCAAACTGGAGCTCTGAGCATACAATGCAACTCCTCCACCTTTCCTCCCCTGCCTGTCCTTCCTGAACAGTGTATACCCATCCGTGACACTGCTCCAGTCATGTGAACTGCCCCACCAAGTTTCTGTTATTCCAATCACATCCTAGTTCCTTGATTGTGCCAGGACTTCCAATTCTTCCTGCTTGTTTCCCAGGCTTCTTGCTTTCCTGTACATGCACCTAAGATAATTCGCCAAATGGCTTATCAAAATCATGTTTGACTAAAACAGGATGTTTCTTTGTAAGGTTCATTATGGAAGTAATGAGGTGATTGAATTTCTTTACAAACCCAAGGTAAAACTTGGTTAGACCAATAGTAGATTGGATCTGCTCTTGCAGCATGATTCCTGTATGTTTCATGTGATCTTGCCCTAAGCTAATGAAAATAGCTAATTTATTTATATAAGTTCTAGCAAATGTTTGGAACCCAATTCTTATCAAGTCAATGTAGATATTAATGTTCTCCAAAGTGTAGTGTAGGAATCTTGGCATTTAGTCATGGAAGCAAGATGGTAACATGCCTCAGTTTCCCTTTTCATACAGCACATTAGGTCTGCAATGTCTTTTCTCCTGTGTACAGTTTCATGACTAGTTACAGGCACTACCTGTGAAATATCAATATTACAAGGTCTTTTAACATAAAGTGTGCTCTTATGTATCACTTCCAACATGTTCAAAGGTTTTTCCAAATGATTAGTCATGTTGTACATTTTCAGTTTTTGCTATCAGCAAAACATTAGTCACAAGAGTTAACATGAGCATTAATATGAACATTAAATTAATTACAAGTGTACATTTCCAATCATTTGTGTCATGCCACACCTTTGGCTCAGTACCATTGGGGTTTTGGCATTTTAGGGTTAACCGGTGGCTTTTATTTGAAAGGTTTAGTCTTTCCTTTCCTCTCCTATTCTGGGGAGGTAGGTGGGGGGGGGAGGAGGGTGTCAAAATCTGAGCTCTTTTGTGTAATAGAATCCATTGTCTGGCTGGGTGTGTCCTCTTTGCTAAGGCCTATGGGCAAGTCTTTCTCTAATAACAATAATAATAACTAATAACAATTCCAAGGCTGGACTCTGTCTTAAAGAGATACCATCCATTTTCAGTAGCATGTTAGACCCAAGGTTCTTTTATCCTTCCATTACTAACCTCTGCTTCCACATGGAATCAGATGTTAGGTTCACTAAGAGACCGAAAGATATATCTAAAGTATTTAGAGATGAAATTTTGCCTGCTGTCCCCTGTATTCTCAAGAGATTAACTTCACCACTGTCTTGGTCTGTAGATTCAGCTACGCAGTCTTCTCTCCAAACCTGAGACACAGACTCTTCCCTCCAAGAGTCAACATGGTGACATTCCTGTTCCAACAACATTGTTTCCCTAACAGGCTGGCCAAGCTCAGTCACTTGGTTATAGGGCCGTTCAACATCCCAAACAATTTTTATTCCATCTGAGACCTTTTAGGCTATCCACACTGGATTTTTCAAAAGCAAGCTCATGGATCCATACATATCTGAAGGACTCTGGCAGTTAGGAACTGAAACTCCCTTAATCAAATCACTTCCACACCTCTCACTTACAGCAAACTGCTCACAAAACCTACCATGGCAAAAACTGCCATGAGGATTCTTCTCCTTAGGAGCTCCTTTAAGCAACAGTTCCCCCTTATCTTGCTCCATAGACGCATTGCTCTGCTGAGCCACAACCAACTCCTTCTGAATTTCATTTAAACCCAGAACCACCTCTGGCCCATCTAGATGATTTTTGTACAACCCCTTTCAGGCAAGCTGCTAGACTCCATAGTTAAAAGTTTAGAGGCGCTCTCTTTCCCTTTGCAGCCCTTCTTGCTGGCAACACTGCAAGTTACCAAGCTCAACGCTCACAAGCTTTGGAATTATTTCCTTCGTGTTAAAATTGTCCACACAGTCAGTGGGTAGCACAGTCAAATCATCTTCATGGTCTCCTGGTGCCCTGGTCATGATATCAACCTGGTTAAACAGAGTTGCCATACCCCCAGCAACACACGAGCAACAGGCAAAATAGAAGACCCAGAATCGCCTGGTCCCTTGTTAAGACACTAGCTGGACACTATGTTATGACACTAGCTCCTATCTATCTACCTATCCCCATCCACCCCCTCTATCTATCTATCTATCTATCTGTCTATCTATCTATCTATCTATCTATCCTCATCCACCCCCTCTATCTATCTAATTTATCTAGCTAGCTAGCTAGCTAGCTATCCTTATTTCTCTAGTTCCGGGTCTTCCTCCTTGTCTTGGTTCCCCAGCCCCAAACAGTGTGACCGCTCTGGGAAGTAGTTGCTGTTTCTTATAAGGAAGTGGATATGGAAATAAAGGTGTCAGTTTCCTGTTTAAATCTGAGCCTCTCTCTGGACAGGCTACACCCAGCTTCACAATCCGCGGCCCACTGTGTCTGTCCAGTTACCAGCCAATTCGGTGAGAACTTTCCCCTCCAGCACCAGGGAAAATGAGGCTTTGGCTCCACTTTGTTCTCATTACAGCAGCTTTGGAAGGTAATTTCTCCCCCTAAATGCATTGCAG
This sequence comes from Eretmochelys imbricata, assembly GCF_965152235.1. NCBI lineage: Eukaryota > Metazoa > Chordata > Testudines > Cheloniidae > Eretmochelys > Eretmochelys imbricata. Next base: position 40,493,814 of record NC_135584.1, on the reverse strand, counting down.
CGGCAGAGGAAGATTGCATTATTGCTATGGGTACTCATATAATTTATAACATGGTTTATTCCCAGGTGTCCACTCGCAGATCCAGCTGGTGGAGTCTGGAGGGGATGTGAAGAAGCCCAGAGACTCTTTCCGCCTCTCCTGCAAAGCCCCTGGGTTCCCCTTCAGCAGCTACGGGATGAACTGGGTCCGCCAGGCTCCCGGGAAGGGATTAGAATGGGTCGCTTATATCAGCAGCGGTGGGAGTCTGCATACTACCTCGATTCAGTGAAAGGTCGATTCACCATCTCCAGGGATAACTCCAAGAGTGAGCTGTATCTGCAAATGACCGGCCTGAAGCCCGAGGACACCGCCCGGTATCACTGTGCGGGAGACACAGTGAGGGAAGCCGGTCTGAGCTCAGACAAAAGCCTTCCCCTGCAGTAATGAGAGAAGTAGTCTGGTGTTGGGGGCGCCCAAGGCCTCTAAGTGAAAATGAGATCAGTTCTGGGAAAGGGGCTAGCAACAACAAACCCTTTTTATTCTTATTATTGTTCCTCCTCCTTAATTTTACCGCAGGTGAAGGAGTTGACACCTTTCCACAAAGACAGAACATTCTTTTTTGGGACCCTTCCTCTTTCTTTCCTCTGCCGGGGACAAATTCTGAACCCACCCCCAGTCTCCCGGATAGTCACAGATGCATAGACTTCCAAGCCGGAAAGGAGCAGAATGATAAACCAGTTTGACCTCCGGCATAACACAGGCCATAGAGCCTCAACCTGGTTCATTCGGGTTCAGTCTAGCGCCCTCTTAGTATCAGCCCGGTCAGTGACACATTCGAGCAGAAAGACCCTGAACTCTCAGATTTGGGCACCAGTCTACACCGAGTTTGTTTGTTTGATTGATTGATTTTTCCCTTTTGCTTAGTTGAATACTTTTCCCACCAAAGCTGGCTTTTCTGGCACAAGAAACATTTTCCTAGGAGAAAACAAATCCTGGGTTAAACGAATAAATAAATAACTCCAAAACTATTCATTTTCTGGTTTAAATAACAATACAAGAAGGGGGTCAGTGAGAGAAAGAGAGGGAAGGCTGCAGAAGCCCCTTCTCCCGTCCGCCACCAGGGGCAGCAATGAGCAAAGAGCCCAGCCCAGCCTGGGGGACAAGACGGAAAAGGGGCACCGGAGGTTGGGAAACATCATTTTCCAGTTCTGCACCTACAGAAACTGCTGCTTTGGACGTAGGACCCGCCGGTGCCCTTTGACTCCGCCTCGCCTGTAAAGTCTCCGGGTTCCACTTCAGCGCTGGGTCCGGTGGAGCGGGTCTCCAGGGCAGAGTACATGGGAAAGAGTTCACACGACACCGATTCAGCGAAACAAGGGCCATTCATTGCCTCCCGAGACAATCCCAAAAACCGGCTGTATTTACAAACTAGCAGCCGGAGACCCGAGGACACAGGCCGGAATCACTGTGTGAGAGACTAGACCAGAGTCACAAAGGCCATCACCAAAACCAACGGTGGGTTCACACCGCGTTTGGGTTTTAAAATGGGCAAACCTAAGAAAAGACAGGAATTAACCCCAATAGTCAACGTTATGCCAAAGGCACCGATTTGTGCCCAGTTTTATTTTACAGAATGGAGAAGATGAAATATTTAGAATTTGATTGAACGTCCCGAGGACTGTATAAAATCGTTTCATGTTCTAGATTCCTTTGCTTCTTGCAGGGATCATTGCTCTGGAGCTACCAATGCAGGAAATATAAGCAGTAATGAAGCACATAAAGTTCAGTGACAAATGCCCCTAAGGAATGTTATCATTGTTGGAGACATCTCTCTCTCTCTCTCTCTCTCTCTCTCTCTCTCTCCAATGTATGTGAATGAGTTTGGGGAGATGAAAGGGAACATGAGTGGTAATGGGAATGGAAATCTGGGTTTCAGCGTGAATGCTTATACTTGTCTGAATGGAAGTGGGAATGGAAATAGTTTTGTTCTTTTTGTTGTTATCCCTCAATATTACATCACGGGGATGTTGTGAAAACATGTAGCGTTCCTATCACACAAGTTCTTTAAACACAACCAGGAGAAAACTTCTGTCTGCACATTATTCCTAATTAATAATTAAGGAAGTAAATGATCTTGAGGATGATGCTCAGCGGTGATAGATTTGGTGCTGGTTGTGGTCCCAGTGCCCAGGGTCTCCAGAAGCCGGGAATGGGCGACAGGGGGTGGATCACTCGCTGATTCCCTGTTCTGTTCGTTCCCTCTGGGGCACCTGGCGTTGGCCACTGCCCGGAGACAAGATACTGGACTAGACGGACCTTTGATCTCACCCAGTCTGGCCGTTTTATGTTCTTAATTATAGTCTAGGATCCCATAGTCCTAGGCACGGTAAAAGCACAGGCCATAAAACTTCTCTCAGTCCCACCGAGTTTGCAATCCGAGTGTAAATGGGAAATGGAGTGTGACTGGGAACAGGAATATAAAGAGGAATATAAATATCAGCCATGGATCATAATCTTCCTTCACGGTTGCCTGACTCCTCGACTCTCCCCTCAAGAAAACTTCTCAGACATGCCACTCTCGGCCCTCTAATGTCAGGGAGGCTCCGCTGCAAAACCTTAACTCTGTCCTCAGACTCCCACCCCACTCCCCAGCCCAGCTTCTCCCACCTGCACCCACAGGCGGGTCCCCAGACCTGGTCCAAACCACGAGCCAGGCTTGCTAAGGTCACGTTCCTTGTGTCATGGATCATGTCAATGTATCTGGTCACTACTGGGAAGGGAAAGGGCTTCCCTCCCAAATCCCTCCCAGCGTCATGGGAAATCTACCCTCTCCAGAGGGGGGCCCAGACGAATGGATCCCTGGGACACGACCCCCCGCCACCAGACACTGACCCCACTGACCAGACATTGCATATCCCTTGTGCGCGTGGAACGGGGCTTCAGAGCTGATAATCCTCACTCCCCCGCCCCAAAATCCACAATATCACATTACAATAGTCAGGCCCTTAGTTCCTATGTGAGGAAATACAGTCACTGCAGGGAGCTGTTCATTCCTCCCAGGTGTGCAAAAGTATGAGGGGGACCCCAGCAAACTGCGCCCGGCGCTGCACAGACGCTCCGGACGGGACACTCTGACTCCTGCTCCCGGAGCCCTGGGGAGAGTCAATCTGATCACTGGCAGCAGGAGTGTGTGTCTCTTATAAGCAAAGGGGCATGCAAATGAGGGAGACAGTTTCCTCTTTAAATCTGTGCCTCTCTCTACCCAGGCTGCACCCGGAGACAGAATCCGCAGCCCCCTGGGTCTGTGCAGTCACCAGCCAGTCCCCTGACAACTTTCCCCTCCAGCACCCGGCAAAATGGGATTTTTGCTCCTTGTCATTGTCGCTCTAGCAGCTCTGGAAGGTATTTTCCTCCTCTGAAGACCTGGCAGAGTTAGAAGAATATTGTGTTCTCGCTCTTTTTAAACCGATATTAATGGCCTGTCTTTATTCCCAGGTGTCCGGTCCCAGACGCTGGTGGAGTCCGGAGGGGGTGTGAAAAAGCCCGGAGACTCTCTCCGCCTCTCCTGCAAAGCCTCCGGGTTCACCTTCAGCAGCTACGGGATGAACTGGGTCCGCCAGGCTCCCGGGAAGGGACTGGAATGGGTCGCTTATATAAGCTACGATGGGGGTACTACATACTACCTCGATTCAGTGAAAGGGCGATTCACCATCTCCAGGGATGACTCCAAGAGTGAGCTGTATCTGCAAATGACCGGCCTGAAGCCCGAGGACACCGCCCGCTATTACTGTGCGAGAGACACAGTGACACCAAACCGGTTTGTGATCGCACAAAAACCCAGGCTGCGGAATCGCCCTTCTCCCGGCGGCCGCGCGGGGGCAGCAGCGACACCCCCCACAAACCTCCCGCCAGTTTAACCCTTCCGTTCCCGGACTCTGAATGGCCCATTTCCCTACCCCAGAGATGGAGGCGGGGTGTGGAAATGGGCGATGCAGGGTCCGGGCGGGGCTGGGGGGCAGAGATCACCCGGCGCCGGAAGAAACCCCGCTCCTCTGAGCCCGGGGATGGGGCACCGCCGGGACTTTCCAAAGAGACTCGAGCATTTTTTCCATCCATTTGACAGCTGGAAATCACAGGCCCGGTGTAAACGGTGCAGCTCAGGATCCTGCCCCCAATAAAGGGCCCCCATGTCACAGAGTCACCATGGAGATAAAAGGCCCCGTCCCTCAGCCCAGCGCTGGCCCGCAGGGCATTGGGGACAGTCAGGGGGCTAAGGGCTGTGGACAGGGACACGGTGGAATTTCATGGGGTCGCTCGGGTGGAGGCGGCTGCCGAGGGAGAAGCAGAGGCCCGTGGGGGGGGGGGGGAGCAGGGGGCACGAGGGTCACAGAGCGCAGCTCCCACTGAGTGAGATTCACCATCTCCAGAGACAATCCCAACAACCTGCTGCATCTGAAAATGACCAGCCTGAAGCCCAGGGGCACCGCCCGCTACCACTCTCGGTTCCCGGGCAATGTGTCTCCCCTTCCCCCCTTCCTGCCCAGAGCCCCGCTGGGCTGCGGTGCAGAGACCCCTCGCTCCATCTGGGAACTCCAATCCGGAGTGAGTCCTGTTCTGAGTCGCTCTCCCCTCGGAGACCTGGCACGTTGGCTCTCCCGGGTCCCATCCCTGTGTGTGTGGGAAAGAGCCCCGGGAATATTCATACCGAGACTCAAGCTATAGCCACTAGGTTATTCTTCCACCCCACGACTGGGGAAATAAACAAGGAGTCTTTACACTGGGGCCGGTTCTAGATCCTAGGTGGGGAAGAGAAATTTGATAACGGGCTCTTCAGTCTGGCAGACAAAGGTACAACAGGATCCGATGATGGAAGCTGAAGCTAGACAATGTCCAGCTGGAAAGAAGGTGATTTTTTAAAAAGACATTGAGGTGAATTAACCATTGGAACAACTGATCAAGAGTCATGGTGGATTCTCCGTCACTAGCAACTATCGTCTCTATGATTCTCTGTCTTTTAGAAAATAAACAAATGCAAAACCCATCAAGGGAGATTTAGGTTAGATATGGGGTCCGGGGAGGACTTTGTAAGGATAAGCATATTTAACTATCAGCGTTGGAACCGGTTACCTAGGGAGGTTGTGAAATCCCCATCACTGGAGGTTTTTAAGAACAGATGAAGAACCAGGGGTGGTCTAGGTATATCTAATCCTGCCTCAGTGCAGGGGGCTCTGGAATCACATCTGGAATTTTCAAAGGGTAAAGTCAAGGGGAATTACATTCCCCATTACCTAAGTCCCCTTCAAAAATGTCAATCAACATTCCAGTAGGCCCTGCTCCAAACCCCACTCAGACCATTGGAAGTCCTCCCCTTGCCTTTAGTGAACTTTGCATCAGGCCCATAAAACACAATATTCCCCAATATCTCCAGAAAAGGGCAGAAACCATCATTCCTTTACAGGCCACTCCACTGAAGAGACAATTCAGCCAAAATATGCTGTTGATGCTGGATAAAGTGCTCATGGTGTCTCGGCATTAGCTGTCCAGACCCATCCTTGTGTCCTAGCTATGCAAGTGCAGAGCTATTAAAGGACTTAGGCACGGCATTAAGGATAAGCATTTGCATATCTTTTTTTTTTTTTTTAAATAAGCCAATTTGGAGCTCGAGCCCTCAAGCAATCTTAGGTATTCATATTGTCCCCATCACTGTACTGTTTGAGCATTTAGGGCAGGGGTGGGCAAATTTTTTGGCCCAAGGGCCACATAGGAAGCCCGGGCAGGGAGGGCTGTGCCTCCCCAAACAGCCCGGCCCCCACCTCCTATCCACCTCCTCCCACCTCTGGCCCCTGACTGCCCCCCTCAGAACCTGCGACCCATCCACCCCCCGTCGCTCCTTCTCCCCTGACTGCCCTGAAGCCTATCCACCCCCCTGCCCCCTGACAGGCCTCCTGGGACTCCCACCCCTTATCCAATCCCCCCTGCTCTCTGTCCCCTGACTGCCCCCTGGAACCCTCTGGCCCTTATCCAACCCCCTGGCTCCCCGCGCCCTAACTCTGCCGCTCAGAGCAGCAGGAGCTCACAGCCACGCTGCCCATGCTGCCCAGCAGGGGCGGTGGGCCAGAGCCCTTGAGATGCGGTGCACTGGGGCTGCGGGCTAGCCTCCCTGGCCGGGAGCTCAGGGGCCAGATGTAGCCCACAGGCCGTAATTTGCCCTCGTCTGATTTAGGGTAACAAGAAAACATTTTACAAATACATTAGAAGCAAGGGGAAGATGAAGGACAGGGAAGGATCACTGCTCAATGAGGAGAGAAACACAGTCTCAAGAAAATGCAGGAACTGTCCAAGTATTAAATGCCAATTTGTTCAGGTTTTCTCCAAGAAGGTTAGCAGTTATCAGAGGACTAACAGTGAACATCAGTGTAAATGGGGTAGGATCTGAGCCTAAAATAGGGAAACAACAAGTTAAGAATTACTGAGACAAGTTAGACGTCCTCAAGTCAGCAGGGCCAGATGAAATACACCAGAGAATACTTAAGGAACTGGCCAAAGAGATCTTAGCCATTAACAATTATTTTTGAGAACTCTCGGAGGACAGGAAAGATCCCAGAGGACTGAAAGAGGGCAAGTGGTACCTATCAATAAAAAGCAGAATAAGGGCAACCAAGGAATTATAAACCATTAAACTTTACTTCTGTACCCAGAAAGAATGGAGCAAATAATCAATTTGTAAGCACCTAGAAAATAAGGTGACAAAGAACAAATCACGTCAAACCCACCTCATATTCTCCTGTGACAGGGTAACAAGACGAGGGGATGGGGGCGGGGAGAAGAACAGTGGATGTGGTATATCTCCACTTTAGTCAGACATTTCATACAGTCTCAGATCGCCTTCTCATCAGCAAACCAGGGAAATATAGACTGGTGATCCTATTATAAGGTAGGTGCACAACGAGTTAGAAAATGTTCTCAGAGAGTAGTTATCAACAATTCACAGTCAAGCTGGGAGGGAATATTGAGAAGAGTCCCACAAGGATCTGTTCTGGGCCCACTTCTATTCAATAGCCCCTTAAATGACTTGGATAATGGCAGAGAGAGTACATTATAAAGTTTGCAGAATACCAATCTGGGAGGGGTGGCAAGCACTTCAGAGACCAGGATTAGAATTCAAAATGAGCTTGACAAACCAGAGACATGGTCTGAAATGCATAGGCTGCCTCCACACTCACTGTCTGTGTAGCTAAAACCAGCAGCAAAAGGCTCTGGCAGGGGGAGGTAGCAGTAAATTCCTTCCCGACCCCAAATATCAGGCAGTTGCACCTTGAGCCTGTGGGCAAGACCCACCAGCCAGACACTGGGGAAAGAGTTCTCTGTAGTAACTCAGAGCCTTCCCCACCTAGTGTCCCATCACTGGCCATTGGGGATATTTGCTACCAGCAGTTGTCGATGTGCCTACAATGGCATGTGGCCATCTCATCATCCCACCACCCACCATAAGTTTATCCAGATCAGTCTTGAAACCAGTTCGGTTCCCCCTCCCCACGTTTTAGTTTAATTCTGGCTGAGATTTTCAAAGCCACCTAAAGGCATTTAGATGCCTGGTTTATATTAGGAGGAAAGGCAGTTTTGGAAATCTTAACCCAAGTCATCTGGAAACCTTCCCCTATGGTTACCTCCTCTTCCCTCTCTCCTGACCCTTTGTTTGCTGCCTGGCTTTAAAGGCTTTTTGAACTACCTCATGCAAATTAAGTAAGGCTACTGCTTTTTTAAGAGCCCGAGAACATCTCCTTCTCGGACACACACCAAATACCCTACTTTGTGCTGTGTATCTTCATCTGTTCCCTTGGAATTCTGATTCAAAAATAAATACCATGCATTTCATTTTTCTTTCCCTGCTGGCAGCTTTCTCAGGTAAGAACTTGAGAGGCACCTGGGATAAAAGAAGGAAACATATGCTGCCAAAATGAACGTTCAGTTCAATCTTTGATTCTCCAGAGCACTGAAGAACATGCTTAGATGCTTTGCGGATTTACGGCCTAGATCTTTAATATTTGTCTATTTGCAGGTGTCTGGTCACAAATCCAGTGCAGCCAGTCCGGAGCAGAAGTTAAAAAGCCAGGAGACTCTGCAAAACTCTCCTGTCAAGTGTCTGGCTACACGTACACTAGCCACGGTAGGCACTGGGCACGGAGGTCTCCGGGGAAAGGACTGGAATGGGCGTCTTCTATTACCAACGGGGCTGGTGACACCACATACTACACAGACTCGGTCAAAGGGCGATTCACCATCTCCAGAGACAACACCCAGAACCTGCTGTTCTTGCAAATGAATGGGCTGAAGCCGGAGGACACAGCTGTGTGTTACTGTGCCAGACGGGGTGAACACAGGGTCGGAGAACGTACCCTTGTACACTCAAAAACTCCTTAGTGGGAGATTCCAGGTCATCTCTCCACCAGATAGCAGCAGTGGCCCACATTAGGAGAGGCCAGGGAAAGACCTAACCACAGCTCAGAATGACACCTGTCCTGTATGCAGGGTCATCTCTTAATGACAGCACTGGTTAAAACACCATTTGTGGGGCTAATGCGAGAATGCTTTTCTCTCCCGCTGAAAATTTCAACTCTCTTTTTGTTGAAATTTTCTGCAAAAACTTCAACTTTCTGTCAATGAAAAGGTTTATTTAATTTTGAGGAAAGCAGACACTTTCTGGAAACATCTTGGTTTAGCCAAAACCCCAATTCTCTTAAAGTTTTGATGGAAAGTTTTGGGCCAGGCCTAATTATTTGCCCTTTTTCAATAGAAGGAGTCTGCTTCAGTAAGGCAAGGAGTGGACAGACAGACATGTTTAGATTATTCTTACCTCCTCTTCCTACTCCCCCACACCTATCCCTTACTTTGTGTCCTTCCCCAGTTGCATCTTTCCTTTGACCAAGTCCCTGATCCTTCAAGTGGAAGTCAACAGGGCTCCAGAATTTGGAGCATCTTGAAGTGTTGAGCGGCTTTATCCCTGTGTAGACAAACCCCAACAGAGTGAGAAACCCAGATCCTATTGAACATAAGAGCTGCCATTATGGTTCAGACCACGGTCCGCATTGCCCAGTATCCTGTCTGACAGTGGCCTATACCAGAGCTTCAGGGGGAGTGAACGTAACAGGACAATTCTGCAGTGCTTCATCCCTGTCTTCCACTCCCAGCTTCAGGTCATCAGAGGTTTAGGGTCACCGCAAGCATGGGGTTGCATCCCTGAGCATTTCAGCTAATAGCCATTGATGGACTTATCCATGAATTTATCCATTTTTTAACCATGTTAGAGTTTTGGCTATCAAACCATCCTATGGAAATAAGTTCCACAGGTTAGCTGTACACTGCATGAAAAAGTACTTCCTCTTCTTTAGTATGAGTGATACAACCAACATTAACGGGTTTAAATAAGTGTTATTTAACCCCCCAACTCCTTCAACAGTCAGGCTGAGGATTTCCAAGCTGCCCTACAGATATGGACACATCATTCCTCTTATAATCCTTCAGGGACTTTAGGAAACCTCCACCTCTGGGATTCAGGAGACTCAAGTCCCTGCTCTAATGAATCTTTTATTACTGATAGCGAGTGCAACAACCTTGCAAGTCCCACGTCTCCTTGGGAGCTTAGCCCTTAATCTATAAATTCCGAGACCCCCCCTAAAAATTTCATCTTACATAACTACACTCAGATCACAGAAAACATACCCCCAGGGAAAAGAAATACAGAGAGCAGAAGGCAAGGACAAAAATAAAGCTGAGCTTGCTCATGTCGCTTGCAATGATCATTCCAGACAGAAGTAGGGAATGGACAGTGACAGCCTTATGTTGACTGGCACCCGACACTGTGTATAACCTGTCTGGTGGACACAAATATTAGCGGGTGTTTGGGTATTTCTCTATGATTCAGTAACATCAGACAAATTTTCACCAGGCCTTATATAGCCCATGGCGCTACTCAGAGATCCAGTGAGCTGATATCTCCCTTAAGGACTCCTGAATACCCCAACCCCAGCTCTCAGCTTTTACAAAACAATCTCTGCAAAGGGTCACCCACCCCTAAAGGAAACAGAGCCTGGCATCTGAGCGTACTGTCTCTCACCTGGGAGATAACACTCACTGCCTGACTGAGCAGCGTCCCGCAACATGAAGACTCTTGGGCTACGACTCTCACAACAACAGAGGGGATCCTGACCCACACATTGCCACCATTTAAAATTCTGGTAGAATAATAATAAATAATAATTCGGTCTTCTAGTCCGTCATTGATAGAAAGAGTTTAATAGACTTTCTCCAGTTCTCCAAGAAGAAGTTTTCAGACATGAACAGTAATAACAACCCCTAGCTATTCTGTAGTGGCTTTCATTCGTAGATCTCAAAGCACGGACAAAGGAGGCTGAATATCATTTCCCCCACACTTCAGAGAAATACAAATTCAGGCATCGGGAGTGTAATTTCTTGCCCAAGGTCACCCATCAGACGAGGGACAAAGTCAGGAATAAACCGCTGGATTCTCGAGTACCAGGCTAATGTGCCCACACAAGATCATGCTGCTCCAAGGGTCTCACAAGAACAGAGGGACAAGCAGACAGAACTTAGTGGAAGCTTCAAGCTGTCAGGGGATAGGAGGGAAGGTTCTCTCATGGATCGGAAACTGGCTAAAAGATAGGAAACAAAGGGTAGGAATAAATGGTCAGTTTTCAGAATGGAAAGGGGTAAATAGTGGTGTCCCCCAGGGGTCTGTACTGGGCCCAGTCCAATTCAACATATTCATAAATGATCTGGAAAAGCGGGCAATCAGTGAGGTGGCAACATTTGCAGATGATACAAAACGACTAAAGATAGTTAAGTTGCAGGCGGACTGCGAAGAGCTACAAAAGCAGTGGTCTCCCCCCGGTCGATTGCGATCAACTGGTCGATCCTAGAGGATCTTCCAGTTGATCGTGATCTCCAGCAGTGCAGGGGGTTGCCGCTAAGACAGACTCCCTGCCTACCTTGGCCCCACGCCGCTCCCAGAAGGGGTCAGCACGGCCCGTGGCCCGGGGGGGTGGGGCAGGGGGAATCTCCCTCCGCACACTGCTCCTACCTGCAAGCACCACCCCCACAGCTCCCATTTGTCGGGAATGGGGAGCGTGGCCAACAGGGCAGTGCTTGCAGAGAGGGGCAACATGCGGAGCCATGTGCCGCCCCCTCACCCCCACCCCAGGGGCCACAGGAGTGTGTTGGACATTTGCAGGAGTAGTGTGGGGCTCAGGTAGGCAGGGAGCCTGCCTTAGCCGCTGGGGGTAAATGCTGCCTGGCAGGAGGCCACACTCCCAGCCCCAGCCCTGAGCTCCCTCCTGGAGCCAGCACCCCATACCCCAGGTGTGGGCAAACTACGGCCCGGGGGCCGCATCCGGCCTACAGACATTTTATCTGGCCCTTGAGCTCTTGCCAGGAAATGGGGTGAGCCACGGCTTCATGCGGCTCCTGGAAGCAGCAGCATGTTCCCCCTCTGGCCCCCATGAGCAGAGGTAGCCTGAGAGCGGAGGACACCGCCATGTATTCCTGCACCAGACACACAGCGAGGGGAAGTGAGTCTGAGCTCAGCCAAAAACCTCCCCCTGCAGTAACAGCACAACGTGTCCGCTGCTGAGGGCGCGAACCAGCCCCCGACTGCCCAGGACAGGCGATGGGAGCAGCCCGGAGAAAGTCTCCCCGGCTACAAATACTTGCAGACTGGTGCAGTTTCAGAATCGGTTTCACTCACTCCCCCTGGAACCCCTCTGAGCATCAGACAGGGTGCTGGAAAGATTTATTCTCTCCCTTTTTCTTCGATTCCAGACACACAAACAAAACACTGATGCATACAGAAAAATACACAAATACACATACAGGCAATCACTGCTGCATAAGAACACAAACAGAGACAGCATGCAAACACCCATACAAACACATAAATATACACAATCACTCAAAAAACAAATACACATCTAAACACAAAAAGCAAGCTCAGATACAAACAAACCCTTCCTTACACAAACATACACACCTAAACACACACAGATTAGTCTTTTAACACAGAGAAAACTCTCACACAAACACATATGAACACAAACACACAAAGAAACACATCCATACAATTCCTGTATGCATGGTACATAAAAAGAATGGACCAAATTCTCCTCCCAGCAGCATTGCTTTAAATATGAAGTTGCTTCCCTGGGGTAAATATCATTATTCTTAATTTGTGCTGAGTGACAGACACCAGAGTTTTACCCAGCATTGAGTGAAAAATGAATTTAGTGTAGAGAGATGGTCCACTGCCTTTGCCTACACTTTAATTCCCTCACAGATTTTCAGCTGGCTGCAGAAGCTGTCCCGTTGTAGTCATGCACTGGACTCATGGGAACTGGGTTCTGTTCTCACCTCTACCTCTACCAGGGAATTACTGGGAGACCTTGGGCATGCCACTTTACCCCCGCCTCCCCAGTCGCAGGATAAGGTCTGGTCATTTTAAGGTTAAGATAAGTGCAACTGTCTCTTAGTGGGTCACAACTGGAAATGCCAAAGACAGGATGAACTGCTGAGAAATAGGGCAAACACAACCCAAAACTGGTGGTTATTCTTTTATAAGATATACCAAAGCAGCCACAAAAGTAAATTCCTGGTTCACCACAGCGGCTAACAAGAAAACATAAAGGCAGTTTCCTCAGGCATTCCAGCTCTTATATCACCACCAAAAACACTAGGTTCAGAGATGAGTGGTCTTTTTACAACCCGTCTCATCAAATAATAGGTTCTTCTCATCCCAAAGGACCAGCCACACACCCAGGTCAATATACAACTTTGATCTTACCCCAAAATCATGCTGATGCCAATCCCTTAGTATCTAAAATCTAAAAGGTTTATTCATAAAGAGAAAGAAAGAAAGAAAGAAAGAAAGAAAGAAAGAAAGAAAGAAAGAAAGAAAGAAAGGTGAGAGTTACAATTGGTTAAAGGAATCAATGACATCCAGTAATGGCAAGGTTCATGGTTCAGGCTTGTAGCAGTGATGGAGTAATCTGCTGGCTTAAGTCAAGTCCCTGGAGGACACCCACAGCTGGGATGGGTCATTCAGTCCTTTGTTCAGAGCTTCAGTTTGTAGCAAAGTCCCTCCAGAGGGAAGAAGCAGGACTGAAGACCAAATGGAGAAGATGCAGCTGCCGTTTATAGCCATTTGCCATGCGGCCTGTGCTTCCTCTGTTTCAAACACAAGCTGCCCAGCACGTGGCTGGGAAGCCTCAGGACTAGTCTACACTGGCAACGTTAAAATGCTGCCTTGGCAGCGCTTTATTGTGGCTTGTGTGGTCATGGCACAGCGCTGGGGGAGAGCGCTCCCAGGGCTCTAAAAAACCCACCTTCAGGAGAAACCCCTGAGCAAGAAAGTTGCAGGGCTGTGAAGTGCCAGTGTAGACAAGCCCTTAGAGTTCTGACCTTGGGCATGTCCCTGCCTGCCTTGCTGAGTCACAAGGTGCATCTGCCTTCTCTCAATGGGTCAGTTGTATCGCTGAGGGTCCTTCATGGGCCATCCAGCAGGCTAGGCAGTGCTGAAGCCAAACTGTCTGGGGTGTCACCAGAAGCATAGCACAAGTTTGAAATACAGAGATACAGACACATAGCAATAACTCATCAGACAAAGGTGATACAAACATATAAACAAGATCATCACACCTGCCAAATTATAGCTTTTTTGCAGATATCTTACATGGCATATCTGGCTGTGACTGGCATCCCAGTGGGGGATAGCTATGGTCACTCTACTGGGCTGAACTGCAAAGAAAGGGGCAGACAATCCCCATAAAGCAGGAGGATATTCCAATACTGACAACTTCACATACAAAAATGATACCTGTATATAGATAGCCTAATTATCATCAGCAAATCATAACCTTCTCATAGACACCTCACTCGACAACCTTGATACAATATTTGCTGCAAATATATAACAGTAGTTGCAACAATGATCCAAATGGTCATATTCTAATCAGAGAATGTCACAATAAGTGTTCAGGTCAGGGTTCGAATTTATCATGAGGGTGAGGACTAGGTTTGGGAGTCAGGGAAGGGGATACAGAAGATGTGACTTTGACCGACATAAATTCAGCTAGGAATCTCAGATGCAATCATCCTTGGAGCCCTGCTGTGAGAAGGTCGTCCCTTTCCTTGTGTTGGAAAAGCAGGGGTTGGTGGAGTCCAGAGGGGTTGTGAGTAACTACAATGTGGGGATTTGACTCCCACTTGTCCTGTATTTTTTTACGCCCCCAGTGTCTATGGTTATCAACTAGTTCAAGGTGACCAGGCCTGAGCAGAGCCCTACTGGACTTGCGACCCTAAGTCCTTTTCCTGCTTTGGGCTGTGTCTTTAGTTGTATTGAGAGCACTTCACAGGCTAACTTCAGCCTGTCATGGTAACCTTTGACCCAGTCATCCAAACTGTTCACCGCATCCTTAGAAAAGACTTCTTGATGCTTTTGTGGTAACGCCCTTAAGTTAGCCACCTGTGCAGGCATCAGCCCCTGGCGTGCTGCGTGAACTGGAACCGGCAGTCTCTCACCACGTCTTTCTCAAGGAAAGGGAACTCGTCCTCCCTTCTCCCTCCTTGTCACCCACAGCTCATTTCTATTCTCCTCAAATGTTACCTTCTCCCGAGGAACCACTCCCGCAGGCCAATGCACCTCTGCAATGCTGTTTTGAGGATGCAACTCCACAGACTTCAAACTTGAGTTTAGAAGACTCACTGGTCCTCTTCCTTTGATGGCATTAGTCAGACATTGGCTGGCTGGAGCCCATTCGGTAGGTTTACCCCAGATGTAGGCTCTACAAGAGCTCCATATCCATTGGTATTTCCTGGTACCCAACAGTGTTCATCAAGGACCCTCCCTCTCCGAGGAGGAACAACACTCTTCTGTTTTCTGCCCACGTTAACATTTCCAATCTGCCCCGCAGGGCCCAGTCAATGGTTTTGTCTCTCCGCTCGAGCCAGTACTCGACTCAGCACAGCATTCTTCTTGGGGTGCCCATGGCAATTTATCCTCCTGGTTCCTTCTACCGGCAACAGTAGCTCCTTCACCTCACTAATGATGTTCATCCCTAGAATTCCTGGGACTCCTTCTCCCACATGGCTCCCTTCAAAGGCTTTGTCTTTCAGGATGAAGATGCATTTCTCTGGCAGAGTCTGACCCACGTAGTCTATGTCTGCTTCAAGGCATCCCACCACTGGGATTGCCAGTCCATTCTCTACTGTTAGACATAGAAACTGTGTGCTGTGCATGGTCAGCTCCTTGTCTTTCAAATAATTTTAAAATGCTACTCAGTAATGGTGGTGACTTCTGAGCCAGTATCTAGCAAACATCTGGTTTCCACCCCACTATACATACTTCAGCAGTTAGACAGTCTCCAAATGCTCACTTACGGACGTTGCTAGATATGCTGGCACTGCTCGTGTTCCTTTCAACACTGTATGCAAAGTGTTTTTCCACCAAGAACAGGCCGAGGAATCCTTCTGCTGCTGCTTGGCCTTCTACTGTAGATGGACCACTTGCTCCTGGTGCCCCATTGGTTTTCAGTGCCTGGGACTCTCTTCTCCTTCTCCGTGGACATTCTTGGCTAGTATGTCCTGGCCTTTCACAAGGGTAACAAATGTACCTTCCCTGCTCATCCTGCAGTGGGGGTCTTCAGGATCCCGGTGTCTTTGGATACTTTGGCATTTTAGTGGAGGTTTTTCCTTTCAACACCTCAGGCATCACTTTCAGCTGTTGGACTGTCAGTTTTTGGACAGCTTCACTTTATCTTTCCAGTGTTAACTGTGTTTGGGGCAGGGTCTTTTCCCCAGCACTTGCATTCACTAGGCCCCCCACTTCGTGGCAGGACTTCGGCTTGGCCGTCTCTGCCACAGGAACTTTCTCTTCTTCCGACCACATAATGGCAGCCAGCCTGAGTTAATGGAACTTCTGACTGGGCTCTTCCTTAAATCTCCTTTTAATTTCACGGTGGAAGGAATCCTCCTGGAGCCCCAGCACCAAGTGCTCTTTCAGAAACATATCTGGGTCTGGAACTCGTCGAGGGTCTCGCCCCTCCACTCTTCTCATTCTCTCCTGGAGCTCATATGCATATGCCCAGACAGTTTCACCAGGCTCCTGCTTGCTCTCAAATAACTCCTAAGTCTGGTTCCAATAGGGACCTTTGTGAGAGATTAAGTTACCAATCTGCCTGAGGTGTCAGGTGATCAGGCTGAGGCCGCAGGATCTTTAGGGGAGGAGATGACAGAGGACACAAGTGACTGAGTTTAAAGCTTTATTTATAAAATAAAGTAAAATAACAGCGGAGAGTGCTGAGGGTTCCCTACGTCACTCAGAGGAAGAAAGGAAGCGATAATGCCCGAGCCCTAATGGACTTTCATACTCACACATGCACTACCCGAGCCTGGCCAAGCCCGGGTGTAACATTCGAAGAAGCGGGGGAAGAGGTGGATGGGAATTCTGTCCCGTACACAGGTCGTCCAGGGTTCGCTGTTGATCTCCGACTTGCTTAAGCTCTCGGGAAGGTTTTAAGTCCTGGGTTCTTCTGGGGGCGTTTAGTCCAGGGATCTTTGTCCGCTGTGCTCTTTGTATCAGCCCAAACCAGCATTCCAAGGCTTCCTTGGCTTCACCAAAACACTTTGGCTAGAAGGTTGTTATGTTCCCATTCGCTGACCTTCGCATTCTCACTAGTTTTTGCAATCCCCTGTAGTCTTGTTCAGTTTACTGCTCTGTTCTCACAGCTGGTTAGGGTTGGAATCCAGGCCCCTGGATTTTTGGCATCAGAGAGTCTGCTTAGGTGCATTGGCCTTGAGTGGTTGGAGTCAGCTTCTTTACTTCGGCCCCAGCTGGATCGCCAGGTAAACCCGTTCCTTTCTCCCTTCCTTCCCTTTTGGCCTCTCACAACCTGCAAAGGAATCTTTCACTCCACACTCACGCCTTCAACCCCTCCCAAAATCCTTTCCCATGCATATGCCTATATAGGCGTCAGGGATATACAATGCTGGTGCTTACCCAGGAGACCTCATGGGGGGCAATTTTATCGTGCCTGGGACTTTCCCATGAGGCTATTTTATTGTGACTGTGACATCTTGTCTCTGTACACTTCTAGGAGGAGTTCGAATACCTTTTCCACATCTTTCATGTCTGCCATTGACATGAGCTTAACTGTGGCCTTGGCCTGGCCCTTGAGGTGTTCCTCTATGAAGCCCATATAATCCTCTTCAGGTACTCTTAGCACACACAGAGTTGCCTTCACAGACTTGACTCACTCCTCTACTGTAATGTCTCCTGGTCTTCTTGGGAAGCCACCAAACTCTGTGACTTTCTGCTCCCATAGCACATAAATAGTAGGGGGTTTCTGAGCTTCTGCTGCCTGATGGTCCATTACTGCCTTAGCCAGTGATAAGGCTTCTCTCTGTTCTGTTCTAGCTTGTTGTAATGCCTCAGCTTGGTCTGATCATCTGCGCACAAGTTCAGCAAAGTGGGCCCATAGTTCTTCAATTCCAGCCATAGTCGGGTTCTTGAGCAGGCCTGGACAGTGCTGTCAGAACTCAACCAGTAAACCAATGGGGTGGACCCTGTGGATAGGATCCTGTTCGTGATGCCAATTATGTAAGCGGTGGAATGGTCCAGCTACTGTGGGGAACTTTCCTGGCTTATACACTACCCTGGTGAAATGGGCTAGCGAAAGGATTTGAGTCCTCACTCCAACTATCTTTACCCCTTAGCTCGGCCCCACTCTGATGGACCCAGGCAATTCCAGCTCACACAGAGGATGGGACCTCCGTTGCCGAGTTTACAATCTGAGTGTAAATGGGAAGTGGAGTGGGAATGGAAATATAAACAGAAATATAAATATCAACCATGCATAATAATCTTCCTTCACTGTAGCCTTAATCCTCCTCGACTCTGCCCTGAAGAACAACACCCAGAGATGCTGCTCTTGGCACACGAATGTCAGGGTGGCTTCACTGCAAAACTTAACTCTGTCCTCAGACTCTCCCGCCCCCCCCGCAACTTCTTTCACCTGCACCCACAGGCGGGCCCCTGACCTGCTCCAAAGCACGAGCACGTTCCTAGTGTCATGGATCATTTCAATGTAGCCGGTCACTGCCGGGAAGGGAAAGGGGCTTCCCTCCCATCGCCATGGGAAATCTTCCGTCTCCAGCGGGGGGCCCAGCCCAATGGATCCCTAGGACAAGACTTCGCGCTTCCCCCAAAAGGGACACTGACCCCCGCAGACCGGACGTTGCATGGCGCTTATGCTTGTGGAACCGGGCTCCAGAGCTGAGTCCCCCCAGTGCCCAATATCAGGTCAAAAAAGCCAGACCCTCAGTTCCCATGCGAGGAAATACAGTCCCTGCAGGGAGCTGTTCATTTTTCCCAGGGTCCGAAAATGTCAGGAGGACCCCAGCGCCCTGTGCCCGGCGCTGCACAGACACACGGGACGGGACAGTCTGACTCCTGCAGCCGGAGCCCGAGGGCGAGTCAATCAGATCACTGACAGCAGGAGTGTGTGTCTCTTATAAAGCGGGGCATGCAAATGAGGGAGACAGTTTCCTTTTTAAATCTGTGCCTCTCTCTACCCAGGCTGCACCCGGAGACACAATCCGCAGACCCCTGGCTCTGTGCAGTCACCAGCCAGTCTCCTGAGAACTTTCCCCTCCAGCACCCGGCAAAATGGGATTTTTGCTCCTTGTCCTTGTCGCTGTAGCAGCTTTGGAAGGTATTTTCCTCTTCTGAAGACCTGGCAGAGTTAGAAGAATATTGTGTTCTCGCTGTTTTTATACTGATATTGATGGCCTGTCTTTATTCCCAGGTGTCCGGTCCCAGACACTGGTGGAGTCCGGAGGGGGTGTGAAAAAGCCCGGAGACTCTCTCCGCCTCTCCTGCAAAGCCTCCGGGTTCACCTTCAGCAGCTACTGGATGAGCTGGGTCCGCCAGGCTCCCGGGAAGGGACTGGAATGGGTCGCTTATATAAGATACGATGGGGGTACTACATACTACCTCGATGCAGTGAAAGGGCGATTCACCATCTCCAGGGATAACGCCAAGAGTGAGCTGTATCTGCAAATGACCGGCCTGAAGCCCGAGGACACCGCCCGCTATTACTGTGCGAGAGACACAGTGACACCAAACCGGTTTGGGATCGCACAAAAACCCAGGCTGCGGAATCGCCCTTCTCCCGGCGGCCGCGCGGGGGCAGCAGCGACACCCCCCGCTTCGGACTCGGGCAGGAGACCCGGCCCCCGGGGGAACGGGACACAAACCTCCCGCCAGTTTAACCCTTCCGTTCCCGGACTCTGAATGGCCCATTTCCCTACCCCAGAGATGGAGGCGGGGTGTGGAAATGGGCCATTGAGGGTCCGGGCGGGGCTGGGGGGCAGAGATCACCCGGCGCCGGAATAAACCCCGCTCTGCTGAGCCCGGGGATGGGGCACCGCCGGGACTTTCCAAAGAGACTCGAGCATTTTTTCCATCCATTTGACAGCTGGAAATCACAGGCCCGGTGTAAACGGTGCAGCTCAGGATCCTGCCCCCAATAAAGGGCCCCCATGTCACAGAGTCACCATGGAGATAAACGGCCCCACCCCTGAGCCCCGATGGCATCACTCAGCCCAGCGCTGGCCGGCAGCGCATTGGGGACAGTCACGTGGCTAAGGGCTGTGGACAGGGACACGGTGGGATTTCATGGGGTCATTCAGGGGGAGGCGGCTGCCGAGGGAGAAGCAGAGGCCCATGGGTGGGGGATCAGGGGGGCACTAAGGTCACAGAATGCAGCTCCCACTGAATGAGATTTGGCCCAGGACTCCCCAAAGTCCTGTGTGACATTCCCATCCCACATTAGCTTCAGCCAATTGTCACTGTCAGGTCTCCCATGGCTACAAAACGCTGAATCTGCTTTCCTTTGTCCTCAGAGAGTTTCTCAGATTCTGGTCCTGCTGCCAAATACTCTTGTCCCCCACAGTCTAACCCAAAGGCAAAGAGGAATAAGGGAAGCTTTTTCCTGACCCAAGAACACACTGTGTCTGGTCAGGGAAGGATGTGTTGGGATTTGAGATCATTTTACTTCTTCCTTAGGTAAGAAGGATCCCCCAGCCCAGGTGCCTCACAACACAGGATAAGGGGCCCGTTGAGTCCTCTTCTTGTTTCCGAGTAGCAGCCGTGTTAGTCTGAATCCACAAAAAGAACAGGAGAACTTGTGGCACCTTAGAGACTAACACATTTATTTGAGCATAAGCTTTCGTGAGCTACAGCTCACTTCATTTCTTAATACCATTTCTAAACATGTCCTTATTCCCAGGTGCCCGGTCCCACGTCCAGCTGCTGGAGTCCAGAGGGGATGTGAAAAAGCCTGGAGACTCTTTCTGCCTCTCCCTGCAAAGCCTCTGGATTCACCTTCCCTGATTACAACATGAATTTGTTCCGGCAGGCTCCTGGGAAGGGCCTGGAGTGGGTTGCCCAAATTCTAGTCACCTCTACATATGACCCTGATTCCATCAAAGGGCGATTCACCATCTCCAGGGAGAATCCCAACAACATGGTTTATTTGCAAATGAGCAACTTGAAGACCGAGGACGCCACCCGGTATTGCTGTGCAAGGTGCACAGTGAACCAAAACCTACAAATGATCATACAGAAACAACAGGTATGGATTTCCCGTTATCCCATGGGCTGCAGAGGGCTGCAGATCATAAACAATACCCCACTGGGCACAGGAATAGGAGGGGTCACCAGGATAGGAGTTAAGTCTGGGTTTATGTATATAATTCCCAGACAATATTCCATCTTGTTGCCCATCGCTCCATAGTGGGTGTGATCTCTGATCAAGTATCAATGTATTAAAGAGAGACCCTCCCAGCCTTTTCTAGATTCTCTGGCTACCCACCGGAACCCAGCGCTCCATACACCTACCCAGGCCCCACACACTCCCTGCTTCCTGGCTTAAACCCCTTCAGGTCAATCCAGTATATGCAAAGATGACAGCCCCCTCTTCCTGGTTAAATACTGATGGTAGCACCTCAGACAAAAGATCTGATTCATTGGAGACTCCCTTTCTGCCACACCACGATGCTCTTTGCATTATGAAACTTCATTTGCCTGACTGGACTCCCATAAGGAGTTTTTGAACATACAGTTGAACTACACTTTAGAGGACAGAGTCATCCCTGCTCTAACTCAAGGGACTGGCCCGGGAAGTTGATTGGACACAAATGAAACCCACCTACAACCCCTCTAACACCTAAGGAATGTAAGAGCAAAGTGGGTGCAAATCATTCCTCCCTCCTCTTTGCACAGCTGGGAATGGCCTCATAAGGTTCACATCAAGGCAGAGTCGGCCCCCAGACCTTTTTAATGTAATTATTCACTATTCATATCACTTTTCACCAATTGCTTTCCTCTCCATGGCATCTTTTGTTAGATTGTCCTGACCCAATCGGATCCAGCAGTGAAAAAGTCAGACATGCGCTGTAGATGGATGTAAGATGAACCTTTACATCATGCCTTGGGTCCAAAAGGCTTCCACGAAGACGTGGGAGTGGACACTTTACTCTCATACTTCCTATACCAACAGCTACTGGCCTATAACCCAGGGTGTGGGAGGGGGGACTCACAACTTCCAAAGAGAGCTCCATCTCTATTTACACATCAGCAGCCTAAAGAAAATGCACACAGAACAGTTAGCACACACACACTATTCTTCCTGAAAGGCAGCAACTTCATAGTACTTTATTATTGTTCAGAATCCAGACTCCCTAACACACCAGAACCAAAGACAGAGAGAGCGAGAAGGGAGCGAGGCACAACTCATCCCCATCCTGATCTACCATGGCTCTTTGCAAAGTGACTGTTAAAAATCCAGATCACAAGCTTCCCTATGGAGCCCAACAGCCTGCATGCAGGAGAAGGAAACTCCTTTCAAACGTAAAGTGATGGCTTCAAATGTTAAAGCAGTTTTCAATAAACCACAATGGACTATTGACACTTCTGCCTCCAAGACTTCTAAACATTATGTGATTCTATTTATTCTGCCCCACCTCCATTAACATTAACATGTAACTCCTATCCCCCATGCATTAAGGTATAGACTTTAGGGTTAGGGCAAGACTTCAAGCCTCCAGGTAGGATTAAAATTTAGCGTTAAGATTAGCTCTAGGTTTCAGGTTAGAGTTCAGGTTTATGGTTACAAATAGGGTTAGGACGTAGAGACAGAGTATAAATTTGAGGTTCGGGCTACAGTTAAAGGTTAATGTGACACATCATGTTTAATATTAGGGCAAATTTTAGGATTATGGTTATTTTATGCATTTAAGGTTAGGGTTAGGGTAAATGTTAAAGATTAGGGTTATTTGTTACCCTTAGATATAGGGATAGAGTACAAATTTAGGTTTGTGTTCAGTTAAGTGTTAAATTTTGGGTATGGTTTTATCTTTATCCTTAGGTTTTAGGACAGGTGTTAGTGTTAGATTCCAGGTAGTGATGGAAGGTGAGGCCTAATATTAAAAGTCAGGGTTAGAATTTACATTTAGGGAAGAAATCAGAATTTAGGGATAGAATGAAGGTATCCCTTTAGTTTTCAGGTTCAAATCAATATAAAGGTTAAGGTTCAGGTTTCTCCTTAGGGTCAGGGTTAAATGTGGGAGTTATGGAGACGACAAAGAAGATGCGAACTGGACTCCTTACAGTCACATCGGAAGCTCTAATCCAGTCGAGTGAGCACTCCGACTGGGAGAGGGGGGTACCCCAGAGATAAACTGCCGGCCCTTCTCTCAGCCACACACAAAGAAACCGAGTTCGCTCTAGGAACTAATTGGAGTCTCTTATAAGAAGGGAGATATGCAAATAGGGGGGAGAGTTTCCTGTTTTCCACATATCTATTCAGGGGACACCATCACAGGGCCTAATAACATCAGCCACACTATCAGAGGCTCGTTCACCTGCACATCCACCAATGTGATTTATGCCATCATGTGCCAGCAATGCCCCTCTGCCATGTACATTGGTCAAACTGGACAGTCTCTACGTAAAAGAATAAATGGACACAAATCAGATGTCAAGAATTATAACATTCATAAACCAGTCGGAGAACACTTCAATCTCTCTGGTCACGCAATCACAGACATGAAGGTCGCTATCTTAAAACAAAAAAACTTCAAATCCAGACTCCAGCGAGAAACTGCTGAATTGGAATTCATTTGCAAATTGGATACTATTAATTTAGGCTTAAATAGAGACTGGGAGTGGCTAAGTCATTATGCAAGGTAGCCTATTTCCTCTTGTTTTTTCCTACCCCCCCCCCCCCCCGATGTTCTGGTTTAACTTGGATTTAAACTTGGAGAGTGGCCAGTTTGGATGAGCTATTACCAGCAGGAGAGTGAGTTTGTGTGTGTATGGGGGTGGGTTTTTGGAGGGGGGTGAGGGAGTGAGAGAACCTGGATTTGTGCAGGAAATGGCCTAACTTCATTATCATACACATTGTATAAAGAGTTGTCACTTTGGATGGGCTATCACCAGCAGGAGAGTGAATTTGTGTGGGGGGGTGGAGGGTGAGAAAACCTGGATTTGTGCTGGAAATGGCTTTTAGATAAGCTATTACCAGCAGGACAGTGGGGTGGGAGGAGGTATTGTTTCATATTCTCTGTGTATATATAGAGTCTGCTGCAGTTTCCACGGTATGCATCTGATGAAGTGAGCTGTAGCTCACGAAAGCTCATGCTCAAATAAATTCGTTAGTCTCTAAGGTGCCACAAGTACTCCTTTTCTTTTTGCGAATACAGACTAACACGGCTGTTACTCTGAAACCTGTTTAAATGTGTCTCTCTCACTTCCACGGCTGTGAGACTGACAATCTGCAGCCTCCTGTCTCTGGGCAGTCACCAGACAACCCCCCTGAAAACTCTCCTCTCCAAACACAGGGACAATGAGGCTTTGGTTGTCTCTCGTTCTCATTGCAGCAGTGTGTGAAGGTATTTTCTCCCTTTCCATATCTTGCAGAGTCAGGAGATTGTTATTCTGTTGCCCTAGATACTAATTTTTCCCATAATTCTTCTTTCTTTTCAGGTGTCCGGTCTTCGGTCCAGCTGGTGGAGTCCGGAGGGGGTGTGAAAAAGCCGGGAGACTCTCTCCGCCTCTCCTGCAAAGCCTCCGGCTTCACCTTCAGCAGCGACGGGATGAGCTGGGTCCGCCAGGCTCCCGGGAAGGGGCTGGAGTGGGTCGCCGGCATTTACAGCTCTAGCATAGACTACAGTGACTCGGTGAAAGGGCGATTCACCGTCTCCAGAGATGACCCCAACCGCCTGTTGTACCTGCAGATGACCGGCCTGAAATCCGAGGGCACCGCCCGGTATTCACAGTGAGAGGAAACCTCCCGTTGCGGTCAGCAGAGAAACTCCCGCTGGCTTGACGCCGACGGTCTAGGGGCTGGGGGTTCTCACAAGCGATTCCGTCTGTTCGGTTTGAAATGGGTCGGATTTACCCTGCTGCTTTAAGCAACTCGAGTGCCACAGAAAACAGGGATCCAGGGACCGGCCTTTCCTCACTGGGACTGGGGGGGGCGGGGGGGGGGCTTACACTCTGTCCCATCAACTACCCCGCCTGGCTGGAGTCTCGGTCCTAGCCCCCAGGACTCTCTGCCGGGCAAGCACTGAGCTTCAGAATTACCTCAGGGCCAAATGCCCAGGCTCCTACCCCTGCAATGGGAATCTGAGTAGGGATGGGAATAGGAATCTCAGTGTGAACAGGAATGGAACGGTGAGTGCGAAAGAGAACAGGAAAGGGTGTATGTCTGGACACCGGAGAGGTGCGGAAGAGGGAAAAGGAAAATGTAAAAACATGCAAACAGGCAGATGAGTGTTAATGAGAACATCAGCATGCGTGAGAATGAGCATGGGGATATTAAAGAGAACATGCGTCAGACTGGAGAGGGGAATGGAAAGATGAGTGTCGGGGGTGGTTATTGGGGTATGAATGTGAGAATGGAATTTATTATTTATTATTATGACTATTTTTATTATTAGTGTTGGAGTTGGGGGTGGCTGTGGGCCAAGCGCCTAAGGCCTCCAATCACAGACCACAACCCCACAGTGCTAGGCACTGTCCCAAGACAGAACACAAGGCCTGTCTCCACCGCAGTGAGTTTACAGCCTAGGTCTCAATGGGAAGTGCAGTAGGAGTAGGAATGGGAACAGGAATGGGAATGTGAGCAACAGTATGAATCTCCATGATTAATAATCGTCTCCCTTCAGCGCTGCCTGCATCCTCACCGAAAGACTTCCAGACACACGCCGCTCGCCGCCCCAGGAAATTTAACTCTCCAGCAGGTGTCCCAGCCCAGTGCAACCCTGTGACCCGACCCGACCCCTCCCCTTCACTGACCCCACTGACCCGACCTTCGCAGAGGCAGGGGCTCCGGAGACCCCTTCCCCACGCCCGGATAATCTGACGACAATCAGGCCCCACGTTAATAACCAGAGAATTGGGTTCACATCTCCTCTGGCAGCTGCTTCTTTCCCCCTTTATACACCACCCCACCGCACTGGGGCTGCATAGACAAACAGGAAGGGGCGATCTGACTCGTGTCTGAACCCTGGGGCAAGAAATTCACAGCCTTCAGGGAAGGAGTTTGCGTTCCTTATAAGGAGCGGGGTATGCAAATAGGGGTGAGAGTTTCCTGTTTAAATCTGTCCCTCTCTCTGCCAAGGCTGCACCCGGAGAGACAACCCTCAGGCCCCTGTGTTTGTGCAGTGATCAGCCAATCCCCTGAGGACTTTCCCCTCCAACACTAGGCAAAATGAACCTTTGTGTGGTAATTGAGACACAGCCAGGAAGGAGTACTCTTACAGGTCCGCTCTGCGGCTCCACCAATGTGATATATGCCATCATGTGCCAGCAATGCCCCACTGCCATTTACATTGGTCAGACTGGACAGTCTCTGCGTAAAAGAATAAATGGACACAAATCAGATGTCAAGAATTATAACATTCATAAACCAGTCGGAGAACACTTCAATCTCTCTGGTCACGCAATCACAGACATGAAGGTCACTATCTTAAAACAAAAAAACTTCAAATCCAGACTCCAGCGAGAAACTGCTGAATTGGAATTCATTTGCAAATTGGATACTATTAATTTAGGCTTAAATAGAGACTGGGAGTGGCTAAGTCATTATGCAAGGTAGCCTATTTCCCCTTGTTTTTTCCTACCCCCTCCCCCCCCCATGTTCTGGTTTAACTTGGATTTAAACTTGGAGAGTGGTCAGTTTGCATGAGCTATTACCAGCAGGAGAGTTAGTTTGTGTGTGTATGGGGGTGGGGGGTGTGTGAGAAAACCTGGATTTGTGCTGGAAATGGCCCACCTTGATTATCATGCACATTGTAGGGAGAGTGGTCACTTTGGATGAGCTATTACCAGCAGGATAGTGAGTTTGTGTTGTGGTTTTTGGGAGGGGGGTGAGGGGGTGAGAGAACCTGGATTTGTGCAGGAAATGGCCCAACTTGATTATCATGCACATTGTGTAGAGAGTGGTTGGTCACTTTGGATGGGCTATCACCAGCAGGAGAGTGAATTTGTGTGGGGGGGCGGAGGGTGAGAAAACCTGGATTTGTGCTGGAAATGGCCCAACTTGATGATCACTTTAGATAAGCTATTACCAGCAGGACAGTGGGGTGGGAAGAGGTATTGTTTCATATTCTCTGTGTGTATATAAAGTCTGCTGCAGTTTCCACGGTATGCATCCGATGAAGTGAGCTGTAGCTCAGGAAAGCTCATGCTCAAATAAATTGGTTAGTCTCTAAGGTGCCACAAGTACTCCTTTTCTTTTTGCGAATACAGACTAACAGGGCTGTTACTCTGAAACCTGTAATTTATTTGAGACTCCCTCCCTTTTAACATTCATGATAAAGCACCTTAAAAACTACAGAGAGTGGGTGTCTCTCTGTGCTATTTCTAAGAACAGTTGTTGTTACAAGGTATCACTTGCACAGCATGGCTTTGAGCGCAGAGTCAATTAACGGCTTCCGGAGGTGGTTGTTACAAAGTGTCAATATCGGTTACAAAGTATCATTTAGGGAGCAGAGTCAATTAACGGTTCACAAGCTTTACACAGACACCTTCAGCCCCTTGCCAGTTAACAAGAGACCCAAGAGATGTTATTATGGTTTTAGGAGATGGCTTTTTCTGCCCTGGTCCCTCTCTGTCCGAGAGAACCAGACAAAGAGCACAAACAAAACCTCCCCCCACAGATTTGAAAGGATCTTCTTTCCTTTTTGGTCCTTTTGGTCAGGTGTCAACCAGGTTATTTGAGCTTCTTAACCCCTTACAGGTAAAGGAGGGATTTTAGGCTACCCTTAGCTGTAGGTTTATGACAAAGACAATGGGACTATTTGCATGTCTATGTACCACTTTTGTGGTAAGAGTTTCAGGAGTCGGTTCTGTTCCTATAAAGGAAGTTGAATCTCCCATTTAAATGCAATGTTTGGGTACAATACCATAATGCAGTTTAGGATTCAGCTCTACTTAAGATTTGTCTTTTAATAAGTCATACATACGCTGAAATGACTCTTCACCCAACTCCCATATTCCATATAAACAGACTGAAATTCTACATATTTGGAGGGAAAGTGAGTAGTTAAGCATGTTGATGCTTGTATATACAAACACCCATTTCATCCCTGTACTGGAAAATATAGCTGAACTTAATTTTTGTATGGAATTTGAAAAAAGTTTAACAGCCCTGATTGTTTTCTGTGGTAATCAGTGTGAACCTGGAAAAATTACATGCCTTCTTAGAGAAAAGAATCAGTCCACAATTCCTGGGAAAAAAAAATCCTTCCAACTGCTGTTCAGAAGAGTGCTACAAGACACATACATGACCTCATGAGCAGAGGGCGGAGAGGAGAACCTCCCACATTATGACCAGCGATAATAATAATAGTAATAAAATCTCAAAGAGACAGAGGTTCACAGATTTGCAAACCTAAAAAGCTGTGTTCTGCTTTAAACCACCTCAGCCCATGCCAGGTTTATGAACATTAGAAAGTTAACTGGAAAGGAACACTGAAGCCCATTAACCTGCATGCGGGCCAGCCAGTCTGCCCTCACGGACTAAAGGTGCAGTCATACCTGAACAGCTCAGAATTAACTTTGCCCTTTTAGGCTACATGGAGAGTCCTGTCACTGGCTCCCTGTCTGTTCTTACATAAAATAAAACTCCAGATAAAGATAAAAAAGATAAAACTCCAGTGGGGCCTGGTGCTGGCACAGGGGGTCTCAGGTAAGTGGTGTGATTTTTCAGAATCTCTTTTGGGAGTAGTCATGCAGGTGAAATAGCTGGTACTTATGATTACGCTATTTCTATGCATGTGTATTCATCTTGGTATCTGAAGTTATGAATATTAGCTATGTTTACTACATGCTTGCTCCTGTGGTAACGCCCACAAGATATTGATCCAGCTCATGAAGGGAAAGTTGAATGGACACTGAGCTCACAATGAACCCTGAAAAATGCCTGTCTACACTTAATGGACTTTTGGTGAATGTTCTAATAAGAATATGGGTGGGGGTGATGGACATGTAACTTTCCCATGTGACTCCAAACACCATCTTTCACAGTGAGAACAGATTTCCCTTTACTTGCCCCTTGACAGAAGCTAAAAGGCCCTGGCCTCGAAACCTCCCCATTTTACCTCTTTTCTGCTCCACCCTCTGGACTATGAGCATATACTAATGGGAGCATTCTAACCAAGGGACTGAGGACTTGAAGGTAGTCTGGAGCCTTCATATTTCCTTGACCCATTGTGGGGCATTGCACTCCACATGATTTTATAAAAAATATGCTAATGAGTATAAATATAATGTAAGTGGAATATGCTTCCTGCAAAATGTCTCTTGTAAGGTATCATTACAAAGCTTATAATCTACTGAGTGTGGTCATCCTATTTGTCTAAATGCATCACTCTTCAGAATTGTGCTTCAATTTAAAGTGGTATCCTGGATAGAGATGGGTTTAAACAAATTCTTACATGCTTTCATGAATCAAGGCCTAACAAATTGTACTAGGGTCCCCCTGAAATCATTTCCATCCTTGAAAATCATCCACAGACCTGCCATCTCCCTTAAGCAATTTGGAACATCCCAACCCTGCACTGCTGTGGGATTTTACATTACAGTCTTTGCAACAGATTTCCCACACTTATATATTACTGAGCTGTGTGCCTGAGTGCACTATATCTTACCTGAGAAACAACAGGTCCTCCACCAATTAGAGAGTGTGAGACTGAGATTTTCAAAGGAACCCAAAGTTGTGAAGTTCCAGCTCCCTTGGGATTTGAGTATTTGCCTTGCTTAAGACCTTTTAAAAAATCCACCCTGCTGCATAAACACAGCCGCAAAGCAGAGATTTTAAGGTCTATGTACTGTTGTTTTTTTATTATTTTATCCAGCATTTCCACAGAAACGTTAGTTTGACATTTTTATCTATATTATTGCCTATTTATAGTGGGTGTTGAAAATAATAGGAATGGTAATACTAAGAAGAAGAGTGATAGAACACTTCTATGCAACTGAATTGTTTTATTCATATCATTAGTCCCACTCAAAGCAAGGCAAGTACTCTCAGTTGCAGAGGCCTATAAACACCTGCAGGATTATAACCCTAACCTGTAGATTCTTTCAGGGTGCCGACTGTCCATTCTTACTGTATGACTTAGCCCAGAAGTCCGAATAACTGAATTCTGCTAAAACATTCTAAGCAGGCTAGGCGGGGATCCACACCCAACTCCCATTCATTTTAAGGTAGTAATCTAATAATAATTCTGTCTCGTAGTCCAGCATTTCAAGGAAGAATTTCAAACATAGGGGCTGGAATTAGGGGTTCTGGCTTGAAGGTGGTTCCTTTATATATAGAGTTTACAGTTTGGCTCAATGTCTCGCAGCACCCCCACTATAAAAACTGTTCCAGCACCCCTGGTTTCAAATGAATATTTGCTCCCCATGTAAGATCTGATCCGATGTCAATCGCAGTCAAGGCCACATCCCCTCTGATTTCAGGGAGGCTTGGGTCCGAACGTTACACACATTCCCCCTTCCTTCTCCTGGAATTGGAGGGCAAGACATTTGATTGCTCAGGGAAGGAGTTTGTGTCTCTTATAAGGAGCGGGATATCCAAATAGGGGTGACACTTTCCTGTTTAAATCTGTCCCTCTCTCTGTCCAGGCTGCACTTAGAGAAACCATCCACAGCCCCCTGGGTCTGTGCAGTTACCAACTGATCCCCTGAGACCTTTTCGCTCCAACTCCAGGGAAAATGAGACTTTGGCTCCATTTAGTGTTCCTTGTAGCAGCTCGGGAAGGTATCTTCTCCCCTGGGAACCACTGGCAGGGCAAGGGAGCAGTCTATTATCGCTATTACTATCAATATGATTTACAATATCTTTCTATTCCCAGGTGCCTGGTCGCAGATCCAGATCCCAGAGTCCCAAACTTATGTGCAAAAGTCTGGAGACTCCCTCCACTTTTCCTGCAAACCCACCGGGTTTCTCCTTCAGCAGCTACAGGATGAGCTGGGTCAGACAGGCCCCTGGGAAGGGACTGGAGTGGATCAGGGAAATACACCCAACTTCTACTACCATCAACTATGCACAGACCTTCAAGGGACACTTCACCATCTCCAGGAACAGCCCCACCAACCTGCTGTATCTGCAAATGACCAGCCTGAAATCCTAGGACACCGGTCAGTATTCCCTGTTCTGTTCATTCCCTCTTGGGCACCTGGCATTGGCTACTGTTGGAAGACAGGACACTGGGCTAGATGGACCTTTGGTATGACCCAGTCTGGCCGTTCTTATGTTCTTAAAATTTGTGGCGGACCGACACTAGGATTTTGTACACCATAATTTTGTTGCTGTTTGCGCAGACCACTGAATGGTGCTTCTGCAACACATCGTCTGTCCTGAACAATTAAAGACTGAACTGCAGTGCATAAACACATGCACTAGGGGACTAGATAAAGCTTTGGTTTTGCTTCCTGACTAATTTCAGGATCCTTCCTCTAGACCCGGTGGATCAACCTGAATTCTGCTGTTTAGGATCCTGCCCAAAGAAAAGACCAGACCACAAGAATATCTGGCATACCCACAAGTCTTTGCATTGAGGGGGAACCAAGGTGAAAATCTGAAATAGAGACAGCTGCCAAATCCAGCTGCCTATTAATAGCCTCTATTCTCCACGTGGCTAATTCAATCTCGGCATTTTAAGGCCCCCGTCAATGCTGCATTTAGGATTCCTTAGTGAATCTTAAGGTAGAGAAATATAATTCCCATTGTGCAAATCAGGAACAGTTTAAGTGAGCTGGGAGCCCAAGGCCAACTTTCGATAGTGACTTAAATTTAGGAGCCTAAATCCCAGAGACAGTGATTAGGATTTCGGTTCCCAAGTCATTTAGTTATCCCAAATCCGACTCCCTGGGGCTCCTCTGCCAATTCTCGCTGAATAATCTGTGTTGCTGAAAGACAGCACAGCCCCACTGCAGGGCTCATTCTGCACTGAAGATGATGGTGATGATTGAAATGACTGCAGCTTCCTTTCTTGCTTTCTCTCTTTTCTGCTCACTCCATTCTTCCTCAGTTTCTGCTTTGACAGCCCATTTCCGAAGCTATTCAGGACCGGGTTCCAAAATTGTGCTGGACTCCACACAAACACGTGGGACCGGATCCGATGTAGCTCCAAGCCACTCAAAAATCCCCTTGGGTTTCAATGGGATTTGGGTCAGAGCGCTACACACATTTACCCCCCTCTCCTGGAATCGGAGGGGAAGAAATGAGATCAGCAAGGGAAGGAGTTTGTGTGTGTTATAATGGGCGGGATATGCAAATCAGGGGGACAGTTTCCTGTTTAAATCTGATCCTCCCTCTGCCCAGGCTGCACCCAGAGAGACAATCTGCAGCCCCCTGGGTCTGTGCAGTGACCAGCCAGTCCCCTGAGAACTTTCACCTCCAGCACCAGGGAAAATGAGATTTTGGCTCCAGTTAGTGTTCCTTGCAGTGGCTTTGGAAGGTATTTCCTCCCCTCACACCCATTGGCGAGGCAGGGGAACAGTCTATTGTTGCTCTTAATACTAATGATAATTACATTATGTTTCTATTCCTAGGTGTCCGGTCCCAGGTGCAGCTGGTGGAGTCCGGAGGGGATGTGAAAAAGCCCGGAGACTCTCTCCGCCTCTCCTGCAAAGCCTCCGGCTTCACCTTCAGCAGCTCCTGGATGAGCTGGGTCAGACGGGCCCCTGGGAAGGGACTGGAGTGGATTGGGGAAATACACCCAACTTCAACTACCATCAACTATGCACAGCCCTTCAAGGGACGCTTACCATCTCCAGGGACAACTCCAACAACCTGCTGTATCTGCAGATGACCGGCCTGAAATCCGAGGACACCGCCCGGTATTGCTGTGCTAGGCACACAGTGAGCAGAAAGCTATTAAGCAGGAAGCAAAAACCCAGCTGAAATGGTAACAACTCTCTGCAGAGGGCAGCAGTGAATTAAAATTAAATACTGTTATAGTAAATTTTTTAAGGAGTCAATATTAAAGGGCATGTTTGTGCACATATCAGCATATAAGTATTTAGGGATTTCTATGTGTTTTAGTAACATGAGACAAATATTCTTTCAGATCTTGAATAGCCACGGGCATTACTGAGAATTTAGTGTGAAGTTAAATCCATGGCACTATGAATTGTGCTGAAATGGATAAGGTGTCCTGCACAGAGATGGGGTTAAGCAAATGCCTAAGTGCTTCCCTGAATGAAGACCTAAGAAATTGGTCTAGGGTCTAGATGAAATCACTAATTAATTTGCATCCTTGAAAATCATCCCCTGCCCTACTATCTCCCTTAAACTCTTTGGAATATCCCAACCCCAGACTGCTGTGGGAGTTTACATAACAATATTTGCAAGAGATTGCCCACACTTAAATATTGCTGAGCTGGGCCTCTGAGCACCCTGTACCCTGCCTGAGAAACAGTAGGTCCTCAACCCATTAGAGAGTTTCCTCCCGGTTTTCAAAGGAACCCAAAGCTGTGAGGTTTCCAACTCCCATGGGATTTGAGAATTTAAACTGCTTAAGTTAAGACCCTTTAAAAACTCCTCCCATATCAGAATGCATAAACACAGGGGCGGGGCTGAGCTTCTCAGGTCTGTGTATTATTGTTATTTTTTACCCAGCGTTCCCATGGAGACTTTCATTTAGCTTGCTGACACTTTTATCTGTATAATTCCCTATGTACAGTGGGGGTTGAAAACAATATTGACACCACGACGACGACGACGACGAGTGATACAACACTTCTGGGTAACTGAGTTTCTTACAGTTAGCCCCACTCAGAGCAGTGGGAGTTACTGTGTCAATCACAGTTACACACGGGCGTACAGACACCTGCCGGGTTATACTCCTAGGCTGGAGATTCTTTCAGGGTACCGCCTGTCCATTTTCACCATATGATTTAGCAGAGTTTAGCTCTGAGCTACAACAGTCAAAGCAGGCTGGGGGTATCCACACCCAACTCCCATTCATTTTAAGGTGCTAATCTAATCATAATTCTGTCTTGTCGTCCAGCAGTGCAAAAAAGAGTTTCAAACATAGGTGGTGGAACTAGAGGTGCTGCTTCAAGCCTGGCTTGAAGTGGTTTCCATCACATACAGGGTTTCCAGTTTGGTTCAATGTCTCTCAGCATCCGCACTATGCAAATTGTTCCAGAACCCCTGCTTTCAAAGGCTTGCCTCCTTCTTCTTAGAGAAGAAGAAAAAGACGGTTTCAGACATTAGTAATAGTACTAACCCTTAGCATTTATAGAGAGATTTCCATCAGGAGGTCTCAGAGCACTTCACAAAGGAGGGTCAGGTCAGGGTGTCTATCCCAAATTTACAGAGAGAAGTGACGTATCCAAGCAACCCTGCAGAACAAAGAAGAAAAAGCCCGTGTCCCATGGCCCAGTCTAGTGCTCTGTGCTCTAGGACACAGTGGCAAGGAACTCACAAACTGAGAACAGACAGAGCTCAGTGGCAGGTGAACAATCAATGGTGCATTTTGTCTGTCAGAGGCAGTGAGCATCCCTGGAGAGATCAGAGAGATTCTAACTCTCCTTCTCCAGCTGAATATCTTCTTCCTCTGAACCCGTCTCCCGGTGGCCTGAGTTTAATGAGGGTTGCGGTCTGTTGTGTGTTTTTTAAAGAGGGAAGATGCAAATTCAGTGTCTCGGAGCCCAGCATAAAATGGTGTCTTCTGGTTGGCAGAGTATGAAAAGAGAGCAGGCCAAGATCTTGGCATCTTTGCAGTAACCGTCAGAAACTCCTCCAGCGTCAGCAGCAGGATAATGTGGCTGAATCTTCTCTTTGCCCTACCAGCCCTTCCAGGTAATTCTCCCCTCCCTTGCCCCCAACATTGGCTGGAGACTCCAGGGAAGGTTATACATTCCTTCCCCAACCCAAAGCGCAGTGAAGTGAATGGGCATCTTTCCAACGGCTTCTGTGAGCTTTGGCTCAGGTCTTGTATTAACATGATTCTTAATAGCCTTTTTCCTTCTTCTTTTCCCCCTAGATGTGCGGTCCCAGGTTCTTCTGGTGGAGTCTGGAGGTGGAATTCAGAAGCCGGGGGGATCTCTCCTCGTCTCCTGCAAAGCCTCCAGGTTCACCTTCAGCAGTTACCACATGAGCTGGGTCTGTCAGGCGCCCGGGAAGGGCCTGGAGTGGGGCTCACGGATATACAACCCTGCTAATAGCTACTGCATGTTTGACAGCAATGTGGTTAAAGGGCCGTTCACCATCTCCAGAGACGACTCCAGCAGCCTGGTGTATCTGCAGATGAACAGCCTGAAAGCGGAGGACACCGCCCGGTGTCACTGTGTGAGAGACACAGCGATCAGGACCAGCTGCAGTGAATACAGAAACCTCCTCCTCGAATCCAACCAGCTCCCAGCACCCGCAGAGAGCCGCAGACACAGACACAGCAGAGCAGTTTAGACACCAAGAAACCGCCAATAATGGATCTGGGCTTCAGTCATCTCAAAATGCGCTTTGGCAATTAAAGACTCACTGTGCTGAGAGAATAGAGAGGACTTTACTTCGTGGTTGGCAATGCAGAACTAGAATCCATCTCAGTTGCTATTGATCATTAGCTTTCTGCCCTTCGACCTGCCTTGTGAACATGAACTAAGAGGAAGAAATGCCAGAGACATTATTTAAAGAGTCTGTTTGCCAGAAGCTGGGAATGGGTGACAGGGGATGGGTCACTGGATGATTCCCTGTTCTGTTCATTCCCTCTGGAGCACCTGGCATTGGCCACTGTCGGGAGACAGGACACTGGGCTAGATGGACCTTTGGTCTAACCCAGTCTGGCCGCTCTTATGTTCTTAACGCTCGTGGTGGAACCTCCCTAAAATTTTACACACCATAATTTCGTCACGATTTGCACAGACCTGCAGACCGCTGAATGGTCTTTTGCAGAACATTGTCTACCCTGAACAATTAAAGACTGAACTGCAATGCACAAGCACATGAGCTGAGGGACTAGTTAAAGGTTTGGATTTGCTTCCGGAGTAATTCCAGGATTCTTCCTATACACCTGGTGGATCAACCTGAATCCAGCTGTTTAGGATCCTGCCCAAAGAAAAGACCAAACCACAAGAATATCTGGCATACCCACAAGTCTTTGCAGTAAGGGGGAACCAAGGTGAAAAGCTGAAATAGAGACAGCTGCCAAATCCGGTTGCCTATTAATAGCCTCTATTCTCCACTTGGCTAATTCAAAGTCGGTATTTTAAGGCCCTCATCAACACTGCATTTAGGATTCATTAGTGAATCTTAAAGTAGAGAAATATAATTCCTGTTGGGTAAATCTGGAACAGCTTAAGTGAGCTGGGAGCCCAAGTCCAGCTCTTGACAGTGACTTAAATTTCAGAGCCTAAATCCCAGAGACAGTGATTAGGATTTAGGTTCCCAAATCATTTAGTTACCCCAAACCGACTCCATGGGGCTCCTCTGCCAATTCTCGCTGAATAATCTGTGTTGCATAAAGACATCACAGCCCCACTCCCTCAGTGCCCCACTGACGCTGCAGGGGTCATTCTGCACTGAAGATGATGGTGATGATTGAAAGGACTGCAGCTTCCTTTCTCGCTTTCTCTCTTTTCTGCTCACTCCCTTCGTCCTCTGATTCTGCTTTGACAGCCCCTTTCTGGAGCCATTCAGGACCAAGTTCCCATTGCGCTGGCTCCATACAAACACATGGGACCTGACCCAATGTAGATCCAAGCCACTCAAAAATCCCCTTGGGTTTCAATGGGATTTGGGTCAGACAGCTACACACATTCCCCCCTCCTGGAATCGGAGGACAAGAAAGGAGATCTCTGCAGGGAAGGAGTTTATTACGAGCGGGATATGTAAACCAGGGTGACAGTTTCCTCTTTAAATCTGTGCCTCTCTTAGCCCAGGCTACACCCGGAGAGACGATCCTCAGCTCCCTGAGTCTGTGCAGTGACCAGCCAGTCCCCTGAGAATGTTCCCCTCCAACATGCGGGAAAATGAGATTTTGGCTCCAGTTAGTGTTCCTTGCAGTGGCTTTGGAAGGTATTTTCTCCCCTCATACGCATTGACGGGGCAGGGGAACAGTCTATTATTGCTCTGAATATTAATGTGATGTATAATATCTTTCTATTCCCAGGTGCCCTGTCCCAGGTGCAGCTGGTGGAGTCCGGAGGGGATGTGAAGAAGCCCGGAGACTCTCTCCGCCTCTCCTGCAAAGCCTCTGGGTTCTCCTTCAGCAGCTATCACATGAGCTGAGTCGAACGGGCTCCCAGAAAGGGGCTGGAGTGGGTCTTACTCATTTATTATGATGGGAGGCAACGGTATTACGCAGACTCAGTGAAAGGCCGATTCACCATCTCCAGGGAC
Source organism: Eretmochelys imbricata (assembly GCF_965152235.1). Taxonomy (NCBI): domain Eukaryota; kingdom Metazoa; phylum Chordata; order Testudines; family Cheloniidae; genus Eretmochelys; species Eretmochelys imbricata. Next base: position 40,456,849 of record NC_135584.1, on the reverse strand, counting down.
AACCCCAACAACCTGCTGTATCTGCAAATGACCGGCCTGAGGGCCGAAGACACTGCCCCGTATCACTGTGCGAGAGACACAGGGCGGGGAAGCCGATCTGAGCTCAGACAAAAACCTGCCCTGGCTGTCTGAGGACAAAAAGAACGAGGAGGACTTGTGGCACCTTAAAGACTAACAAATTTATTTGAGCATAAGCTTTCGTGGGCTAAAACCCACTATCTCCGATGCATGGAGTGGAAAATACAGTATATTGACACACAGAGAACATGAGAAAGTGGGTGTTGCCATACTCTCCGCTGGGGGCGCTGCAGCTCTGTATCTCACAGCGCAGAGACAGTGAGCGTGAAAACTCCTGTCCTCAGGGTCTTTCCGTGGCTCTCGCACACACAAATGCAGACACAGACACACCGCACTGTAAGAAAAGGGTCAGGCCTCCAATTTCCCTTCCCCCAATACACTCCCTGCTCCTCACTGCGCTGCTCCCCGCCTTTCCTCACCCCACTCCACCTCCTAATACCCCAGACTGAGAGAACCAACATTAAAGTGTATGAAAAAACATTATTTAACCCCCCAACTCCTTTAACAGCCAGGCTGAGGATTTCCAAGCTGCCCTACAGATATGGACACATCATTCCTATTATAATCCTTCAGGGACTTTAGAAAACCTCAGCCTCTGGGATTCAGGAGACTCAAGTCCCTGCTCTAGTGAGTCTTGTATTACTGATAGCTAGTGCAACAACCTTGCAACTCCCACGTCCCCTTGGGAGCTTCGCCCTTAATATATAAATTCAGAGACCCATCCCTAAAAAGTTCATCTTATATAACTACACTTTTACAAAACAATCTCTGCAAAGGGTCACCCATCCCTAAAGGAAACGGAGCCTGGCATCTGAGCGCACTGCCTCTCACCTGGGAGATAACACTCACTGCCTGACTGAGCAGCGTCCCGCACCATGGAGACTCTTGGGCTGCGACTCTCACAACAACAGAGGGGATCCTGACCCACACATTGCCCTATTTAAGGTGCTGGCAGAATAATAATAAATAATAATTCGGTCTTCTAGTCCATCATTGATAGAAAGAGTTTAATAGACTTTCTCCAATTCTCCAAGAAGAAGTTTTCAGACATGAGCAGTAATAACAACCCCTAGCTATTCTGTAGTGGCTTTCATTCATAGACCTCAAAGCACTGAGAAAGGAAGCTGAATATCATTTCCCGCACACTTCAGAGAAATACAAATTCAGGCATCGGGAGTGTAATTTCTTGCCCAAGGTCACCCATCAGACGAGTAACAAAGTCAGGAATAATCCGCTGGATTCTCGAGTACCAGGATAATGTGCCCACACAAGATCATGCTGCTCCAAGGGTCTCACAAGAACAGAGGGACAAGCAGACAGAACATAGTGGAAGCTTTAAGCTGTCAGGGGATAGGAGGGAAGGTTCTCTCATGGATCAGTAACTGGCTAAAAGACAGGAAACAAAGGGTAGGAATAAATGGTCAGTTTTCAGAATGGGAAGGGGTAAATAGTGATGTCCCCCAGGGCTCTGTACTGAGCCCAGTTCTATTCAGCACATTCATAAATGTTCTGGAAAAGGGGGTAAACAGTGAGGTGGCAACCTTTGCAGATGGTACAAAACTACTCAAGATAGTTAAGACCCAGGCAGACTGCGAAGAGCTACAAAAGCAGTGGTTACCCCCTAGTTGATCACGATCAACTGGTCGATCCTAGAGGATCTTCCAGTTGATTGGAATCTCCGGCAGCACAGCGGGTTGCCACGAAGACAGACTCCCTGCCTACCTCTGCCCCACGCCGCTCCCAGAAGCGGCCAGCACGGCCCGTGGCCCAGGAGGTGGGGGGGCAGGGGGAATCTCCCTCCGCACACTGCTCCTACCTGCAAGCACCAACTCCGCAGCTCCCATTTGTTGGGAATGGGGATCTGTGGCCAACAGGGCAGTGCTTGCAGAGAGGGGCAACATGCGGAGCCATGTGCCACCCCCCTTACCCCCACCCCAGGGACCACAGGAGTGTGTTGGCCATTTCCAGGAGTAGTGTGGGACCCAGGTAGGCAGGGAGCCTGCCTTAGCTGCTGGGGGTAAATGCTGCCTGACAGGAGTCTGCACTCCAAGCCCCAGCCCTGAGCTCCCTCCTGGAGCCAGCACCCCATGACCTAGGTATGGGCAAACTATGGCCCGGGGGCCACATCCGGCCCTTCAGACATTTTAATCCGGACATTGAGCTCCTGCCAGGAAATGGGGTGTGCCATGGCTTCATGTGGCTCCTGGAAGCAGCAGCATGTTCCCCCTCTGGCCCCCATGAGTAGAGGTAGCCAGGGGGTTCCACACACTGCCCCTGCTCCAAACAGTGCCCCTGAAGCTCTCATTGGCTGGCAACCATGGCCAATGGGAGCTGCAGGGGCGGTGCCTGTGGATGGGGCAGCGTGCAGACCCACCTGGCTGCACCTTCGCTTAGGAGATGGAGACTGGACATGCCGCTGCTTCTGGGAGATGCTTGAGGTAAGCACCGCCTGGAGCCTGCACACCTCACTGCCTGCAGCATCCCAACCCTGTGCCCCATCCTAGATACCCCTCCCACCCTCCAAACACCTCAGTCCCACCCTCCTGCAACCCAGAGACTGCACCCCCAGCTGGAGCCCTCACCCCCCCTCCCACACCCTGAACTCCTCATTTCTGGCCCCACCCCAGAGCCCAGCACCTACAGCTGGAGCACTCACCCCCTCCTGCATCCCAACCCCAATTTCATGAGCATTCGTGGCCCATCATACAATTTCCATACCCAAATATGGGCCTGGGACAAAATATTTGCCCACCCCTGCCATACCCCCTCGTACACCCCAAGCTCCTGCCCTAACTCCGCTTTCTATGTCCCATCCTCAGGCTCAAAGGGTACTGACTGGTGCTTTGATGAGCCAATGTCCTTACTAATCGTCTGCAAGATCCTTCATTCTTTACTCCCACCACCGGTCCCAGTTAAATCAATGGGGTTACACACACGGGGAATAAAGCCCACAGGATTTCATTATTTCATGCCTGCATACGGATCTGCACAGGAATATTTCACTAGTCTTATTGCTCACCGGGGTGTGTCATTCAATCAGAATTGCTGATCCTCTGTAGGAATCATCCTCATTAGCTCTGGCTCTATGATAACTCCCTTCCCTGTTTTGCAAAAACCTTCATGGAAATTTCAAGCCATCGCGGCAGAATTGTTGGGACTCAGGTGTGTGTACACAAGGCGTCACACAGCGAACACGGGACTAACCAGCCGGTGGTTCTGGGTTTGTTCGTTTGTTTCTCTGACTTTCATGGGCTTCCCATCAGTCTGTAGCAGGGCTGGAGTATTTACAGCGCACTGCCCACAACAACGCATCATGACTCAAGTTACCCAGCTCAGAAACCAGTCACATTTCCCATGGTAAGGAGAATCCACCCGACGTATGGCTGGAAATCTTCCGGGGCGGTACTGAAAACACCCCCGGTCATTGCCATGATCTTAGGAGCAGGACCAGGTGAAGAGACACTCCTCTGTTTTAGGCCCTCTCATGGCCACATCACATGGCATCTGGGGACCTCCTGATCTTTCATGAGTTTGTCCTCAAAAACAGCGCTGTGAGGCAGGAAAGGGCTGGAGTGTCCGAGGTGCGGGTGGGGGCCTGAAACACAAGGGGACACATTACACTTGCCCAGGGTAACCCAGGGAGTCTGTGGAGGAAAAGGAGGATGGATCCCCATGCCCGTAACCCCAGCCTGGATCCCGAACCACTGACGTCTGACTGCGCCTCCCTGAATCCCCAAAACGAGGTTTTCAGAAGGCGCTCTTAGGGAGCTTGTCTCTCTTAAAAGGAGGGGGATATGCAAATAGGAGTGACAGGTTCCTGTTTAAATCTGTCCCTCTCTATGGCCAGGCTGCAGCCGGAGGGACAATCCGCAGCTCCTGGGTCTCTGCACTTGCCGGTCAATCGCCTGAAAACTTTCCCCAACAACAATGCGGAAAATGACACTTTGGCTCCATTTGGTTTTCTTTGCAGCGGCTCTGGAAGGTAATTTATCCCCCATTAATACACAGGAGGGGTCGGGTATCTGGGACTATGGCGGCTGATATCGATGTAAGGTGGGACACTTCTTTCTTCTGTCGTCTCCCACCGATTGATGTACAAAGTGCCCCGTGTGGCTGGTTCTCCCACTGTTCCCTGTTCACTTGCCATTGAACCCGGGGCTAATGACTGGTTTCATGTGGTGACTGATCTTTAATTCCAACCTGCCATTTCCCTTCTCCCCCAGGGGCCCGCTCGCAGGTGGTTCTGACCCAGTCGGGGCCAGCGCTGAAGAAGCCCGGAGAGTCCCAGAAACTGCAATGTGCCACCAGCGGGTTCACTCTTCGCAGCACCAGGATGGGCTGGATCAGGCAGGAGCCGGGACAGGGGCTGGAGTGGCTGGCTGACTATTACAGTGAGGGAAGCAAGTACTACGCCTCCTCCGTCCAGGGCCGGTTCACAGCCTCCAAGGACAGCACCAACTTCTCCCTGCAAATGACCGGCCTGAGAGCGGAGGACACCGCCGTGTATTCCTGCGCCAGAGACACAGCGAGGGGAAGCGAGTCTGAGCTCAGCCAAAAACCTCCCCCTGCAGTAACAGCGCGACGTGTCCGCTGCTGAGGCCGCGAACCAGCCCCCGACTGCCCGGGACAGGCGATGAGAGCAGCCCGGAGAAAGTCTCCCAGCCTAGAAATACTTGCAGACTGGTGCGGTTTCAGAATCGGTTTGACTCACTCCCCCTGGAACCCCTCTGAGCATCAGACAGGGTGCTGGAAAGATTTATTCTCTCTCCCTTTTTCTTCGATTCCAGACACACAAAGCTGTAGCTCACGAAAGCTTATGCTCAAATAAATTGGTTAGTCTCTAAGGTGCCACAAGTCCTCCTTTTCTTTTTACAAACAAAACAGTGATGCATGCAGAAAAATACACAAACACACATAAGCACATACAGGCAATCACTGCTGCACAAAAACACAAACAGAGACAGCATGGAAACACACATACAAACACATAAATATACACAATCACTCAAAAAACAAACACACACCTGAACACAAAAAGCAAGCTCAGAGAAACAAACAAACTCTTCCTTACACCAATATATACACATAAACACACACACAAACAGATTAGTCTTTTAAGATGCAGAAAACTCTCACACAAACACATATAAACACAAACACACAAAAAGCTGTCCCGTTGAAGTCATGCACTAGACTCATGGGACCTGGGTTCTGTTATCACCTCTACCAGGGAATTACTGGGCGACCTTGGGCCTGTCACTTTACCCCCACCTCCCCAGTCGCAGGATAAGGTCTGGTCGTTTTAAGGTTAAGATAAGTGCAACTGTGTCTTAGTAGGTCACAACTGAAAATGCCAAATACAGGTTGAACTGCTGAGAAACAGGGCAAACACAACCCCAAACTGGTGGTTATTCTTTTATAAGATATACCAAAGCAGCCACAAAAGTAAATTCCTGGTTTACTACAGTGGGTAACAAGAAAACATAAAGGCAGTTTCCTCAGTTTACAGCTCTTATATCACCACCAAAAAACACTAGGTTCAGAGATGAGTGGTTTTTTACAACCCGTCTCATCAAATAATAGGTTCTTCAGATCGCAAAGGACCAGCCACACACCCAGGTCAATATACAACTTTGATCTCACCACAAAACCATGCTGATGCCAATCTCTTAGTTTCTCAAATCTGAAAGAAAGAAAGAAAGAAAGAAAGAAAGAAAGAAAGAAAGAAAGAAAGAAAGAAAGAAAGAAAGAAAGAAAGAAAGAAAGAAAGAAAGAAAGAAAGGTGAGAGTTACAATTGTTTAAAGGAATCAATGACATCCAGAAATGGCAAAGTTCTTGGTTCAGGCTTGTAGCAGTGATGGAGTAACCTGCTGGCTTAAGTCAAGTCTCTGGAGCACATCCCCAGCTGCGATGGGTCATTCAGTCCTTTGTTCAGAGCTTCCATTTGTAGCAAAGTCCCTCCAGAGGTAAGAAGCAGGACTGAAGACCAAATGGAGAAGATGGAGCTGCCTTTTATAGTCATTTGCCATGCGGCCTGTGCTTCCTTTGTTTCAAACACAAGCTGCCCAGCACGTGGCTGGGAAGCCTCAGGACTAGTCTACACTGGCAACGTTAAAATGCTGCCATGGCAGCGCTTTATGGTGGCTTGTGTGGTCATGGCACAGCGCTGGGGGAGAGCTCTCCCAGGGCTCTAAAAAATCCACCTTCAGGAGAAACCCCTGAGCAAGAAAGTTGCAGGGCTGTGAAGTACCAGTGTAGACAAGCCCTTAGAGTTCTGACCATGGGCATGTCCCTGCCTGCCTTGCTGAGTCACAAGGTGCATCTGCCTTCTCTCAATGGGTCAGTTGTATTGCTGAGGGTCCTTCATGGGCCATCCAGCAGGCTACGCAGTGCTGATGCCAAACTGTCTGGGATGTCACCAGAAGCATAGCACAAGTTTGAAATACATACATACAGACATAGCTATAACTCATAAGACAAAGGTGATACAAACATATAAACAAGATCATCATACCTGCCAAATTATAGCATTTTTGCAGATATCTTACATGGCATATCTGGCTGTGACTGGCATCCCAGTGGGGGATAGCTATGGTCACTCCACTGGGGTGAACTGCAAAGAAAGGGGCAGACAATCCCCATAAAGCAGGAGGATATTCCAATACGTATAACTTCACATACAAAAATGATACCTGCATATAGATAGCATAATTATAATCAGCAAATCATAACCTTTTCACAGACACCTCACTCGACAACCTTGATACAATATTTGCTGCAAATATACAACAGTAGTTGCAACAACGATCCAAATGGTCCTATTCTAATCAGAGAATGTCACAAGAAGTGTTCAGGTCAGGGTTCGAATTTATCATTAGGGTGAGGACTAGGTTTGGGAGTCAGGGAAGGGGATACAGAAGATGTGACTTTGACCGACATAAATTCAGCAAGGAACCTCAGATGCAATCATGCTCGGAGCCCTGCTGTGAGAAGGTCGTCCCTTTCCTCCTGTTGGGCAGGCAGGGGTTGGGGGAGTCCGGAGGGGCTGTGAGCGACTACAATGTGGGGATTTGACTCCCACTTGACCTGCATTTTATTACGCTCCCGGTGTCTATGGGTATGAACTAGTACATGGTCACCAGGCCTGAGGAGAGCCCCACTGGACTTGCGATCCTAAGTCCTTTTCCTGCTTTGGGCTGTGTCTTTAGTTTCATTGAGAGCAACTTCACAGGCTACCTTCAGCCTGTCATGGTGACCTTTGACCCAATCATCCAAACTGTTCACCTCATCCTTAGAAAAGACTTCTTGATGCTTCTGTGGTAACGCCATTAAGTTAGCCACCTGTGTAGGCATCAGCCCCTGGCGTGCTGCGTGAACTGGAACTGGCAGTCGCTCACCACGTCTTTCTCGAGGAAAGGGAACTCGTCCTCCCTTCTCCCTCCTTGTCACCCGCAGCTCATTTCCATACTCCTCAAATGTTACCTTCAGACGAGAAACCACTCGCGCAGGCCAATGCACCTCTGCAGTGCTGTTTTGAGGCTGCAACTCCACAGACTTCAAACTTGAGTTTAGAAGACTCACTGGTCCTCTTCCTTTGATGGCATTAGTCAGACATTGGCTGGCTGGAGCCCATTCGGTAGGTTTACCCCAGATGTAGGCTCTACAAGAGCTCCATATCCATTGGTATTTCCTAGGACCCAGCAGATTTCATCAAGGATCCTCCCTCTCCGAGGAGGAACAACACTCTTCTGTTTTCTGTCCACTTTAACATTTCCAATCTGCCCCGCAGGGCCCAGTCAATGGTTTTGTCTCTCTGCTCGAGCCAGTACTCGACTCAGCACAGCATTCTTCTCGGGGTGCCCATGGCAATTTATCCTCCTGGTTCCTTCTACTGGAAACAGTAACTCCTTTAGCTCACTAATGATGTTCATCCCTAGAATCCCTGGGACTCCTTCTCCCACATGGCTCCCTTCAGCGGCTTTGTCTTTCAGGATGAAGATGCATTTCCCTGGCAGAGTCTGACCCATGTAGTCTATGTCTGCTTCGAGGCATCCCACCACTGGGATTGCCAGTCCATTAACTACTGTTAGACATAGAAACTGTGTGCTGTGCATGGTCAGCTCCTGGTCTTTCAAATAATTTTGAAAATGTGACTCAGTCATGGTGGTGACTTCTGAGCCAGTATCTAACAAACATCTGGTTTCCACCCCTGCTATACATACTTCAGCAGTTAGACAGTCTCCAAATGCTCACTTACGGAACTTGCTAGATATGCTGGCGCTGCCCGTGTCCCTTTCAACACTGTATGCAGAGTGATTTTCCACAAGGACAGGCCGAGGAATCCTTCTGCCGCTGCTTGGGCTTCTATTGTAGATGGACCACTTGCTCCTGGTGCCCCATTGGTTTCCAGTGCCTGGGACTCTCTTCTCCTTCTCCGTGGACATTCTCGGCTAGTATGCCCTGGCCTTTCACAAGGGTAACAAGTGTGCCTTCCCTGCTCATCCTGCAGTGGGGGTCTTCAGGATCCTGGTGTCCTTGGTACTTTGGCATTTTAGTGGAGGTTTTTCCTTTCATCACCTCAGTCATCACTTTCAGCTGTTGGACTGCCAGTTTTTGGACAGCTTCACTTAATCTTTCCAGTGTTAACTGTGTTTGGGGCAGGGTCTTTTCCCCAGCACTTGCATTCACTAGGCCCCCACTTCGTGTACAGGACTTAGGCTTGGCCATCTCTGCCACAGGAACTTCCTCTTCTTCCCACCACATAATGACATCCAGCCTGAGTTAATGGAACTTCTGACTGGGCTCTTCCTTAAACCGCCTTCTAATTTCATGGTGGAAGGAATCATCCTGGAGCCCCAGCACCAACTGCTCTTTCAGAACCATATCTGGGTCTGGAACCCCTCCACTTTTCTCATTCTCTCCTGGAGCTCATATGCATATGCCCAGACAGTTTCACCAGGCTCCTGCTTGCTCTCAAATAACTCCTAAATCGGTTCCAATAGGGACCTTTGTGACAGATTAAGTTACCAATCTGCCTGAGGTATTAGGTGATCAGGCTGAGGCCACAGGATCGTTAGGGGAGGAGATGACAGAGGACACCAAGTGATTGAGTTTAAAGCTTTATTAATAAAATAAAGTAAAATAACAGTGGAGTGTGCTGGGGGTTCCCCACATCACTCAGAGGAAAGAAGGAAGCGATAATGCCCCAGCCCTAATCCACTTTCATACTCATACCTGCACTACCCGAGCCCGGCCAAGCCCGGGTGTAATGTACGAAGAAGCGGGGGGACAGGTGGATGGGAATTGTGTCCTGTGCACATGTCGTCCAGGGTCCGCTGTTGATCGCCAACTTGCTTAAGCTCTCGGGAAGGTTTTAAGTCCTGGGTTCTTCTAGGGGCATTTCATCCAGGGATCTTTGTCTGCTGTGCTCTTTGTATCAGCCCAAACCAGCCTTCCAAGGCTTCCTTAGCTTCCCCAAAACACTTCAGCTTCAGGGTTGTTATGTTCCCATTTGCTGACCTTTGCATTCTCACTAGTTTTTGCAATCCCCTGCAGTCTTTTTCAGTTTACTGCTCTGTTCTCACATCTGGTTGGGATTGGAATCCAGGCCCCCATCTTTTTTGGCATCAGAGAGTCTGCTTGGGTGCATTGGCCTTGAGTGGCTGGAGTCAGCTTCTTTTCTTTGGCCCTATCAGGATCGCCAGGTTAACCCGTTCCTTTCTCCCTTCCTCCCCTTTTGGCCTCTCGCAACCTGCACAGGAATCTTTCACTCCACACTCACGCCTTCAACGCCTCCCAAAATCCTTTGCCATGCATATGCCTATATAGGTCAGCGATATGCAATGCTGCTGCTTACCCAGAAGACCTCATGGGGGGCAATTTTATAGTGACTGGGACATTCCCATGAGGCTATTTTATTGTGACTGTGACATCTTGTCTCCGTACACTTCTAGGAGGAGTTCAAATACCTTTTCCACATCTTTCCTGTCTGCCATTGCCATGAGCTTAACCGTGACCTTGGCCCTGGCCCTTGAGGTGTTCCTCTATGAAGCCCGTATGATCCTCTTCAGGTGCTCTTAGCACACGCAGAGTTGCCTTCACAGACTTGACTCACTCCTCTCCTGTAATGTCTCCCGGTCTTGTTGGGAAGCCACCAAACTCTGTGACTTTCTGCTCCCATAGGACATAAATAGTAGGGGGTTTCTGAGCTTCTGCTGCCTGATGGTCTATTACTGCCTTAGCCAGTGATACGGCTTCTCCCTGTTCTGTTCTAGCTTGTTGTAATGCCTCAGCTTGGTCTGATCATCTGCGCACAAGTTCAGCAAAGTGGGCCCATAGTTCTTCAATTCCAGCCATAGTCGGGTTCTTGAGCAGGCCTGGACACTGCTGTCAGAACTCAACCAGGAAACCAGCGGGGTGGACCCTGTGGATAGGATCCTGTTCGTGATGCCAATTCTGTAAGCGGGGGAATGGTCCAGCTACTGTGGGGAACTTTCCTGGCTTATACACTACCCTGGTGAAATGGGCTAGTGAAAGGATTTGAGTCCTCACTCCAAATACCTTTACCCCCTTAGCTTGGCCCCACTCTGAAGGACCCAGGCAATTCCAGCTCACACAGAGGACGGGACCCCTCTTGCCGAGTTTACAATCTGAGTGTAAATGGGAAGTGGAGTGGGAATGGAAATATAAACAGGAATATAAATATCAACCGTGCACAATAATTTTCCTTCACTGTTGCCTGAATCCTCCCTCGACTCTCCCCTGAGGAACAACACCCAGACACCACGCTCTTGGCACACGAATGTCAGGGCGGCTTCACTGCAAAACTTAACTCTATCCTCAGACTCGCCCCCTCACCCCCCAGCTTCTCCCACCTGCACCCACAGGCGGGCCCCCAGACCTGCTCCAAAGCACGAGCCAGGCTTGCTCAGATCACGTTCCTAGTGCTATGGATCATTTCAAGGTAAACCGGTCACTGCCGGGAAGGGAAGGGAAGGGAAGGGAAGGGAAGGGAAGGGAAGGGAAGGGAAGGGAAGGGAAGGGAAGGGAAGGGAAGGGAAGGGAAGGGAAAGGAAAGGGGCTTCCCTCCCAAATCCTTCCCAGCGCCATGGGAAATCTTCCATCTCCAGCGGGTGGCCCAGCCCAATGGATCCCTGAGACAAGACTTCGCGCCTCCCCCCACCGGACCCTGACCCCCCTGACCGGACGTTGCATGGCCCTTATGCTTGTGGAACCGGGCTCCAGACGTGAGTCCCCCCAATCCCCAATATCAGGTCAAAAGAGCCAGACCCTCAGTTCCCATGCGAAGAAATACAGTCACTGCAGGGAGCTGTTCATTCCTCCCAGGGTCCGAAAGTGTCAGGAGGACCCCAGAGCCCTGTGCCCGGCGCTGCACAGACACACAGGACGGGACACTCTGACTCCTGCACCCGGAGCCCAAGGGCGAGTCAATCCGATCACTGAGAGCAGGAGTGTGTGTCTCTTATAAAGCGGGGCATGCAAATGAGGGAGACAGTTTCCTGGTTAAATCTGAGCCTCCCTCTGCCCAGGCTGCACCCGGAGACACAATCTGCAGCCCCCTGGCTCTGTGCAGTCACCAGCCAGTCCCCTGAGAACTTTCCCCTCCAGCACACGGAAAAATGGGATTTTTGCTCCTTGTCATTGTCGCTCTAGCAGCTCTGGAAGGTATTTTCCTCCTCTGAAGACCTGGCAGAGTTAGAAGAATATTGTGTTCTCGCTGTTTTTATACCGATATTAATGGCCGGTCTTTATTCCCAGGTGTCTGGTCCCAGACGCTGGTGGAGTCCGGAGGGGATGTGAAAAAGCCCGGAGACTCTCTCCGCCTCTCCTGCAAAGCCTCCGGCTTCACCTTCAGCAGCTACGACATGAGCTCGGTCCGCCAGGCTCCCGGGAAGGGACTGGAATGGGTCGCTCTTATATACACCGTTGGGAGTACTTACTATCTCGATTCAGTGAAAGGGCGATTCACCATCTCCAGGGATAATGCCAAGAGTGAGCTGTATCTGCAAATGACCGGCCTGAAGCCCGAGGACACCGCCCGCTATTACTGTGCGAGAGACACAGTGACACCAAACCGGTTTGTGATCGCACAAAAACCCAGGCTGCGGAATCGCCCTTCTCCCGGCGGCCGCGCGGGGGCAGCAGCGACACCCCCCGCTTCGGGCTCGGGCAGGAGACCCGGCCCCCGGGGGAACGGGACACAAACCTCCCGCCAGTTTAACCCTTCCGTTCCCGGGAAATGTGCCTCCCCTTCCTGCCCAGAGCCCCGCTGGGCCTGGGGTTCAGAGATCCCTCTCTTAATCTGTGAACTCCAATCCGGAGTGAGTCCTGTTCTGAATCACTCTCCCCTCACAGACCTGGCACCTTGGCTCTCCCGGGCCCACCTCGGTGTCAGACTCACAGGCCAGCGTCTGTCAGTGTAAAGGGGACAAGCGCGCTGGGGTTCGCATCAGACCCAACGGATGGAGCGAATTGCTCCTGGGGCCAAATCCTCCGCTAGTGTAAAGTCACCGCAACTGCTTTCACTAGACTCGAGTTACTCCTAAATTTACACCAGGGATGTTTATGGCATTAATGCAAGGAAGGTAATTAGTTAATTATAACCGATGTGGGACCCCTCCCCGTGGCATCTCTGCCCTTCACAAACGTTTATTGCCTTTATCCCCACAACGCCGCTGCGAGGCCGGGGAACTATCACAGCCCCAGCTTCAAAAAGTGGGACTGAGGCAGAGAGAGATGGAGCCTGGGATATGGCAAAGGGCCATTCAGAGTCCGGGCGGGGCTGTGGGGCAGACAGGGCCGGCTCTCGGTTTTGTGCTGCCCCAAGCAAAAAAATTTTGGCTTCTCCCCCTTTTTTTGGCTTTTACATGTTTGCACTTTGCAATTTTGTTTTCGTTTGACTGTTTAAAATTTTAAAAAATGAAAAGAGAATTTGTAGTTAGTGAAATAAAACAATTTCCTACTAGTGTACTCATTAACACCAGCACCCCAGCAAAGGAGCTTCCACTCCTCCCCTTGGAGCCACCAAAGCCTGGTGAAAATGGAGAGATGGACCAGCTGCTGCTTCCCCCATCCCCTGGGCCAGTGACCCTGCCAAAGAAGGAAATTCAGCTGATTTGGCAAATCCATGCTGGCTGGTCCTCGTCATCCACCAGGAGCTTACAAATGCATTGTTTAGTCATTTGTTCCAGTCCCTTTCCAGGATCAAAGTTGGGCTGACTGGTGCTTCATTGGACCTCTTCCTAAAGATGGCAAATGTCAAACCTTTCTCCAGTCCTCTGGACCTAACTGGAGGAAAGGAACAAGTGGTCCAGGGGCATCCAAAGCCAGGCCCCTGCATTTGCTCATTTAAGACCCACAAAAGGGTACCTGGCCATGCACCTTCAGCCAAACTCCACCAGCATGGAGCCCCATGGAGCCCCCAGGGCTTGGAGGGCAGAGCTGAGTCCCGCAGTGCCAGAACAGCCAGGGAGCAGGGATAGTGCTCAGAGCCTGGGCCGGGCTGGTGTCAAGACATCCGATGCTGGACCAGTCCCAGGCAAGTTGGCCCAGACGGGGGTGGGAAGCAGCTTTGGACTGGTCAGTCCCGAGTCCAGGGGCAGCTCTGTGCGCCAGGCCAGCTTTTTGCAGTGAAGTCTGGCTCAGCAGGGCCCGAGGAGGCCACTCAGCCCATGCCATGGGTGGCGTCTCCTCCTCTCAGGGGTGGCTCCGGCCCGGCCCCTCCCTCTGCCTCTGCCATGGTGGCTCACTGGTAGAGCCAGCTATAGGTTTTTTGCCACCCCGAGCATGTAAGCTTGCTTTGCTGGTGCCTAGAGCTGGTCCTGGGGGCAGAGATCACCCAGCACCAGAATAAACCCCACACCACTGAGCCTGGGAATGTGGCACCGCCGGGACTTTCCAAAGAGACTAGAGCATTTTTTTTCATCCATTTGACAGCTGGAAATCACAGCCCCAGTGTAAACAGTGCAGCTCAGGATCCTGCCCACAATAAAGTTCCACAATGTCACAGTCACCATGGAGATAAAAGACCCCGCCCCGCAGCCCCCTTTGACATCACAGCCCAGCGCTGGCCCACCGGGCATTGGGGACAGTCACGTGGCTAAGGGCTGTGGACAGGAACACGGTGGGATTTAATGGGGTCGCTCAGGGGGAGGCGGCTGCTGAGGGAGAAGCAGAGGCCCGAGGGTGGGGGGCCAGGGGGGCCCTAGGGTCACAGAGCGCAGCTCCCACTGGGTGAGATACGGCCCCGGACTCCCCAAAGTCTCGCCTAGTGTTAGTTTCGAGGTAGGGATGAAGGTTGAGGGCTAATATTAAAACTTAGGTTAGAATTTACATTCAGGGTTAAAACTGCACCCTGGGTAAAGTCCGGATTGGGGCTGTAAGTAAGATATTCATGTAGTTTTCCGGTTCAGACATATATGAAGGTGGCTTTTATCATCAGGGTCACGGTTAGCTGGGGGAGCTAGAGGAGGGATAAAGAAGATGCCAGTTTCTCTGTGAGTTCAATCCTTGAGGGGGCCATTTAGGGATCTGGGGCAAAAATTGGGGATTGGTCCTGCTTTGAGCAGGGGGTTGGACTAGATGACCTCTTAAGGTCCCTTCCAACCCTGATATTCTATGATTCTATGATTCAATCCTTATGGTGAAGTAGGAAGCTCCGACTGAGACAGGGGTTAAGTGCCACAGAGAGAAAGCGCCGCCTCTTCTCTCAGCCCCACACAAAGGAACTGAGTTCGGGTTAGGAAATGGCGGGTGTCTCTTATAAGGAGAGAGATATGCAAATGAGGGTGAGAGTTTCCTGTTTAAATCTGTCCCTCTCTCTGCCCAGGCTGCACCCGGAGACACAATCCGCAGCCCCCCGGGTCTCTGCAGTCACCAGCCACTCCGCGGAGAACTTTCCCCTTCAGCACCCGAGGAAATAAAGCTTTGGTTGTAC
This sequence comes from Eretmochelys imbricata, assembly GCF_965152235.1. NCBI lineage: Eukaryota > Metazoa > Chordata > Testudines > Cheloniidae > Eretmochelys > Eretmochelys imbricata. The sequence goes on along the minus strand of NC_135584.1, from coordinate 40,441,814 downwards.
CTGGTTCTCACTGCAGCATCTCCGGAAGGTCCATTCTCCCTTTCCATGGGTTGGATGTACTGGGGAGGCGGGGGAGTATTGTGCTATTTCCCGAGGTACTCATGTTCCCCATAATTAATTGCTATTCCCAGGTGCCCAGTCCCAGCTGCAGCTGGTGGAGTCCGGAGGGGATGTGAAGAAGCCCGGAGACTCTCTCCGCCTCTCCTGCAAAGCCTCCGGGTTCAGCAGCTACTGGATGAGCTGGGTCCGACAGGCTCCGGGAAGGGGCTGGAGTGGGTCGCCCAGACTCAGGGCTGCAGCATAGACTACAGTGACTAGGTAAAAGGGCGATTCACCGTCTCCAGAGATGACCGCAACAACCTGCTGTACCTGCAAATGACCGGCCTGAAGCCCGAGGACACCGCCCGGTCTCACTGAGCAAGAGACACAGCGAGGGGAATCCCGACCGGGCTCACACAAAAACCCGAGCGGCAGAACCGCCCTTCTCCCGTGCGCCGCGCGGGGGCAGCACTTCCACAGACAGCCCAGCCCTGGGCACAGGAACGGGACCTACAGCCAGAGTGAAAAACAAATCCGTGCTCAGGTTTCAGAGCTCAATATCCATCTATAGAGCCATAGACTCCTGAGACTGGAAGGGACCTCGGGAGGTCATCTCGTCCCGCCCCCTGCACTCATGGCAGGATTCAGTATTATCTAGACCATCTCTGGCAGGTGTTTGTCCAACCTGCTCTTAAAAATCTTCCCTGATGGAGATTCCACAACCTCCCTGGAAATTGATTCCAGTGCTTAAGCACCCTGCCAGTTAGGAAGTTTTTCCTAACGTCAAACCTCCCTTGATTCAATTTAAGCCCATTGCTTCTTGTCCTATCCTCAGAACTTAAAGAGAATAATTTGTCTCCATCCTCTATGTACTCCACCTTTTATGTACTTGCAAACTGTTATCACATCCTAGCAACCGGATGAATGTAACACAAACCTCCCTCAGTTTTAACCCTTCCGTTCCCTGACAGTATGTCTCCCCTTCCTTCCCAGAGCCCTGCTGGGTGCAGAGATCCCTCATTTCATCTGTGAACCCCAATTCGGAGTGAGTCCTGTTCTGAATCACTCTCCCCTCGGAGACCTGGTGCCTTGGCTCTCTTGGGGCCCATCTCTGTGTCAGACTCACAGGACCCCTCCTGTCGGTGTAAAAGAGACAAGCACATTGAGGGACTGATCCCATGCCAATCAGAGACAACGGGATTCATCCTTTTGCCCTTCTTGGGGTTTTTATCACACCCAACGGACCAAGCGAATTCCTCATGGGGCAAAATCTTCAGCTAGTGTAAAGTCTCTGCAACTGCTTTCTCTAGACTCATAGACTCATAGATATTAAGGTCAGAAGGGACAATTATGATAATCTAGTCTGACCTCCTGCACAATGTCGGCCACAGAATCTCATTCACCCACTCCTGCAATACACCTCTCACGAATGTCTGAGCTATTGAAGTCCTCAAATCATAGTTTAAAGACTTCAAGGTGCAGAGACTCCTCCAACAAGTGACCCGTGCCGCATGCTGCAGAGGAAGGTGGAAAACCCCCAGGGCATCTTCCAATCTGAACTGGAAGAAAATTCCTTCCCGACCCCAAATATGGTGATCAGCTGAACCCTAAGCATGTGGGCAAGGTTTACCAGCCAGATACCCAGGAAAGAATTCTCTGTAGTAACTCAGATCCCACCCCATTTAACATCCCATCACAGGCCATTGGGCCTATTTACCATGAATGGTTAAAGATCAATTAATTGCCAAAATCATGTTATCCCATCATACCATCTCCTCCATAAACTTATCGAGTTTAATCTTGAAGCCAGATAGGTCTTTTGCCCCCACTGCTTCCCTTGGAAGGCTGTTCCAGAACTTCACTCCTCTGATGGTTAGAAACCTTCGACTAATTTCAAGTCTAAACTTCCTGATGGCCAGTTTATATCCATTTGTTCTTGTGTCCATTGGTACTAAGCTTCAATAGTCCCTCTCCCTCCCTGGTATTTATCCCTCTGATATATTTATAGAGAGCAATCCTATCTCCCCTCAGCCTTCTTTTGGTTAGGCTAAACAAGCCAAGCTCCTTGAGTCTCCTTTCATAAGACAGGTTTTCCATTCCTCGGATCATCCTAGTAGCCCTTCTCTGTACCTGTTCCAGTTTGAATTCATCCTTCTTAAACATGGGAGACCAGAACTGCACACAGTATTCCAGGTGAGGTCTCACCAGTGCCTTGTATAACGGTACTAACACCTCCTTATCTCTACTGGAAATACCTCGCCTGATGCATCACAAGACCGCATTAGCTTTTTTCACAGCCATGTCACACTGGCGGTTCATAGTCATCCTGTGATCAATCAATACTCCAAGGTCCTTCTCCTCCTCCTTTACTTCTAATTGATGCGTCCCCAGCTTATAACTAAAATTCTTCTTATTAATCCCTAAATGCATGACCTTACACTTCTCACTATTAAATTTCATCCTATTACTATTACTCCAGTTTACAAGGTCATCCAGATCCTCCTGTGTGATATCCCGGTCCTTCTCTAAATTGGCAATACCTCCCAGTTTTGTATCATCTGCAAACTTTATTAGCACACTCCCACTTCTTGTGCCGAGGTCAGTAATAAAAAGATTAAATAAGATTGGTCCCAAAACCGATCCCTGAGGAACTCCACTGGTAACCTCCCTCCAGCCTGATAGTTCACCTTTCAGTATGACCCACTGTAGTCTCCCCTTTAACCAATTCCTTATCCACCTTTCAATTTTCATATTGATCCCCATCTTTTCCAACTTAACTAATAATTCCCCATGTGGCACTGTATCAAATGCCTTACTGAAAACAAGGTAAATTAAATCCATTGAGTTTCCTTTGTCTAAAAAATCTGTTACTTTCTCAAAGAAGGAGATCCAGTTGGTTTGGCACGATCTACCTTTTGTAAAACCATATTGTATTTTGTCCCAATTACCATTGACCTCAATGTCCTTAACTACTTTCTCCTTCAAATTTTTTTTCCAAGACCTTGCATACTACAGTTGTCAGACTAACAGGCTTGTAGTTATCTGGATCACTTTTCCCCCCTTTCTTAAAAATAGGAACTATGTTAGCAATTCTCCAGTCATACGGTACAACACCTGAGTTTACAGATTCATTAAAAATTCTTGCTAATGGGCTTGCAATTCCATGTGCCAATTCCTTTAATATTCTTGGATGAAGATTATCTGGGCCCCCCGATTTAGTCCCATTAAGCTGTTTGAGTTTTGATTCTACCTCAGATATGGTAATATCTACCTCCATATCCTCATTTCCATTTGTCATGCTACCATTATCCCTAAGATCCTCATTAGCCTCCTTAAGACTGAGGCAAAGTATTTATTTAGATATTGGGCCATGCCTAGATTATCCTTGACCTCCACTCCATCCTCAGTGTTTAGCGGTCCCACTTCTTCTTTCTTTGTTTTCTTTTTATAAAGCTATAGAACCTTTTACTATTGGTTTAATTCCCTTTGCAAGGTCCAACTCTACTTGACTTTTAGCCTTTCTCACTTTATCCCTACATGTTCTGGCTTCAATAAGGTAGCTTTCCTTGCTGATCCCTCCCATCTTCCACTCCTTGTAGGCTTTCTGCTTTTTCTTAATCACCTCTCTGAGATGTTTGCTCATCCAGCTTGGTCCTGCCTATGAATTTTTTCCCCTTTCTTGGGATGCAGGCTTCTGATAGCTTCTTCAGTTTTGACTTAAAGTAATCCCAGGCCTCCTCTGCCTTTAGATCCATAAGTTCTTCAGTCCAATCCACTTCCCTAACTAATTTCCTTAATTTTTGAAAGTCAGCCCTTTTGAAATCAGAAACCCTAGTTGCAGAGGAATCCATCAGCTATCGCATCTCGGAGAATTTGAGCCCTATTATTACTAGCACTTGTCCTCCAGTCTATATCTGGGAAGTTAAAGTCTCCCATGATCACGCAGTTTCCATTAGTATTTACTTCATTAAAAACATTAAAGAGGGCTCTATCCATATCCAAATTAGATCCTGGCAGTCTATAGCACACCCCAAGCACTATCCCAGGGGAGGCTCTAGTAATTTTCTTCCCCAATGTAATTTTTTCCCAGACAGACTCTGTCTTATCCATCCCATCGCTTCTTATTTCTTTACATTCTACCTCATCATTGATATACAATGCTACTCCACCACCTTTACCTTTATTTCTGTCTTTCCTAAACAGCACATACCTTTCAATAGCGGTAGTCCAGTCATGATGAGTATTCCACCATGTTTCTGTTATCCCTGTAATATCTGGTTTCACTTCCTGCACCAGTAGCTCTAGTTCCTCCATTTTGTTACCCAGGCTCCTCTCATTGGTGAACAAACATCTTAATTTTTGCTGTTTGGCCTCGCTCACGTTCTTTACCTGATTAGACACTGACATTCTACAGCCAGTAGAACCTATTAGACTGGTACCCACATTGCCCTTTCTCCTTATGTCCATTCTCCTACCCACGGCTGTATCCTTTCTTACTTTGTTGTTTTCTTCCCTCTCAATGTTAAAATACGGCATGGGGATTACCTGGACATCTCCCAACCATCTCCCACAAATTCCTAGTTTAAAGCTCTCTTAATTAGTTGTGCCAGCCTCCATCCTAGAAGTCTATTTCCTTCCCTACTCAGATGAAGTCCATCCCGAGAGAACTGTCCTCTGTCCAGGAATGCCTCCCAGTGGCCATACATCTCAAAGCCCTCCTTACCACACCACTGCCTGAGCCATCTGTGGATAGTCATAATCTTGTCACACCATTGTTGCCCTTCTCTAGGAACAGGCAGAATCCCACTGAAGATCACCTGAGCCTCGATTTCCTTAAGCATCTTCCCCAGCCTGACATAGTCTCCCTTGATATGTTCCAGCGAGTATCTATCAGTATCATTTATTCCCACATGAAGGACGATCAGTGGATTCTTTCCCGCTCCCTTTAGGATCCTCTTCAACTAGACTTGAGTTACTCCTGATTTACACTCACTGGGGATCTGGCTATAACCGTGCCTTGGTGGGTCAAATCTGAGAATACCAAATTCAGGACAAACTGCTGAGAATTAGGGAAAATACACCCTAAAACTGGTAGTTATTATCTCATAAGATATACCAAACCAGCAACAAAAGTAAACTGATGTTTCACCACACTAGCTGACAAGAAGTCAGAAAAGCAGTTTCCTTAGCTTTTCCAGTGCTTGTATCACCACCAAAACCACTAGACTTAAAGATGAGTGGTTCTTGAAAACAATTTCATCAAATAAAATCCAGATAACGTCACACCCCCAACGCAAAATTGATGCAGGAAGGGGTGTCCCAGGCACTGCTGAATGCATCATTGGATCTTCCCATTCTTGGTTCTGTATTACTACAGCTTCTAGCCCAAGAGTAGAAGTGTTAGTGTATAACAGAAATCACAGAATCATAAAAGATCCGGGTTGGAAGAGCCCTCAGGAGGTCATCTAGTCCAATCCCCTGCTCAAAGCAGGACCAACACCAACTAAATCATCCCAGCCAAGGCTTTGTCAAGCCGGGCCTTAAAAACCTTTAAGGATGGAGATTCCACCACCTCCCTAGGTAACCCATTCCAGTGCTTCACCACCCTCCTAGTGAAATAGTGTTTCCTTATATCCAACCTAAACCTCCCGCACTGCAACTTGAGACCATTGCTTCTTGTTCTGTTGTCTGCCACCACTGAGAACAGCTGAGCTCCATCCTCTTTGGAACCCCCCTTCAGGTAGCTGAAGGCTGCAATCAAATTCCTCCTCACTCTTCTCTTCTGCAGACTAAATAACCCCAGTTCCCTCAGCCTCTCCTCGTAAGTCATATGCCCCAGCCCCTTAATCATTGTCATTGCCCTCCGCTGGACTCTCTCCAATTTGTGCACATCCCTTCTGTAGTGGGGGGAACAAAACTGGACGTAATACTCCATGTGTGGCCTCACCAGTGCCGAATAGAGGGGAATAATCACTTCCGTCCATCTGTTGGCAATGCTCCTACTAATACAGCCCAACTTGCCGTTGGCCTTCTTGGCAACGAGGGCACACTGCTGACTGATATCCAGCTTCTCATCCACTGTAATCCCCAGGTATTTCTCTGCAGAACTGCTGCTTAGCCAGTTGGTCCCCAGCCTGTAACAGTGCATGGGACTCTTCCTTCTGAAGTACAGGACTCTGCACTTGTCCTTGTTGAACCTCATCAGATTTATTTTGGCCCAATCCTCTAATTTGTCTAGGCCACTCTGGACCCTATCTCTACCCTCCAGTGTATCTACCTCTCCCCGCAGCTTAGTGTCACTGAGAACTTGCAGAGGGTGCAATCCATCCCATCATCCAAATCATTGATAAAGATGTTGAACAAAACTGGTCCCAGGACCGACCCCTAGGGCACTCCGCTTGATACTGGCTGCCAACTAGACATCAAGATATTGATCATTACCCACTGAGCCCGACAATCTAGCCAGCTTTCTATCCACCTTATAGTCCATTCATCTAATCCATACCTTTTTAGAATACTGTGGGAGACTGTATCAAAAGCTTTGCTAAAGTCAAAATATATCACATCCACTGCTTTCCCCATATTCACAGAGCCAGTTATTCCATTATAGAAGGCAATCAGGTTGGTCAGGCATGACTTACACTTGGTTAATCCATGTTGACTGTTTCTGATCACCTTCCTCTCCTCCAAGTTCTTCAAAATGGATTCCTTGAGGACCTGCCCAATGATTTTGCCAGGGACTGAAGTGAGGCTGACCTGTCTGTAGTTCCCCGGGTTCTCTTTCTTCTCTTTTTAAAATTTGGGCACTATATTTGCCTTTTTCCAATCATCCGGGACCTTCCCCTATTGCCACAAATTTTCAAAGAGAATGGCCAATGGCTCCGCAATCACATCAGCCAACTCCCCCAGCACCCTCGGATGCATTAGATCTGGGCCCAGGGACTTCTGCATGTCCAGCTTTTCTAAATAGTCCTTAACCTGTTCTTTCACCAGTGAGGGCTGCTCACCTACTCCCCATACTGTGTTGCCCAGTGCAGCAGTCTGGGAGCTGACTGTGTTTGTGAAGACCGAGGCAAAAACAGCATTGAGTACTTCAGCTTTTTCCACATCATCTGTCACTGTTTTGCCTCCTCCATTCAGGAAGGGTCCCACACATTCCGTGACCTTCTTCTTGTTGCTAACATACCTGTAGAAACCCTTCTTGTTTCCCTTCACATCCCTTGCTAGCTGCAACTCCAATTGTGCCTTGGCCTTCCTGATTACACCCCTGCATGCTCTAGCAATATATTTATACACCTCCCTCATTGTCTGTCCAAAATTCCACTTCTTGTAAGCTTCCTTTTTGCTTTTAAGTTCCCCGAAGATTTCACTGTGAAGCCAAGCTGGTCACCTGCCATATTTGCTATTCTTTCTGCACATTGGGATGGTTTGTTCCTGCACCTCACTGAGGCTTCTTTAAAATACAGCCAGCTCTCCTGGCCTCCTTTCCCCCTCATATTAGCCTCCCAGAGGATCCTTAAGTTCCTTAAGGGAGTCTAAGTCTGCTTTTCAAAGTCCAGGGTCCGTATTTTGCTACTCTCCTTTCTTCCTTTCGTGAGGATCCTGAACTTAACCATCTCATGGTCACTGCTGCCTACGTTGTCTCCCACTTCTACTTCCCCTACCAATTCTTCCCTGTTTGTGAGCAGCAGGTCAAGAGGAGCACGGCCCCTAGTCGGTTGCTCCAGCACTTGTACCAGGAAGTTGTCCCCAACACTCTCCAAAAACTTCCTGGATTGGCTGTGCACTGCAGTATTGTTCTCCCAGCAGATGTTAGGGAGATTGAAGTCCCCCATTAGTACCAGGGCCTGTAATCTGGAAACTTCACTTAGTTGTCTGAAGAAAGCCTCGTCTACTTCATCCTTCTGATCCAGTGGTCTATAGCACACGCCCACCAGGACGTTACCCTTGTTGCTCTTGCCTCTAAACTTAACCCAAAGACTCTCAACAGTCTTTTCTCTATTTTCAAACTGGAGCTCTGAGCATACAATGCAACTCTTACATACTATGCAACTCCTCCACCTTTCCTTCCCTGCCTGTCCTTCCTGAACAGTTTATACCCATCCGTGACAGTGCTTCAGTCATGTGAACTCCCCCACCAAGTTTCTGTTATTCCAATCACATCATAGTTCCTTGGTTGTGCCAGGACTTCCAATTCTTCCTGTTTGTTTCCCAGGCTTCTTGCTTTCATGTACATGCACCTAAGATAATTAGCCAAACGGCTTATCAAAATCATGTTTGACTAAAACAGGATGTTTCTTTGTAAGGTTCATTATGGAAGTAATGAGGTGACTGAATTTCTTTACTAACCCAAGGTAAACCTTGGTTAGACCAATAGTGGATTGGATCTGCTCTTGCAGCATGATTCCTGTATGTTTCATGTGATCTTGCCCTAAGCTAATGAAAATAGCTAATTTATTTATACAAGTTCTGGCAAACGTTTGGAACCCAATTCATATCGAGTCAATGTAGATATTAATGTTCTCCAAAGTGTAGTGTAGGAATCTTGGCATTTAGTCATGGAAGCAAGATGGTAACATGCCTCAGTTTCCCTTTTCATACAGCACATTAGGTCTGCAATGTCTTTTCTCCTGTGTACAGTTTCAAGACTAGTTACAGGCACTACCTGTGAAATATCAATATCACAAGGTCTTTTAACATAAAGTGTGCTCTTATGTATCACTTCCAACATGTTCAAAGGTTTTTCCAAATGATTAGGCAAGTTGTACATTTTCACAGTTTTTGGTATCAGCAAAACATTAGTCACAAGAGCCAACATTAGCATTAATATGAACATTAAATTAATTACAAGTGTACATTTCCAATCATTTTTGTCATGCCACGCCTTTGGCTGAGTACCATTGGGGTTTTGGCATTTTAGGGTTAACCGGTGGCTTTTATTTGAAAGGTTTAGTCTTTCCCTTCCTCTCCTGTTCTGGGGGGGTGTGGGGGGAGGAGGGTGTCAAAATCTGAGCTCTTTTGTGTAACAGAATCCATTGTCTGGCTGGGTGTGCCCTTTTTGCTAAGGCCTATGGGCAAGTCTTTCTCTAATAACAATAACAATAATAATAACAACTAATAACAATTCCAAGGCTGGACTCTGTCTTAAAGAGATACCATCCATTTTCACAAGCATGTTAGACCCAAGGTTCTTTTATCTTTCCATTACCAACCTCTGCTTCCACATGGAATCAGATGTTAGGTTCACTAAGAGACCGAAAGATATATCTAAAGTATTTAGAGATGAAATTTTGCCTGCTATCCCCTGTATTCTCAAGAGATTAACTTCACCCCTGTCTTGGTCTGTAGATTCAGCTACGCAGTCTTCTCTCCAAACCTGAGACACAGACTCTTCCCTCAAAGAGCCAACATGGTGACATTCCTATTCCAACAACATTGTTTCCCCAACAGGTTGGCCAAGCTCAGTCACTTGGTTATAGGGCTGTTCAACATCCCAAACAATTTTTATTCCATCTGAGACCTTTTCGGCTATCCACACTGGATTTTTCAAAAGCAAGGTCCTGGATCCATACATATCTGAAAGACTCTGGCAGTTAGGAACTGAAACTCCCTTAATCAAATCACTTCCACACCTCTCACTTACAGCAAACTGCTCACAAAATCTACCATGCCAAAAACAACCATGAGGATTCTTCTCCTTAGGAGCTTCTTTAAGCAACAATTCCCCTTTATCTTGCTCCACAGACGCATTGCTCTGCTGAGCCACAATCAACTCCTTCTGAATTTCATTTAATCCCAGAATCACCTCTGGCCCATCCAGAGGATTTTTATACAACCCCCTTTCAGGCAAGCTCTTAGACTCCATAGTTAAAAGGTTAGAGGCGCTCTCTTTCCCTTTGTAGCCCTTCTTGCTGGCAACACTGCAAGTTACCAAGCTCACACACAAAAGCTTTGGAATTATTTCCTTCATGTTAAAATTTTCTACACTGTCAGTGGGTAATACAGTCAAATCATCTTCATGCTCTCCTGGTGCCCTGGTCATGATATCAACCTGGTTAAACAGAGTTGCCAAACCCCCAGCAACACACGAGCGGCAGGCAAAATAGAAGCACCAGAATCGCCTGGTCCCTTGTTAAGACACTAGCTGGACACTATGTTATGACACTAGCTCCTATCTATCCATCCCCATCCACCCCCTCTATCTATCTATCTATCTATCTATCTATCTATCTATCTATCCTTATTTCTCTAGTTACGGGTCTTCCTCCTTGTCTTGGATCCCCAGCCCCAGACAGTGTGACCGCTCGAGGAAGGAGTTGCTGTTTCTTATAAGGAAGTGGATATGGAAATAAAGGTGTCAGTTTCCTGTTTAAATCTGAGCCTCTCTCTGGCCAGGCTACACCCAGATTCACAATCCGCGGCCCCCTATATCTGTCCAGTTACCAGCCAATCCGGTGAGAACTTTCCCCTCCAGCACCAGGGAAAATGAGGCTTTGGCTCCACTTTGTTCTCATTATAGCAGTTTTGGAAGGTAATTTCTCCCCCTAAATGCATTGCAGCGGCAGAGGAAGATTGCATTATTGCTATGGGTACTCATATAATTTATACCGTGGTTTATTCCCAGGTGTCCGCTCGCAGATCCAGCTGGTGGAGTCTGGAGGGGATGTGAAGAAGCTCGGAGACTCTCTCCGCCTCTCCTGCAAAGCCTCCAGGTTCACCTTCAGCAGCTACGGGATTGCGAGAGACACAGTGAGGGAAGCCGGACTGAGCTCAGACCTAAGCCTTCCCCTGCAGTAATGAGAGAAGTAGTCTGGTGTTGGGGGCGCCCAGGGTCTATAAGTGAAAATGAGATCAGTTCTGGGAAAGGGGCTAGCAACAACAAACCCTTTTTATTCTTATTATTGTTCCTCCTCCTTAATTTTACCGAAGGTGAAGGAGTTGACACCTTTCCACAAAGAGAGAACATTCTTTTTTGGGACCCTTCCTCTTTCTTTCCTCTGCCGGGGACAAATTCTGAACCCACCCCCAGTCTTCCGGATAGTCAGAGGTGCATAGACTTCCAAGCCGGAAAGGAGCAGTATGATAAACCAGTTTGACCTCCGGCATAACACAGACCATAGAGCCTCAACCTGGTTCATTCGGGTTCAGTCTAGCGCCCTCTTAGTATCAGCCCGGTCAGTGACACATTCGAGCAGAAAGACCCTGAACTCTCAGATTTGGGCACCAGTCTACACCAAAAAGAAAAGGAGTACTTGTGGCACCTTAGAGACTAACCAATTTATTTGAGCATGAGCTTTCGTGAGCTACAGCTCACTTCATCAGATACATACCGTGGAAACTGTATGTATCCACGGTATGTATCTGATGAAGTGAGCTGTAGCTCACGAAAGCTCATGCTCAAATAAATTGGTTAGTCTCTAAGGTGCCACAAGTACTCCTTTTCTTTTTGCGAATACAGACTAACACGGCTGTTACTCTGAAACCAGTCTACACCAAGTTTGTTTGTTTGTTTGTTTGATTTTTCCCCTTTGCTTAGTTGAATACTTTTCCCACCAAAGCTGGCTTTTCTGGCACAAGAAACATTTTTCTAGGAGAAAACAAATCCTGGGTTAAATGAATAAATAAATAACTCCAAAACTATTCATTTTCTGGTTTAAATAACAATACAAGAAGGGGGTCAGTGAGAGAAAGAGAGGGAAGGCTGCAGAGGCCCCTTCTCCCGTCCGCCACCAGGGGCAGCAATGAGCAAAGAGCCCAGCCCAGCCTGGGGGACAAGACGGAAAAGGGGCACCGGAGGTTGGGAAACATCATTTTCCAACTCTGCACCTACAGAAACTGCTGCTTTGGACATAGGACCCGCCGGTGCCCTTTGACTCCGCCTCGCCTGTAAAGTCTCCGGGTTCCACGTCAGCGCTGGGTCCGTGAGGAGCGGGTCTCCAGGGCAGAGTACATGGGAAAGAGTTCACACGACACCGATTCAGCGAAACAAGGGCCATTCATTGCCTCCGGAGACAATCCCAACAAGCGGCTGTATTTACAAACGAGCAGCCGAGGACACAGGCCGGAATCACTGTGTGAGAGATTAGACCAGAGTCACAAAGCCCATCGCCAAAACCAACGGTGGGTTCACACCGCGTCTGGGTTTTAAAATGGGCAAATCTAAGAAAAGACAGGAATGAACCCCAATAGTCAACGTTATGCCAAAGGCACCGATTTGTGCTCAGTTTTATTTTACAGAATGGAGAAGATGAAATATTTAGAATTTGATTGAACGTCCCGAGGACTGTTTAAAATCGTTTCATGTTCTATATTCTTTGCTTCTTGCAGGGATCATTGCTCTGGAGCTACCGATGCAGGAAATATGAGCAGTAATGAGGCACATAAAGTTCAGTGACAAATGCCCCTAAGGAATGTTATCATTGTTGGAGACATCTATCTATCTATCTATCTATCTATCTATCCAATGTGTGTGAATGAGTTTGGGGATATGAAAGGGAACATGAGTGGTAATGGGAATGGAAATCTGTGTTTCAGCTTGAATACTTATACTTGTCTGAATGGAAGCGGGAATGGAAATACTTTTGTTCTTTTTGTTGTTATCCCTCAATATTACATCACGGGGATGCTGTGAAAACATGAAGCGTTCTTATCACACAAGTTCTTTAAACACAACCAGGAGAAAACTTCTGTCTGCACTTTATTGCTAATTAATAATTAAGGAAGTAAATGATCTTGAGGATGATGCTCAGCGGTGATAGATTTGGTGCTGGTTGTGGTCCCAGTGCCCAGGGTCTCCAGAAGCCGGGCATGGGCAACATGGGGTGGATCACTGGGTGATTCCCTGTTCTGTTCCTTCCCTCTGGGGCACCTGGCGTTGGCCACTGCCGGGAGACAACATACTGGACTAGACGGGTCTTTGGTCTCACCCAGTCTGTCCGTTTTATGTTCTTAATTATAGTCTAGGATCCCATAGTCCTAGGCACGGTAAAAACACAGACCATAAAACTTCTCTCAATCCCACCGAGTTTGCAATCCGAGTGTAAATAGGAAGTGGAGTGTGACTCGGAACAGGAATATAAACAGGAATATAAACATCAGCCGTGGATCATAATCTTCCTTCATTTTTGCCTGACTCCTCGACTCTCCCCTCAAGAAAACTTCTCAGAAACGCCACTCTCGGCCCCCTAATGTCAGGGAGGCTCCGCTGCAAAACCTTAACTCTGTCCTCAGGCTCCCTCCCGCCCCCCCCACCCCCCCGCCGCGCCCAGCTTCTCCCACCTGCACCCACAGGCGGGTCCCCAGACCTGGTCCAAAACACGAGCCAGGCTCGCTAAGGTCACGTTCCTTGTGTCATGGATCATGTCAATGTATCTGGTCACTACTGGGAAGGGAAAGGGGCTTCCCTCCCAAATCCCTCCCAGCGTCATGGGAGATCTTCCTTCTCCAGCGGGAGGCCCAGACGAATGGATCCCTGGGACACGACCCCCCGCCACCAGACACTGACCCCACTGACCGGACATTGCATATCCCTTGTGCGCGTGGAACGGGGCTTCAAAGCTGATAATCCTCACCCCTCCTGCCCAATCCACAATATCACATTACAGTAGGCAGGCCCTTAGTTCCTATGTGAGGAAATACAGTCACTGCAGGGAGCTATACTATTAATTTAGGCTTAAATAGAGACTGGGAGTGGCTAAGTCATTATGCAAGGTAGCCTATTTCCTCTTGTTTTTTCCTACCCCCCCCCCCCCCATGTTCTGGTTTAACTTGGATTTAAACTTGGAGAGTGGCCAGTTTGGATGAGCTATTACCAGCAGGAGAGTGAGTTTGTGTGTGTATGGGGGTGGGTTTTTGGAGGGGGGTGAGGGAGTGAGAGAACCTGGATTTGTGCAGGAAATGGCCTAACTTCATTATCATGCACATTGTGTAAAGAGTTGTCACTTTGGATGGGCTATCACCAGCAGGAGAGTGAATTTGTGTGGGGGGGTGGAGGGTGAGAAAACCTGGATTTGTGCTGGAAATGGCTTTTAGATAAGCTATTACCAGCAGGACAGTGGGGTGGGAGGAGGTATTGTTTCATATTCTCTGTGTATATATAAAGTCTGCTGCAGTTTCCACGGTATGCATCCGATGAAGTGAGCTGTAGCTCACGAAAGCTCATGCTCAAATAAATTCGTTAGTCTCTAAGGTGCCACAAGTACTCCTTTTCTTTTTGCAGGGAGCTGTTCATTCCTCCCAGGTGTGCAAAAGTATGAGGGGGACCCCAGCAAACTGCGCCCGGCGCTGCACAGACACTCCGGACGGGACTCTCTGACTCCTGCAGCTGGAGCCCTGGGGCGAGTCAATCTGATCACTGGCAGCAGGACAGTGTCTCTTATAAAGCGGGGCATGCAAATGAGGGAGACAGTTTCCTGTTTAAATCTGTGCCTCCCTCTGGCCAGTCTGCACCCGGAGACACAATCCGCAGCCCCTGGGTCTGAGCAGTCACCAGCCAGTCCCCTGAGAACTTTCCCCTCCAGCACCCGGCAAAATGGGATTTTTGCTCCTTGTCATTGTCGCTGTAGCAGCTTTGGAAGGTATTTTCCTCCTCTGAAGAACTGGCAGAGTTAGAAGAACACTGTGTTCTCGCTGTTTTTATACCAAAAAGAAAAGGAGTACTTGTGGCACCTTAGACACTAACCAATTTATTTGAGCATAAGCTTTATGCTCAGATAAATTGGTTAGTCTCTAAGGTGCCACAAGTACTCCTTTTCTGTTTGCGAATACAGACTAACACGGCTGTTACTCTGAAACATGTCTTTGTATACCGACATTAATGGCCTGTCTTTATCCCCAGGTGTCCGGTCCCAGACGCTGGTGGAGTCCGGAGGGGGTGTGAAGAAGCCCGGAGACTCTCTCCGCCTCTCCTGCAAAACCTCCGGCTTCACCTTCAGCAGCTACAACATGAACTGGGTCCGCCAGGCTCCTGGAAAGGGACTAGAATGGGTCGCTTACATAAACCGCGGTGGGGGTAGTATAGACTACCTCGATGCAGTGAAAGGGCGATTCACCGTCTCCAGGGATAACGGCAAGAGTGAGCTGTATCTGCAAATGACCGGCCTGAAGCCCGAGGACACCGCCCGCTATTACTGTGCGGGAGACACAGTGACACCAAACCGGTTTGGGATCGTACAAAAACCCAGGCTGCGGAATCGCCCTTCTCCCGGCGGCCGCGCGGGGGCAGCAGCGACACCCCCCGCTTCGGGCTCGGGCAGGAGACCCGGCCCCCGGGGGAACGGGACACAAACCTCCCGTCAGTTTAACCCTTCCGTTCCCGGACTCTGAATGGCCCATTTCCCTACCCCAGAGATGGAGGGCGGGGTGTGGAAATGGGCCATGCAGGGTCGGGGCGAGGCTGGGGGGCAGAGATCACCCGGCGCCGGAATAAACCCCGCTCCGCTGCGTCTGGGGATGGGGATGGGGCACCGCCGGGACTTTCCAAAGTGACTGGAGCATTTTTTCCATCCATTTGACAGCTGGAAATCACAGCCCCGGTGTAAACGGTGCAGCTCAAAGGATTCTGCCCCCAATACAGTGCCCCCATGTCACAGAGTCACCATGGAGATAAAAGACTCCGCCCCTCAGCCCCCGCTGGCATCACTCAGCCCAGCGCTGGCCCGCAGGGCATTGGGGACAGTCACGTGGCTAAGGGCTGGGGACAGGGACACGGTGGGACTTCATGGGGTCGCTCAGGGGGAGGCGGCTGCGAAGGAGAAGCAGAGGCCCCTGGGTGGGGAGCCAGGGGGGCCCTAGGGTCACCGAACTCAGCTCCCACTGAATTGGATACGGCCCCGGCTTTCCTAAATCTCCCCTAGTGTTAGTTTCAAGGTAGGGATGAAGGGTGAGGGTCAGTGTTAACAGTCAGGGTTAGAACTGCATCCTGGGTGAAGTCTGGATTTAGGGTTCTAAGTCGGGTATTCATGTAGTTTTCCGGTTCAGACTTCTATGAAGGTGGAGTTTATCCTCAGGGTCACGGTTAGGTGGGGGAGCTAGAGGAGGGATAAAGAAAATGCCAGTTTCTCTCCTTATGATCGAGTAGGAAGCTCCAACTCAGACAGGGGCGGTGCCACAGAGACAAAGCGCCGCCTCTTCTCTCAGCCCCACACAAAGGAACTGAGTTCGGGCTAGGAAATGGCGGGTGTCTCTTATAAGGAGCGGGGCATGCAAATGAGGGTGAGAGTTTCCTGTTTAAATCTGTCCCTCTCTCTGCCCAGGCTGCACCCGGAGACACAATCCGCAGCCCCCACGGGTCTCTGCAGTCACCAGCCAGTCCCCGGAGAACTTTGCCCTTCAGCACCCGAGGAAATGAAGCTTTGGTTGTACCTGGTTCTCATTGCAGCGTCTCCGGAAGGTCCATTCTCCCTTTCCATGGGTTGGATGTATTGGGGAGGTGCGGGATTATTGCCCGAGGTACTCATGTTCCCCATAATTAATTGTTATTCCCAGGTGTCCGGTCCCAGGTGCAGCTAGTGGAGTCTGGAGGGGTGTTGAGAAGCCCGGAGACTCTCTCCGCCTCTCCTGCAAGGCCTCCGGGTTCAGCAGCTACTGGATGAGCTGGGTCCGCCAGGCTCCCGGGAAGGGGCTGGAGTGGGTCGCCCAGACTCAGGGCTGCAGCATAGACTACAGTGACTCGGTAAAAGGGCGATTCACCGTCTCCAGAGATGACCCCAACAGCCTGTTGTACCTGCAAATGACCGGCCTGAAGCCCGAGGACACCGCCCGGTCTCACTGAGCGAGAGACCCAGCGGGGGGAATCCCGACCGGGCTCACACAAAAACCCGAGTGTCAGAACCGCCCTTCTCCCGTGCGCCGCGCGGGGGCAGCACTTCCACAGACAGCCCAGCCCTGGGCACAGGAACGGGACCTACAGCCAGAGTGAAAAACAAATCCGTGCTCAGGTTTCAGAGCTCAATATCCATCTATAGAGCCATAGACTCCTGAGACTGGAAGGGACCTCGGGAGGTCATCTCGTCCCGCCCCGTGCACTCATGGCAGGATTCAGTATTATCTAGACCATCCCTGACAGGTGTTTGTCCAACCTGCTCTTAAAAATCTTCCCTAATGGAGATTCCACAACCTCCCTGGAAATTGATTCCAGTGCTTAACCACCCTGACAGTTAGGAAGTTTTTCCTAATGTCAAACCTCCCTTGATGAAATATAAGCCCATTGCTTCTTGTCCTATCCACAGAGGTTAAAGAGAATAATTTGTCACCCTCTTCCTTGTACTCCTCCTTTTATGTACTTGCAAACTGTTACCACGTCCCTCCCTGTCGTCTCTTCTCCAGACTAAACAACCTCAGGTTTTTCAATCTTCCCTCATAGGCCATGTTTTCTAGACTTTTAATTATTTTCGTTGCCCTTCTCTGGACTTTTTCTAATTTGTCCACCTCTTTTCTGAAACGTGGCATCCAGAACTGGACATAATATTTCAGTTGAGGCCTAATCAGCCTGGAGCAGAGCAGGAGAATTAAGTGGCTTCCTTACAGCACTCCTGCTAATACATCCCAGAATGATCTTCCTTTTTTTAACAGTCTTACATTGTTGACTCATATCAAGCTTGTGATCCCCTATTACCCCCAGATCCCTTTCCCCAGTTCTCCTTCCTAGGCAGTCATTTCCCATTTTGTATGTGTGCTACTGATTGTTCCTTCCTAAGTGGATTACTTTGCATTTGTCTTTTTTAAATTTCATCTTTATTACTTTGACCATTTCTCCAGTTTCTCCAGATTATTTCAAATTTTAATCCTATCCTCTAAAGCACTTGCAACCCCTCCCATCTTGGTATCATCCACAAACTTTATAAGTGTACTCTCTATGCCATTTTCTAAATCAGAGTTTCCCAAACTTGGGAAGCCGCTTGTTCAGGGAAAGTCCCTAGCGGGCAGGGCCTGTTTGTTTACCTGCTGCGTCCCCAGGTTTGGCCAATCGCAGCTCCCGCTTGCTGTGGTTCGCTGCTGCAAGCAAATGGGGGCTGTGGGAAGCAGCGTGGGCCAAGGGACGTACCGGCTGCCACTTCCCACAGCCCCCATTGGCCTGCAGTGGTGAATCACGGCCAGTGGGAGGCGCGATCAGCTGAACCTGCGGATGTGGCAGGTAAACAAACAAGCCTGGCCCACCAGGGGCTTTCCCTGCACAAGCATCACCTCAAGTTTGGGAAACACTGCTCTAAATCATTCATGAAGATATTGAACAGAACTGGACCCAGAATGGATCCCTGTGGGGCCCTTCTCCTTATGCCCTTCCAGCATGACTGTGGACCACTGATAGCTACTCTCTGGGAATGGTTTTACAACCAGTTATGCACCCACCTTATAGTAGTGCCGTCTGTTTGTATATAGGTCTGTTTGTTAGCCTGGGATAGAATTTTGGCTTTGGCTTTTTGATACTCTTCTACTAATATGTGAAAACAAGGGACAAAGACACTGTGATGTTGCTTCTGCCTAGTCAGTTGGATTTGTTAGTACAATGGGAACAGATAAGAGCAGTCAAAGTGACAGGTTTCAGAGTAGCAGCCCTGTTAGTCTGTATTCGCAAAAAGAAAAGGAGGACTTGTGGCACCTTAGAGACTAACCAATTTATTTGAGCATGAGCTTTCGTGAGCTACAGCTCACTTCATTGGATGCATTCAGTAGCTCACAAAAGCTTATGCTCAAATAAATTGGTTAGTCTCTAAGGTGCCAGAAGTACTCCTTTTCTTTTAGCAGTTAAAGTGTTACTCAGAGCACACTTTAAGATTGCCTCAACCCCTATCTTAAGACAAAATTAAGCAACCAGTCAGGAGGGGCAACGGGGATTGGGGGGCGGGAGAGGTCTAAAACATGAAAAGACCGAAGAAATGCCTGTCCCTGACCGGAGTGCAACCTCACTCCTTACCCCTCCCATGGGGTACAAAAGGAGTGAGATGAAGACACCAGACCCAAAATTGAATATGTCCCTAAACTGTAAGGGGTGGGACTGTGGGCGTGCATTGCAGGTATATTTGGGCCTGCTAAGAAGGAGAAGGTGGGAATAGGGGCATTGGGGAACAGGGACACAGGCAAGGGTCAGAGCTGGGAAGGGGGTTAGGGGGTAAATGCTCTGCGGTGTCAGAGCTGGGAATGGAACACTGACATGTAGAGCTATGGACATATTTGCTTGGAATTAACCCCAATAAACATTGCATTGTCTACACTTGGACTTCTGGTCTTTTGCTGCTTGCTGTTTGCATGCCAAGAACCAGGGAAGTGGGAGGGTGGAGGGAAATCCCTCTAACATCTTGGTGCCATGACTAGATGCATCACGTCGGCCAGTGAGTGGTAGCCAGGTAAGTCCCCCTCACCAACAGTCTGTGCAGCTGCTTGCAGGGGGTTATGATGGGCTCTCATGATGATAGTTGCAGGTCCTTGCAAGCTGGGGTAATGGTTGTGACGTTCCCTTCTGGTGTTATTTGGACCGGTGATCTGCTAGGCCTCTCCAATCCTTGACTCTAGGAGCCAGCCTGACCCTGCTCTGCTGTGAGATCCCCACTCTTGGGCTGTTCATGCTCAGCCTCTGGCATGTCAGCTGTTCCCAGCTACTTGCAACTGAATGGCACTCACCAATATCCCCGGTCCCAGACACAAGCCTAGGAACCTCATCTTTCAGTGTCCAGTTATGCCCGCTGAACGCTGCAAGCTTAAATGAGTTCATCAGTTTAACAAAGAAATTGATTTGTACCATGCTTGTTATCCCAAGGGGAGCCTCTGACACACTGCAAACCAAACACATTGCTTCAGGTAGAATAAACAAACAGATTTATTAGCTATAAAGATAGATCTTATGTGATTATAAGTCAAAGCATAAGAAGTCAGATTTGGTCAAATGAAATAAAAGCAAAACGCATTCTAAGCTGATCTTCACACTTTCAATGTCCTTAAAAACTTAGATGCTTCTCACCACAGGCTGGCTGGTTACGTTTCAGTCAGGCTCGCCCCTTCGATCCTTTCAGTCGCTTGGTGTGGTGTCTATAGGTGTAGGTGGAAGAGAGAAAGAGACAGCATGGCAAATGTCTCTCCCTTTTATCATGTCCTTTCTTCCCTCATGGCTTTGCCCCCTTTCCCCCCCCCCCCCCTTCAGAGTCAGGTGGGCATTACTGAGTCTCTCCAAGCAAGGTTGAGCAATTTCCCTGTGGTGTGGCCTCATGCAGGTGAGTCATCGCTTTGTAGCTCCCTTGCTGGACAATGGCTATTGATGGGTTGATTGACATCCCACTCGGGTGTTGGCTACTTTCCCTGCTGTTGCCTCTGGGGACCTAATGTCTGGCTGATTCCCCAACTCTCAGCATGTTTTAGTGACTACCATACAACACAATTCTCATAACTTCATATGCATTAATGACACACATATATGGATAGAGAAATGACTTTCAGCAGATCATAATCTTTCCCCTGATACCTCACAAGGCATGCTTTATATGTGAGATCATGTTTATATGAAAATGAAGAATATGGGGGTTACAATACGCTCCGCCAAGGTATAGAATGTCACACCTCCCCCCTTAGTTCACTGCGAGAGGGTTAGTCACTGACTATCTCAAAGGCAGTTTGTTGTTATGGTTCTCTTGGCATCCAGCCATTAAGGCCATGAGGCAGCGTGCCTCAGTTTCCCCATTCATCCACAGCGTACCAGGTTTTTTATGGTTTTCTTTCCCTCCAGTGTTCCCTTCTGTGTGGGCTCTTAATTGAATCATGTTTCTGGCATTTTGATATCTCAGGGTCTGCCAGGATAAGGTTTCAGGGGGATCCTGCACATTGACTGTCCCTTTGGAGAGCGGTCTCCCAATCCCAGGACTGTACATATGCAGAAAATCCAGCTCCCCTTTTTGGGGTTACCTTGTGTTTCCCCCTCCCAGCACTGAGTCCTTCCCTGTCCCCTAGAGGACTGTGATCTGTGCTTTCTGGACTAGGTGTGTTTACCCTTTGATCAGATGCACCTTTTCTCCGTGGCTTTCCCATAACTGCTCCCTGTCTCTCACCACCCTGGGGGAAATCACCCCCACCCCCACCCCCTGGAGAGTTGGGACATCTGTATTCTGGCAGACTACCACCTGGTAATTTCCTGGTCCCAATTCCTCTGTTATCCCAGGCATTGGAGCTGCACCTTGATTTAAAGAGACAGTTACTTTCCAAAAACTTATCAGAAATAGCATCCTGAAAAATGGGGACCTGGATTGGGGTACCCTCTGCCACCCCTTTCTCTGTCCCTGAGAAGTCAGCTGTGTGACTGCTCCCCTCCAGGAGGTCAGGTACACAGTGTCTTCTCAAAACCTGGGTCACAGGCTGAGTGCCTGGGTGAACAGATGCTGACCCAGCCATCCTCCTAATGTTGTGGGCATCCTGCCCCAAGTGACTAGTGAGGAGACATTCCCGCACCCCCGTTATTCCTTCTCCAGTTTCCTCCTCTAGGTCCCCTCCTAAGACACATTTCTCTGTGTTCCATAAGGAGGGATCCATCCCTCGTTCAGCTGCAATACTCTGCCAGCTAACTACTGGGACAGTTTCCTTAATCCCTGACACCTCTCCTGCCCCTGAGGGCATGTTGCCTTCTGCTGGAAAGGAGCTAGTCTCAGCCCCTTCCATACTTGGAAGCACCCTGCTTCCCTGTGTTACAGAGTCACAGGAACCCTCACCCACCTCAGTGGTTTCTGAGATCCCATGCCCCTTCTCTGGGCTCTCCTCTGGGACACATTTCCCTATGCTTCCTAGAGCCAGGTCTGTCTCTGGTTCTGCTGCAACTTGCTGGCAGCTAACAACCTGGACAGTTCTCTCCCTGGCAGACATCACACCCCATCCCTTCCTGATGTGATGTTGCTTCCAGCTGCAGTGCAGGAGTTGGTCTCAACTACCCTCCCACCTGGAAACATGTGGCTTCCCCCAGCTGCAGAAGAATCAAGGAGACTCTCCCCCATTCTCTCAGCAGTTCCTGAGACCTTACTCTTTCCCTCCGGGGGTCCCAGCATAACACTCCCTCCTGCTGCAGGAAAATACTTTAACCTGAGCTACACACAAAAAAAAATCATGACCAAGGAGCAGGTTGAAGAGGAGGTGTTCCATTACCCCCACAGTCAAAACACTTTTCAAACCACATGGATTTTAGCTAGTGGTACGAGGAATTTGCTTTCGCCCACCCCCACTGTGACAGGTTGGATCACAGAAACCCCTTTGGGGCTGCCAACTGACGTGCTACGACTACTTCTGCCCCTGCCTTCCCTGCCAGCTTGGGACTCCAGCACCCTGCCTGGCTGTGCCAGACACACTTGCTGGCCACAAACACAGACCCAGGTCTGAACCACGTCCCACAAACTACAAGCTTAATTAAAAGCAGCTTAAGAAATGTTCCTGTCTTTAACACTCAGATGCCCAACTCCCAACGGGGTCCAAACCCCAAATAAATCCACTTTACCCTGTATAAAGCGTATACAGGGTAAACTCATAAATTGTTTGCCCACTAGAACACTGATAGAGAGATATGCACAGCTGTCCCCCCCCCCAGGTATTAATACACACTCTGAGTTAATTAATAAGTGAAAAGTGATTTTATTAAATACAGAAAGTAGGATTTAAGTGGTTCCAAGTAATAGCAGACAGAACAAAGTGAATTACCAAGTAAAATAAAATAAAACATGCAATTCTAAGCCTAGTACAGTAAGAAAACTGAATACAGACAAAACCTCACCATCAGAGGTGTTCTAGTAAGCTTCCTTTTACAGACTAGCCTCCTTCTAGTCTGGGTCCAGCAATCACTCACACCCCCTGTAGTTTCTGTCCTTTGTTCCAGTTTCTCTCAGGTATCCTTGGGGGTAGTGAGGTTATCTCTTGAGCCAGCTGAAGCCCTAATGGAGGGGTCTCCCAGGGGTTTAAATAGACTTTCTCTTGTGGGTGGAGACCCCTACCTTCCCCTTTGTAGAATTCCAGCTACAAGATGGAGTTTTGGAGTCACATGGACAAGTCACATGTCCATGCATGACTCAGAACTTACATGTAGCAGCCATGGTTCACATGCTACCTTGAACATCCTCATGTAGACTTCTTATGTGGATTGGAGCCTTCCAAGATCCATTGTCCATCAAGTGCTTCTTGATTGGTCACTTAACTTGCAAATTCCTTTCTAAAGAAGCTGACCAAATGCCTTACAAAGGCTATTTAAAATCAAACAATTACACAGCCAATATTCACAACTTCAAATACAACAATGACACATGTATACAAATAGGATGAATATATTCAGTAGATCATAACCTTTACATAGATATGTTACATGGCATACGTAGCATAAAACATGTTCCAGTTATGTCATATATACATTCATAAGTATATTTCCATAATGTCTTATGGGGTACAACATCACACCCACAATCTCTGCTATTTTGCCAGGCAACATACTGGCCTTTGGAACCACACTCTGCTTTTTAACCAGAGAGATCTGGGCCCCTGTATCCCTCTGCCCCAAGTATTCCCTGCTACCAATTTGGACAGCCGTAACATGCTGCATATCTGGTTCTGCAGAGGCTAACCTCCCAGAGTCAATACGATAGGTTTCAATTGCTTGGAGCTGGGGGTGGCGGTTCTGTGTTGAGGGCAGCAGAACTAACAGGAGCTGTTGGTTGCCTGCTTCCTCATAGCACAGGGCATCTATTCCTCAGGTGATCAGTGGAATTACACTGATCGCACCTTCTGGGCTCTTCTGCTTTTACAGGAGATTTGGGATGAGGGTTAGAGGAATGGTTTTGGGCAAGAGAGTGTTTAGGATCCCAACTCCCTTCTCTCTTCCCGGGGCAAAATGGGATCCTCCCTTCCCACCAGTTTAAACTCCTCTTTCTCTGGCCTGCCCTCAGTAGACACCTGATTCTGTTCAAAGGCAACAGCTAAAAAAGCCATCTCCTCCCCAGACTTCACATCTTTGTCCCACAGACACTGCTTCACCTCAGCCTGACATGTGCCTAGAAAATGCTCTTGAGCAACAAGATCCAACATTCCCTCAAAACTTGCCACCTCCTTGCCCCTCACCCATTTTCCCAACAAATCTTTCATTTGGTTTACATATTCCCCATTACTCATCCCAATATCCCTTTTAAGATTCCTAAATTTAACTCTATATGTTTCAGGGGTAATCTGAAAACTTCACAAAAGAGTATCTTTAAATTTACAATAGTCTAAAGCATCTTCACTAGGCATTCCACTGAATACGTTTCGAGCTGTACCAGTTAATTTCACAATCAGGGTAGGAAATCTCTTAACACCAGAGATTTCATATATCACACACGACCCGTCAAAGGCCATCAGATATTCAGCTCTATTGTCATTCTCACTGTGTGCAGGACATAAGTGTTCCCATTTGTGGATTTTTGGCGTGATGGGAGTCACTGGGGTCGGGGGGTTCTGGCTCTGCCTCTCTAGCAGGTCCAGCTGGTGTTTTCGCTCTCTTTCTCTCTCTCTCTCTCTTTTTCTTTCATGGATCTTCTGTGAGCAGCCTCCTCTGGCTGTCTCTTTTCCTTTTCCTTTTCTCTCCAGTTCTGTCAATGGCAGTCATCTCTGGGGCTCGCTCTCCTTTTCCGCAGACTGAAGCCTAAAAAGCTCCAACTTCGCAATCACTTCCCTCATTTTCTTGCTTTTCTGTTCCTACTTCCCTTTCCCGAAATAAGCAAACAGAAAATAACAGAAGTGTGACCCCCTCCTGACTGCTCTTAGCCACTGCACTGAAGACTCACTTAAAATCACAAATATCAGGGCTTAAAGTGTGAACTTCACTCGGAGTAACAAGCCGCACATACACCCTGCTCGCTGTGCCACTGAAATCCCCTCCGTTGCTGTCTGGACGGGGGATCCGCTCGGCCTCTTCAATCCCTGACTCTGGGAGCCGGCCTGACCCTGCTCTGCTGTGAGAACCCCCACTCCTGGGCCCTTCACCCACAGCCCATGGCATGTCAGCTGCTCCCAGTTACGTGCAAGCCAATATCTCCTCTACCAGAAACAGCCCTAGGAGCCTCCGTCTTGCAGTGTCCAGTTATGCCCACTAGACCCTGCCAGCTTGTATAAATTTATCAATTTAATAAAGAAATTAT
Organism: Eretmochelys imbricata; assembly: GCF_965152235.1. Lineage (NCBI taxonomy): Eukaryota > Metazoa > Chordata > Testudines > Cheloniidae > Eretmochelys > Eretmochelys imbricata. Next base: position 40,416,657 of record NC_135584.1, on the reverse strand, counting down.
TATGTACCAGGCTTGTTCTCTGAAGGGGAGCCTCTGACACACTGCAAACCAAACGCACTGCTTCAGGTAGAATAAACAAACAGATTTATTAGCTATAAAGGTAGATTTTTAAGTGATTATAAGTCAAACCATAACAAGCAGGGAGCTGTTCATTCCTCCCCGGGGTGCAAAAGTATCAGCAGGACCCCAGCGCTCTGTGCCCGGCGCTGCAGAGACACACAGGAAGGGAAGGTCTGAGGCCTGCACCCTGAGCCCTGGAGCAAGTCAATCAGACCACTGTCAGCAGGAGTGTGTGTCTCTTATAAAGCGGGGTATGCAAATGAGGGAGACAGTTTCCTGTTTAAATCTGAGCCTCTCTCTGCCCAGGCTGCACCAGGAGACACAATCCGCAGCCCTCTGGCTCTGTGCAGTCACCAGCCAGTCCCCTGACAACTTTCCCCTCCAGCACCCGGGAAAATGGGATTTTTGCTCCTTGTCGTTGTCGCTCTAGCAGCTTTGGAAGGTATTTTCTTCCTCTGAAGACCTGGCAGAGTTAGAAGAATATTGTGTTCTCTCTGTTTTTATACCGATATTAATGGCCTGTCTTTATGCCCAGGTGTCCGGTCCCAGACGCTGGTGGAGTCCGGAGGGGATGTGAAGAAGCCCGGAGACTCTCTCCGCCTCTCCTGCAAAGCCTCCGGGTTCACCTTCAGCAGCGCTTACATGAGCTGGGTCCGCCAGGCTCCGGGCAAGGGCCTGGAATGGGTCGCTTATATATACCCCGGTGGGAGTCCTACATACTACCTCGATTCAGTGAAAGGGCGATTCACCATCTCCAGGGATAACGCCAAGAGTGAGCTGTATCTGCAAATGACCGGCCTGAAGCCCGAGGACACCGCCCGCTATTACTGTGCGAGAGACAAAGTGACACCAAACCGGTTTGTGATCGCACAAAAACCCAGGCTGCGGAATCGCCCTTCTCCCGGCGGCCGCGCGGGGGCAGCAGCGACACCCCCCGCTTCGGGCTCGGGCAGGAGACCCGGCCCCCGGGGGAACGGGACACAAACCTCCTGCCAGTTTAACCCTTCCGTTCCCGGGCAATGTGTCTCCCCTTCCTGCCCAGAGCCCCGCTGAGTGCAGAGACCCCCCGCTTCATCTGTGAACTCCGATGCGGAGTGAGTCCTGTTCTGAGTCGCTCTCCCCTCGCAGACCTGGCATGTTGGCTCCCCCGGCCCGTCTCAGTGTCAGACTCACAGGACAGCGTCTGTCCGTTCAAAGGGGACAAGCGCGTTGGGGTTTGCATCAGACCCAAGGGATGGAGCGAATTGCCACTGAGGCCAAATCCTCCGCTAGTGTAAAGTCACACAACTGCTTTCATTAGACTCGAGTTACTCCTGATTTACACTGGGGAGGCTGTGGCCCTTTCAGGAAACTGGGAAGTTTATAGAAAAGGAGGACTTGTGGCGCCTTAGAGACTAACCAATTTATCTGAGCATAAGCTTTCATGAGCTACAGCTCACTTCATCGGATGCATCGGATGAAGTGAGCTGTAGCTCACAAAAGCTTATGCTCAAATAAATTGCTTAGTCTCTAAGGTGCCACAAGTCCTCCTTTTCTTTTTGCGAATACAGACTAACACGGCTGCTACTTTGAAAGGAATCAATGACATCCAGTAATGGCAAAGTTCGTGGTTCAGGCTTGTGGCAGTGATGGCGTAATCTGCTGTCTTAAGTCAAGCCCTGGAGCACACCCACAGCCCGGATGGGTCCTTCAGTCCTTTGTTCAGAGCTTCCATTTGTAGCAAGGTCCCTCCAGAGGGAAGAAGCAGGACTGAAGACCAAATGGAGAAGATGCAGCTGCCTTTTATAGTCTTTTCCATGCCGCCTGTGCTTCCTTTGTTCCAGACACAAGCCGGCCAGCACATGGCTGGGAAGCCTTTAGGGCTTGTCTACATACCCGCTGGATTGGTGGGCAGTGATCAATCCAGCGGGAGGTCTATTTATCGCATCTAGTATAGACGCGATAAATCAACCACTGAGCACTCTCTCTTCCGGTACTCCACCAGAAGGAAAAGCACAAGCGGAGTCAACGGGAGAGTCTCAGCTGCCGAGTTACCGCAGTGAAGACACCGCGGTAAGTAGATCTGAGGTGATACAAACATATAAACAAGATCATCATATGTGGCAAATTCTAACATGTTTGCAGATATCTTACACGGCATATCTGGCTGTGACCTGTGTCCCAGTGGGGGACAGCTCTGGTCACTCCATTAGGGTGAACTGCAAAGAATGGGGCAGACAATCCCCATAAAGTGGGTGGATATTCCCAGGGCTGGTGCAACCACTAGGTGAACTAGGTGGTCACCTAGGGCGTCAAGATTTGGGGGCACCAAAAAGCGGTGCCCCCCAATTTTTTTACAGTGTTTCATCCTGCTGTTCCCCCCCGCACTTCCCCAAAGTGTCCCCCGGCCCCCACTTGCTACCCCGGCGCGCTTTCCCAGCCCCAGAAGCGTCCCTGCGTCTCTCCTGCAGCCCCACACTGCCTCGGCTCTGCTCTGCTCCTGGCATCAACAGCTGCCACAGGGTCCTAGCGCCCCATTTCCACTAGGGCAGGGCAGGTTGCCCTTCCCCCACCCTTCCCCCTCAGACCTTCCCTTTTCCGGCAGGACCCTCAACCAGCACAGGGCCCCCCCTCCACCCGCAGTCACCGCTCCTGCCCCACACTGGGCAAGGGTCACCCCCACTGAGGCTACAGTGAGGGGCAGCAGCAGGGGAGGAGGCGTACATGTGATGGCAGCTCCCCCCTCCCAGCTCCCCCCACAGGGGGGACGAGGGGGCTTCCTGGACCTGAGAGGGACCCTAGGAGCATGTGCGTTGACAGTGGTACAGGGTGAGTGTGCTACCGGGCGGGGGACGTGGGGGGCCTCTCCCACAAAACTCACTGCTGCCAGCAGAGAGAGGGCTGGGGGGAGTCCTCCACTCTGGCCCCATCCTTGGGGCAGCCTGCCTGCACCCCAAACTCATCCCCAGCCCTGCCCCGCCTGAGAGCCTGCACCCCCAGCCAGAGCCCTCACCCCCCCACACCCCAAACCTCTGCCCCAGCTCCGAGCCTCTCCCACACCCCAAAGCCCTCATCCCCAACCCCAGCCAGAGCCCTCATCGCTCTGCACCCTAACCCTCTGCCCAGCCCTGAGCCTCCTCCCACACCCCTAACCCCTCATCCCCAGCCTCACCCCACAGTCCTCACCCCTCCACCCCCATCCCCTTCCCACACACCCTCTCTGCTGCCAAACTCCCTCCCAGAGCCTGCACCCCAATCTCCTGCCCCAACCCAGAGCCTGCACCCCAGACCTCCTCCCCCCATCCAAACTCCCTCCCAGAGCCTTAGGCTGGTGGGGGGCAGAGTTTGGGGGGGCGGGTTCTAGGAACCACCAAAATTTCTACAAACCTGCCACCCCTGCCAGTATCTGGGTTTTAAGCCCTGTTATGCCTGTAACAGGCCTAAGCCTGTGAGTGACCCCCATAGCAGCTGCCTGAAGTGCTTGAGGGAATCAAACATGAAAGACAAGTGTCAGATTTGTAAAAACTTTTCTCCGAGATCGCAGAAGGAGCATGACATTGGTTTGAGGGCTCTCCTCATGGAGGCTGTGCTCCGCCTATTGCAGGACTGCAGTCTCAGCAGGACTCTAGGCCCAGCACCTTGGCCTCGGTTTGTAGTTCACCCCTGGCACCGGGATCAGTCTGGCACCTCTACCCCTCGCCAGTGTCCAAGAAGCAGTCAAAAAAGTGGCACTCCCTGGCACCAAGCAAAAAGGGTCAAGGGACTTCGGACAAAGGACCTAGTTCAGGCCACCTGCCCGCCACAGAGCCGCATGGGGGTTTCTCTCCGATTGGATCCACTAGTCTCCCCAGGGAGCCACCGCTGGCTCCTGGGAGTGGCACGGGATCCAAACTCACTATTGTGCAAATATGAGTGTGTAAGTTGTTGAAATTTGTCATATTAATATTGTCAGTTGTTGTTGTAAGGTAGAGTATCCACCAGTCTAATGTTATAACTTTTTATCAATAACAATAATTGGATATTCTAACGGTAGAATAAAATGCAGTAGATTTTGATATGAAAGAATGAAGGAAGGAAATATATGTGATTAAAAAGGGTGTATTTCTGAAAGTATTTTGAAAGTTTATAATAAGCGATGGTCTGAGGGGAGGGGACGGAGAAGGGGGGTGCAAGGTGTAAGTTTCGCCTAGGACGCAAAATGTCCTTGCACCGGCCCTGGATATTCCAACACTTATAACTTCACATACAAAAATGATACATGCACATAGACAGCATAATTATAATCAGCAAATCATAACCTTTTCATAGACACCTCACTCGACAACCTTTGTACAATATTTGCTGCAAATATATAACAGTGGTTGCAACAATGATCTACAGGGTCATATTCTAATCACACCAAACATTTCATTACACACATTGATATGGGTTCAAAGGAATTATTATCTGCCAGACAGAAGCCCAAATAGTTCCATGTTCACCTCTCAGTTCCCATGTGGGGATAGAAATCAGGAGAGGTGAAAACACAAACCCTGGCAGCTATCAAAGGGCCCACGGCTGCTGCTCAAATCCCTGTTGGTCAATGTCATAGAGCTGGGTAGTGTCTGTTTAAAGATTTATTCAGCTCCCTGCCCTGTACATTGTCTCACTTGAAATTCTGTGGCCTGCATTGTGCAGGAGGTCAGACTAGATGATCATAATGGTCCCTTCTGACCTAAATGTCTATGAATCTATGAATCTTATCGTCTGAGTATCATTCAGAGTAACTGTCTTTCCAACATTCCCTTAGAAAATTCTCTCTCTCTCTCTCTCTCCCATGTGTGTGAATGAGTTTGGGGATATGAAAGCGAACATGAGTGACAGTGGTAATGGGAATGGAAATCTATGTTTCAGCGTGAATGGTTATAGTGTCTGAATGGAAGTGGGAATGGAAATATTGTTGTTGTTTTTGTTGTTATCCCTCAATATTACATCGTGGGGATGGTGTGAAACACGTAGCGTTCCTATCAAACAAGTTCTTTAAACACAGCCAGAAGAAAGAGTCAGTCTACACTTTATAGCCTATTAATAATTAACTAAGTAAATGATCTTGAGGATGATGCTCAGCGGTGATAGATTTGATGCTGGTTGTGGGCCTAGTGCCCTGGGTCTCCAGAAGCCGGGAATGGGTGACAGGGGTTGGATCACTCCGTGATTCCCTGTTCTGTTCGTTCCCTCTGGGGCACCTGGCGTTGGCCACTGTCAGGAGACAGGATACTGGGCTAGATGGACCTTTGGTCTGACCCAGTCTGGCCGTTCTTATGTTCTTAATTATAGTCTAGGCTCTCATAGTCCTAGGCACGGTACAAACACAGACCATAAAACCTCTCTCAGTCCCACCGAGTTTACAAGCTGAGTGTACACGGGAAATGGAGTGTGACTGGGAATAGAAATATAAACATGAATATAAATATCAGCCGGGCATCAGAATCTTCCTTCACTGTAGCCTGAATCCTCCCCACTCCCCACTAAAGAAAAACTCCTGGACACGGTGCTCTCGGCCCCCTAATGTCAGGGAGGCTCCACTGCAAAACCTTAACTGATGAAACAAAGAAGTTGTACTTACGTGCCTGTGCTTAATTTGTGTTTTCAATGATTTACCTTCTAGGAAAATCTGGCATGTCTTGCACCCCCAGAAGGGGCATCTTGCACCCCCAGGGGGTGCGTGCACCCCAGATTAAGAACCACTGATTTAGACCATTCCTGACAGGTGTTTGTCCAACCTGCTCTTAAAAATCTTCAGTGATGGAGATTCCATAACCTCCCTGGGAAATTTATTCCAGTGCTTAACAACCCTGACAGGAAGTTTTTCCTAATGTCAAACCTCCCTTGATGGAATTTAAGCCCATTGCTTCTTGTCTTATCCTCAGAGGTTAAAGAGAATAATTTGTCACCCTCCTGCTTTTATGTACTTGCAAACTGTTATCACATCCCCCTCAGTCTTCTCTTCTCCGGACTAAACAAACTAATTTTTTTCAAAAGAAAAGGGATACTTGTGGCACCTTAGAGACTAACAAATTTATTTGAGCATAAGCTTTCGTGAGCTAGAGCTCACTTCATCAGATGCATTCAGTGGAAAATACAGTGTGGAGATTTATATACATAGAGAACATGAAACAATGGGTGTTATCATACACACTGTAAGGAGAGTGATCACTTAAGGTGAGCTATTACCAGCAGGAGAGCGGGAGGGGGGGGAACCTTTTGCAGTGATAATCAAGGTGGGCCATTTCCAGCAGTTGACAAGAACGTCTGAGGAACAGTGGGGGGTGGGGGAGGGGAATAGTTTTACTTTGTTTAATGACCCATCCACTACCAGTCTCTATTCAAGTCTAAGTTAATTGTATCCAGTTTGCAAATTAATTCCAATTCAGCAGTCTCTCGTTGGAGTCTGTTTTTGAAGTTTTTTTGTTGAAGAATTGCAACTTTTAGGGCTGTAATTGAGTGACCAAAGAGATTGAGGTGTTCTCCGACTGGTTTTTGAATGCTATAATTTTTGACATCTGATTTGTGTCCAGTTATTCTTATGTGTAGAGACTGTCCAGTTTGGCCAATGTACATGGCAGAGGGGCATTGCTGGCACATGATGGCATATATCACATTGATAGATGTGCAGGTGAACGAGCCTCTGATAGTGTGGCTGATGTGATTAGGCCCTATGATGGTGTCCCCTGAATAGATATGTGGACACAATTGGCAACGGGCTTTGTTGCAAGGATAGGTTCCTGGGTTAGTGGTTCTGTTGTGTGGTGTGTGGTTGCTGGTGAGTATTTGCTTTAGGTTGGGGGGCTGTCTGTAAGCAAGGACTGGCCTGTCTCCCAAGATCTGTGAGAGTGATGGGTTGTCCTTCAGGATAGGTTGTAGATCCTTGATGATGCGTTGGAGAGGTTTTTAGTTGGGGACTGAAGGTGATGGCTAGTGGCGTTCTGTTATTTTCTTTGTTGGGCCTGTCCTGTAGTTGGTGACTTCTGGGTACTCTTCTGGCTCTGTTAATCTGTTTCTTCACTTCAGCAGGTGGGTATTGTAGTTGTAAGAATGCTTGATAGAGATCTTGTAGGTGTTTGTCTCTGTCTGAGGGGTTGGAGCAAATGCTGTTGTACTGGAGAGCTTGGCTGTAGACAATGGATCGTGTGGTGTGATCTGGATGAAAGCTGGAGGCATTTAGGTAAGTATAGCGGTCAGTAGGTTTCCGGTATAGGGTGGTATTTATGTGACCATCACTTATTAGCACCATAGTGTCCAGGAAGTGGATCTCTTGTGTGGACTGGTCCAGGCTGAGGTTGGTGGTGGGATGGAAATTGTTGAAATCATAGTGGAATTCCTCCAGGGCTTCTTTTCCATGGGTCCAGATGACGAAGATGTCATCAATGTAGCGCAAGTAGAGTAGGGGCATTAGGGGACGAGAGCTGAGGAAATGTTGTTCTAAGTCAGCCACTGTGGATGTAGAAGCCCTCTACACCAGCACTCCACACAAAGATGGACTACAAGCCATCAGGAACACTATCCCCGATAATGTCACAACAAACCTGGTGGCTGCACTTTGTGACTTTGTCCTCACCCATAACTTTTTCATGTTTGCGGACAATGTATACTTTCAAATCAGCGGCACTGCTATGGGTACCCGCATGGCCCCACAGTATGCCAACATTTTTATGACTGATTTAGAAGAACGCTTCCTCAGCTCTCGTCGGTTTTCTGGCCCAAGGAGCATTTTCCAAGAAGACAAAAATCCTGGGTTAAATGGGTAAATAAATAACCCTCCACAATATTCATGTCTGGTTTCAATAACAATACAAACACGGGGGTCGCTGAGAGAAAGAGAGAGGGGCTGCAGAGTCCACTTCTCCCATCCGCCACCAGGGGCAGCAATGAGCAAACAGCACCGCACAGCCTTGGGGACAAGACTGAAAGCGGGCACTGGAGGTTGGAAAACATCATTTTCCAAGTCTGCACCTACAGAAACTGCTCCTTTGGACATAGGACCCGCCGGTGCCCTTTGACTCTGCCTCACCTGTAAAGTCTCCGGGTTCAACTTTCGCACTGGGTCCGTCAGGCTCCTAGGTAGTGTCTGCAATGGGTCTCCAGGGTGGAGTACCAAGGAAAGAGTTCTCATGACACCGATTCACCGAAAGGGCGATTCATTGCCGCCGGAGAGAATCCCAACAACCGGCTGTATTTACAAACAAGCAGCCAGAGACCCGAGGATACAGCCTGGTATCACTGTGTGAGAGACTAGATCACAGTGACAAAACCCATCAACAAAACAAACAGTGGGTTCACGCCGCGTTGGGCTCTAAAAGTGGCCACATTAAAGAAAAGACGGGAATTAACCCCAATAGTCAACGTTATGTCAAAAGCACTGATTTATGCTCAGTTTTATTTTACAGAATGGAGCAGATGAAATTGTTAGAATTTGATTGTATAAAATCGTTTCATGTTCCCTATTCCGTTGTTACTTGCAGGAATCATTGGTCTTGCACTACCATGGAAGGAAATATGAGCAGTGATGAATCACATACAGTTGTGTGCCAAATGCCTCTGAAGAATGTTATCATTGTGGAGACATCTATCTAGCTATTTTGTTTTCTTAACACTGTATCTGTTGTCATTGTAGTTTGTTCATTCAAATTATTTATTTTATTCAGTTTTTCAAATCATTTTACTATTTTCCATTTCACTTTTTAAGGTGTTCTTTAAAAATTCCATGTATGTCGGGGGGAGGGATAACTCGGTGGTTTGAGCATTGGCCTGCTAAACCCAGGATTGTGAGTTCAGTCCTTGAGGGGGCCATTTGGGGATTGGTCCTGCTTTGAGCAGGGGGTTGCACTAGAGAAGGTCCCTTCCAACCCTGATATTCTTTGAACCTAACATTTTTGGACTATTTCAGCCAAAACTCACTATGTGGAGAAAGCAAAATTCCCATCAGTAATGCCTATCAATAATATTCTTTAAAGCACGAAACTGACTAAGGAACTCAAGCTCCATTTTCAACAATGACTTAGGAATTCTGAAGTCTAAGGTCTTGTCTACATGGTCCTGCAGTTTGGACTACAGGGGCATGACTAGCAATGTGCACCAAAGTGCTACACGGTAACTTCCCTGTGTGTGCGCTGCAGGTGTGAACTAAAGATTCCCAGTGAGCAATAGCGTAGCCCTCTTCAAGCAGGAATACATTAGTGTGAAGGAGGAACCTTGTAGTCTGCACCCGCAGCATCCAAAGGGGGAGTTTCAGCACAGACTTTGGTGTGCCCTGTTATTCACAGTCCCCTAGTCCAAACCGAGGGATAGTGTACACATGCCCTTAATCTCAGTGAAAGTCAGTGGGATGTAGGCATCTGAGAGTCAGATTTTCAAAGGTATTTAGGTGCTTAAAATGGCAGCTAGACACCTAGTGAGAGTTTCAGAAGCATCTAAGTGCCTAGCTCCTATTGATTTCAATGGCACTTAGATGCCTAGGCATGTCTGTAGAGCCCATTAGGAACCTATCTACATCTTTAGGGGCCTAAATATCCTTAACATTTTGAGCTTATATCACTTTTGAAAGGGGAATTTAGAATGAAAATTTCAAAAGGGCCAAAGTGAGCTAGATTTTGGGAGTTGGGCTTCTATCTCCCTTAGGCTCCTTCAAAATCCCAGCATTACTCACCTATGTCACATAGATGTTTTTGAGAATTTTACTCTGTGTATCACAGAATCATAGAATCATAGAAGATTAGGGTTGGAAGAGCCCTCAGAAACTCATCTAGTCTAAGCCCCTGTGTGACATTGCACTCCACATGTTTTATTAAAATATGCTAATGAGTGTGAATATAATGTAACTAGAACATGCTTTATGCAAAAGGTCTCTTTTAAGTTATCGTTAAAAAGCTTATAACCTACTGAGTGTGTTCATTCTATTTGTATGTATGTATAATTCTTGAAGCTAGAAATATAAAGTATAACTCTGAAGTACTATTGTAATTATGCACAGTGTGGGCCATTAATGGTGGTTTGGAATCTTGCTGGCTCTCATTAACTAGGACAATTGGTTGTAAATAGCTCTGTTTACTTGAAAGCCTTCCTGTGTTCCAGTGAGTCAGGCCAGAAAGTTTCTTAATGTATTAGGCTTAGACTTGTGTGCTTTATTTTGCTTGGTAACTTACTTTGTTCTGTCTGTTATTACTTGAAACAACTTAAATCCTACTTTTTATACTTAATAAAATCACTTTTGTTTATTAGTAAACGCAGAGTAAGTGATTAATACCTGGGGGAGCAAATAGCTGTGCATATCTGTCTATCAGTGTTATAGAGGATGGACAATTTATGGATTTACCCTGTATAAGATTTATTCAGAGTAAATAGGATTTATTTGGGTTTGGATTCCATTGAGAACTGAGTGTCCAGGTGCTGGAGATAGGTGAGTTGCTGAGCAATTATTGGTTAAATTCTGCAGCTTTGGGGGCATGGATCAGACCTGGGTCTGTGTTGCAGGTGACTAGCGTGTCTGGCTCAACAAGGCAGGGTTCTGGAGTCCCAAACTGGCAGTGGAAAACAGGCTCAGAGGTAGTTTCAGCACATCAGGTGACAGTCACAAGGGGATCTCTGTGACCGAACCCGTCACATCCTGCTCAAAGCAGGACCAACCCCAACTAAATCATCCCAGCGAAGGCTTTGCCAACCTGGGCCTTAAAAACCTCTAAGGATGGAGATTCCACCATCTCCCTGGGTAACCCATTCCAGTGCTTCACCACCCTCCTAATAAAATAGTTTTTCCAAATATCCAACCTAGGCCTCCCCGACTGCAAGTTGAGACCATTGCTCCTTGTTCTGTTATCTGCCACTACTGAGAACAGCCAAACTTCATCCTCTTTGGAACCCCCCTTCAGGTAGCTGAAGGCTGCTATCAAATCCTCCCTCACTCTTCTCTTCTGCAGACTAAATAACCCCAGTTCCCTCAACCTCTCCTCCTAAGCCATGTGCCCCAGCCCCCGAAGCATTTTCATTGCCCTCCGCTGGACTCTCTCCAATTTGTCCACATCCTTTCTGTAGTGGGGGGCCCAAAACTAGATGCAGTACTCCAGATGTGACCTCAACAGTGCCGAATAGAGGGGAATAATCACTTCCCACGATCTGCTGGCAATGCTTCTACTAATGCAATCTAATATGCCGTTAGCCTTCTTGGCAACAGGGTAACACTGTTGACTCATATCCAGCTTCTCATCCACTGTAATCCCCAGGTCCTTTTTAGCAAAACTGCCACTTAGCCAGTCGATCCCCAACCTGTAGCGGTGCATGGGATTCTTCCGTCCTAAGTGCAGGACTCTGCACTTGTCCTTGTTGAACCTCATCAGATTTCTTTTGACCCAATCCTCCAATTTGTCTAGCTCACTCTGGACCCTATTCCTACCCTCCAGAATATTTACCTCTGCCCCAAGTTTAGTGTCATCCATGAACTTGCTGAGGGTGCAATCCACCCCATCATCAATATCGTTAATGAAGATGTTGAAAAAAACCACCCCAGGACCGACTGCTGGGACACTCCACTTGATACTGTCTGCCAACTAGATATCGAACTGTTGATAACTACCCATTGACCCCAACAATCTAGCCAGCTTTCTATACACCTTATAGTCCATTCATCTAATCCAGTGGTGGGCAAACTTTTTGGCCTGAGGGACACATCTGGGTGGGGAAATTGCATGCAGGGGCAGGGCAGGGGTTGGGGTGCGGGATGTGCGAGGAGGTGCAGTGTGCACGAAGGGGCTCTGGGCAAGGGGTTGGGGCAGAGGAGGGGTGTGGAGTGTATGAGGGGGCTCAGGGAAGGGGGTTGGGTGCAGGAGGGTGCGCAGAGTGCAGGAGGGGGCTTAGGGCAGGCAGTTGGGGTGCAGGAGGAGTGGGAGATGTAGCAGGGGGCTCAGCGCAGGGGTTGGTGGCTCAGGGCAAGGGGTTGGGGTGCAGGAGGGAGTGTGACTGGGGGCTCAAGGCAGAGGTCTGGGGTGTGGGCTCTGGCCCGGCACTGCTTACCTCGAGTGGCACTGGGGTGGAAGCGGTGCGCAACGTGCCTAAGGTAGGCTCCCTGCCTGCCCTGGCCTCGTGCCACTCCCGGAAGTGGCCAGCATGTCCAGCAGTGGCTCCTGGGGTGGGGTGGGGAGGGTGGCTCTGCCACATGCTGCCCTCACCTGTGGGTACCACACCAGAAGCTCCCACTGGCTGCGGTTCCCCCTTCCCGGGAAATGGGAGCTGTGGGGGGCGGTGCCTGCTGGCAAGGTCAGCGCACGGAGCCCTCTGCCCCTCTCCCCCAGGAGCCGCAGGGACATGGTGCCAGCCCTTCCCCCCACTTAGCCCAGCAGCACCATGGGGGTGCCAATCCCTCAGGCTGGATCCAAAGCCCTGAGGGGCAGGATCCTGCCCACGGGCAATAGTTTGCCCACCCCGATCTAATCCATACTTCTTTAATTTGCTGGCAAGAATACTGTGGGAGACCGTATCAAAAGCTTTGCTAAAGTCAAGGTATATGACGTCTGTGCTTTCCCCATATCCACAGAGCCAGTTATCTCATGATAGAAGGCAATCAGGTTGGTCAGGCATGACTTGCCCTTGGTGAATCCATGTTGACTGTTCCTGATCACCTTCGTGTCCTCCAAGTGCTTCAAAATGGATTCCTTGAGGACCTACTCCATGATTTTTCCAGGGACTGAGGTGAGGCTGACTGATCTATCATTCCCTGGATTCTCCTTCTTCCCTTTTTTAAAGATGGTCACTATATTTCCCTTTTACTGCCACTGCGCTGGCATCCAAATCTTCTGGGCAGTTCTGAAATCTCTGCCTTAGCTCCCCTAGTGCAGTTTTCACTCATTGTTTGAAAAGCACCTGACAAAGGAAGAGAAGCAAGGTTTATCCACCTTTTTTCAGCTAGGGGAAAATTAGGTGCCTTTAAAAATTACCCCCACAGATCCTGCCCTCATCCAAGATTTGGTGGGATTTTCAAAGTGGCTGAGAGGATTGGACAACCCGAGCCTATATCGTTTCCTCTGATACATTGGTGTTTATGTCATGCAAGGCAGTGGCCAGGACTCAGGAGATGTGTGTACTCTTCCCATTCATATCACTGGTCTCCTGGGTGCTCATGGACAAGATCCATCACCTCTCCATACCCGGCAAAGTTTTCATCCACCTATGTACCTATCTCCCATTGGCTTTCCTGATGCCCAACTCCTGTCTGTGTCTTTGAAATCGCTCCTCCAGTGTCTATGACAATGACAGTGCTGAAAAATATCAAACAAATGAAATTTTAAAAATGAAGGGGGAAAAAAAAAACAAAATGAGAAAAAAATCCCATTTCCCCACATCTTTTTCCAACCAGCTCTCAGTTATGTTCTCAGTTAGATAAAAACATAAAACAGTATTGCTTGAAGGTTGCAATGTAACATTACTTTATTTCTTAGAATGCAGACCCATAAGATGCAAGAACACAAAAACGGAGGAACAAAGCAGGCTCCTCCCCACAACAGAGAGGCATAACTCTATGGTGATGGGCTGCAGAATGACTCATAATAACCAGAGCATATTTCCATACAAAGGTCCCTGTCTGTAAGCGGGACCAGAAAAAGACCCCTTACACTCAGAGCGATATCTTGTAATTTTAACACAGCTTTCAACACACCTCACTCTGGCTAAGGATGAATTAGTTTGTGACAAAGTTTCTGTCCTATACGCAGTATGTGGCTGATCTAGGAAAAGAAGTGAAGAGTCGTGACTCTCGCACCTATGTCTTAACCACAAGACACCCAACCCTTGCTGGAAAACCCATTCAGCATGTATTTCTGTCCTGCCTGCTGTATTGTGGCACAGGATGACAGTTAGATCTCAGTGAACCACTGATTTTTCATTTCTCTGGCAGTTCTGGAAAATAAAAGCCTTACTAACAGGGTATGAAGGCATTCACACTTGCTTTTCCAAGCCCAATGACTACTCATTGTCATTCATGATGAGAATGAATAGTCATTGGGCCAGAATATAAGTCCAAGGATGACTCTGTGGTCTGGTAGTTAAGAAGCACACTTTGGCTGTGTGAGATTGAAGTTCAACTCCCTGTAACAAGGGCTATTTAATTATTTATACCTGATGGAACCATGTTAAAAGGACCGAGAGAGAGAGGGAGCTTGTGCAGAGAGTATTCTCTAGGCCAGTGCACTTGTTTCCAATGCGGGAGATTGGAGACTTCTCCCCTATCAGGCAGGGGGGATATTGAATGTGGGTCTTACACACACACACACACACGAGTACTCTAACCCCAAGGTTAAATATTATAAAGGGCAGGTTGGTGTCCCGCATCTAAGTCCTGAAAGATTTTGATTGATTTTTGCTGAAAATATTCAGCTAATCTGAGTTAAATGAATTCATGAATTAGAGCTACATACCTCCAGCTTTCATCCAGACCACATCACACGATCCATTGTCTACAGCCAAGCTCTATGATACAACCACATTTGCTCCAATCCCTCAGACAGACACAAACAGGATCTCCATCAAGCGTTCTTAAAACTACAATACCCACCTGGTGAAGTGAAGAAATAGATTGACAGAGCCAGAAGGGTACCCAGAAGTCACCTACTACAGGACAGGCCCAACAAAGAAAAAAACAGAATACCACTAGCTGTCACCTACAGCCCCCAACTAAAACCTCTCTAGTGCATCATCAAGGATCTACAACCTATCCTGAAGGATGATCCCTCACTCTCACTGACCTTGGGAGACAGGCCAATCCTCGCTTACAGACAGCCCCCCAACCTAAAGCAAAGACTCACCAGCAACTACACACCACACAACAAAAACACCAATCCAGGAGCCAAACACTGCAACAAACCCCAGTGCCAACTCTGTCCACATATCTATTCAAGGGACACCATCATAGGACCTAACCACATCAGCCACACCATCAGGGGCTCATTCACCTGCACATCTACCAATGTGATATATGCCACCATGTGCCAGCAATGCCCCTCTGCCATGTACATTGGCCAAACTGGACAGTCTCTACACATAAGAATAACTGGACACAAATCTGACATCAGGAATTATAACGTTCAGAAACCAGTAGAAGAACACTTCAATCTCCCTGGTCACTCAATAACAGACCTAAAAGTGGCAATTCTTCAACAAAAAAACTTCAAAAACAGACTTCAACAAGAAACTGCAGAACTGGAATTAATTTTCAAACTGGACACCAAATTAGGCCTGAATAAAGACTGGGAGTGGATGGGTCACTACAAAAACTAATTTTCCCTCAGTTGATATTCACACCTTCTTGTTAACTTTTGGAAATGGGCGATGTCCACCTTGATTGCATTGGCCTCCTTAGTACTACAGAAGTAATCAACCACTGAGAATAGGCCACTTCCACCTTAACTGAATTGGCCTCGTTAGCACTGACCCTCCACTCGGTAAGGCAGCTTCCATCTTATTATATATATACCGCTGACTGTATTTTCCACTCCATGCTTCTGTTGAAGTGGGTTCTAGCCCATGAAAGCTTATGCCCAAATAAATGTGTTAGTCTCTAAGGTGCCACAAGGACTCCTCTTTGTTTTTGCTGATACAGTCTAACACGGCTACCACTCTGAAAAATGATAACAGAGGATCCTAATCAGCGGAGAATGAATGTCATTGGCTTCAGTGGGAGTGGAAGAGACCCAGAGCCACACAAAAGATGTTAAGCTCCTTGCAGAATTTGGGCACTTGTGTTCATGTACGGATGAATGTATGGATGCATGAAGCAGAGTGCTTTACTGAAATGTGTGTCTGGAAAAGAAAACATTTTTCTTAAAGAATGTCTCTTACAATATCAAGATATCATCACATCCGAAGAAGTGAGCTGTAGCTCACGAAAGCTTATGCTCAAATAAATTCGTTAGTCTCTAAGGTGCCACAAGTACTCCTTTTCTTTTTACAGTATCAAGTTTTGTATAAAGAAATGTGTATTAAATGTATGAAAGATTAATGCTGAAAAAGTATCAGAAAGAAAGAAAGAAAGAAAGAAAGAAAGAAAGAAAGAAAGAAAGAAAGAAAGAAAATGGATGAAGTAAGTTCAATGAGGGGTTCTCAAGGACTCTCCTATTCTCAAGGACTCCAATGGGTCATGTCTAAGAAACTATATCAGTTCATTTCTATTTTACTATATGCTAAAATTTGTCCTTTAAGGTTCTATGTCTTTTCTGAAAGCAATCAGTTTAAGAATAGCTTTTCTCAGGGACTCAGTGACCTCCTTGTTTCTCAGGCTGTAGATGACAGGGTTGATCATGGGAGTCAGGACTGTGTAGAAGACAGAGAAGAGTTTGTGTAGGACCTTGTGAGTGTTAGCTGTTGGAACCACATAGACAGTAATCAGTGTCCCATAGTAAACTATAACCACAATGAGGTGAGAGGAGCAGGTGGAAAAGGCCTTTTGCCTCCCTGTGGTGGAAGGGATTCTCAGGATGGTGGTGATGATACGAATATAGGATGTCAGGACCAGTAGACATGGCACAAATGTCCCTATGGCAGAGACAATAAATGTCAGCACTTGCACAGCCTGGGTATCGCCACAGGACAGCTTTATCACGGGTGAAAAATCACAAAAGAAATGGTCAATTCCTTTTGAATCACAAAACTTTGATTCGAACAAGAAAATATTTATTGTGGTGCAGCCTAGAAAGCTACTTATCCAGGATCCTGCCACTAGCTGGCAACAAACCCTGCCATTCATCAGAGCAGCATAACGGAGTGGATTGCATATCGCTAAGTACCGATCATAAGACATTGCCGCAAGCAGCAGAGATTCTGTAGCTGACAGAATACCAAAGAAATATGTTTGCAAAATGCAGCCCTTAACAGAAATGGTTCTGTCCCCAGTCAGGAGGCTGGCCAGCAGCCTGGGTAGCAAGGTGGAGGTGTAGCAGATCTCCAGGCAGGACAAGTTCCCCAGGAAGAAGTACATGGGGGTGTGAAGGTGGCAATCAGCCACAACTAGTGCAACAATGAGAATGTTCCCTGCCACAGTCACAATGAAGATCACTAGAAACACGAGGAAGAGAAGGGGCTGCAGTTCAGGGACATTCCCAAATCCTAAAAGGATGAATTCCACGATTGGTGTTTGATTTCTTCCTTCTGCTTTCTCCATAATCTGTATCTAGAAAAAGAAAACCATTAAATACTGATGGAGTGCACGCTGTCAGTTTGTGCTGTTGGATACACTAGCAGAAACCTGGAGCAGGTAACCTCATACAACTGCATCTCTCCACTAGAAGAATGAAGTTGTTAATAAACAGAGGAAGCCTAATATAATTAAGAGGTTGAGCTTCCAATACAGGTGAACCAAGAGCATAGAACCCTACTGATCACAGAAATGTCCCCTCTAATTCCCTTAATCTCTCTTGAACTTTAAAGAAAGACCTTTAGGCTGGGATGTTGAAATCTTTATCCCTTCAGTGTCATATCAAGAAACCTAGAAGACATAACAAAAAATCAGTAGATTGGAAATGAAAACTATTGAGAGTTCAACCACGGGTACGTCTCCCCTGCAGCTGGGAGGTGTAATTCCCAGTTTGGGTAGAGGTACACACACTTGCTTGGATCAAGATAGCAGGATAAAATTAGCAGAGAGAACACGGCAGCACACGCAGCCCTTTGGATTGGCCGCCTGTGGACGTACCTAGGATCTCAGATGGGATTGAGCTCTGCCAGCTAGTCTGTGCTGCCCAGGCTACACTGCTTTTTTAGCACCATATCTCCATAGCTCAAAGACAGAGTGTGCAGGTCACCGGAGCAGGGAATTACACTTGCCACATGCAGTATAAACACACCCCATAGGCACACACCAAAACACTAAAGAGGCTGAGGTTTGCACGAAGGTTTATCCAGCTGTCTTCTATCAGAGCAGATTCAAAGACAAATTTGCACCATTTGATAGATGTAGCTGAGAAACAGACACAGACACACAACGAACAAACACACAAACAAAAACAAACCACTCCTAAAAACATACCACGTGTTTCACAATTACACCAGGTTAAATTGCATCAGCTTCATGTGGATTTACACAAGTGCAACTGAGATTGGAATCCAACCGCATATAAAGAAATGTAAGTGAAATAAAAATGAAAACTCATGAAGAGAGAAACTGAAAACTCGTGGCGAACCGGGGAAGACCCGGATGACTGGAAAAAGGCTAATGTAGTGCCAATCTTTAAAAAAGGGAAGAAGGAGGATCCTGGGAACTACAGACCAGTCAGCCTCACCTCAGTCCCTGGAAAAATCATGGAGCAGGTCCTCAAAGAATCAATCCTGATGCACTTGCATGAGAGGAAAGTGATCAGGAACAGCCAGCATGGATTCACCAAGGGAAGGTCATGCCTGACTAATCTAATCGCCTTTTATGATGAGATTACTGGTTCTGTGGATGAAGGGAAAGCAGTGGATGTATTGTTTCTTGACTTTAGCAAAGCTTTTGACACGGTCTCCCACAGTATTCTTGTCAGCAAGTTAAGGAAGTATGGGCTGGATGAATGCACTATAAGGTGGGTAGAAAGCTGGCTAGATTGTCGGGCTCAACGGGTAGTGATCAATGGCTCCATGTCTAGTTGGCAGCCGGTATCAAGTGGAGTGCCCCAAGGGTCGGTCCTGGGACCAGTTTTGTTCAATATCTTCATAAATGATCTGTAGGATGGTGTGGATTGCACTCTCAGCAAATTTGCGGATGATACTAAACTGGGAGGAGTGGTAGATACGCTGGAGGGGAGGGATAGGATACAGAAGGACCTAGACAAATTGGAGGATTGGGCCAAAAGAAATCTGATGAGGTTCAATAAGGATAAGTGCAGGGTCCTGCACTTAGGACGGAAGAATCCAATGCACCGCTACAGACTAGGGACCGAATGGCTAGGCAGCAGTTCTGCGGAAAAGGACCTAGGGGTGACAGTGGACGAGAAGCTGGATATGAGTCAGCAGTGTGCCCTTGTTGCCAAGAAGGCCAATGGCATTTTGGGATGTATAAGTAGGGGCATAGCGAGCAGATCGAGGGACGTGATTGTTCCCCTCTATTCGACATTGGTGAGGCCTCATCTGGAGTACTGTGTCCAGTTTTGGGCCCCACACTACAAGAAGGATGTGGATAAATTGGAGAGAGTCCAGCGAAGGGCAACAAAAATGATTAGGGGTCTAGAACACATGACTTATGAGGAGAGGCTGAGGGAGCTGGGATTGTTTAGTCTGCAGAAGAGAAGAATGAGGGGGGATTTGATAGCTGCTTTCAACTACGTGAAAGGGGGTTCCAAAGAGGATGGCTCTAGACTGTTCTCAATGGTAGCAGATGACAGAACGAGGAGTAATGGTCTCAAGTTGCAGTGGGGGAGGTTTAGATTGGATATTAGGAAAAACTTTTTCACTAAGAGGGTGGTGAAACACTGGAATGCGTTACCTAGGGAGGTGGTAGAATCTCCTTCCTTAGAGGTTTTTAAGGTCAGGCTTGACAAAGCCCTGGCTGGGATGATTTAACTGGGAATTGGTCCTGCTTCGAGCAGGGGGTTGGACTAGATGACCTTCAGGGGTCCCTTCCAACCCTGATATTCTATGATTCTATGATTCTATGAAAAGAGTCATTTTTATCCAGAAGGGAGAATGTGCTTGGAGAAAAATGAAAAACCGGAGAAAAAGAAAGAGTTATATAGACAGAATGAGATAAAAATACACAGAGAGAGAAAGAGATTTTTTATTTCTCCAAATGTTATGAGTAATAAAATATAGACATGTTTAAAGAGAAGTAGCAGATCCTTGCTGTTAAAGCAAAGATATTCGAGCTAACAAGTGTGAAACCTCTTCCTTGCTTTTCCCCTACACATTTCCTGATCATACCTTCTGATCTCTTCATCCACTGACTTACGTTGCGCCCATATAAACTATGTCTATACCAGGCGTGGCAATGGTACATTGAAAGAAAAATGGAAATCCAGAAAAGCACACACACACACACACAAAGAAGAGAGACTATTTTGTTTCAAAATTTTTAGGAGCAATAAAACTCACGTGGTAAAAAATAAAATACACACTTGTCAAAGTTTGACTCAGATTCACAGTTTATCAGACCACTCTGTTTTATTAGCAAAGCTGCTCTGCTAATACATTTAGAAGTGAGCCCCCCGAGTGGGGCTTGTGTCTTTTAATTTATACAGTTTTTTGGAGAACAAGTTACAGAGAAGTTACAGACAAAAGAAGAAAAAGATTTTAGTCACCACCCTTCGAGATCCCTGAGACCAGTCACGTATCTTCAATTACCTGCCACCCTTAACAATCTCCTTTTGCAGCTTCCAGTTAACTTAACTAATTGCCCTTCACACCTTCCATTCTGATGCCTGCTTCTTAGACGTGCTGGCTCTATCTTAATTGCCTCTCCATTCAAAAGCTAACTGTCCCTAAGTGTGCTCCCTCAGATACTTTGTAACATGTTTTGGCATGCCCTCTCATATACAATGTATCCAGCATGTCCCCTTATACAACGTTATACTTATACAATGTTATACTTCCACACACTCAAGCAACCCATAAACTAGATAAATTCATGGAGGATAAGTCCATTAATCGCTGTTAACCAGGATGGGAAGGGATGGTGTCCCTAGCCTCTGTTTCCTTGAAGCTGGGAATGGGTGACAGGGAATATGTATCTTTATTGCTGTATTGTAAAACGTGAATGTGGTTTACCACTGTGTATTGTGAGAGTGGGCAGGGGAGACATGGCTCCTACCCATAGCAGATGTGGAGAAAATACCTGGTGCCTTTGCCTGTACTGGGCCTGAAACAAACCCCCTTGTAGTCAAGGACTGAGAGTCTTTTCCTTAAGTACAAAGGACTTTGGATCTGGCTCATGATTAAAAGATACAAGATGCTAGAGCGTAGGAAGCATAATGAGATAAAGAATGGTTTGGACTCTATTTTGTATCTCCTAACAGGGTGACAGCTTACCCAGTAGGGGGCTGGTTGGTGATGTGAAGTTGACTTGTGGGGAAGTATGGATTTGATGACGTGCACAAACCCAGTCCAACAGATACCATTCTCTCTTTAATTATATTGCAACCAATACAATTTTACTTAGTGTTGATGAACTGCATAGTAAATCCCTTCACCCACTTTGGTTCCTTACCAAATATATTCAAGAGACCAGATAACCAATGTTAGTCAAGTTTATTTCTATAAACCAGTAATAATATGGTACATTCAAAAGGTAATGGGTTACAGGGAATGTATCACTTGATGATTACCTGTTCTGAAGCACCTGGCACTGACCACTGTCGGAAAGCAGGATACTGGGCTAGATGGACCTTTGGTCAGACGCAGTTTGGCTGTTCTTATGTTCTAAATCTGAGAACCATTCATTGCTCTGTCTTAGGCATGTTTTGCTATAACTCATCGGTTCCCCCCAGTATGCTACCTGGAATTAGGATTCCGCTGTGCCCTCTGACCCACCAGTCTGGGCTCCTTCTCACACTTCCTCCGGCATTCACTCAGGTAGAGACACACCCTCCTACAGTTACATGCCGGCTCTCTGACCAGCCACTGCATGAACCAACAATAGAGAAGCTACAGTCAAGATAATCAGCAGCTTCCCAGCCTGGGACTCCAGAGCTGCACCACCCTGCCCTGGTCAAAACACCGACCAGTAATAATTTCTTACCTGGTTCGCCTCTTCCTGAATGTGGGGGGAATATGCACACTTGGGCTAACCAAGCTGAGATTTTCCCCCAGACACTTCAGTTAAAGGCACACTGGTTTAAGTTAAACTGCAAACAAGTTTATTAACAACAAAAGTGATTATAAGGGATAGGAAACAGATCAAAGCAGAATCCCAGCAAATAAACAAAAATTCAAACTCATCTTAACACACAAGTTAGATTGACTATGAATGAACAGTTTCTCACCCTGACTGGTGATACCAGTAGTTTGGCAGATTCTCAAGGCACAAGCTGCATTTGCTTTGCAGCTTGGGTTTCTCAGGTTTCCATACACAGGCTAGAAACCTCTTTAACCTGGGTCCAGCACTTCCCCCAGTTCACTCTTTGTTCCTCAGGTCTCTCCAGGAATCCTCTTCTGTGGTGTGATATCACTCCCGGCCTTATATAGCTTTAGCATAGGGTGGGAACCCTTTGTTTCAAAACTCGGTTCCCAGACCAGTTTGTGGAAAAATACAGATGTCCCAAGATGGAGTCCAGAGTCATGTGGTCTGGTCACCTGCCCTGGCAGAGTCATGGCTACCATTACTTACAGGCTCTCTGGAGTGTTCTCAGGAAGGCTCACCAGGTGGGAGATAAGCTTCTCCTAAGGCCAATTGTTTTCCCTAATAGCTCATTACCCTGAATTGGCCCTTCCCAATCACCTATGGAGACTGAAAGCATCTTCACTAGTGGATGTTACCCAGATGTAACTACATTTGAAATACAGATACATAGTCAATATTCATAACTTCAGATACAAAAATGAGACATGCATACAAACAGGATAATCATATTGAGCAAATCATAGCTTTTCCAATGACACCTTAAATGACCCGTCTTGCACAAAATGCATCATAATTGTGCTATAATTCATAATAATATCCCTATGAAGCCTATGGGGTGCAGTGTCACACCATCTACTTTCATTTACTTTCCCACTGGATTGAACAAGCAATCCTATTCTTTCTGACATGGGTGGATGCCTGGGAAGGAATTTTTCATTTCTAAATCAGATTATTTCATTTTAACTGTATTGCTTTCCCTTTCACACAGAAGATCTATTCCCAGCCATACCCTAACCCTAACCCTTCCATCACCTTTTCTGAGACAAGATTATAGTCTTTGCACAGCATTTTCCATTCTCTTCTACTATTCATAGTCTTCAATTATCTCTGTAAACTGAGCTTTGGGTTCCTTCCTGGATTTCTCGATCATGCTGCGCTTCTTGGTGTATTTTGTTGTTATTCCCTTTCCAGAAATTACCATCTCTCCTGCTTGGTAATTTTTCCTTCATATGAAATGATGTAATCTCCCTTGATATTCTGCTCGTGGGAATTTGAAACTATTGCATAAGGAAAGTGAATATTTATTTTTAGAAAGGAAAAATAACAGTACAAGGGCAGTCTTATTACTAACCTCAAAGGGAAAGTCATAGAAAACAACTGATTCCAAAAGGAAAATAATGGAGACAGGAAAACTGTTGACACAAATTGTTTTCTTTTTTTTAAGTTCTGCTCTTGTTCAAAAGGAATTATTTTGGGGAAACTTTTCTGGCCTGTGTTCTACACGAGATCCAACCAGATGATTGCAATGGTCCCTTCTGGCCCTGGAATCTATGAATGATCTCTGGGAACACCTTCCAGAGAGATGGGATATTTCTCTGAAAGGTATCCTCATGTTCAGGTGAACTTGCTGGGTTTCATTCAGGAAACACCAACTGAGATTCTATGGATGGAATTATGCTAAAGACCTCTACTGACCTTAAATTCCTTGGTTTCAGAGTAACAGCCGTGTTAGTCTGTCTTCACAAAAAGAAAAGGAGTACTTGTGGCACCTTAGAGACTAACCAATTTATTTGAGCATGAGCTTTCGTGAGCTACAGCTCACTTCATCGGATGCATCCATGCATCCGATGAAGTGAGCTGTAGCTCACGAAAGCTCATGCTCAAATAAATTGGTTTGTCTCTAAGGTGCCACAAGTACTCCTTTTCTTAAATTCTTTGATTCTCTCAAGTCAACAGTCCAGATTCCCCTCTCACTTAAACCAAAAGTCATTCAGCTGAGGTAAATAAATTCAAGCTCAGGTAAACCTCATCTCGGTAAGAAATGCCAAGCATTTTATCACTTATATATATCATATGATTGCTGAAGTTTTGATGTATCTTGAAGTGTCATACATTGGGATTGTAAACTCATTTGTTATGTTAATTTTCTGTTAAGATTTTAGCATACCTGTGTGTGCTATAAAATAATAAATAATGCTACCCAGAAAACAATAACTCTAGAAGACCTTACATTGTTCTTGTTATCCAGAGGTACTCTGTGAATAAACATAACATGATGTTTACCCATCAAACCACTTTGGATTTTAAAGGGACCTATGGAAGTTAGAAGCCCAATTCTGAGTAATTTTTTATGACAATTTGGCACCTAATTCTCCTTGTTTTCTTTGAAAATCTCAGCCATAAAGGATCATGAATTTCTGAGTGTATTCTGAAAGAAAATGGCCTGGTCATTAATTAATATGCTTGAGTGTTTAAGTAGTACCTTTTTTTGGGTGGTGTTAATTAACTGATTAGTCACTCAGTACACTTACATTTCTATAACTACTCCTCAGATAGTCACTCTTACCAAATCTAAGAGTATAGAGTGATAAACAAACTAATGATGAGGAATGGGTCAAACTCCACCAGAAATCATCAACGCTCCACCAACTGGCTTCACACAGGTCCTAGGCCTGGAGCTGTAGCTATGCTTTTGACATGTGTCCACTAGGAAATGGGCCAAAGCTATGAAATTGTCATCATGTTTTACCAGCATGTAGACAGGAGCAAAAGCACTTGGATTCATATCAGTGAAAAGCCCAGCTGACTGTTCCAAGCGCCTTGTCCTAGCCTGTTTGCAACTGGGGAATTTGGGATTTAAATAACTGAAGTATAAACACAACACAAGAATCCCTCAAAGGACTCTAAACTGTGTCTTCACTAATATATCCTGCTGGTGATGGAGGGTTTGTAATTAGGACCTTTGGGTATTAATTAACACCAACATTGGTTGCATCATGTCCTCTGAAATATTGCTAGTAAGTTGCAGTGAGTTTTCAATAGCATGGTCCAAACTATTCCCTGGTGTACCTCCTCTCTTTTCACTGTGGTTATCCCAGGGTCGCATCTGAACCAGTGTGTTTTTATCACTGAGATACTGAGCTGGGTTCTGATAACAGACACACCACTGGAGTAAGGGGAATTACTCTGCATTTACACCAGCATAACTGAGGTGAGAATCTGGGCCATTGTGCACATTCTAAGTTCTCCAGCATCTCACAATAATGTGTGATAAAAACTACTGCTATCGAAAGGAGAACGCAGAAGCATGGCTACGTGTTGTGCTTCCATTGTAACCAGTCCGTGCTGCCCATGGAGGCGAGGCACAGTTACAACCCAGACTGTGAAAACACGCAAAGAGCTGGAGAGCTGGGATTAGAGCCCCGGTCCTTTATTTCCAAACACTCAGGGCAGAGTGTCAATGGAATTTGTTTTCCTAAAGATGCAGATAGGAACCTAGTGAGATTTTCAAAAGCAGCAGGGGGGACCATACAAAAAATGGACTTTAGCTCCTAACCACTCTAGGTGCCCAAATCCCAGAATCAGGCCCCGGTAGGATTCTCTAAACCTTCACTCAGCTTCTCCCAAACTCTGTAGGCATCTAAACTCAACTTGGGGCCTACTTTTTGCAGTGAAATGCCCTAGGGTGCCCAGGTTTCTGTCTCTTGGCATGTGCACTGGAGCCTGAGACCAGGCATCTGGAGACATACATCCCTGAGTTCCTCCCCCTAACTCACATAAGGGGCCAAATCTGGTAGGTGAGCTCACACAAAAAGTTGGGGTGGAAGGAGGGATTCCCTTGTCACTTTTAGCACAGTGGTTAGGGTACTGAGCTGGGATATCAGAGATCCCAGTTCAAGTTCTCCCTCTGTTGGAAGGGGAAAAGGGAGGATTTGAACAGGCTATGTTACTTCTCAAGCGAGTGTCATCACCACTGGGCAGTGGGATATTATGGTATGTGGGACGTCCTCTGTCGCTCCAGTTGAAGCTGTTTCATGCTGGGTAACTAATAGAAGAGTCATTGGGTCAGCAAGAAAGACAACAAATATAAGAGTGACTCTAAAGCCTGCTGGTTAGAGGACTCCACTTCTTTCTGGGGAGACTGTAGAAAACCCGCCCAAAAGTCCTAAATAAAAAACACCATTTCATGACTGGCTTTGTTCATCACTCCCAGATTTGCCCTGAAGAACTGAGAGATGTGAATGTAGAGTTTTGCCCTCCTTACTTATAAATACGAGTATGCTGAGTCTATGCTGAAGCCGTAGAATCAAGTGTTCCTAGAAAGATTTTCAATCCTGGAGTCATGATATTTAGGTTCCTACATTAGTATTTGGCTGTGGAAATTAACTTGAAAAACCCATATTCAAAAATGTTCCACCTGAATTCATGATGCTGCTTTTTATTGGTTCACATTGATTTTCTCAGCTACCTCTGATAGTCCCAGAGGTGGAGATATGAACACTGTAGCTTGTTACGTATTGAAGGATCTTCATGAGGCAAACCAATCAGGTCATCCTCATTTTCTACCACCACAGCCTGACTAAACAAGCGGGGAAACAACAAAGAAGGTAGAAACCACTAAGCTATACCCCTCTGACTCATTAAACCAGCAGAACGTATCCCCCTTTCTTTTGAATAAAAAAAATACATTCACTTGGATTCTCTGAATTCGTGTGCATGGCACAAGTTTAGCCACAGAATTACTCAGGACCTCCTTTACCTTTGTATTTCACAGGCTGTAGAAGAGGGGACTGAACAGGGGAGTCAGGACTGTTTCGAAGAGATGGAACCCTTTGTTCAGGTCTCTCGGTGAGTTGGACTTTGATAACATGTAGACAATAATCAGAGTCCCATAGAACAGGTGGGAGGTGGGAGGAGCAGGTGGAAAAGGCCTTTTGCCTCCAGGGATTAGGAGGACGGTGGAGATGTAGGATATTAAAGTTAAGAGAAAAGGGGGCAGAGTGAAAAGTATAGGCAAATGTTCATTTATTTCTTACAATTCAGACCTATACGATGCAAGAACACCAAAACTGAGGGACAAAGCAGGCTGCTCCCTAAAATAGAGAGGCCTAATGCTAGCCTGGCTGGATGCAGAATGACTCACAACAACCAGAGCATATATTTCTGTATAGAGATCCCCAGTCTGCAATTGGGACCAGAAAATCCCCTTACGCTCAGAGTGACAGCTTGTAATTTAAACACAGTTCTCAATACCCCACACCCTGCATAAAGATGAATTAGGTTGTGACAAAGTTTCTGGCCTATAGGGAGTAGGTGGCTGATCTAGGAAGAGAAATGAAGAGTCGTGATTCTCAGACCTATGTCTTAACCAAAAGACACCCAACCCTTGATGAATAACCCACTCAGTGTGTATTTCGGTCCCGCCAGATGTTCTGTGGCAGAAGATGTCAATTAGAGCTCAGTGAACCATTGATTTTTTATTTCTCTGCCAGTTCTGGAAAATAAAAGCTTCACCACCAGCCTATGAGTCATTCTCACTTACTTTTCATATCCCAATGACTCATTCATGATGAGAATCAATAGTCATTGGGCTAAAAAGCAAATCCAAGGATGACTCTGTAGCTTGGTAGTTAAGACGCACACTTTGGCTGCAGGAGATCGAAGTTCAACTCCCTCTTTCAATGACTATTTAATTATTTATACCCAATGGAACCACTTTTAAAGGAGAGAGAGAGAGAGAGAGAGCTTTTGCAGAGAGTATTCCACAGGCCAGTACACTTCTTTGCAATGTGGGAGACTGAAGACTTCCCCCCTCCCCGCCCCCATCAGGCATGGGGGATATTGAACGTGGGTCTTACACACACACACACACGAGTGCTCTAACCACAAGTTAAATGTTATAACAGGAGCGCGTTGCTGCTCCGCATCTACGTCCTGAAAGATTTTGGTTGCTTGTTGCTGAAAATATCCAGCTAATTTGAGTTAAATTCATGAATCACTTTGGGCTGACCAAATAAACTATTCATTCAAACAAAGCCTGATACTGTATATACCTCCATCTATGAACCGCATACAGCCCTGCATCAGGGGAGAGCAGGAGGGTGGGGTGGGTGGTCAGGTTTATTTTGTGTCTTTGTCTGTTTCTCAGCTGCATCTATCAAATGGTGAATTTTTTTTCTTTGACTCCTCTGTGATAGAGGACAGCTTTGGATAGACCTTCATACAAACCACAGCCCCTTTGGTGTTTCCTTCTGTGTCATATGGGGTATGTCTATGCTGCATCTGGACAGTGTAATTCCCTTCTCTGGCAGATCTACACAAACCATATTTGATTGAGCTACTTTGCTGAAAGCAGAAGTGTACCCTAGGAAGCACAGACTAGCTGCCCGTGCCCCGTCCCACCTGAGATACTGTACACACGTGGCTATCCAAACCTGCAGCCTGTGCTGCCATGTTCTCACTTCTAGCTTTATCCTGCTAGCTGTACAAAACTTTTCCTTTTGGAAAATCTTTGAAAAGCAAGCCTAGCGTTTAATATTAAGTTCTGGTTATCTAACAGTCTTCATTAGGGTTCATGTACGTCTACCCAAGCTGGGAATTACACCTCCCAGCTGCAGGGTAAACATACCTGTGGTTGAACTCTAAATATCTTTCATTTCCAATCTCTTGATTTTTTGTTATGTCTTCTAGATTTGTTGATCTGACACTGATAGGATAAAGATATTTCAAAACCCAGCCCCAAAGTCTTTATTTAGGGTTCTAGAGAGCTTAAGGGAGTTAGACGGGACATTTCTATAATTCAGTAGGGTTCCATACTCTTGGTTCATCTAAACTGGAAGTTCAACCTCTTAATTATATGAGTCTTCCTCTGTTTATCAACAACTTCATTTTTCCAGTGGAGAGATGAAGTGGTATGTGGTCACAGGTTTCCACCAATGTACAGGTTTCCAACAGTGTAACCAACAGCACAACCTGACTGTATGTCTTCCATCAATATTTAATGGTTTTCTATTTCTAAATATATATTATGGAGAAAGTTGCAGGAAGAAATCAAACAGCCATTGTAAAATTCATCCCTGGACACTCAATAACAGACTTGCATCCACTTCATGTGGATGTATACAAGTACACTTTTAATAAAGAATGTCTCTTACAGTATCAAGTTTTATATAAAGAAATGTCTAATAAATGTATGAAAGATAAATCCTCAAAAAGTAGCAGAGTAACAGAAAGAAAGAAAGAAAGAAAGAAAGAAAGAAAGAAAGAAAGAAAGAAAGAAAGAAAGAAAGAAAGAAAGAAAGAAGTCAGGTCAATAAGGGGTAACCCTGTTCTCAAGGACTCAGATGGGCCATGTCTAAAAAACTGTATCTGTTCATCTCTATTTTACTATATGCTAAAATTTATCCCTTAAGGTTCTATGCCTTTTCTGAAAGCAATCAGTTTAAGAATAGCTTTTCTCAGGGACTCATTGACCTCTTTGTTTCTCAGGCTGTAGATGACAGGATTGACCATGGGAGTCAGGACTGTGTAGAAGACAGAGAAGAGTTTGTGTAGGATCTTGGGAGTGTTAGCTGTTGGAGCCACATAGACAGTAATCAGTGTCCCATAGTAAACTATAACCACAATGAGGTGAGAGGAGCAGGTGGAAAAGGCCTTTTGCCTCCCTGTGGTGGAAGGGATTCTCAGGATGGTGGCGATGATACAAATGTAGGATGTCAGGGTCAGTATATAGGGCACAATTGTCCCTATGGCAGAGATAGTAAATGTTACCAGTTGAAGAGTCTGGGTGTCATCACAGGACAGCTTAATCATGGGTGAAAAATCACAAAGGAAATGATCAATTTCTTTGGAATTACAGAACGTTAATCGGAAAAAGAAAATATCTACTATGGCACAGCCCACAAGGCTACTTATCCAGGACCCTGCCACCAGTTGGCAACAAACCCTGCCATTCATCAGAGCATCATGACGGAGTGGATTGCATATCGCTAAATACCGATCATAAGACATTGCCATGAGCAGCAGACATTCTGTAGTTGACATGACACCAAATAAGTATAATTGCAGAATGCAGCCCTTAACAGAAATGGATCTGTCCCCAGTCAGGAGACTGGCCAGCAGCCTGGGCAGGATGGTGGAGGTGTAGCAGGTCTCCAAGCAGGACAAGTTCCCCAGTAAGAAGTACATGGGGATGTGAAGGTGCTGATCAGTCACAACTAGCGCAATAATGAGGATGTTCCCTGCAACAGTCACAATGAAGATGACTAGAAACACGAGGAAGAGAAGGGGCTGCAGCTCAGGGAAATTCCCAAATCCTAAAAGGATGAATTTCACAATGGGTGTTTGATTTCTTCCTTCCGCTTTCTCCATAATCTGTATCTAGAAAAAGAAAACCATTAAATATTGATGGAGTGCACGCCGTCAGTTTGTGCTGTTGGATACACTAGCAGAAACCTGGAGCAGGTAACCTCATACCACTGCATCTCTCCACTAGAAGAATGAAGTTGTTAATAAACAGAGGAAGCCTAATATAATCAAGAGGTTGAGCTTCCAATATAGGTGAACCAAGAGCATGGAACTCTACTGAATTACGGAAATGTCCCATCTAACTCTCTTATGCTTTCTTGACTTTTAGGCTGGGATTTTGGAATACCTTAATCCTATCAGTGTCATAGCAACAAATCTAGAAGACATAAACAAAATCAAGAGATTGGAAACGAAAGATATTTAGAGTTCAACAACTGGTAGTCTAACCTGCAGTTGGGAGGTGCAATTCCCAGCTTGGCTAGAGGTACATATACCAGCTATGGTCAAGCGAGCAGGATAAAAATAGCAGTGAGAACAGGACAGCACATACAGGGGCTTGGGAGGGCCACCTGTGGACGTCCCTAGGATCTCAGATGGGATTGTGCTGGGGCAGCTCGTCTGTGCTGCCGAGGCTACACTGCTATTCTTAGCACAATAGCCCCATCACAGATAATGTGTGTAGGTCATCGGAGCAGGGAATTACACTGCCCAGGTGCAGCATAGACATAACCCAGGCGACACACACCGAACACCAAAGAGGATGCGGTTCGTATGAAGGTCTGTCCAGCTGTCCTCTATCACAGCAGATTCAAAGAAGAATTTGCACCATTTAATAGATACAGGTGAGAAACAGACAAAGACACAAAATTAACCCAAACACAGACCATGGGCTCTTACCTGATCTCAATTACGCCAGAGTAAATTGCATCCGCTTTATGTGGATTTACACAAGAGCAACTGAGACTGGAATCTAACCCCATTAAAAGAAATGTAAGTGAAATAGAAATGAAAATTCATCAAGATAGAAATAAGAGAGTCATTTTTATTCAGAAGGGAGAATGTGCCTGGAGAAAAATTAAAAAATGGAGAAAACGAAAGAGATTAATAAACAGAATAAGATAAAAATACAGTGTGAGAGAAAGAAAGAGGAGAGAGACTAAGTTTATTTCTTCAAATTTTTGAGCAATAAAATACAGATCTGTTTAAAGAGAAGTAGCATATCCTTTCTGTTAAAGCAAAGGTATCAGAACTAATAAATCTGAAATCTCTTCAGTAGTCGTCCCCTCAATAGCATTCATCACCATAAACTTTTCTGAGATGTTTACATGCCCCATTTCGGGTTTATGTTCCACCTTCCATTCCTGTTTTTGGTTGTGTACAGGTTTGGCACTGTTAGTCATTTTGAAAAAAACTATTTGTTTTTAATGTTTGGACCGGGGTAGGTTGTATGCTTGTGTTTTGATAAATTTGGATGATTTCTTAGAAAAAAGGGAAGGGTTAGTTTGAAAGAATAGAAAGAGAGAGCTTAAAGAAAAGGAGTTTTTAGAAAAGAAAGATTGGTTAGGTTTAGTCAGGAGAGAAGTTTTCAAAGAGTAAAGATTGGTTATTAAAGAAAGGACAGATTTTTTGTTTAGGTTTATTAAGGAGAGAGAGGGTTTTAAAGAAAAAAAATGGAAGAACAGAAGGAGAGACCTTAATGAAAATCAGTTTAAAAAATAAAAGATTGGTTAGGATAGATTTAGTAAGGAGAGTGGTTGGTTATTAAGGAACGGAGAGATTTTTGGTTAGGTTTACTAAGGAGAGAGGGTTTTAAAGACATAAGTTTGAAAGAAAGGTTATTTTAAAATATAAAAAAATGTAATAAACGAGGAAAATATCAAGGTGGCTTGAGATAGGAGCATTTAAAAAGAGTTATTTTGAAGAAGAAAAAAAAAGGAAAATATAAAGGGGAAAAGAATTAGGCTGAAAGAGAGCACATGCCAGAAAAAAGGGAATTTTAAAAATTAGGAAGAAAATCTGTATTCAGTGACAAAGGGCTGTGTGAAAGAGATAAAGTATAGAAAACGAAAGAGAGAGAGAGAGAGAGATGCTTTTCTGTTCGTGAGCAGAACACAGGGCTGTGTGAAAGAGGTAAAGTTTAGAAAACAGCAAGAGAGAGAAAGGTCTTTTTTTGTTCATCAGCAGAACACATGGCTAGTGAGAGAGGTAAATTATAGAAAGTGCTAGCAAGAGCTAAGCAGCAAGCTTACCCAGCGGCTGTCCCTAGGGAAATGATAACGATACCAGAGGCTGTGAGCCTTGGGAGCAAACCCTGCTGGACCAATCAGAAGCTGTTCTACAGCCCATCGCCTCCTCCTTCCTCCCTCCCTCTCCTCCCCTCCCCATCCCTCCTGAGATAAGCCCTGCATGAAAGATATCTCCACAACCTTTTCATATAGTTAAAGTTTTACCAAAAATTGACTTTTAATTTAAGTTTTGTAAAGGAATATACACATAAAAGATAAGCGTGTTTGAAGAAACATTTACCTGACACAAAAATAATGAGGAATCCCTGTGGCACCTTAGAGATGAACAAATATAGCTGGGCATAAGCTTTTATGGGCTAACACCCACTTCATCAGATGCATGGAGTTGACAAGAAGGTGTGAGTATCAGCAGAGGGAAAATTACTTTTTGTAGCGACCCATCCACGCCCAGTCTTTTTTTAGGCCTAATTTGATGGTATCCAGCTTGCAAATTAATTCCAGTTCTGCAGTTTCTCTTTGGAGTCTGTTTTTGAAGTTTTTTTGTTGAAGAATTGCCACTTTTAAGTCTGTTATTGAGTGTCCCGGGAGGTTGAAGTGTTCTCCTACTGGTTTTTGAATGTTAGAATTCTTGAAGCCTGATTTATGTCCATTTTGCATAGAGACAGTCTGGTTTGGCCAATGTACATGGCATATATCACATTGGTAGATGTGCAGGTGAATGAGCCACTTTAGCTCTGTCACACAGCTCTTTGTCATTGAACACAGGCTTTCAAGCTACTTTTTAAAATCCCTTTTTTTTCATCTTGTGCTTTCTTTCAACCTTATTTTTTTTACCTTGATATGTTCTTCTTTTTTTAAAAAAAATCTCTCTTTTTAAAAGCTCCTCCTTCAATCCACCTTTATATTTTCCTCTTTTATTTCAATTTTGTTTAGTTCTATAATAACCTTTCTTTCAAACTTTTGTCTTAAAAACTCTCTCTCCTTAATAAACCTAACCAAAAATCTTTCCTCTCTTTAATAACCAACCTCTCTCCTTACTAAAGCGAACCAATTCTTATTGTTTTAAACCTCCTTTTCATTAAGTCATCCCTTTCGATTCTTTCAGATTAACCCTCACTTTTTCTAAAACAAATCAGCCAAACATGTCAAACCACAAGCACAAAACATTCTCCTGTCCAAACATAAAAAAAATGTATATTTCAAAATAGCCAAAGGTGTCAAACTGTACCCAGCTGAAAGGGGGAACGGAGGGCAGTACATTCACCTGAAATGGGGCCTGGAAACAGGGCAGAAAAATACATAGTGGTAAATTCTGTCAGGGGTTAACTCCTCTCTTCCTTGCTTTTCCCTTACGCACTTTTTATCTCCTCATTCACTAGTTCATGATGCACCCATAGGAACTATGTCTACACCGGGAATGTTAATGGTACATTGACACTGGTGCAACATAAATGTATGACAGAAAAATGGAAATCCAGAAAAACACAGAGAGAGAGAGAGACGAGAGAGACTCTTTGTTTTATTTCAAAAATTGTACAAGCAATAAATGTCACATTTGAGGAAAAGAAACGGAGTCTTGTGGTGAAAAAGAAAATACACACACAAGGAGTCAATAAATTAGATACATTCATGGAGGACAGGTCCATCAATGTCTATTAGCCAGAATGGGCACGGATGGTGTCCCTAGCCTCTGTTTGCCAGAAGTTGGGAATGGGCAATAGGGTATGGATCAGTAGATGATTACCTGTTCTGTTCATTCCCTCTGAAGCACCTGGCATTAGCCACTGTCAGAAGACAGGATACTGGACTAGATGGACCTTTGGTCTGACCCACTATGGCCGTTCTTATGTTCTTATGTTTTAAATCTGAAAGCCATTCATTGCTCTTTCTTAGGCATGCTTTTCTATAACTCATCTACCTTCATTTCCTTCCCCCCTGGATTGAACAAGCAATCATACTCTTTCTGACATGGTGGATGCCTGAGCAGGTATTTCTATTTGATAATCAGATTATTTCATTTTAACTGGGCTACTTTACCTTTCTCACTGATGATCTATTGCCCCTAACCCTAATCTTTCCTTCAGATTTCCCGAGTTAAAATTATAATCTTTGCACTACATTTTCAATTCTCTTCTACTATTGATAGTCTTCAATAATCTCAGTAAAATGAGCTTTGGGTTCCTACCTGGATGTCTGGATCCTACGGCACTTCTGGGTGTATTTTGCTGTTCTTCCCTTTCACAGAAATTTATGTCTCTCTCGGTTGGTAATTTCTCCTTCATAATAGATGATGTAATCTCCCTTCATATTTCTGCCAGTGGGAATTTGAAATTATTGCATAGAGGAAAGATAATATTTATTTTTAGAAAGGAAAAACAACGGTGCAAGAACAGTCTTATTACTAACCTCAAAGGGGAAGTCATGGAAAACAACTGGTTCAAAGAGGGAAAATAACGGAGACAGCTGAATTGTTGACCCAAAAGAAAAAGCAACTGGAAACAAGGGAATGTCTCATTTATGACTCACCAGTCTGGGCTCCCTCTCACAATGTGCTGCTGTGGCAAGATGCAAAACTGCTCCCAGTCCTACACTTCCTCCAGCATTCCCACAGGCAGGGATGCACCCAGCTGCAGTTACGTGCAAGTTCTGGACAGCCACTGCATAAACCAAAAAGAGAGAAGCTGCAGTCAAGATAACAACCAGCTCCCCAGCCTAGGATCCCAGAGCTGGACCGTCCTGCCCTCCTCAAAACACTGACCAGTATGAATGCATTACCTGGTTCGTCTCTCCCTCAACATGGAGAGGAATACGCACACTTGTGGTAATGAAGCTGAGATTTTCCCCAGATACTTCACTGAAAAGCACACTGGTTTAGGTTCAAATATATACAAGGCTTTTAATGACAAAA
The DNA here is from genome assembly GCF_965152235.1 of Eretmochelys imbricata. Classification (NCBI taxonomy): domain Eukaryota; kingdom Metazoa; phylum Chordata; order Testudines; family Cheloniidae; genus Eretmochelys; species Eretmochelys imbricata. The sequence goes on along the minus strand of NC_135584.1, from coordinate 40,381,337 downwards.
GTTAGCTTTTAAATGATTAGAAGGGATACCAAACAGATCAAAGCAGATTATCTAGCAAATAAACAGAAATGCAACCTAAGCATAAAGCACTAGTTAGATTGACTATGAATGAGCAGTTTCTCACCCTGACCGATGATATCAGCAGTCTGACAGATTCTCAAGGCAAAAGCTGCATTTGCCTTGCAGCTTGGGTTTCTCAGGTTTCCATACACAGGCTAGAAATCTCTTTAATCTGGCTCCAGCACTTCCCCCAGTTCACTCTTTGTTCCTTAGGTCTCTCCAGGAATCCTCTTGTGTGGCATGATATCGCTCCCTGACTTATATAGCTTTAGCATAGGGTGGGAACCCTTTGTTTCAAAACTCGGTTCCCAGACCAGTTTGAGGAAAAATACAGATGTCCCAAGATGGAGCCCAGTGTCATGTGATCTGGTCACCTGCCCTGGTAGATTCATATCACCCATTACTTACAGGCTTTCTGGAAAGTTCTCAGGAAGGCTCATCAGGTGGGAGATAAGCTTCTCCTAAGATCTATTCTTTTCCCTAACGGCTCATTACCCTGAATATCAAAGGGAGTTAGACACCTAACCTTTCTGTGCGCCTTTGAAAATCCACACTTTGTTGCCTGATGGCCTAACTTGCACCTATCCTTTTGGTCTTTGCTGAAAGAGCGAGGGACTCCTTCTCCTAAAGTGTGAGGGAAGATGCTATATATGTGAGATGGGAAAGGTAGAGGTGTATAGCTGTAGTGTAAAACAGGAATGTAATCTGTGACTGTTTATTTTGAGAGTGGGCAGGGGAGACACAGATACTAGTCCATATTAGCCATAGGGAAAATAACTCTTGCCTTTGCCTTGTACAGGGCCTGATACAAAACCCCTTGTTGTCAATGATTGAGAGTCTTTTCCTTAACTACAAAGGACTTTGGATCTGGCTCATTATTAAAAGATGCAAGACGTTGGAGCATACGAGCCATAGTGAGATAAAGAATGGTTTGGCCTCTATTTTGTATCTACTAACATGATGAAAACTAGTACAGTAGGGGACTGGGTGGTGATGGGAAGTTGACTTGTGGGGAAGTCTTGATCTGATGACGTGCACAAACTGGTCCAACAGATACCATTCTCTCTTTAATTATATTGCAACCAATACAATGCAACTCAGTGCTGTATAATAAATCGCTTCACCCACTTTGGTTCATTATCAAATATATTCAAGAGACCAAATAACCAATGTCATTCAAGTTTATTGCTATTAATCAGTAATAATGTAGTTCAGGAAAAAGGTGCTGTATGATACCAGTCTCCAGGAAGACATCTCATGCAGTCATGTTACATTCACCTGACACAGAAGGTGTACTCCCAAAGTTATACTCCTAAAGTTATCTTTCTATACTCTTTAGGAGTATAAAACCTTCTGTTTTACTGGCTGGCTGAGAGTCACATCTGACTGCAGAATTGGGGTGCAGGTCCACTGGCTTCCCCACTCCCGCACTGCGGACTCGCTGCGGGAAGCGCACGGTGTGAGAAGGGGATGCTGAATGCTCCAAGGTCAGCCCCAGGAAGGTCGAAGCGGTGGAAGCTTCTTGCCCTGGAGACAGTCTGCTCACAGAGAGGAGGTTCCCCCAGAGTCCTGACTGGCTTCGTATGGAGTCGTTCCAGAGCATCGCATCCAGAGCAACTGGTGGTTGAGGTGGGATGTACTGCACCCCCTGGATGGAGCATCTGGCAGTAAGTGACAGGGGAGCAGTAAAACAGTAGGTTTACTAGATGACAGGAACATGGTCTAAAACAGAGTTTGTAGTTACAGAGAACAGAACCCCTCAGTCAGGTCCGTCTTGGGGGGCAGGGAGGCTAGAGCCCCATCTGGGCCTCCCTCCATTTCCCCAGCCAGCTCCAAAACTGAAACTCTCTCACCCCTCCTCTCACCTTTTTCGCTTTCCCAGGCCAGGAGGCCACCTGATCTTTTTGTTCTCCAACACCTTCAGTTGGCAACTTTGCAGAGGAGGGGCCCAGGCCACCAGTTTCCAGGAGACAGGGTGTCGGCCATTCTCTGTGCAGACAGCATCACACTGGTCCTCTAAGGCTCTGCAACAATCACACACCCTTATCCCACAACCTAGATACTTAAGAAATGCCTAGGGGAAACTGAGGCATGCACACAGTATTCAGAGAAAACATTAAGAACATTCCCACTTCGTCACAATCCTCCAAAACACTTGCAACCACTCCCAGCTTGGTATGGTCCACAAACTTTATAAGTGTACTCTCTATGCCATGATCTAAATCATTGATGAAGATATTGAAAAGAACCGGACCCAGAACTGATCTCTGTGGGACCCCACTCTTTAAGCCCTTCCAGCATGACTGTGACCATTGAAAACAACTCTCTGGGAATAATTTTCCAAACAGTTATGCACCCACCATACAGTAACTCCATCTAGATTGTATTTCCCTAGTTTCTTAATGAGAAGGGCATGCAAGACTGTATCAAAAGCCTTACTAAAGTCAAGATATACCACATCTACCACTTCCTCCCATCCACAAGGCTTGTTACCCTGTCAAAGAAAGCTATCAGGTTGGTTTACACAATTTGTACTTGGCAAATCCATGCTGACTATTATTTATCACCTTATTATCTTCTAGGTGTTTGCAAATTGATTGCTTCATTATTTGCTCCATTGTCTTTCCGGGTACAGAAGTTAAGCTGACTGGTCTGTAATTCCCTAGATTATCCTTATTTCCCTTTTTATAGATGGGCACTAGATTTGCCCTTTTCCAGTCTTCTGGGATGTCTCCCGTCTTCCACGACTTTTCAAAGACAATAGTCAGTTACTCAGATTATCTCCTCAGTCAGTTTGCCTCTTACCCCTTCTCCCCCAGGGGCCCACTTGAAGGTGGTTTTGACCCACTTGGGACCAGGGCTGAAGAGGCCCGGAGAGTCCCATAAATTGCAATGTGCCACCAGCAGGTTTGATCTTAGCAGCAACTGGATGGCCTGGATCAGACAGGAGGCAGGGAAGGGGTGAAATACCCAGTGAGGGGAATCCCGATAGGGAAAATACAAAAACCAAAGCTGCAGAAACTTCCTTCTGCCATATGTTGCATGGGGGCAGAAATTCCATAAACAATCCAGCACTAGGCACAGCAATGGGATCTGCAACCAGAGTCAAATCAAAATATCTGTCATCAGGTTTCAAATCTCTGTATCCATCTATGATCGTGTGTCCATAAAAACTGGGGCTTCTGGAATATTAAGATGTCCTGGGGTAAGAAGGAAGGTACTCTCATGGACTGGTAACTGGTTAAAAGATAGGAAACAAAGGGCAGGAATAAACGGTCAGTTTTCAGAATGGAGAGAGGTAAATAGTGGTGTCTCCCAGGGGTCTGTACTGGGCCCAGTCCTATTCAACTTATTCAGAAATGATCTGGAAAAGAGGGTAAACAGTGAGGTGGCAACATTTGCAGGTGATACAAAATTACTAAAGATAGTTAAGACCCAGGCAGACTGTGAAGAGCTACAAAAGGATTTCACAAAACTGGGTGACTGGGCAACAAAATGGCAAAAGAAATTAAAAGTTTATAAATGCAAAGTAATGCACATGGGAAAACATAATCCCAACTATACATAGAAAATAATGGGGTCTAAATTGCCACTCAAGAAAGCTTATGCCCAGATACATTTGTTTGTCTTTAAGGTGCCACAGGACTCCGCATTGTTTTGTTTTGTTTTGTTTTAAAGAAGGAAGTGTTATTTACTCCTTCTCATAAGGCAAGAACTAGGGGTCACCAAATGAAAGTAATAGGCAGCAGTTTTCAAACAAAAAAGGGAAGTATTTCTTCACACAATGCACCGTCAACCTGTGAAACTCTTTGCCAGAGGATGTTCTGAAGGCCAAGACTATAACAGGGTTCAAGAAAGAACTAGATAAGTTCATGGAGGATAGGTCCATCATGAATGGCTATTAGTCAGGATGGGCAGGGATGGTGTCCCTAGCATCTGTTTGCCACAAGATGGGAATGGGAGACAGAGAAGGAAAACTTAATGATTACTTGTTCTGTTCATTCCCTCTGGGGCACCTGGCATTGGCCATTGTCAGAAGACAGGATACTGGCCTAGATGGACCTTTGGTCTGATACAATATGACCATTCTTATGTTCTTATATGGTCATATTTGAATGTGGCCCTTCTCAGACACCAAAGCAAAAATGCACACAACCTCCCAGATAGTTACAGATTCATAGAATTAAAGGCCAGAAAGGAGCAGTATGATTCTCTAGTCTGACCTCCTGCATAATATATGCCATAAATCCTCAACCTGATTAACTGGGGTTCAGTCTAGCACCCTCTTTACTTCAGCATGCTGTGATTCCACTTTCTTTCACCACTGTCAGAGAGACATTCCAGCAGAAGGGCCCTGATCTCTCAGCTTTTAGCACTAGAACCCACCAAGTCTGTCTGTTTTGCTTTTCTTTTTCGTTCGTTTGCTTTTCTGGTTAGTTGAATAATTTTTCATCAAAAGCTGGCTTTTTCTGGCACAAGAAGCATTTCCCAAGGAGCAAAAAATCTTGGATTAAAAGAAAAAGTAACCCTGCAAATATTTATTTTCTGATCTAAATGATAATACAAAAGGGGGGTCAGTGAGAGAAGGGGGGGTGCAGAATCCTCTTCTCCATTCCGCACCGGAGGAGCAGTGAGAAAACAGCATAGCCTTGGGGACAAGACTGAAGAGGGGCTTTGGGGGTTGGAAAACATATTTTTTTTTCAACTCTGTACCTACATAAATGGCTTGTTTGTAAATGGAACTTGCAGTTGCCCTTTGACTTCGCCTCTCTTCTAAAGTCTCCGGGTTCCACTTCAGCGCTGGGCCCCTCAGGCTCCTGGGAAGCATCTGGAGTCTGTCTCCAGGGCACAGAATACAAGAAATTGTTCTCATTACACCTATTCAGCCAAAGGGCCAGACATTGTCTCACGAGACAATCCCAACAACCATCCGTGTTTACAAAGGAGCAGCAGGAGACAGGAAGACACTGCCCGGTATCACTGTGCGAGAGACTAGACCACAGTGACAAAGCCCATCACCAAAGCCAACAATGGGTTAACATCGTGTTTGGCTCTTAACCTGGCCAAATTTAAGAAAAGACAGGAATCAACTGCAATTGCCAGCACAAAGGCACTGATCTGTGCTCACTTCTTGTTTACAGAATAGAGTAGATGAAATATATAGAATTAGACTGAACTGCCGGAGGATTTGACAAAATCGTTTTATGTTGCATGTTCCGTTTTACTTGCAGGAGCCATTGGTCTGACGCTACCATGGCAGGAAATATAAGCAGTAAGGAAACACGTAAAGTTGAGTGACAAATGCCCCTGAGGAATGTTATCATTGTTGAAGACAACTAATCTAATCTACCTGCCTACCGGTCTGTCATTTTAAGGGACTGAGATCTCTTTTTATTCTTATTGCTCTAACAGCGGGTCTTCCTCCTTGTCCTGGATCCCCAGAGGCAGCAAGTGTGATCTTTTGGTGAAGGAGTTCCTGGGCCTGGCTACACTTGCAGATGTCGAGCGCTTTGAGTTAAACCCGCCTTCGGAGAGCGCAGGAGGGAAAGCGCTGCCGTGTGTTCACACTGTCACCTGCAAGCACGCTGGCGTGGCCACATTTGCGGCACTTGCAGTGGCATTGGGCCCGGTGCATTATGGGCAGCTATCCCAGCATGCAAGTGACTGCAACGTGCTTTTCAAATGGGGAGGGTGGGGTGGAGTGTGAAAGGGACTGTGTTGTATGTATGTGGGGGGAGAGAGAGTGGGTTTTTTGGGGGCTGAGAGCATGTCAGCATGCTGTCTTGTAAATTCAGACAGCAGCAGACCCCGCCTCTCTCTCTCTCACACAGCATTCCATACTAATGGTTGCTTTGTCTCCGAGCTGGCTGTCAGAAACGGAGTTTTCAAAGGGCACATCTGCATTCCTACAGCTGATTCCAAACAATAACCAGAGTGGCCACTTGACTTAAGGGGATTATGGGACATTTCCAGAGTCTGATCAGAGCCCAGTAATGCAACACCTCATTCACACTGATGCCCACGCATTTCAGCCAAGGCACAGCAGGAGTTAATCTTCTCACAGAGGTGGAGAACCAGGAGCGCTGTAGCCTTGGAGTCAGAGCACTCTACAAGCCTTGACAGTGTGGACAAGCTGGGGCACCGGGGGCTGCTTTAATCGCTCTAACTCCCAAGTGTAGCCAAGCCCACCTGTTCCTTATGAAAAGGGGGATATGCTAATAGGGGTGACCATTTACTGGTTATATCGGTCTTTCTCTTTGCCCAGGCTGCAGCCGGATTCACAATCAGCAGCCCCCTGGATCTGTGCAGTGACCAGCCAATCCCCTGAGAACATTCCCCTTCAACACCTGGGAAAATGAAGCTTTGGCTCCATTTCGTTTCCTTTGTAGCAGTCTCGAAAGATATTTTCTTTTACTAGTTTCTCTATAGATAGATGGGGACATAGTATTCTTCCCAAACTATTTTGATATGATTCTTAACGTGACTTTATTCCCAGGTGTCCGGTCCCAGGTCCAGCTAGTGGAGTCCGGAGCGGATGTGAAAACGCCAGGGGACTCTCTCCGCCTCTCCTGCAAAGCCTTCGGGTTCACCTTCAGCAGTTATCTCATGGACTGGATCCGTCTGGCCCCCGGGAGGGGGCGGGAGTTGCTGGCTAGAGCTGCTGCCCAGGGCAGCGCCTACTATGCTGATTCCGTGAAAGGGCGATTCGCCTTTTCCAGAGACAACGCCAACCGCCTGGTGCATTTGCAAATCAGCAGCCTGAGAGCGGAGGACACCGCCCTGTATTCCTGTGTCAGAGACACACAGCCAGGGACCTAGGACAAAAACCGAGCGCTGTAGCCACGGTCTGGAGTTGGCTGGTTGGGGCGCTCAGGGTTTGCAAAACTGAAAATCTGAGGAAAGACTCAGATGACATTTAAGCACCAGACCCGCCCCACTGGGGGCACTGGCTGTGTTAATAAAGTAGGGAGCCCGGGGGCTTCGAGTCACATAAGGGTCTAAGGCTCGTTATTATAACGCCTGCCTAGAGGTGCCTGGCTCCCAATGGAATTTACAGCCTCGAATTAGGCACCCTGACTCTCAGCCCCACTGTGCCTGAGCCAGAGGCTGGACTTCAACAAGGTCCATCTTCTACCTTCCAGGGGAGGGCCCAGCCACTGGGCTAGAAGGTTTCCCGGGGGACTCCTCTCCAAAGAGCTGCGGTTGAAGTTCTTCTACTTGCTTCAGAATGCAAAGAGTCTTTGAGACGAGAGAGCAGGACAGAGTGTGAATGAGAATGACTGAATAGCCCGGTGACCAGGGCGCTCTTCTTGGATCAAGGGAGGCTCATCTTCAAGTCCCTGTGCTCTAAGGGTTATTTGAATGCTCGATTAGCCGGTTTCAGGCCAGTGTGGTTATTAGAACACTGGGCGGGCTGGGCCTCGGGGAACCTGGCTTTTCTTCTAACAGCCAACAGACCTCGGGGAAATCAGTTTCCTTCTCTCTGTCTCAGTTTATCCACCTCGAAAAAGGGTACACGAAAGCTCGCCGTCCGTTCCCAAATCTCCGTTACAGAGCGGAGTATTTCTGTCACCCAAGGGTGTAATCACTCCTGGGCTGTATTTCACCGACTGGATACATTCAGTGCGTTAGATTACTTTGAACATGCTTCTATCCCCTCAGGGTCTCACCCCATATCATGGCATCTCCCAAAGCCCGGGACAAGGGACTTCGGGGAGAAATTCAATGCCAGCCCCTGGGACTCCATTTTAAGAGCACGGATATGCAAGTGGAGTAATTGTATTCGCTGCTTAAAGCCCTTTGGGTTGGGAACCTGCAGCTCCCGGTGTCTGCAGCGATCGGCCCAACCCTCTAGAGAACTTTTCCCAGCAAACACACTTGATGTTTTGGCTGCATTTCCTTTTCACTATGACAGCTTTCCGAGGTGTGTATTTCTTCGGGGGGAAATGGAGATACCCTTGTTTTGAAATAACGTATGGCAATATTGGAATCAGAACTGTGATCAGTAGCAATATTAAGAGAAGCATTAATCAGGTTAGCAGCAGCACTGTTAGTAATATTCTTAGCATCAGCACCGTCATCTGGATTCTCCATGTGCTTTTACATCCCCCGGGGCTGGGGCTCAGGCTCCGCAGGTGGAGTCCGGAGGCGGAGATATTAAGAAGCCCGGACAATCTCTGCGCCTCACCTGTACAGGCTCCGGCTTTGATTTCAGCCAGGCTGGTTTACACTGCGTCCGACAAGCTCCCGGGAAGGGAGTGGAGTGGGTCTCCGTGATTTTCTTCAATGGGAGTAAGGAATATTACGCCACTTCTGTGAAAGGGCGATTCACCACGTCCAGGGACACCTCCGACATGAGCAGCCTGAAGCCAGAGGACACCGCCCGGTTACTGTGCAGCGTCCCAGTGAGTGAAACCCGGTCTGAGCTGAGACAAAAACCCGCCCCCTGCAATGCCATGAGGCTCTTGCTCTTGGTGGCGCTCAAGGTCTGCAAGTTACAATGAGCCCAGCGAGGACAAAGGGAAGTGAGCAAAGAAATCAGGGGGTTCATGTCATGTTCTTTCTCACGGGGAATTGCCCAGCAGGCCAGATAAGAATCCAGATGTTTAATCACAGACGTTAATAGGTTTATAAAGACTCCTTCCACCTCCCCTCCCCCTTCCCGCAATACACTGTCTTTGCCCTCCTCTCCAAAAAGGGACAAATCCTGTGATGTTCTGGCTCTGTGTAGCATCCTCCCTCCTATGACCTACAGACCCGGCGCCCTCCTTTGTGTAACCTTTGCAGTGACTGACAGCACCGCTGGGGGGACAGTCAGACAGAGAGACCTGACTCTGTTGGGTCTTAGAATGAAGTCAGGGCCAAATGCTCCGACTCGCATTTGTGCAAAAGGAATGGGAATGGGAGTATGAATCGGAATGGAAGAGGAATATCCATGGGAACAGAAATGGGACGTTGAGCATGAAAGAGAATAGGAAGGTGAGTGTGACTGGAAGTGGAAATGGGAGTGTGCGAGTGAACAGGAAGGGGAATATAAACAGGAATGGGAGTGTTCATAGGAATGGGAATAGAAATACCTGTTTCAGCGTGAATGGTTACAGGGGTCTGAATGTAAGTGGGAACGGAAATATTTTACTATTAAGTAGTAGCAGTAGTCGAATGTCTGAATATTACATCATACAAAATCTAAGACATAAAAAGGAGAACGCTTCTGCCTGCACTTCATTGCTTATTAATAATTAAGTAGATGATTATGCTGATGATGATTAGCGGTGGCGGAGTTGGTGGTGGTTGTGATCCTAGCGCCTGGGGTCTCCAATCATAGTCTAGGATCCCCTATTCCTAGGCACGGTACAAACACAGACCATAACACCTCTCTCTACCCCGCGGAGTTTACAATTCCAGCATAAATGGGAAGTGGAGTGTGAATGGGAGTGGGAGTGTGAAGACGGATATAAATATCAGCCGGGCATAATAATCTTCCTTCACTGTCTACTGAATCCTCCCTCTACTCCCTCCCTAAAGCAAAACTCCCAGACACGCCGCTCTAGGCACACAAATGTCAGGGAGGCTCCTCTGCAAAACCTTAACTCTGTCTTCAGACCCCCACCCCCAGCTTATCCCACCCGCACACACAGCCGGGCCCCCAGATATGGTCCAAAGTGGATCATTTCAATGCAGCCGGTCACTGCTGGGAAGGGAAAGGGGCTTCCCTCCCAAATCCATCCCAGTGGCAGGGGAAATCTTCCCTCTCCAGCGTGTGGCCCAGCCCTATGGATCCCTGGGACACGACCCTTCCCCAGAAACTGACTCCCCAGACCGGACATTGCATGGCCCCTGTGCTTGTGGAACGGGGCTCCAGAGCTGAGTCCCCACAATCCCCAGTATCACCTCATAATAGCCAGACCCTCAGTTCCCGTGTGAGGAAATACAGTCACTGCAGGGAGCTGTTCATTCCTCCCAGGGATCCGAAAGTCTAATGAGGATCCCAGCGCCCCGGTGCCCGGCGCTGCACAGACACACTGGACGGGACACTCCGACTCCCGCACCCGGAGCCCGAGGGCGAGTCAGTCTGATCACTGACTGCAGGAGTGTGTGTCTCTTATAAAGCGGGGCATGCAAATGAGGGAGACAGTTTCCTGTTTAAAACTCTGCCTCTCTCTGCCCAGGCTGCACCCGGAGACACAATCCGCAGCCCCCTGGCTCTGTGCAGTCACCAGCCAGTCCCCGGAGAACTTTCCCCTCCAGCACCTGCGAAAATGGGATTTTTGCTCCTTGTCATTGTCGCTGTAGCAGCTTTGGAAGGTATTTTCCTCCTCTGAAGACCTGGCAGAATTAGAAGATTATTGTCATATCGCTGTTTTTATACCGACATTAATGGCCTGTCTTTATTCCCAGGTGTCCGGTCCCAGACGCTGGTGGAGTCCGGAGGGGGTGTGAAAAAGCCCGGAGACTCTCTCCGCCTCTCCTGCAAAGCCTCCGGGTTAGACTTCAGCGGCTACTACATGAGCTGGGTCCGCCAGGCTCCCGGGAAGGGACTGGAATGGGTCGCTTATATCAGCAGCAGTGGGGGTAGTATAGACTACCTCGATGCAGTGAAAGGGCGATTCACCATCTCCAGGGATAACGGCAAGAGTGAGCTGTATCTGCAAATGACCGGCCTGAAGCCCGAGGACACCGCCCGCTATTACTGTGCGAGAGACACAGTGACACCAAACCGGTTTGTGATCGTACAAAAACCCAGGCTGCGGAATCGCCCTTCTCCCGGCGGCCGCGCGGGGGCAGCAGCGACACCCCCCGCTTCGGGCTCGGGCAGGAGACCCGGCACCCACAGAATCATAGAATATCAGGGTTGGAAGGGACCTCAGGAGGTCATCTAGTCCGACCCCCTGCTCAAAGCAGGACCGATCCCGGGTGAATGGAACACAAACCTCCAGTCTGTTTTAACCCTTCCGTTCCCAAGCAACGTATTTCCTCTTCCTGCCCAGAGCCCCGCTGGGCCTGAGCTGCAGAGACCCCTCCCTTCATCTGTGAACTGCAATCCGGAGTGAGTCCTGTTCTGAGTCGCTCTCCCCTCGGAGACCTGGCACGTTGGCTCTGCCAGGGCCCATCTCTGTGTCAGACTCACAGGACAGCGTCTGTCAGTGTAAAGGGGACAAGCACGTTGGGGTTTGCATCAGACCCAAGGGATGGAGCGAATTGCCCCTGGGGCCAAATCCTCCGCTAGTGTAAAGTCACCGCAAGGGCTTTAAGTAGACACGAGTTACCCCTGATTTACACCGGGGAGGCTCTGGCCCTTTCAGAAAACTGGGATGTTTATGGCATGAATGCAGCGGAAGGTGATTAGTTCATTATCACCGATGTGGGGTCCCTCACCGGGGCATCTCCGTCCTTCGCACGCGGTTATTGCCTTTATCGCCCCAACGCTGCCGGGAGGCCGGGGAACGATCACAGCCCCTGGTTCGGGTCGGGGGACTGAGGCAGAGAGAGATGGAGGCCGGGTGTGGAAATGGGCCATTCAGGGTCCGGGCGGGGCTGGGGGGCAGAGATCACCCGGCGCCGGAATAAACCCCGCTCCGCTGCGCCGGGGGATGTGGCCCCGCCGGGACTTTCAAAAGCGGCTCCTGGGTTGTTTTCACCAACTGCCCTGTGGAAATCCCGGCCCGGACCCTCCGCTGGTGTCAGTGGGTGGAGCTGAGACATCCCAACCCCCAATAAAGTGCCCCCATGTCACAGAGTCACCATGGAGATAAAAGGCCCCGCCCCTCAGCACCCGATGGCATCACTCAGCCCAGCGCTGGCCCGCAGGGCGTTGGGGACAGTCACGTGGCGAAGGGCTGTGGACAGGGACACGAAGGGGTTTAATGGGGTCACTTAGGGGGAGGCGGCTGCTGAGGGAGAAGTTGAGACCCGTGGGTGGGGGGTCAGGGGGGCCCTAGAGTCACAGAGCGCAGCTCCCACTGAATGAGATACGGCCCCGGGCTTTCCTAAGTGTCCCCTAGTGTTAGTTAGGTTCAAGGTAGGGATGAAGGGTGAGGGTCAGTGTTAACAGTCAGGGTTAGAACTGCATCCTCGGTAAAGTCAGGATTTGGGGCTTTAAGTAAGGTATTCATGTAGTTTTCCGGTTCAGACATAAATGAAGGTGGAGTTTATCCTCAGGATCACGGTTAGGTGGGGGAGCTGGAGGGATAAAGAAGATGCCAGTTTCTCTCCTTATGGTCAAGTAGGAAGTTCCAACTGAGACATGGGTTAGATACCACAGAGAGAAAGCGCCGCCTCTTCTCTCAGCCCCACACAAAGAAACTGAGTTCGGGCTAGGAAATGGCGGGTGTCTCTTATAAGGAGCGGGCCATGCAAATGAGGGTGAGAGTTTCCTATTTAAATCTGTCCCTCTCTCTGCCCAGGCTGCACCCGGAGACACAATCCGCAGCCCCCCGGATCTCTGCAGTCACCAGCCAGTCCCCTGAGAACTTTCCCCTCCAACCTCAGGGGAAATGAAGCTTTGGTTGTACCTGGTTCTCATTGCAGCATCTCCGGAAGGTCCATTCTCCTTTCCATGGGTTGGATGTACTGGGGAGGTGCGGGATTATTGCCCGAGGTACTCATGTTCCGCATAATGAATTGTTATTCCCAGGTGCCCTGTCCCAGGTGCAGCTGGTGGAGTCCGGAAGGGGTGTGAAAAAGCCCGGAGACTCTCTCCGCCTCTCCTGCAAAGCCTCCGGGTTCAGCAGCTACTGGATGAGCTGGGTCCGACAGGCTCCCGGGAAGGGGCTGGAGTGGGTCGCCCAGATTCACGGCTGTAGCATATACTACAGTGACTCGGTAAAAGGGCGATTCGCCATCTCCAGAGATGACCCCAACAGCCTGTTGTACCTGCAAATGACCGGCCTGAAGCCCGAGGACACCGCCCGGTCTCACTGAGCGAGAGACCCAGCGAGGGGAATCCCGACCGGGCTCACACAAAAACCCGAGCGGCAGAACCGCCCTTCTCCCGGGCGCCGCGCGGGGGCAGCACTTCCACAGACAGCCCAGCCCTGGGCACAGGAACCGGACCGACAACCAGAGTGAAAAACAAACCACTGAGCGGGGAGCTGCCTCACCTACCCCCTAGGACAGGGGTGGGCAAACTTCTTGGCCTGAGGGCCACATCGGGGTTCTGAAACAGCATGGAGGGCCGGGTAGGGAAGGCTGTGCCTCCCCAAACAGCCTGGCCACCGCCCCCATCCACCCCATCCCACTTCCCTCCCCCTGACTGCCCCTGCCCGGCCCTGGACACAGGAACCCCATCCACACCCCTCTCCCTGACAGGCCCCCCGGGTCTCCCATGCCGATCCAACTGCCCCCTGCTCCCTGACTTTTGAAAAGTAACCCATCCTGGGATAAGAGGGAAGTCCTCTCATGGATCAATAACTGGTTAAAAGATGAGAAGCAAAGGGTAGGAATAAATTATCAGTTTTCAGAATGGAGAGAGATAAATAGTGGTATCCCTGAGGGGTCGGTACTGGGACCATTACTGTTCAACATATTCATAAATGATCTGGGAAAACGGGTAAACAGTGAGGCGGCAAAATTTGCAGATGATACAAAACTATACAAAACAGCAAACGGCGCAGCAGCTAACAAAAGGAGTTTGCCTGCGATCTGCGTGAGAGGAGGTACGCTAAGGGCTGCATTAAGGAGGCTGTGTTGGTGAGTATCTGAGTGTTTGTTGTGAGGACAGTGTGACTGTGTGCTGTGTGCTTGATTGGTTGTTTGAAAAGGGTGAGAACTGGGTGTGCTTTGTTCCAGGTGAGCCTTAAGTGGGCCTGACTGCATAAAAAGCCAATCAGTTGCGAACCAGCTGAGCAGCGAACAAAAGGAGTTTGCCTGGGAGTTAGCCTGGGGAGAGCCCACTGAGGCTTACATCTTGCTGGATTCTCTGAGTAATTACTACAACTCCTGAGGAAGCTCGTAGAAGGAAGGTAATATGGATGGGGGGTGTTCAGCTGTTGTGACCTGCGCTGCATGTGCCATGTTTGTCTTTCTTCCACAAGACAGATGCGACTTTGTCTGTACCAAGTGCAGGCTGCTCTCCATACTGGAAGAGAAGGTTCAAGGTCTGGAGCAACAGGTATCGACCCTGCGTTGCATAAGAGAAACTGAAGATTTCCTGGACGGATGTCAGGATAGGCTTCTATGGGCACAAGGTTCTGAAGATTCAGAGCAGGCTGCACATCGGGAACAGAAGGATGGTGAAGAAATTTGGCATCATGTGACCTCCAGAAGAAAAAAGGGGAAAGTCCATGTACCAGCAGGGCAGATACAGGTAAGTAACCGTTTTCATGTTCTCTCCACAGGTACTAATGTGGAGAGTGGACCAGATGATACGTCTGAGGGAAGGAAGCAGGAGACTCCGCCAATTGGAAGGCATGGGATGCACTGTCCTAGGGTTGGGGGTTCCAAGACCACCGCTCCCAAGAGAAGGAGGCGGGTGGTGGTGGTCGGGGACTCTCTCCTCAGGGGGACTGAGTCATCTATCTGCTGCCCCGACAGGGAAAACCAAGAAGTCTGCTGCTTGCCGGGAGCTAAGATTTGCGATGTGACGGAGAGACTGCCGAGACTCATGAAGCCCTCGGATCGCTACCCCTTCCTGCTTCTCCACCAATGGGCACCAATGATACTGCCAAAAATGACCTTGAGCGGATCACTGCAGACTATGTGGCTCTGGGAAGAAGGATAAAGGAGTTTGAGGTGCAAGTGGTGTTCTCGTCCATCCTCCCCATGGAAGGAAAAGGCCTGGGTAGAGACAGTCGAATCATGGAAGTCAACGAATGGCTACGCAGGTGGTGTCGGAGAGAAGGCTTTGGATTCTTTGACCATGGGATGGTGTTCCAAGAAGGAAGAGTGCTAGGCAGAGACGGGCTCCACCTAACGAAGAGAGGGAAGAGCATCTTCGCAAGCAGGCTGGCTAATCTAGTGAGGAGGGCTTTAAACTAGGTTCACTGGGGGAAGGAGACCAAAACCCTGAGGTAAGTGGGGAAGTGGGATACCGGGAGGAGGCATGAGCAGGAACAAGTGAGAGGGGAGGGCTCCTGCCTCATACTGAGAAAGAGGGGCGATCAGCAGGTTACCTCAAGTGCCTATATACAAATGCACGAAGCCTGGGAAACAAGCAGGGAGAACTGGAAGTCCTGGCACAGTCAAGGAATTATGATGTGATTGGAATAAGAGAAACTTGGTGGGGCAGTTCACATGACTGGAGTACTGTCATGGATGGATATAAGCTGTTCAGGAAGGACAGGAAGGGCAGAAAAGGTGGGGGAGTTGCACTGTAAGAGAGCAGTATGACTGCTCAGAGCTCAAGTATGAAACTGCAGAAAAACCTAAGAGTCTCTGGATTAAGTTTAGAAGTGTGAGCAACAAGGGTGATGTCATGGTGGGAGTCTGCTATAGACCACCGAATCAGGGGGATGAGGTGGACGAGGCTTTCTTCCGGCAACTCGCAGAAGTTACTAGATTGCAGTCCCTGGTTCTCATGGGAGACTTCAATCACCCTGATATCTGCTGGGAGAGCAATACAGTGATGCACAGACAATCCAGGAAGTTTTTGGAAAAAGTAGGGGACAATTTCCTGGTGCAAGTGCTGGAGGAACCAACTAGGTTCAGAGCTCTTCTTGACCTGCTGCTCACAAACCGGGAAGAATTAGTGGGGGAAGCAAAAGTGGATGGGAACCTGGGAGGCAGTGACCATGAAATGGTCGAGTTCAGGATCCTAACACAAAGAAGAAAGGAGAGCATCAGAATACAGACCCTGGACTTCAGAAAAGCAGACTCTGACTCCCTCAGGGAAGTGATGGGCAAGATCCTTTGGGAGAATAACATGAGGGGGAAAGGAGTCCAGGAGAGCTGGCTGTATTTTAAAGAATCCTTATTGAGGTTACAGGGATAAACCATCCCGATGTGTAGAAAGAATAGTAAATATGGCAGGCGACCAGCTTGGCTTAACAGTGAAATCCTTGCTGCTCTTAAATACAAAAAAGAAGCTTACAAGAAGTGGAGATTGGACAAATGACCAGGGATGAGTATAAAAATATTGCTCTGGCTTGCAGGAGTGAAATCAGGAAGGCCAAATCACACCT
The DNA here is from genome assembly GCF_965152235.1 of Eretmochelys imbricata. Taxonomy (NCBI): domain Eukaryota; kingdom Metazoa; phylum Chordata; order Testudines; family Cheloniidae; genus Eretmochelys; species Eretmochelys imbricata. The sequence goes on along the minus strand of NC_135584.1, from coordinate 40,365,159 downwards.
GGAGTTGCAGCTAGCAAGAGATGTTAAGAGTAACAAGAAGGGTTTCTTCAGGTATGTTAGCAACAAGAAGAAAGTCAAGGAAAGTTTGGGCCTCTTACTGAATGAGGGAGGCAACCTAGTGACAGAGGATGTGGAAAAAGCTAATGTACTCAATCCTTCTTTTGCTTCTGTCTTCACGAACAAGGTCAGCTCCCAGACTACTGCACTGGGCAGCACAGCATGGGGAGGAGGTGACCAGCCCTCTGTGGAGAAAGAAGTGGTTTGGGACTATTTAGAAAAGCTGGACGAGCACAAGTCCATGGGGCCGGATGCGTTGCATCCGAGAGTGCTAAAGGAGTTGGCGGATGTGACTGCAGAGCCGTTGGCCATTATCTTTGAAAACTCATGGAGATCAGGGGAGGTCCCAGATGACTGGAAAAAGGCTAAATGTAGTGCCCATCTTTAAAAATGGGAAGAAGGAGGATCCTGGGAACTACAGGCCAGTCAGCCTCACCTCAGTCCCTGGAAAAATCATGGAGCAGGTCCTCAAGGAATCAATCCTGAAACACTTAGGGGAGAGGAAAGTGATCAGGAACAGTCAGCATGGATTCACCAAGGGAAAGTCATGCCTGACTAATAATTGCTTTCTATGACGAGATAACTGGCTCTGTGGATGAAGGGAAAGCAGTGGACGTGTTGTTCCTTGACTTTAGCAAAGCTTTTGACACGGTCTCCCACAGTATGCTTTCCAGCAAGTTAAAGAAGTCTGGGCTGGATGAATGGACGATAAGGTGGATAGAAAGCTGGCTAGATTGTCGGGCTCAACGGGTAGTGATCAATGGCTCCATGTCTAGTTGGCAGCCTGTATCAAGTGGAGTGCCCCAGGGGTCGGTCCTGGGGCCGGTTTTATTCAATATCTTCATTAATGATTTGGAGGATGGTGTGGATTGCATCCTCAGCAAGTTTGCAGATGACACTAAACTGGGAGGAGTGGTAGATATGCTGGAGGGTAGGGATAGGATACAGAGGGACCTAAAAATTGGAGGATTGGGCCAAAAGAAATCTGATGAGGTTCAACAAGGACAAGTGCAGAGTCCTGCACTTAGGACGGAAGAATCTGGAGCAAAGTCACCAAAATATAGTCCAACACACAAATGTTTATTTAACGTGCCCCTCGCTTTTCCCTCCACCACACCCCACTCACCGGTGTTGTCCTTGGTCAGTGGAGACTCAGAGTTCAGAGGTGCTTTCACATGAGTTCATCTCCCAGGTGGGGGGTAAGAAGGCACCTTGCTCGTTCCTCCAGCTGCTCATGGTCGCTCTGGCCACTGCTGTTTGTTGTGCCACCGTTCACTCCACCGCTCTGTTGCCAATGGCCCTGCGCTGTCACCTTCTGCTGCCACCAGCCACTGTGACCTCTGCGAGTCGGTCTCTTGAGGTCCCACTAGCTCTCAGTGATTTCAACTGAGCTCTCAGTGGGGGAACCTTGCGGCTGGTGCAAGCTGGGCCGTCTCTTCCACAGAAACACTGTCCCACAGCAGATCTGAGCACTTAGACCTGATTCTCAGTGATTTCAGCTGTAGTGGTGACTTAACAAAAACAAAAGACAATTTATGAAGCCTAATCAGCTCTGTCTTTAAACAGTGGAGAGGGGCAGGTCAAATAGTACTTGTGACTCAACCAGACCATTAAGGAAAACAGCTGTCCCCACCCTCTCTCTTGATGCCTTCAACCAGCACAGGCGAAGTACAGTTCTACTGCCCTTTACTCAGACAATAAGAATAACATTTCATTCCCCCCCCCCGCCCAATTCAAGTGATTTGTAACCCAACCCCAGCCAAAATCTATCACTTGGGCAACACAGCTCAGTTTGCTGGATACCTAGGTAGATTAGGTGTGGATGTAAATACAGTCTGGTCCTGAAGCCTTTCTCCCCAACCCTCAGCTCATCACTAGCTGTCAGCGAGAGCTCATTTAGACTTTGCTTACAAATCACAATTTGAAATTATTAGGTTGGCCAACATCACTGTAAAGAATGCACTGACGTTGTCATAAAAAACAACAGCTGTATAAGGAAGCTAGTCTTTGTTCATACTTTTCAAATCTATTATACTTTTTCAGATACACATATTTTAACATACACTTTATATGCTTTTAAAGTGTGTATTAATGTTTCAATTTCAATTCAAATTTCCAAACAGTCTCTAAATTGGAATGTAACTAGTTCACAAAACTGGTGGGGGTGGGGGTGTTGGAGAAAGTGGGGGGGGAGGTGTACACGTCCCCAAGGGGGGTGTTGGGAAATCACCTGCAAACTCAGTCATGTGAAACATGGATAGCGCATGAAAGCAGAAAGCGGTGTGTGCACTAAAATGCACGATTGTGTGTATGTACAGATCAAAAGAAGAAAGAACACATGAACATTTTAAAAAATGAAGAAAAACAGGAATGAAGGCTGCAGCGTGCCTCTGTGCTACACAAAAGATGGTGGCATTGTGGCTATTTCCAGCTAAGGGGAAGGCTAGGCCTGATGTCACTCCTAGGAGAGTGCAATACGGGTATGAGCTTGGCAGGATTGCTTCAGGACACTGCTGTCTCCGACCTCACATTATTCCTGATTTTATTGGCAGTGAGATTATGTATTTATGTAAATAAGTTCTGAAGACACACTCAGAATTTTACCAGTAGCAGCTGGCCAGCAAAACGCTGCTTTAGGAGACTGAGAGCAGGCTTACTCATAGAAATACTAATTTTACAAGTGCAATTATCGTTTTTTTCTCAGCCCTGGCCTCCTGCCTGCCAGTAATGAACAATTAGTGAAGGGTAAGGCTAGGCTAAGGGTATTTGTGTAGCCAGATGTGTATATTTTTGTCATATTTGAAGGAAAATGTCTATAGAGAGAATCTTCCCCCCCCCCGCCATCTCCTTTATTTATCAACCAACTTTGAAAAAAAATTCAAATAGGTTCATTTTTTTTTCCTTTTAGAGGCTCCTCCTATTGCAAACCCCTAAACTGTAGCTTGGTTAGTTTACACCTTAATCCGGCCCTGGGTAACTCTCTCTATTCACTGATTTCATGGCGGGCAGAAGACAGAGCAGAAGGGAACATTCCGTGTGACAGCGGGACCCTGAAATCCACCTGCTAGGAGACTGAACAACGCGATGCTGCGTCACAAGCCTCCTAGGTACCCCCGTTATTATTGTCCCCACCCCCTGGCCCATGCAAATGAGCTCCACGGGGCCCGGTTCATAGCCCAGCCGCAGGCCGCTCACCCCGCACAGAGCGAGCGCCAGGCTTCAGCTTCTCATCCCTCCTGGCCATTCCTTTCATAGCCGCCAGCCGCAGACATGACGCCCAGCCTGGCCATCGCCTTCCTCCTGCTGCTCCCAGCGGGTACGGGCGGGATCTGCGCTGCTGCTGGGCGTCCGTTACCGCATCTTCCCTAATAACTGAGCCGTGGCAACCACTGTAATATTTCCCCTTCATTTCCTCCTCTGCAGATGTCTATTCCCAAATCAGCCTGGTGGAGTCCGGTGGGGAATCAAGAAGCCCGGGGAGACCCTCAGTCTGACCTGCACCGTGTCCGGATTCTCTCTCACTAGCGACGGGGTGCAGTGGGTTCACCAGCCAGCGGGGAACGGGCTGGAATGGATGGGAGGGATCTGGGGTGGTGGAAGCAATAACTATAACGATGCTCTCAAAAGTCGCCTCGCCATCACCAGAGACACCTCCAAAAGCCAAGTGTTCCTGCAGCTGACCGGCCTGCAGCCCGCAGACACCTCGGTGTATCACTGTGCCAGAGACAGACACACAGTGAGGGGGAACCGATCAGAGCCCGCACTGAAACTAACCGTGCGGAGAGCCAGCCTGCCTGTGAGAGCCGCCGGGAGCAGCAGCTGCCAGCCCCGCGCTCTCTCTGCTTCCTTAGGTGTTTGCTTCTTGCGGATTCCCCTGAAAGTTACAAGCCCTCCTGAATTAAACCCCGTATCATCCCAAGTCACACAGTGAATCAGAGACACCAAGATTGAGAATGGAACCCAGGAGTCCTGACTCCCACGGCCCTGCTCTACCAATTTGTCTCTCGTTCTGCTCAGAAGTGAAAGGAAAGACCCCAGGACTACTCATAGCTAGACTCATTCTGTAGCAAGCAGCTTATTCTTCCCTCCCGTGCCTGGGGAAATAAACAAGGAGTCTTTTTATCGGGGCCTGTTGTAGATCCTAGAGTCCGACTGTCATGAGCTATGGAACAGAGCCCAGGCCTTCTGTTTGGTGGAGGACAAAGTCGGAGTCAATGGCTCAAGGACACACTGACTGAGAGCAAACAGCCAACACCTGACTCTGGCCCTCGGCCTGCACGGTGCTGAGCGGGCTAAATCTCTTCCCCTTCAGCCCATTGATAAATCTCTGGGGGTGAAATTCATCCTAGTGCTGAGAGCCCAGCACAAAGGCCTGAGCCCCTAGTGAGCCCCACCTCAGCATGACGTGTCCTTTTAATATATCACAGGCCCTGTCCTGTCATCTTTACAAGACCCAACTTCTCCGGTTTTACCGCATTTCCCCTAAGGTTTTGCCTTCTCTGTCTCTGTGCCCCAGATTCAGCCTCATAGAACCAATTCATGACAAAATAAATGTTTACTGAGATCCACTTTGAGACGTGCACTCCGTGCCTCAGTTACACCGTCACCTCCAAACACAAGGCAGAGTTCACCCAGAGGAATTTCCCAAACCCATGCAGATGCGTAGAGATGAACAATCCAAATTCTCCCCTGCTCTACTCCACGTGGTCCATTTTAATCTCTGCAAAGCAGATGGGCTGTGGGCCTCTTCTGATGTTCAGCGCATCCTACACTTTCAGAACAGGAACAAGTTTCACCTCCCATTTCTAGAGTCGACATCAGCTGATACACAGAACAGGGGCAGAAGCCAGTGTCAGCTCTGACTGAGAGCAGGATATGGAAATAGGGTTGTTTAGCTCCCTGCTTGAAACCTGCCTTTCCCCAGACCCTGCAGCTCTTGGACTGAGAAGCCAGAGACTTTTGGGGCTGAGCAGTGAAAGAGTTAATCCCTGGAGATTCCCCGACCCAGGCAGAGAAATGCGATTTTGGCTCCATCTCTTCCTCACTCCCGCAGGGCTCAGAGGTGATTTTCTCCCCGACAACAGCGGAGGTTCCTGAGATTTCTTCTCGGCCGCAATCTCCTGATTCTTAATGTGCCTTGATTTGCAGGTGCCCGGTCGCAGGTGCAGCTGGTGGAGTCCGGAGGGGGTGTGAAAAAGCCCGGAGACTCTCTCCGCCTCTCCCGCAAAGCCTCCGGCTTCACCTTCAGCAGCCACTGGATGGACTGGGTCCGCCAGGCTCCTGGGAAGGGACTGGAGTGGGTCTCGGTAATTAGCGGAGGGGAGGGGGCAGCACATATTACCCCGCTTCAGCCCGGGGTCCCTTCACTGTCTCCAGAGACACCTCCAGCAGCCTGCTGTACTTGCTAATGACAGGCCTGAGACCCAAGGACACCGCCCGGTATCCTTGTGCGAGAGACACCGTGAAACGAGACCGATGAATGTTAATAGAAAAACCCACGCTGCAGAATCTCATTCTCCGGTTCGACGCTTGGGAGCAGCAGATCCACAAACAATTCACCCCGGGGCACCAGAATGAGAGGGACACCAAAATGAATAAGAGCCTGCCATCAGGTTTTCACCTTATAATTCACTGGCTATGGCCCCCATTGCTGCACAAAATCTGGATGGGCCGGCGGACCAGGGATCATTCAGCTCCTGGATAAACCCTACTCAGCTCCAACCCGAAATATGGGGAAGGGCTGGGAATTTTTTAAGCGGCATCATGGATTTATTCACCCACCTCAGATCTCAGGTTCACAGCCCAGGATCTCTGCCTTGTAAAAGGGCAGAACTAAAGATCCAGCCCACAATATGTTTCCACGATTTAATGCAGTAACCATAGAGATAAAGGACCCCACACCTCCGCCCTTACTTACCTGAATCAGCCCAGTGCTGCACAGGGGAGAGTCCGGCGCCTAGGGATTCTGGGGTGGAGCACAACTGCGTGTCAAGTGTTGGTGAAGGGTTAAAGGTGACTAGGATCAGAGTCTAGAGAGGAGAGGGCTGGAGTTATTATCGGGTGCTGCTGCTATATGGACTTTGAATTTTCCGTCTGAATCTCTCTGTTCCCAGCTCATGCACCATAAGAACGGCCCTACTGGGTCAGACCCACCGAGTCCAATATCATGTCTTCTCACAGTGGCTAATACCTGGTGCCCCCAAGGGATTGAACAGATCAGGCAATCAAGTGATTCATTCTCTGTCACTCAGTTCCAGCTTCTGGCAAACAGACGCTAAGGATACCTGACTAACAGCCATTGATGGACCTATCCTCCATTAACTAACCTAGTTTTTTTTTTTTTTTTGAACCCTGTCGTATTTTGGCCTTCACAACATCCTCTGGCAAAGAGTTCCAGAGGTTGACTGTGTGTTGTGTGAAGAAATACTTCCTTTTGTCTGTTTTACACCTGCTGCCTATTAATTTCATTCGGTGACCCCTAGTTCTTGTGTTCTGAGAAGGAGTAAATAACACTTCCCTCGTTACTTTCTCCGCACCAGGCAGGATTTTATAGAGATCTCTCATCTCCCCCACTTAGTCGTCTCTTTTTCCAGCCCCAGTTTTGTTAATCTGTCCTCAAATGGAACCTCTTCCATACCTCTAATTTTTGTTGCTCTTTTCTGTACCTTGGTATGCAATAGTGGAATATTAAACACAATCACTAATATTAAATATGGGCTTTTAAAAAACAACATAACATAAATATAAGGGGATTCAGGATGGGAGCAGGGAGGGTCTCTCCATTTTCTTTGGTTATTATTCTCCTTATTATTATCCCTCCTGGGCAATAGGCAACAGGAACCACCATTCAAATGTCAGTTCTTGCCTGTGGCTCATAATGTGGGGAGGCAGGAAGGCAGGAAGAATGTCAGAGCAGGGCTCGATCCTGTCCCTAGGAACCAATCCTGGCAGGAATTTCAACCACTCTCTCACCACGATGGCGGGTGATAAAAGGAATAGCAGGGTGACCCATGTGGAGACAGCCAGGACCGGGCAAGTTTTCTGAAGGCATCTGGGGCAATACCAAAGCTGAGAACCTACCAAACCCTACAGGGATTCGAATCTCTTCCAGTCCTTATTTCTTTAGTGGCTGGTTTTGCTCCTTCTCTTGACTCAGATAGCAATCTCAGCCAGGGAAGGAGTCTATGCTTCTAAAAAGGAGCGGGGTGTGCAAATATGGGTGTCAGTTTCCTGTTTAAACCCTGTCTCTCTCTCTGCCCAGGCTTCACCCGGAGAGACAATCCGCAGTCCCTTGTGTCTGTCCAGCTACGAGTGTCTGTCCAGCTACCGTGTGTCTCTCTAAGAACTTTCCCCCTCAAAGAGAAGAGAAAATGGGACTTAGTTTTTCTTATAGCAGCCTTGGAATGTATTTTCTCACTATAAACACATTTCAGAGTCAGGTTTGTTAAATCTCTTCTTATGATGTCAGAGTGCATCATTATTTGCAGGGGTCTGGTCGCAGGTGCAGCTGATGGAGTCCGGAGGGGGTGTGAAAAAGCCCAGAGATTCTCTCCGCCTCTCCTGCAAAGCCTCCGGGTTCACCTTCAGCAGCTACCAAATGCAATGGATCCTGCAGGCTCCCGGGAAAGAGCTGGAGTGGGTCTCCCTCATTTACACTGACGGAAGCGAAAGGTATTACTCAGATGCAGTGAAAGGGCGATTCTCCATCTCCAGGGATAACTCCAAGAGTGAACTGTATCTGCAAATGACCGTCCTGAAGCCCGGGGACAGGACTTTGTTGTATTCCTGGGCAAGAAAGGGCACGGTGGAACGAGACCTCTTGCTCCTAACACAAAAACCTGGGCTGCGGATTCTCCCGTGCGCCGCCTGGGGGCAGCAGCTCCACAAGGCAAACAGCCTGCGGCACGGGCAGGACCCTGGCTCAGTGTGTGTGTGTGTCGGGGGATGGGGGTACTGCTGTAGTTCCCTGGCAATGTCACCCCTTGCTGCACATAGCCGCACTGGGGCCTGCCGTGCAGAGACCATCGGACTCCCCCCTAAACCCTGCTCAGCTGGGATTCCTGTGGTAAAAGCCACCCTCCCCCGTGGCAGGCGGGGAACGTTCACTCTCCTCCTGGCCATTACTATCTCAGACTCACTGGACAGTGGCTGTCGCCTCAGAGAGCCGAAACGGGTGATGGGGCTGATCTACAGCCCTTGGGAACCAATGAAACTCTCGCCTCTGATTTCACAAGGGTTTGGTTGTTGTGGCCTTAAGAAGGACCTTACACGGTGAGAGCAGATCCACAGCTGGAATCAGTGACCACAGACCCGCTGGATTCCACACAGCAGCGACCCCTATTTATGCCAGCGGACCTTTCGCTGACTTTCCGTAGTAGGTGGTTTCTCCACAAACTGGTGATAGCCACCGTAGCCCCTGACCGGGAGCCGCCCTGGCAGACCCAATTAATTCACTATCTCTCTATGTTGAAACCTGAGGTTGTACAGGTCAGTCTGAGGGATTCTCCAGGCTTCTCCACATCCCCTCCCGACTCCACCAGCTGAACGCCTGACAGGACACCAGGGAATAAACGCAAAATAAAATCATGTCCGTGTGAATTGCCAACAACACAACATTCCGCTGAGTCTCTTATCCATACAGCCAGGGGCAGAAAATACCTTCTAAAGCGGCTGCAACGAAACCTAAATGGAGCCAAAGATTCATTTTCCCTGGCGTCGGAGGGGAAAGGTCTCTGGTGGATCGGTTGGTAACTGCACAGACTCAGGGGACTGCGGATTTTCTCAGGGTGCAGCCCTGCAGAGAAAGATTTAAACAGGAAACTCTCACCATTATTTGCACACACACACCCCGCCCCGCTTATAACAGATAAAACTCCTTCCCAGTAGATGATTTGATTATTGCCTTTGTTGGTCCATTCCCTCTGAAGCTCCTGGCATTGGCCACTGTCAGAAGACAGGACACTGGGCTACGTGGACCATTGGTCTGACCCAGTATCACCTTTCTTCTGGTCTTATGATCTCAGGTCTTGGTGTGAGGATCCAAAAGTAGGAGCTAGACCGGGGTGGGCACACTTTTTGGCCTGAGGGACACATCTGGGCATGGAAATTGTATGGTGGGCCATGCATGCTCATAGAATTGGGGGTTGGGTGCGGGAGGGGGTGAGGGCTCTGTCTAGGGCTGCGAGCTTTGGGGTGGGGCTGGGATGGAAGGGTTCAGAGGGCGGGAGAGGAACCAGGGCTGGGGCAGGGGGTTGGGGTACGGGAGGCTCAGGGGTGCAGGCTCCAGGTGGCACTTACCTCAAGCAGCTCCCAGAAGTAGCGGTACATCCACGCTCCCACTCCTATGCTGAGGCACAGCCAGGCAGCTCTGCGCACTGCCCCATCTGCAGGAACAGCCCCTATAGCTTCTGTTGGCCATGGTTCCTGGCCAAAGGGAGCTGCGGGGTAGCTCCTGGGGCAGGGGCAGCACGTGGAGCCCCCTGGATGCACCTACATGTAGGAGCTGGAGGGGGGCCATGCCGCTGCTTCCAGGAGCCGCATGGAGTTGGGCTAGCCCCAGGCCCTGCTTCCCAGTGGGAGCTCAAGGGCCAGATTAAAACATCTGGAAGGCCGGATGTGCCCCCCAGGGCTTAGTTTGCCCACCACTGAGCTAGACCCACTACTGGAGAAAAAAGGAGTGGAAAATATTTGAACTCCTCAAGGGTTTAACAGACTCTTGGCCTTGGGCGTTGCCCCAGCAGCGTGCTAAATGGCATGTGCTCTGTCTACAGGCCCAGCCCTGATACCCCTGAAGCGGACATGACTCTCCTCCTCTCAGTCAGGGAAATGTCTTTAATTTCTGTCAGGGTCTGACAGCATGACAAGGAACTTGCCCTGCTCTCCCATGCTTTCTGCTTTCTCACTTCCCCACATTTTCAAATACAGGCAAGAACAGATATTGGAAAGGTGTTTCTTGGTATCCAGTTCACAGAAAAAAAAGTCGAAAGTCCTCACCTTCCTGTTCTCCCCACCCCTCCCCAGACATCCTCTTCTGTGTTTCTGATATTGTTTTTGAAAGTGCAGATTTCATATTTTCATTGTGTGCACAGTGTTCTGTTATTGTCATGGCTGGGGTGCATCAGCCAGGGAGCAGACCTATGGAAAGGGGAATGAGCAGGTGAGCAGCCACCACACAAGGCCACTAACCCTGCTCTCTCTGACCCTAATGAAACCTGACACCTCCCCTATGGGGCTGCTGCTTCTCTCTGCACAATCCCAATAAGCCCTACCAGACTTCCTCCCTGTACCCTTACTAGCCCACTGCCTTTAGCGCCAACCTTTGGTAGTTTCCTGTAATTAAGAGCAGCCGATCCATGGTTACTGTGTTAAATAGCTGGATCTTTACCTCCCCCTTGGACAGCAGCAGAAATGCTGGACTGTGATTGCGAAATATGAGGTGGGTTCCTTTAGCCATGAGGCCCCTTTGAAAATCCCAGCCCTGCGCTATATTTCCAGTAGGGACTGAATGGTCTCTGCCAGGCCCGCTGACAGGCGGTGGCTAAGGGGGCAATTGCCCAGGGGCCTCTGAGCCCAGTGCTCACACTCAGGTCAGTGGGGATAGTCACGTGACCAAGGGTTCATAGATAGCATCGTTGGAACCACTCAGAGAGAGACTGAGGCAGAGGGAGAAGTGGACGTGGATTGGGGAGAGGTCGGGGGCAGGAAAGACACAGAATGGGGCTCCCACTGAATCAGATAGAGCCTAATCCTTCTGTATGAGAGGGGGAGCCATGTTAGTCTGTATCCACAAAAACAAGGAGGAGGTCGGTGGCACCTTAAAGACTAACCAACTTTTGTGGGCAAAAAGCCCACTTCTTCAGACACAGTGGGTTTTTTTGCCCAGGAAAACTTATGCCCAAATAAATCTGTTAGTCTTTAAAATGCCACCTGACTCCTCCTTGTTTTTGCAGATCCAGACTAACACGGCTACCCCTCTGATACTTGTCACCATGCAAGGCACTGAATTTAGTGATATGAAGTGGAATCCTTCTGTGAAAGTCCCACCCCAAACTAAATTTAGGGTTAAGATACATTCTAGATTTAGGGTTCTAGTTGTGGTTTAAGAGTTCTAATAGCGTTACATTTAGAGTTTTGACTTAAGAGATAAGGTATTAATTTGTGTTGCAAGTTACTCTTAAAACTTAAGCATCAGAGGGGTAGCCATGTTAGTCTGGATCTGTAAAAGCAGCAAAGAGTCCTGTGGCACCTTATAGACTAACAGCATGAGCTTTCATGGGTGAATACCCACTTCGTCTGATGCATGTCACTTAAAACTTAGCGTGACACATCATGTTTAATATTAGGGCCAGATTTAGTATTACAGTTAAGATTATGGCAAACGTTAAAAAAATTAAGGGTATTTGTTACCCTTAGAATTAGGGATCTAGTACAAATCTTGGTTTGTGTTCAGTTAAGTGTTAAATATTGGTTAGACTTTGTCGTTAGGTTTAAGGTCAGGCTTTACTTTTAGTGACAAGGTAAGGATGGAGGGTGAGGGCTAGTATAAAAGTCAGGATTAGAATTTACATTTAGGATTAGAATTACGTTAAGGGGTAAAGACAGGATTTAGGGATGCAACTAAGGTACTCATTTAGCTCTCAGGTTCATAGCAATATAAAGGTTAATGTTCGGGTTTATCCTTAGGGTTAGGGTTAAATGTGGGAGTTAGGGAGAGGAGAAAGAAGATGAGAACTGGGCTCTTGATCGTCACCCAGGAAGCTCAAATCCAGTGGTGCTGGCATCCCGACTGGGAGAGGAGTGTTACCCCAGAGATAAATTGCCAGCTCTTCTCTCAGACACACAAAAGAAACTGAGTTCGCTCTAGGAAATAATTGGAGTCTCTTATAAGAAGGGAGATATGCAAATAGGGGGAAGAGTTTCCTCTTTAAAGCTGTTTCTCTCACTTCCACGGCTGCACCCGGACAGACAATCTGCAGCCTCTGTCTCTGGCCACTCACCAGACAACCTCCCTGAAAACTCTCCTCTCCAAACACAGGGACAATGAGACTTTGGTTATATCTTGTTCTCATTGCAGCAGCGTGTGAAGGTATTTTTCCCTTCTAGTGTGTTGGATAGTCAGGAGATTGTTATTCTGTTGCCCTAGATACTCATGTTCCCCTTAATTCATCTTTATTCCCAGGTGCCCGTTCGCAGGTGCAGCTGGTGGAGTCCGGAGGGGATGTGAAGAAGCCCGGAGACTCTCTCCACCTCTCCTGCAAAGCCTCCGGCTTCACCTTCAGCAGCTACTACATGGGCTGGGTCCGTCAGGCTCCCGGGAAGGGACTGGAGCGGCTCGCCTGGGTTCACGGTTCTAGCATATACGACAGTGACTCGGTAAAAGGGCGATTCACCGTCTCCAGAGATGACCCCAACAGCCTGCTGTACCTGCAGATGAACAGCTTGAAGCCCGAGGACACCGCCCGGTATTACTGTGTGAAAAACACAATGAGGGGAATCCCCATACTGTTCATACAAAAACTTGAGAGGCAGAATCTCCTTTCTGCCATAGGCCGCGAGGGGGCAGCACGTCCACAAACACTCCACCCCTGGGCACAGGAACGGGATCTACAGCCAGAGCGAATAAATCTCTCTCAGCAGGTTTGAGATCTCTGTATTCCCATATGATCATGTGTCCATAAAAACTGCAACAACTTGACTACTCGCATGCTTACATTGACACTTATCAGACACTGAAGTAAAAGTACAGACTGCGCAAGAGAAATATGTGGGGAACCAATTGTTCAAAGTATGATCATTAGAGCTTGGGTTTCCAAAGCTGCTACTGGATGAGCTGGGTCCATCAGGCTCCTGGCAAGAGCCTGGAGTGGATCTCTCATATAAGGTATTGGGACAGCAGTACTGTACATTACTCCAGCTCAGTCCAAGGCCGATTGACCAGCTTCAGGGACAATCCCAACAACCCGCTACATCTGGAAATGACCAGCCTGAAAGACACCGCTCGGTATTACTGTGAGAGAGAAACAGTGAGGGGAAGCCACTGTGAGCTCGGACAAAAACCTCCCGTTGCAGTTGTGCAAAAGTGTGCGGTTCTCTTGGTTTTTCTTGGGTTTTTTCAATGGTTTGCATGCAGAGGGGGTGGGACTGTTTCCCTGGGTGTTACCAGTTTAAGAAGGTGATGGGAGAGGGAGTTTGTTGTTACAGAAGCCCGGCGATGGAACTTGGGACCCCAGCCAATGGCCTGGAGAATTGATACTCCAGCAACTGTTGACCAAGAAGCCCACCTCAGAAGTCACAGCCAGTTCTGGCCAATGGGAGGACAATGGGCTGTGAAGAGAGGAGCCTGGTGACCTGACCTGCAGGTTCCAGCCAGAGGAAGACAGAGGACAGCTGAGAGGAGAGGACGCCTAGGCAATCCTGTTTACCTGGATAGAAGAAAATGGACAGAGGCGGGGCTTGGGGGAGGTGATATCAGATGCTCAGCTGGAAAGCACTGGGGGCTCGGTGACTGGAGAGAGGGAGCAGGCAGACTTCCACCTGGATGCAGGAGAGACCTAGAGATGCTGTGCTGAGGGAGGACAGGCTTGAGGGTCCGAAGAGTTTCCTATGCTGTGTTCATATGCTCAGTAAACCCTCCTGTTTTACGCTGGCTGAGAGGCACTCCAGTCTTGAGAACAGGGTTGTGTTATTCCCTCTAGGAGTGGAGGCCCCGGGGGTCCAGAGCAAGTTATCCCAAGCGGAGTCTCTGACATGCTTCAAACCAAATCCACTGCTTCAGGTAGAATAAACAAACAAATGTATTAACTACAAAAGATAGATTTTAACTAATTATACCTCAAAGCACAACAAGTCAGATTTCGTCAAATGGAATAAAAGCAAAACACATTCTATGCTGATCTTAACACTTTCAATGCCCTTACAAACTTAGATGTTTCTCACCACAGTCTGGCTGGCTGCCTTTCACCCAGGCTCTCCTCTTTGACCAGCACTTCAGTCACTCCGTGTGGAGGTGGAAGAGAGAGGAAGAGTAAGGCAAATGTCTTTCCCTTTTATCATGTCCTTTCTTCCCTCTTGGTTTGCCCCCCACCTCTCTTCCGGTTCAGGTTAGCATTACCTCACTGTAGTCCCAAACTGACCAAGGGAAGGGGGGGTGACTCACTCAAGAGTCCAACAGATCCTTTGTTGCTGTCTAGGTCAGTGTCCTTTGTTCCTGTGAGGCTGGGCTGGGTTTGTCCCATACATGCTCTGATGAGGTGTGAACTGCCCCTCTGTTCCTGGACAGTTTTGCCTGGCCTTGTTTTAAGCCATGAGGACACATTTTCAGCCTCATAACTAGATACAGTAAATTATAACCTATAACCTTACTATAACAACAGTGCTCAGTGCATCATGAGCCTTCCAAAGACACCCGGCATGACAAACTTTGCATTGGATACCACACAATCATCTTACAAGAGTGAACATGGGCATGCAGGGCGTTCCCTCGAGATAGAGTGTCACAGTATATCTTATGTGCAGTCTAAACTGAGGAAGCACAAGAAACAATTTCAAATCCCACCTGATGTCCAACCAGATCTTCTTCCAAATAGAACTTTATTCACTGCAATAGCCATTATTGCTTGGAAGGCTGTAAAATATTACATGACTCTCTTTGTTCTGCCCTATAAAGTAACTCACCACAACTAACCTTAGAATTAAATTCTATCCATCCACAGCTAAGATTTATTCTTAAGAGTTTAGAGTTTACCTTAGGGAAGGATTAAAGTTTAGAGTTAAGATTGGAGCTATGTTTAGGGTTAAAAGAGTGGCTAAGGGTAATAATTAGGGTTAGTCTGACAGGATGTAGAGATAGGGTACACATTTGGATTAAGGGTAGGAGTTAAAGATAAGTGTTTGAGCTTAGGGTTAGGGTTAGTTTACACATTTTATTTTCGCTCAAGTTTAGAGTTATAGCTTACTCTCAGAATTACAGTTGGAGTAAGGTTTTTAGTAATAGTGTGAACAATTCAGTTTGGGTGAGTTTTAAAATTTAGGGTTAGAAATTACCTTTATGGTGGTTAGGGTTAGGCTCGGGATATACTATTAAATTGAAGGTATAAATTCAAAATCAATGTAG
This sequence comes from Eretmochelys imbricata, assembly GCF_965152235.1. NCBI lineage: Eukaryota > Metazoa > Chordata > Testudines > Cheloniidae > Eretmochelys > Eretmochelys imbricata. The sequence continues at coordinate 40,349,990 of NC_135584.1, read as the reverse complement.
GGTAAAAATCAAAAGATGGGGTTAGAGTTTACTCCTAAAGTTAGAGGTACGTTTAGGGCTAGAGTAAAGATTTAGGGTAAGATTAGGTTTCACATTTCCTTTTAGTATTATGGTAAATGTTAAACTTGGGGTTAGGGTTGGGATAAAGAAGATAACAATTTGACCTCCTCAGAATGATGTAGGAAATGCAAAGCCAGTCATGCCCCAATCCCAACACTGCAGGAGGTTCTACAACAGAGGGAAAATCCAATCCAGCCCCTTCTCTCTGAGTCCCAGACAACGAAAACTGAGCTCGCTCCATGACAGAACTTGTGTCTCTTGTAAACAGGGCAATATGGAAATAAAAGTGAGAGTCTCCTCTTTAAATCTGTCCCTCTGTCTGCCTAGGCTGCACCCAGGGAGACAATCCGCAGCCCCCTGGGTCTGTGCCATTACCAGCCAGTCCACTGAGAAATTTCCTCTCGAGCAGCAGGAAAAATGAGTCTTTGTCTCCTAGTTTTCATTGCTGCAGCTTTGGAAGGTATTTTCTCCCCAGTAGATCTATTGAAGGGAGAGGGATTGTTCTATGAGTGATCAGGGTTAATCGGGGGAGAGGGGGGGCGACGGCAACAGGAGGGCCATTTGCCCTGGGCCTCAAACTCAAAGGGGGGCTCAAATTTAGACACGTCTTAATTTTTTGGCATTTGATAAGTTTCTCAACTTGTTTTTATGCGCATCCCTATCAGACCAAAATGTGACACACTCTCTCAGCTTAGAGCTGCAAATTTAAGAAATAAGAGCTGTGATTTGGTAAAAGACTTTTTTTTTTTTGTTAACTGATATAGATTTTGTCATATTAAAGAGTTAAAAATGTTCATAAATATTAACAAAAGATATATTCGTTCTGAAAGCATAAGATTAGACTGTGATGAACATGTTGTCTCAGATCAGCTGATTATATAAACAAACCATTACTAGTGGCTGGTACTGGATCAAGTGCATGTTGAAAGGTAGAGAATTGTTACATTTTAGTGTCTTTATAGTTTTATGTCTAGTTGACTAAGGAATTATTGATGTGTGAGAATTCCTCATTAGTATCTTCATAGGGCAGCTAAAAGAGGTGACAGGTTGATTGGTTGAGCCCTAGCTTGGTAGCTTGGCCATCATCATAGGCTTTCACAGTCTATTGGCCCAGATTGAAGGTGAAAACTTGTGACGACAATCTTGTATGGTGAGTTTCGTGAGGACACATGTTTGAAATATTTGAACATAATCCCTGTCTGTGTCTGTGTTTACTATATATATGTCATCCCTTTGTCTTCAGCTCAGCCTGTTATATGATATACTGCGTGCTTGGGTTTTGATTCAGTGCTAAGGATAATACCTTGTCTGACTGTTTCATTTTGTGTTCTTAATTAGTATTCCTTCATTTTAAGTCTTGTTAGCATTTGTGTATCATTCAGCATTTGTGTACATGTTTATGTAACACCCCCTGGTCGTCCCCACAGGATCAAACCTGGGAGCTCTGGAGCTTAGTGCATGAGCCTCTACTGCATGACCTAAAAGCCAATCATAGAAAAATCCCTCTCCCCTTCAATAGATTGATTAGGGAGGAAATACCTTCCATAAGCCCCAACAATGAAAACTAAATGGAGCCAAAGTCTCATTTTCCCTGGTGTGTTGGTGGGGAAAGTTCTCAGGGGACTCACTGGTCACTGCACAGATCCAGGGGGCTGCGGATTGTGTCTCCAGGTGCAGCCTGGGCAGAGAGAGGCACAGATTTAAACAGGAAACTGTCACCCTGTAACCGCCCGGTATCACTGTGCCAGATACACACCCTGCACAGTTAGGGGAAGCTGGTCTGAGCTCAGACAAAAACCTTCCATTGTGGTTATCAGAGAAAGTCCCAGAATGTTTGATGCTAACAGTCCACGCGCTGGGAGCTCACAAGAGAGAGTAATTTCCTCTGTTTGAAATGGGGAAAATGAACCCAGCTGTTCAGTCAGATCTAGACTCATAGGAGGGGGAGATACAGGGAACGGGGTGTCCCACACTAGGTGTAATGGGGATTCACTCAGTCCCAAATATAACCGTGTCTTAGTGGGTCACAAATGAGGGTGCCAATTTCAGGATGAACTGCTGAGAAATAGGGCAAACACAATCCAAAACTGGTGGTTATTCTTTTATAAGATATACCAAACCAGCCACAAAAGTAAACTCCTGTTTCACCACACTGGCTAACAAGAAAACATAAAGGCAGTTTCCTCAGGCATTCCAGTTCTTATATCACCACCAAAAACGCTGGATTCAGAGATGAGTGGTTCTTTACAGTCTTTACAATCAGCCGAAAGCTTATGCTCAAATAAATGTGTTAGTCTCTAAGGTGCCACAAGTACTCCTTTTCTTTCTGCGAATACAGACTAACACGGCTGCTACGCTGAAACCTGTCTTTACAATCCATCTCACCAACTAATTTCTTCTGATCCCAAAGGACCAGCCACACACCCAGGTCAATATACAACTTAGATCTTACCCAAAAATCACACTGATGCCAATCCTACAGTATCTAAAATCTCAAGGTTTATAGAAAGAAAGAAAGAAAGAAAGAAAGAAAGAAAGAAAGAAAGAAAGAAAGAAAGAAAGAAAGAAAGAAAGAAAGAAAGAAAGAAAGAAAGAAAGAAAGAAAGAAAGAAAGAAAAGTTAAAATTAGTTAAACGAATCAAATACATTAAATAAATAGCAAAGTTCTTGGTTCAGGCTTGTAGCAGTGATGGGATAAACTGCTGGCTTGTTAAGTCTCTGGTGGCTTCCAAACCATTGGAAGGTCCTCAGTCCCTTGGTTAGAATGCTCCCATTAGTACAAGTTCATAGTCCAGAGGTTTGGACAGGAAGAGGCTTGAGCAGGAAAGAGGCAAAATGGAGATGTTCCAGCGCCTTTTATAGCTTCTGCCATGTGGAGGCAAATCCATTGCTTCAAACAAAGCCCTCAGCACAGCCAGTGGAAACTTAAGTAACAAGATGGATTTTGGAGTCACATGGGCAAGTCACATGTCCATGCATGATTTCTCTTAGTCACAGCAGAAGCCATTGCCGATGCCCCGGACAGAACGTTCACAGGAAAGTCCATTCAGTGTCGATGGACCGTCTCCCATGGTCCATGGTGAGGCAAGTGTTCCTTGATGAGCCACTTAACTTGGAATGCATCTGATGAAGTGAGCAGTAGCTCAGGAAAGCTTATGTTCAAATAAATTTGTTCGTCTCTAAGGTGCCACAAGTAATCCTTTTCTTTTTGTGAATACAGACTAACATGGCTGCTACTCTGAAACTTAACTTGAATAGTCCCTTCAAGATGTGCTGGCTAAATACCTTGTGGGTGTTACCTGGGAGCAAACATTTGAAATCCAGGTATAGAGCCAATACTGATAACTTCAGATTCAACCATACATGCTGACAGATAGCATCATCATAACCAGCAAATCATAACTTTTCTACTGACACCTTACTTGACACACCTTGTATGAGGTTTGTTGCAATTATATAACAGTGGTAGGAACAATGATCTACATGGTCCTATTTTACTCAGTCACAGGTGCGAAAAAGCCCAGAGATTCCGCCTTTCCTGCAAAGTATCCGGGTCCTGGCTGGGCTGGGTCCGTCATCTTCCTGGAAGGGGATCCGAATGTATCTCCGCCACAGACAGCTCTGGAAGCGGCACACATTTCCCCGATTCAGTGAAAGGCGACTTACCATCTCCAGGGACAACTACACAGACCTGCTGTATTCGCACATCAAGGGCTTGAGAAGCCAGGACACGGTCCGGTATCACTGTGAGAGACTCACTGACGGGGAAGCACAGACAAAAACCTTCCCTCGGAGCTGATGTTCTCCTGGCTGGGCGCCCAAGGTCTGTCAAAGGACGGGAGGTGCAGTAGGAGTGGAAATGTGATCGCCGACATGAATCTGGATCTTTAATAATCGTCTCCTTCAGAGCTGCCTGCATCCTCGCTTACGGAAGGACTCCCAGACACACGGCGCTTGCCAGCCCAGAGAAACTTAACTCTCCAGTGAGTGTCCCAGCCCAATGCAACCCTGTGACCCCACCCCACCCCTCCCCAGTCACTGACCCGACGTTCGCATAGGCAGGGGTTCCGGAGACCCTTTCCCGAAGACGGGATAAATTGATGACAATCAGGCCGAAAATTCAAAACCGAGGAATTGGGCTCACGCCCGGCAGCTGCTTCTTTCCCACTTTATACCCCACCGCACTGAGCTGGGCGCTGCACAGACCCACAGGAAGGGACGATCTGACTCCTCTCTGAGCTCTGGAACAAGCAATTCACAGCCTTCGGGGAAGGAGTTTGGTTCCATTATAAGCAGGTGTGAATATGCAAATAGGGCTGAGAGTCTCCTCTTTAAATCTGTCCCTCTCTCTGCCCAGGCTGCACCCGGAGAGAAATTCCGCAGCCCCCTGTGTCTGTGCAGTGACCAGCCAGCCCCCCGGGAACTTTCCCCTCCAGCACCAGGCAAAATGAGACTTTGGCTCGCAATTGTTTTCATTGTAGCAGCTTTGGAAGGTATTTTGTTCCCCCCGCTTAAATGGCAGAGCCCAAAGACTAGAACATTTTTGCTGTTTTCACACCAGTATTTGTAACATGCCTTTATTTGCAGGTATCCGGTCCCAGGTGCAGCTGGTGGAGTCCGGAGGGGATGTGAAGAAGCCCGGAGACTCTCTCCGCCTCTCCTGCAAAACCTCCGGCCTCACCTTCAGCAGCTACCTTATGCACTGGGTCCGCCAGGCTCCCGGGAAGGGGCTGGGGTGGGTGGCTGAAATTAACGAGGCTGGATCGAGCCAGTGGTATTCCCCGGCTGTTCAAGGACGATTCACCTTCTCCAGGGACAATTCCAACAGCCTGGTGTACCTGCAAATGACCGGCCTGAGAGCCGAGGACACCGCCCGGTATCACTGTGCCAGACGCACAGGGAGAGGAAACCTCGTAGTGCTGATACAAAAACCAGAGCGGAAGAAATCCCATTTCTCCCCTGCGCCACACAGCATTGGGCCACCATCGTGAGAAAGAAGAAACGGGGTGAAAAAACCTAAAACCTTCGCCGTCACTTTTTCACTGCACAGCTCCAGAGGGAGATGCCGCCCCCTGCAGTTCAAAGCAGAGACCCTTCTCGGAGCGCTACTTTCTCTCTTCAAGCCAGAAGTCTCCCTGAGGCGGATGGGAGACTTCCAGAGAGTGAAGAAAGCAGCATTTGGCCCCCGATCTCCGTCTGAACTTCCCACGGCACATTCCCCTCCGTTCCCTGCACTTTTCAGCGGAGCCGGAGGTGGCGGGGAAGGGGGCTGGGCAGGGAATTGACTCCCAGCCCTCGCTCTGCGCCCTGGTGAATTTTCAGCAGTCAGAGAGTGTCTCAGCCCAGTGGGACCCTGTGACCCGACCCGAGTCACTGACCCCCCCCCCCCCAGTGGCCGGCCTTTGCACAGCCCCACTGCTCGCGAGGTGGGGGGAGGAGGGAGGCTGCAGAAACGAATCTTCCACCATCACCTAAGTTGACTAGGAACAGGCCCTTAATACAAGCCGGGGGAAGAGTTGTTTTAAAAGGTATTCATGTCTTCCTTATCCAAAAGTGAAATGAGGAACCCAGCGCTCTGTGAGACATCCAGACTGTTCTGTGAACACGAGTGGAAGTAATTCACATCACCAAGGGAAGGAATTTGAGTCTCTTACAAGGATAAAAACAAAGAGGAGTCCTGTGGTACCTAAAAGACAAATTTATTTGGGCATAAGCTTTCGTGGGCTGGAGCGTCTGACGAAGAGGGCACCAGCCCACGAAAGCTTATGCCCAAATAATTTGGTTTGTCTTTAAGATGCCACAAGACGACTCCTTGTTTTTTGCTGAAACAGACTAACACGGCTACCCCTCTGAAACTTATAAGGGTAAACATGGAAATAGGGGTGACAATTTCCTGCTTAAATCTCTCTCTCTCCCTGCCTAGACTGCACTCCAAGAGACAATCAGTCTGTGCAGTTACCAGCCAAACCTCGGCCCCCCAGATAACTTTCCCCTCCAACACCAGCCAAAATGAGAGTTTGGCTGCATTTGCTTTTCATTGCAGTGGCTTGGAAAGGTAATTTCTCTCAGTCGTTCTACTGTAGAGACAGGAGACTGTTGTACCCGTTGCCATTCATACTGATAAAAGAAAAGGAAAATTTATTTGAGCATAAGCTTTTGTGAGCTACAGCCCACTTCATCCGATGCACTCAGTGGAAAATACATACATAGAAAACATGAAACAATGGGTGTTACCATACACACTGTAAGGAGAGTGATCACTTAAGGTGAGGTATTACCAGCAGGACAGCGGGGAAAAAACTTTTTGTAGTGATAATCAAGGTGGACCATTTCCAGCAGTTGACAAGAACGTCTGAAGAACAGTGGGGGGACGTTCTTGTCAACTGCTGGAAATGGCCCACCTTGATTATCACTACAAAAGGTTTTTTCCCCCGCTCTCCTGCTGGTAATACCTCACCTTAAGTGATCACTCTCCTTACAGTGTGTATGGTAACACCCATTGTTTCATATTCTCTGTGTATATAAATCTCCCCACTCTATTTTCCACTGAATGCATCGGATGAAGTGAGCTGTAGCTCACCAAAGCTTATGCTCAAATAAATTGGTTAGTCTCTAAGGTGCCACAAGTCCTCCTTTTCTTTTTGCGAATACAGACGAACACGGCTGCTACTCTGAAACCTGTCATTCATACTGATGTGATTCTTAACTTGGTTTATTCCCAGGGGCCCTGTCCCAGGGGTTGGTGGAATCCTGGAGACTCTCTCCGCCTCTCCGACAGCGCCTCCGGGTTCTCCACCCGCAGCTACGGGGTGCACTGGGCCCGTCAGGAGCTGGAGTGGCTCTCCCTCATGTCCCCAATTGTCGAACTATATTCTACTCCCACTCTGACAAAGGGCGATTCGTCACCTCCAGCGGTAATTCCAACAACCTGCTGTATTTGCAAATGAACAGCCCGAGACCCGAGGACACCGCCCGGTATCACTGTGCCAGAGACACGGTGACAGGAGACGTATTAGTGTTCATAGAAAAACTCAGCCCTGCAGAATCCGCTTCTCCCCTGAGCCGCGTGGAGCCAGCAGATTCACAAAGAATATAGCTGCGGGGACAGGCATTGGAATGGGTTTTATGTCACCCATTGCGGCACAAAGCCCCTACGGGCCTGTGTGGCAGAGAGCACTCAGCTCCTGTATGAACCCCCACTCAGCTACTCCTGGAAATATGAGCCAAGGCTGCGGTTTTCAAAGGAGCCTCCTGGATGTCGTTACCCACCTCACAACCGAAGCTCACAATCCAATATCTCAGGTTAGTAAAAGGGCAGAACTAAGCAGCCCGCACGACATTTCCACAATTTCATACTGTCTGGTTAAGAGGAACACCGCTGGTCATAACTATACGAATCAGCCCAGGGCTGGCAGCGAGTCCTTAGTAATGATAAGTGAAGAAGGCAAGAAAGAAAGTTAGTTATACCAGAGGGAGAGTATTTGCCTGTTTACTGAATGGTACTGAATGGGGTTAGATAGATAGATAGATAGATAGATAGATAGATAGATGATAGATAGATTAGATCACGCAACTGCTTTCATTTAGTGGGGATATATTTTCAAATTAAATAGTGCAAAAGACAGTTTCTCTATCCACGTTGGACTCTCTAACCCACCTGCCATTAGATTTTTACAACTCTAGACTGTGTCACACACCTCCTAGATCGCCTTTTATATTCTCCCCACCCCCTGGCCCATGCAAATGAGCTCTCCGGGGCCCTGTTCATAGCCCCGCCGCTGGCCGCTCACCCCGCACAGAGCCAGAGCTGGGTTTCAGCTTCCCGTCCCTCCTGGGGAACGAGCCGCCAGCTGCAGACATGACCCCCAGCCTGGCCATCGCCTTCCTCCTGCTGCTCCCAGCGGGTAAGGGCGGGATCTGGGCTGCCGCTGGGCGCCCTGTAGGGCATGTTCCCTAATAGCTGCGCTTCCCCAGGAATCGCTGCAATATTTCCTCTTTATTTCCTATTCTTCAGGTGTCTATTCCCAGATCAGCCTGGTGGAGTCCGGTGGGGGAGTCAAGAAGCCCGGGGAGACCCTCAGACTGACCTGCACCGTGTCCGGATTCTCTCTCACGAGCTACGATATGAACTGGGTTCGCCAGCCAGCAGGGAAGGGGCTGGAATGGGTCGGAGCCACGTGGAGGGGCGGAGGCACTGCTTACAGCGATGCTCTCAAAAGTCGCCTCACCATCACCAGAGACACCTCCAAAAGCCAAGTGTTCCTGCAGCTGACCGGCCTGCAGCCCGCAGACACCTCCGTGTATTACTGTGCCAGACACGCACAGTGAGGGGGAACCGATCAGAGCCCGCACTCAAACTAACCGTGCGGAGAGCCAGCCTGCCTGTGAGAGCCGCCGGGAGCAGCAGCTGCCAGCCCCGCGCTCTCTCTGCTTGGTTGGTTGTTCGCTTCCTCCAGGCTCCCTAGGAAGTTCCCATCACTAGCGATTTAAATCGCACTCACCCAAAGCCAAAGAGAGAATGAGAGAACTCCCAAGGCTGGCAGTGAAATCAGGAGTCACATCTCCTGCTCCACCATTTCATCTGCCGTTCCGCTGAGAATTGAAGGGGGGAATCTCCCCTGACCCTCTCTCTGCAACAAGTAAACAGTTCTTCCCGACCACATCTGAGAATAGAAATCAAGAGCCTTTTTAACTCCTGCTGGCTGTAGAATCTAGGCCCAGAGTTGCACAGGTCTCAGACCCAGTCACTTTGTTGTGTGGATCACAACGTGTGTGTCATGAGCAGAATAGCACACTTATTCAGAGCTACGAGCTAACGCGGCATGGTGGCTCTATGCCTGCAAGGCGGGGAGCAGGTTGCATCTCTTCCCCCTCAGCCTGTTCCTTGATAATTTAGTGTGGGTGAAATTCACGCCTCTGGGGCTGGCCCAAAAGAAGGCGCTATGCACCTGCTGAGCTCAACTTTCTCAGCCCTTGTTCTGTCGTTTGTACAGACACCAACTTTCTCTGAAAGTGGAAACCATTTTCATAAGCGTTTTATGTGTATTAAATGATGGATGCCCAACATAGAATTCCTGCAGGGGCTTTCTCATGAGAAATTACGACACACCCAGACTCTGAAAGCCAATCTCCTTTGAAGGCCCCTCACACTCAACAATTAAAAATTGAGGCAGTTAAAACAATTAGTCATTTTTTTTATAATCTTGGCCCATGGGCACACTAAGCAAATTCATATTTCAATGATAAAGGCCGAAAAGTTCTCTGCTAAGGAGAAAGACAACAAGAAGTCTGGTGGCACCTTAAAGAGTAACGGATTTATTTGGGCATAAGCTTTCATGGGTAAAAAACCCACTTCTTCAGCAAAAGCTTATGCCCAAATAAATCTATTGGCCTGGTCTACACTACGAGTTTATGTCGAATTTAGCAGCATTAAATTAAATTAACCCTGCAACCGTCCACACAAGGAAGCCATTTTTGTCAACATGAAGGGCTCTTAAAATCGATTTCTGTACTCCTCCCCAACGAGGGGATTAGCGCTGAAATAGACATCACCATTTCGAATTAGGGTTGGTGTGGACGCAATTCGATGGTATTGGCCTCCAGAAGCTCTCCCACAGTGCACCATTGTGACCGCTCTGGACAGCACTCTCAACTCAGATGCACTGGCCAGGTGTACAGAAAAAGCCCTGGGAACTTTTGAATCGCATTTCCTGTTTGGCTAGGCGAGCTCGATCAGCACAGGTAATCATGCAGTCCCAGAATCGAAAAAGAGCTCCAGCATGGACCGAAAGGGAGGTACTGGATCTGATTGCTGTATGGGGAGATGAATCCGTGCTATAAGAACTCCGTTCCAAAAGACTAAATGTCAAAACATTTCAAAAAATCTCCAAGGCCATGATGGACAGAGTCTACAGTAGGGACTAAACACAGTGCCACGTGAAACTTAGGGAGCTCAGACAAGCATTCCAGAAAACCAAATAATCAAACGGATGCTCTGGTACAGAGCCCCAGACATGCCTCTTCAACTCTGAGCTGCATGCAATTCTGCGGGGGGCCACCACCACTAACCCACCCCTGTCCATGGACTCTGATGATGGGGTACTCTCCAGCATGACAGCCAGGATCTCTTTATCACCCTGACTGAAATACCTTCTCAACCCAACAAAGCCAGAGAAGGGACCTCTCGTGAGTGTACCTTTTTAAATATAATACATGTTTTAAAAGCAAACTTTTTTAATGATTAAGTAGCCCTGAGGACTTGGGGTGCATTCGTGGCCAGTACTGCAACTAGAAAAGTCTGTCAACATGTCTGGGGATGGAGCGGAAATCCTCCAGGGACATCTCCATGAAGCTCTCTGGAGGTACTCTAAAAGCCTTTGGAGAAGGTTTCTGGGGAGAGCAGCCTTATTCCGTCCTCCATGGTAGGATACTTTACCATGCCATGCTAGTAGCAAGTAATCTGGTATCATTGCATGACAAAGCCTGGCAGTGTATGGTCCCAGTGTTTGCTGGCATTCAAGCAACATCCGTTCTTTATCTCTCTGTGTTATCCTCATGAGAGTGATACTGTTCATGGTAACCTGGTTGAAATAGGGGAATTTTATTAAGGGGACATTCAGAGGTGCCCGTTCCTACTGGGCTGTTTGCCTATGGCTGAAAAGAAATCCTCCCCACAGTTAGCCACCTGGGGGGGAGGGGCATTGGTGCTGAGCTGTTCGCATTTGGCTAGCAGGGATCTTCCCTGATACCAGCCACACAGTGGTGGGAGGAGTAAAGCGATCAACCAAGAGAATTGGATGGGGGAGGTAGTTTGGTTTCTGGTGCTGCACGTTAACTGGAAAACCACAGCACTAAATGGCCAACTCAATGGGCTTTGCTTGGTATGGGAAAGGAGGGCACTGCTGTTATGAAGGTTGCAGAAGCCAAAAGACTGTGGCTTACCATGGCTGCCTCCAAGCCGAAATCTGTTGCCCGGCCCTGCGTGTGTGATCTTCAACACCAAAGCCGCAGGTACTCAATATAAGATGCAAAATGCGACCAGGTACCAAAATCACATGTGCTATGTAATGTGACTAGTGTTATTCACCGTGAAAGAATAGAGCCCTTGTTCTGTAAAATGGATCTTTTTAAATACTTCACTCCCTTTTTTTCCTCCAGCAGCTGCAAATGTTTCAAGCCTCCCTCCGCCGTCCCAAAGGCTCTCTCAGATAAGGCGGTGAAAAAAACACACACGCGATGACATGTTCTCTGAGCTCATGCAGTCGTCCGGCACTGACAGAGCTCAGCAGAATGTGTGGAGGGACACAGTAGCACAGTACAGGAAAGCAGCCAGTGAATGTGAGGACAGGAGGGATGATCAAGATGAGAGGTGGTGGCAGGAAGATCAGAGGAGGCAGGATGCAACACTGGGGCTACTACGGGAACAAACGGACATGCTCCGGCATCTGGTGGAGGTTCAGGAACGGCTTCAGGATCACAGACTGCCCCTGCAGCCCCTGCTTAACCGCTCTCCCTCCTCCCCAAGTTCCATGGCCTCCTCACCCAGACGCCCAAGAACACGGGGGTGAGGGTGAGGCTCCGGGCACCCAACCACTCCACCCCAATGGACAGCCCAAGCAACAGAAGGCTGTCATTCAACAAGTTTTGAAGTGGCCATTTCCTTCCCTCCTCCCCTCCTCCCACACCCCACCCAGGCTACCTTGTGAGTTATCCACTATTTTTATAATCAATTAATAAAGAATACATGTTTTTTAAATGATAGTGACTTTATTTCCTTTGCAAGCAAGCTGTGATCGAAGGCGGGAGGGAGGGTGGCTTACAGGGAATTAGAGTCAACCAAGGGGGCAGGTTTTCATCAAGGAGTGATGATGCGCAGTGCTTCCTCCTGTGCTCTTCGAATCGCCTTGATGTCTGGTTGCATGTGTTCAGCAGCCAGACGATTTGCCTCAACCTCCCAACCCTCCATAAAGATCTCCCCCTTACTCTCACAGAGATTGTGGAGCACACAGCAAGCAGCAATAACAATGGGAATATTGGTTTTGCTGACGTCTGATCAGTAAACTGCACCAGCGACCCTTTAAACATTCAAATGCACACTCTACCACCATTCTGCACTTGCTCAGCCGATAGTTGAACAGCTCCTTACTACTGTTCAGGGTGCCTGTGTACGGCTTCATGAGGTAGGGCATTAAGGGGTAGACTGGGTCCCCAAGAATAACTATAGGCATTTCAACATCCCCAACAGTTATTTTCTGGTCTGGGAAGTAAATCCCTTCCTGCAGCCATTTAAACAGACCAGAGTTCCTGAAGACGCGAGCGTCATTAATCGTTCCCGGCCATCCCACACTGATGTTGGTGAAATGTCCCTTGTGATCCACCAGTGCTTGCAGCACCATTGAAAAGTACCCCTGGCGGTTTATGTAGTGGCTGCCTTGGTGATCCGGTCCCAAGATAGGGATATGCGTTCCGTCTATTGCCCCACCACAGTTAGGGACTCCCATTGCAGGAAAGCCATCTAGTATAACCTGCACATTTCCCAGAGTCACTACCTTTGATAGCAGCAGCTCAATGATTGCATTGGCTACTTGCATCACAGCAACCCCCACAGTAGATTTGCCCTCTCCAAACTGATTACTGACTGACCGGTAGCTGTCTGGCATTGCAAGCTTCCACAGGGCTATTGCCACTTGCTTCTCAATTGTGAGGGCTGCTTTCATCTTGGTATTCTGGCACTTCAGGGCCGGGGAAAGCAAGTCAAAAAGTTCCATGAAAGTGCCCTTATGCATGCAAATGTTTTGGACGCACTGGGAATGATCCCAGACCTGCAACACTATGCGGTCCCACAGTATTCTTGTCAGCAAGTTGAGGAAGTATGGGCTGGATGAATGCACCATAAGGTGGGTAGAAAGTTGGCTAGATTGTCAGGCTCAACGGGTAGTGATCAATGGCTCCATGTCTAGTTGGCAGCCGATGTCAAGTGGAGTGCCCCAGGGGTCGGTCCTGGGGCCGGTTTTGTTCAATATCTTCATAAATGATCTGGAGGATGGTGTGGATTGCACTCTCAGCAAATTTGCGGATGATACTAAACTGGGAGGAGTGGTAGATACGCTGGAGGGCAGGGATAGGATACAGAGGGATTGGAGGATTGGACCAAAAGAAATCTGATGAGGTTCAATAAGGATAAGTGCAGAGTCCTGCACTTAGGACGGAAGAACCCAATGCACAGCTACAGACTAGGGACCGAATGGCCAGGCAGCAGTTCTGCGGAAAAGGACCTAGGGGTGACAGTGGACGAGAAGCTGGATATGAGCCAGCAGTGTGCCCTTGTTGCCAAGAAGGCCAATGGCATTTTGGGATGTATAAGTAGGGGCATAGCGAGCAGATCGAGGGACGTGATCATCCCACTCTATTCGACATTGGTGAGGCCTCATCTGGAGTACTGTGTCCAGTTTTGGGCCCCACACTACAAGAAGGATGTGGATAAATTGGAGAGAGTCCAGCGAAGGGCAACAAAAATGATTAGGGGTCTGGAACACATGACTTATGAGGAGAGGCTGAGGGAACTGGGATTGTTTAGTCTGCAGAAGAGAAGAATGAGGGGGGATTTGATAGCTGCTTTCAACTACCTGAGAGGTAGTTCCAGAGAGGATGGTTCTAGACTATTCTCAGTGGTAGAAGAGGACAGGACGAGGAGTAATGGTCTCAAGTTGCAGTGGGGGAGGTTCAGGTTGGATATTAGGAAAAACTTTTTCACTAAGAGGGTGGTGAAACACTGGAATGCGTTGTCTAGGGAGGTGGTGGAATCTCCTTCCTTAGAAGTTTTTAAGGTCAGGCTTGACAAAGCCCTGGCTGGGATGATTTAATTGGGTATGGGTCCTGCTTTTGAGCAGGGGGTTAGACTAGATGACCTCCTGAGGTCCCTTCCAACCCTGATATTCTATGATTCTATGATTCTATGATTCTAATCTGTGTTTTTTTCCCGGGCCCAGAATCAGCTTTCCACAGCATGAGCCTGCCCCATTAACACCATGATCTCCAAATTTCCAGGGACCGTGGTTTTAGAGAAGTCTGTGTTCATGTCCTCATCACCGTGCTTCTGTTGTCTCCTCACCTGGTTTTTCAGGTGCTGGTTCTGTATAAACTGCACGATAATGCATGAGGTGTTTACAATGGTCATAACTGCTGCGGTGAGCTGAACGGGCTCCATGCTTGCCACGCAATGGCATCTGCTCAGGCAATCCAGGGAAAAGGGTGCAAAATGATTGTCTGCCATTGCTTTCACAGAGGGAGGGCTGACTGATGACATTTACCCATAACCACCTGTGACAAATTTTTGGCCCCATCAGGCACTGGGAGCTCAGCCCAGAATTCCAATGGGCAGCGGGGACCATGGGAACTGTGGGATAGCGACCCCCAGTGCACCGCTCCCAATGTCCACGCTTGCCACGGTCCTGCCACCGAATCAATGTGCTTAGTGTGGGTGCATGAACTTGACTTTCTACAATCTGTTCCCAAAAATCAACTTCTGTGAAATTTTGTGGTGTAGACAAAGCCTTGTTAGTTTATTAAGGTGTCATAGGATTCCTCATTGTTTTTTGTGGATACAGACTAACATGGCTACCCCTCTGATACTTGTCACTCTGCTGAGGATGTTATCTTAACAAGTGACCATCTCGCAGATCAGATTAACAGGTAGTGTGTTATGGACAAAGTCACTCAGCCAGAGCCGGATCTCTGGATAAATCACTCTCCTATTTGAGCTCTGAGTTGGGGATTTCAAGTCAAGCAGAGGATGAACTTATCAGCCCCTTACAAAAAGCCAGTGTACGCAAAGGCGGTGACTCAGCTCCCTGCGTAAAACCCTGCCATTCCCCAGACCCTGCAACCCTAGCACTGAAAAGCCACAGCCCTGAGCCGCAGCAGTCATCTCCCCAGAACACCCGACGCGGGCAGAGACACAAGACGTTGGCTTCTCTCTCTGCAGAGCTCAGAGGTGATTTACTCCGCAGCAAGAGCGGGGCATCCCCAGGTTTCTTCTCCAGCAGAATCGGCCGATGCCTGGTGTGTCCTTATTTGCAGATGTCCCGTCACAGGTGCAGCTGGTGGAGTCCGGAGGGGGTGTGAAAAAGCCCGGAGCCTCTCTCCGCCTCTCCCGCAAAGCCTCCGGGTTCCCCTTCACGGATTAGTGCATGGAGCGGGTCTGTCAGGCTCCCGGAAGGGGCTGGAGTGGGTCGCCGTATCAGCAGCGGCAGTGGGAGTAGCACTTGGGAGGCTGATGCAGCCAAAGGGCGACTCACCATCTCCAGGGACAATCCCAGCAACCTGCTGTGTCTGCAGCTGACCGGCCTGAAGCCCGAGGACACCGCCCGCTATCGCTGTGCCAGACACCCCCCCTGCACAGTGAGGGGAAGCCGGTCTGAGCTCAGACAAAAACCTCCTGGGGCGGTTCCCAGAGAAAGTCCCGGCTGGTTTGGTGCTGCCAATCCGCGCGCTGGGCGCTCACAAGAGAAAGCAATTTCCTCCGTTTGAAATGGGGGAAATGAACCCGGCTGTAGAGGCAGATCTAGATCCACAGGAGGCGGAGATACCGGGAACCGGGTGTCCCGCACTGGGTGTGGTGGGGATTCGCTCGGTCCCAGATATTCTATTGCAGACACTGATATGGGTTCAAAGGAATTATTATCTGTCCAAGAGAACTCCAGATATTCCCATGTTCGCCTCTCAGTTCCCCTGTGAGGATGGAAAGCAGCATAGGTGAAAACACAAACCCTGGCATCTATAAAGGGAACCGAATCCCTATTTGTCTATGCCAAAGAGCTGTGTGGGACATGTTTTAAGATGTTACACATGTATTCCACTCCCTGCCCTGTATATTGTCTCACTCCGATTAACCTCAACAATGAACTGGTCTCCAAACAGTCTGAGAGCCTATTACCATGGCGCATTATGGATTCAACTATCCATCCTTACCGTCTGAGCACCACTCAGTAAAACCGGCTATTTAACATTCCCTTGTTTCCCCATACACCCCCCCACCCCATCTATCCATCCATCAACAGTCATCCTTCCTATCTATCTATCTATCTATCTATCTATCTATCTATCTATCTATCTATCTATCCCCGCTCACGGTGCTTAGCCAGAGGAACCTCTCTCTTATATGAAGGGGTCTCTATGCAAATCAAGAGCTAATCACCTTGCTTAAATCCTGCCACGGCTCTGGCCCTGCAGCTCCTGCCAGAAGAAGGCGCAGGTTTTTCCACACTCTCACTTTCACTCTTCCCCTCGGAATTTCTTACACAAAACACAGGAAGATGAGAGTTTGGCTGAACTTAATTCTCACTCTGTCAATTCTCCCAGGTAACTATTAAAGAACAAAGTGTACGCCCTTCCGGGTTCCTGAGCGTGACAGAATCAGGGGTCTAAAGAAATCTCTATTTTCAGCGGCCAGGCTGCGGGTCCTGCTGGTGGAATCCGAAGGGGCTGGAAAAAACCTGGAGCCTTCGGGTTCACCGTCAGCAGTTATCTCATGGATTGGATGGATCCGTCTGGCCCCCGGGAAGGGGCTGGAGTGCCCAATGGGTTTTGCATCAAACCCAATGAATGGAGCGAATTCCTCATGGGGACAAATCCTCAGCCAGCGTCAAGTCACACAACTGCTTTCACTAGATTCGAGTTACTCTCGATTTACACCCGTGAGGATCTGGCCCTTTAAGCAAAAGGGGATGTTTAGCGCATTAAAGCTACAGAGGGTGATTAGTGCATTATAACCGGTGTGGGGCCCCTCACCTTGGCGTCTCCGCCCTTCACAAGCATTTATTGCCTTTATCCCCACAAGGCCGGGGAACTATCACAGCCCCTGGTTCAAAGAGGAGGGACGGACACCGGGACATGCAAATGGGCAATGCAGAGTCCGGGTGGGGCTGTGGGGCAGAGATCACCCAGCGCCTGACTAAGCCCCACTGACAGAGCCTGGGAATATGGGCACAGCTGCGACTTTCCAAAGGGACTGAGGGATTCTTTTCACCCCACTGACATCTGTAAATCAAAGCCCTGACTCTCAGCTGGTACCAATGGGTGTTGCTGAGACATCCCGACCCACAATAAATCTCTGCAATTTCATAATTTCACCATGGAGATAAAAGACCCCGCCCCTCAGCCCTTGATGACATCACTCAGCCCAGCGCTGGTCCTCGGGTCAATGGGGACAGTCACGTGACCAAGGGCTCTAAGATCGGGGTCACTGCGATTGCAGACAGAGGCTGAGGCAGAGGAAGAAAAAGACCCCGGGATGGAGAGAGACCAGAAAGCGGCTTCTACTGAACAACATAGAGCCCAGTGCTCCCTCCATCCTTCCGTGAAAGTCCCATCCTAGATTAGGCAACCCCTGAATTTTAACTGCCAGGACTTCCACTGTTATAAACAAGCGTGCCTCAGTTTCCTCTTGGACCCAGAGAGTCTCACATGCACCGCCCCCGTTCTCCTGCCAAATATTTTTCTCTCCAACCCTCTGATCCCAAGGCCATGAAGAACAAGGGGTGTCCTGCACTGAACCACCCGAAACATGCTCTGTCAGGCCATAAGATGGTGTTGAGGGGTGAGAGATCACTTCAGCCCTCCCCGGGATAACAGTATCATCAGGATCCGGCCGCCCAGGGGCTGCACAGCAGAGAGGAAGGGACCGTCTGCACCGACAGTTAATCACTCAAAAGGGTAAGGGTGTAAGGGTAAGAGTGTGTGTCTCTTATAAGGAGCGGGGCATGCAAATAAGGGGGAGAGTTTCCTGTTTAAATGTGTCCCTCTCCCTGCCCAGGCTGCAGCCGGAGACACAATCCGCAGCCCCCTGGGTCTGTGCAGTCACCAGCCAGTCCCCTGAGAACTTTCCGCTCCAGCACCCGGGAAAATGCGATTTTTGCTCCTTTTATTTTTCGCTGCAGCAGCTTTGGAAGGTATTTTCCTCCTCTGAATAACTGACAGTTAGAAGAATAGTTTCTTACCTCTGCTTTTATGTCGATATTAACAACCTCTCTTTATTCCCAGGTGTCCGGTCCCAGACGCTGGTGGAGTCCGGAGGGGGTGTGAAGAAGCCCGGAGAGTCTCTCCGCCTCTCCTGCAAAGCCTCCGGGGTCACCTTCAGCAGCTACAACATGGGCTGGGTCCGCCAGGCTCCCGGGAAGGGGCTGGAGTGGGTGGCTGAGATTAACACTGGTGGATCGAACCAATGGTATTCCCCGGCTGTTCAAGGGCGATTCACCATCTCCAGGGATAACGCCAAGGGTGAGCTGTATCTGCAGCTGACCGGCCTGAAGCCCGAGGACACCGCCCGCTATTACTGTGCGAGAGACACAGTGAGAGTAAAACGGTCCATGCTAACACCAAAACCGGAGCTGCGGGACTTCCCGCGCCGGCCGCGTGGGGGCAGCAACGACACAAGCAAAACTCTCCTGTCGGGGCCGCAGGAGGGGAAGGGCCGTCAGGACTGAAACCTCCGACATAGCGGGTTAACTCTTTCATGTCCGGACTACGTCCCCCCTCCCAGTGCATTGCGGAGCGCTGCTCGCCTCACGCAAACGGCTCTTCTCGTGCGAGTGAACGGGGGATCTCCAGCGAGCGAAGCAAAGAGCCATTGGCCCCTTCTCCTTCTGGATAAACCTGCCGGGGACTGTTTCCCTCTGGTCCCCGCACAGCTCCCTGGAGCCGGTCACTGCTGGGAAGGGGATGCAGTCCCAACTCTCTCCCAGGGCCAGCGGGTCCCAGCCCCATGGGACCCCGTGAACCGGACCCTCCCCCACAGCCCGCTGCTCAGGGGCTGGAGCTGCAGAGCTGAGATTCGCCCTGACTTAGGACTATTCATATTTATTTGTTTCCTTTATAACAAACAAACAAACGAAAAAGAACCAGCTGCGGACACCGCCACCTGTCACTGCGCCAGGGACACATTGACCAGGGCACAGCAGGGCCGGTACCAAAAGGGGAAGTGGCTTTTCAGCAGTGCAGAGATACTGGGTCCCTTGGCATTGGTAACACCACGTGATTCTCTCTTGCCTTTACCCAGCTGTATTGCTGACAACGCCCAGGAGCTGCATCTTCTCTCCATTCCCTTTTCCTTCCCTGTCACCAGAGATGCTTTTCAGGCTTTGTGGCCTTAACCCACACAGCTCCCACCTTCAGCTGCTGCTCCTTCACCATGAGACGTTTCCATGAGAGTGTCATTTCCCCGAGGACATTATTTATATCTATTTCATATGCCCATCATAACATTTTCCCATAGCAACTGGTACAGGAGAGACACCCTTTTACTTAAATGTGGAGAAACAAAAATCGTTATACTGGGAAAGAAAGAAAGAAAGAAAGAAAGAAAGAAAGAAAGAAAGAAAGAAAGAAAGAAAGAAAGAAAGAAAGAAAGAAAGAAAGAAAGAAAGAAACGTTTAAGTGCAGACCGGGGATATGAGCTAAGCCCTTGAAAGGCACTTTTCTACCCCAACGAGAGTGTACGTTTGGGATTAGATCAGTATCTGTACATGGATTTAAATTCACTGTTTAATTTATAACAAAACTAATTTCCCCTGCAGACAAAGTCTAAGTCAAACTGGTGCAACTATGTTTATGTCTACACTAAAAAATTAGGTCAATTTATAGAAGTCGATCTTTAGAAAGTGATTTTATACAGTCAATCGTGTATGTCCCCACTAAGTGCAGTAGGTCAGTGGAGCATCAGCTCACAGAGTGGTGCACTGTGGGTAGCTGTCCCCCAGTCCCCACTGCCCATTGGAATTCTGGGTTAAGTTCCCAATGCCTGATGGGGCAAAAACATTGTCGCAGGTGGTTTTGGGTACATGTCATCAGTCTCTGCTCTGTCCCTCCCTCCCTCCTTGAAAGCAATGGCAAACAATAGTTTCACACCTTTTCTCCTGGGTTACCCATGCAGATGCCATAGCATGGCAAGCACGGAGCCTGCTCAGCTCACCGCTGCTGTCGTGAGCATTGTAAATACCTCACACATTATCCTGCAGTATGTGCAGAACCGGGCTAAGAGACGCCAGCACAAGGACTATTGTGAGGAGGACACAGATGTTCCTGAAAGCACGGGATGTGGCAATTGGGACATCATGGCAGCAGTGGGGCAGGTTGATACAGTGGAACGCCAATTCTGGGCCCCTCAAACAAGAACAGACTGGTGGGACTGCATAGTGTTGCAGGAATGGGATGATTCCCAGTGGCTGTGACAGTTTCTCATGCGTAAGGCCACGTTCGTGGAACTGTGTGAGTTGCTTTACCCTGCCCTGAAGTGCAGGAATACCAAGATGAGATCTGTCCTGACAGTTGAGAAGTGAGTGGCGATAGCCCTGTGGAAACTTTCAACTCCTGACTGCTACTGGTCAGCTGGGAATCAGTTCAGAGTGGTCAAACCTACCGTGGGGGCTGCTGTGATCCAAGGAGCCAAGGCAATCACTAACCTTCTGCTAGCAAGGGTAGTGACTCTGGAAAATGTGCAGGTCACAGTGGATGGCTTTCCTGCAATTGGGTTCCCTAACTGTGGTGGGAGAGATAGACAGAACGCATATCCCTATCTTGGCACCAGACCACCTTGCCAGCCAGTACATAAACCACAAGGGGTACTTCTCAATGGTGCTGCAAGCACTGGTGGATCACAACGGATGTTTCACCAACAGCAATGTGGGATGGCCAGGAAAGATGCATGATGCTCCTATCTTTAGGAACTCCGGGCTGTTTGAACAGTCGCAAAAAGGCACTTACTTTCCAGACCAGAAAATTACTGTTGGGGATGTTGAAATGCCTAGAGTTATCTTTGAGGACCCAGCCTACCCCTTAATGCCATGGCTCATGAAGCCATACACAGGCACCCTGGACAGTAGTAAGGAGCTGTTCAACTATAGGCTGATCAAGTGCAGAATGGTGGTAGAATGTGCCTTTGGACATTTACAAGCTCGCTGCTGCTGTTTGCTGACTAGGTTAGACCTCAGCGAAACCAATATTCCCATTGTTATTGCTGCTTGCTGTATGTTCCACAATATCGGCGAGAGTAAGGGGGAGACGTTTATGGCAGGGTGGGAGGTTGAGGCAAATCGCCTGGCAGCCAGTTTTGAACAGCCAGTCACTAGGGCAATTAAAGAACACAGCTAGGTGTGCTGCACATCAGAGAGGCTTTGAAAACCAGTTTCATGACTGGCCAGGCTATGATGTCATCGTTGTGTGTGTTTCTCCTTGATGCAAAACTGCCCTCTTTGTTGAATTTACTTCCCTGTAAGCTTATCCCCCTCCCGCCTTCAACCACAGCTGGCAAAGGAAATAAAGTCCCTATTGTTTTGAATCCATGCATTCTTTCTTTATTTTTTAAAAAGCGATATCACTGACAAGGTAGCCTGGGTGAGGTGCGGGAGGAGGGAAGGACAAGTCCACATTGCTTACTGTAGCCAGACTACAAATCAAAACTGTTTGAATGACAGCCTTCTGTTGCTTGGGCCATCCTCTGGAGTGGAGTGGCTGGGTGCCTGGAGCCTCCCTCCCTGCATTCTTGGCCGTCTGGGTGAGGAGGATATGGAACTTAGGGAGGAGGGCAGGCAGTTTTATAATGGATGCAGCGGTGGTCTGAGCTCTTGTTGCCTTTCCTGCAGCTCCACCAGAAGCCTGATCATGTCCATTTGCTCCACCATTAGCCTCAGCATCTCCACCTGAATGGGTCTGATCATGCTCACTGAATGCTTTCCTGGCCTCTGCCACTGAATGCCTCCATGCATTCAGCTGTGCCCTATCAGTGCTGGAAGACTGCACGAGCTTGGAAAACTTGTCATCGTAAGTGCGTTTTTTTCGCCTTCTAATCTGCGATAACCTCAGGGACAGAGATGACAGGGGGAGCATAGAAACATTTTCACCTGCAGCGGGGATAGAAAGGGAGAGTAAAATTTAAGAAGATACATTTCTAAGAAGAAAAGGAAGACGCTTTCACAGTGAATCAAGCAATTCACAGCAGACAGCACATGTGCTCTAGATAGAAGCCATGGTAAGCCAAAAAGGGTGTGCGGGGTTTGCTTCTTCCACCTTCACAACATGTGGAAATAGTCTCAAACTGCAGTGCCCTCCTTTCCCATAACAAGCAATGCCAGTTGGGTTTGCCGTTTAAAAGGAGAGGTTGTGGTTTTGGGTTGGATGTGCAGCACACCCCTCCCCCCACTGTGTGGCTATACTCCAGGATGATCCCTTTTAGCCAAGCGCAAACAGCCCAGCATGAACAGGGTCCTTTGACTATTTCCTTACAAAAATTCCCCTGTTTCAGCCTGGTGACCATGAATGATATCACTCTCCTGAGGCTGAGACAGAAAGATAAAGACCGAACGTTGCATGAATGTGACCAAAACCCATGACCATTCGCTGCCATGCTTTGTGCTGCAATGATTCCAGCCTACTTGCTACTGGCTTGACATGCTAAAATGTCCTACCCTGGAGGACGGAATAAGGCAGCCCTCCCCAGAAACCTGCTGCAAAGGCTTTCAGAGTACCTCCAGGAGAGCTTCATGGCGATGTCCCCGGAGGATTCTCACTCCATCCCCAGACACGTTAACAGACTTTTCCATTAGCTGTACTGGCCACAAATGCCAAGTCTGCAGGGAAAATCAAACATTAAACACAATTGCTTTTAAACCCTGTACTGTAGTTACAAATGAGCACTCACCAGAGGTGCCTCCTCTGCTTGATTCTCTGCTTGCCTGCTACACATTCCCCTCCTCCCCCTCCTCCTCCTCCTCCACAAAATCCTCCTCCATGTTCCGTGAGACTCCCCCCTTGCAGGTCTCCATGGACAGTGGTGGGGTACTGGTAGGGTCCTGCCCTAGAATGGCATGCAGATGATCATAGAAGCAGCATGTTTGGGGCTCTGACCTGGAGCATCAGTTTACCTCCTTTGTCTTGTGGTAGGCTTGCCTGAGCTCCTTAACTGGAGTGTCCCTGGTGTAGCCTCTCTCCACCATGCCTTGTGCAATTTCGGCATATACATGAGCATTTCTTCTTTTTGATCAGAGTTCTCCCCGCACAGATCCTTCTCCCCACACAGCGATCAGATCCAGTGTCTCCCGTTCACTCCATGCTGGAGCTCGTTTGCGATTCTGGGACTGCATGGTCACCTGTGCTGCTGAGCTCGCCACGCTGGCCAAACAGGAAATGAAATTCAAAAGTTACCGGGGCTTTTCCCATGTACCTGGCTAGTGCATCGGAGTTGAGAACGCTGTCCAGAGTGGTCACAATGGAGCACTCTGGGGTAACTCCCAGAGGCTAATACCATCGAATTGTGTCTACACTACCCCAGATTCAACCCAGAATGGTCGATTTTAGCATTACTCCCCTCGTTGGGGAGGAGTTCAGCAGTCAATTTTAAGAGCCCTTTCTGAGTCTCTCTGTTCCCAGCTTATGCACCATAAGAACGGCCCTACTGGGTCAGACACATCGAGTCCAATATCCTGTCTTCTCACAGTGGCTAATCCCTGGTGCCCCGAAGGGATTGAACATATCAGGCAATCAAGTGATTCATCCTCTGTCACTCAGTTCCAGCTTCTGGCAAACAGACGCTAAGGATACCTGGCTAACAGACATGGATGGGCCTACCCTCCATTAACTTACCTAGTTATTTTTTGAACCCTGTCGTATTTTGGCGTTCACAACATCCTCTGGCAAAGAGTTCCACAGGTTGACTGTGTGTTGTGTGAAGAAATACTTCCTTTTGTCTGTTTTACACCTGCTGCCTATTAATTTCATTCAGTGACCCCTAGTTCTTGTGTTCTGAGAAGGAGTAAATAACACTTCCCTAGTTACTGTCTCCACACAGTCATGATTTTATAGCCCTCTCTCATCTCCCCCCCTTAGTTGTCTCTTTTCCCACTCCCAGTTTTGTTAATCTGTCCTCATATGGAACCTCTTCCAAACCCCTAGTTTTTGTTGCTCTTTTCTGTACCTTGGTATGCAATATTGGAATATTACACACACAATCACTAATATTAAATATGGGCTTTGAAAAAACAGCATAACATAAATATAAGTGGATTTCAGGATGGGAGCAGGGAGCGGTCTCTCCATTTTTTTGGTTATTATTCTCGTTATTCTCTTGCTAGCTGCAACTCCAGGTTATTTCAGGAAAGAGATGGACAAATTAGAAAAAATCCAGAGAAGAGCAATGGAAATAATTAAAAGTCTAGAAAACATGACCTATGAGGGAAGAGTGAAAAACTTGAGATTGTTTAGTCTGGGGAAGAGAAGACTGAGGGGACACGGTAACAGTTTTCAAGTCCATAAAAGGAGGAATACAAGGAAAGAGGGAGACAAATTATTCTCTTTAACCTCTGAGGATAGGACAAGAAGCAATGGGCTTAAATTGCATCAGGAAAAACTTGACATGAGAAAAAAAGTCCGAACTGTCAGGGTGCTTAAGCACTGTTCCCAGGGAGGTTGTGAAATCCTTGAGGATCTTAAACACAAAAAAGAAGCTTTCAAGGAGTGGAAGATTGGACAAATGACCAGGGATGAGTATAAAAATATTGCTCGGGCATGCAGAAGTGAAATCAGGAAGGCCTAATCACACCTGGAGTTGCACCTAGCAAGAGATGTTAAAGGTAACAAGAAGGGTTTCTTCAGGTATGTGAGCACCAAGAAGAAAGTCAAGGAAAGTGTGGGCCCCTAACAGAATGAGGGAGGCAACCTAGTGACAAAGGATGTGGAAAAAGCTAATGTACTCAATGCTTTCTTTGCCTCTATCTTCATGAACAAGGTCAGCTCCCAGACTTCTGCACTGGGCAGCACAGCATTGGGAGGAGGTGACTAGCCCTCTGTGGAGAAAGAAGTGGTTTGGGACTATTTAGAAAAACTGGAGGAGCACAAGTCTATGGGGCCAGATACGCTGCATCCGAGAGTGCTAAAGGAGTTGGTGGATGTGATTGCAGAGCCATTGGCCATTATCTTTGAAAACTCGTGGCGATCGGGGGAAGTCCCGGACTACTGGAAAAAGGCTAATGTAGTGCCCATCTTTAAAAAAGGGAATAAGGAGGATCCTGGGAACTACAGGCCACTCAGCCTCACCTCAGTCCCTGGAAAAGTCATGGAGCAGGTCCTCAAGGAATCAATTCTGAAGCACTTAGAGGAGAGGAAAGTGATCAGGAACAGTCAGCATGGATTCACCAAGGGCAAGTCATGCCTGACTAATCTAATTGCCTTCTATGAGGAGATAACTGGCTCTGTGGATGAGGGAAAATCAGTGGACATGTTGTTCCTTGATTTTAGCAAAGCTTTTGACATGGTCTCCCACAGTATTCTTGCCAGCAAGTTAAAGAAGTATGGGCTGGATGAATGGACTATAAGGTGGATAGAAAGTTGGCTAGATTGTCGGGCTCAACGGGTAGTGATCAATGGCTCCATGTCTAGCTGGCAGCCGGTATCAAGTGTAGTGCCCCAAGGGTCGGTCCTGGGGCTGGTTTTGTTCAATATCTTCATAAATGATCTGGAGAATGGTGTGGATTGCACCCTCAACAAGTTTGCAGATGACTCTAAACTGGGAGGAGAGGTCGATACACTGGAGGGTAGGGATAGGATACAGAGGGCCCTAGACAAATTAGAGGATTGGACCAAAAGAAATCTGATGAGGTTCAACAAGGACAAGTGCAGAGTTCTGCACTGAGGACAGAAGAATCCCATGCACCACGACAGACTAGGGACCGAATGGCTCTGTAGCAGTTCTGCAGAAAAGGACCTAGCCATTACAGTGGATGAGAAGCTGGATATGAGTCAACAGTGTGCCCTTGTTGCCAAGAAGGTCAATGGCATTTTGGTATGTATATGTAGGGGCATTGCCAGCAGATCGAAGGACGTGATCATTCCCCTCTATTCGACATTGGTGAGGCCTCATCTGGAGTACTGTGTTCAGTTTTGGGCCCCACACTACAAGAACGATGTGGAAAAATTGGAAAGAGTCCAACGGAGGGCAACAAAAATGATTAGGGGACTGGAACACATGACTTATGAGGAGAGGCTGAGGGAACTGGGATTGTTTAGTCTGTGGGAGAGAAGAATGAGGGGGGATTTGATAGCTGCTTTCAACTACCCGAAAGGGGGTTCCAAAGAGGATGGATCTGGACTGTTCTCAGTGGTAGCTGATGACAGAACAAGGTGTAATGGTCTCAAGTTGCAGTGGGGGAGGTTTAGTTTGGATATTAGGAAAACCTTTTTCACTAGGAGGGTGGTGAAATGCTGGAATGCGTTACCTAGGGAGGTGGTGGAATCTCCTTCCTTAGAAGTTTTTAAGGTCAGGCTTGACAAAGCCCTGGCTGGGATGATTTATTCGGGGATCGGTCCTGCTTTGAGCAGGGGGTTGGACTAGCTGACCTCCTGAGGTCCCTTCCAACCCAGATATTCTATGATTCTGTGACTCATATCAAGCTTGTGATCCCCTATGATCCCCTGATCCCTTTCCGCAGTTCTCATTCCTAGGCAGTCATTTCCCATTTTGTATGTGTGCAACTGATTGTTCCTTCCTAAGTGGAGTACTTTGCATTTCTCCTTATTGAATTTCATCCTATTTACTTCAGACCATTTCTCCAGTTTCTAAAGATCATTTCACATTAAAACAAAGCGCTTGCAACCCCTCCCAGCTTGGTATCATCCACAAACTTTATAAGTGTACTCTGTATGCCATTATCTAAATCATTGATGAAGATATTGAACAGAAGCGGACCCAGAACAGATCCCTACAGATCCCTGCTTAAGTCCTTCCAGCATGACTGTGAACCACTGATAGTTACTCTCTGGGAATGGTTTTACAACCAGTTATGAACCTACATTATAGTAGCTCCATCTGCTGGTATATAGGTCTGTTTGTTAGCCTGGAATAGAATTTTGGGTTTGACTTTTTGATACTATTATACTAATGTGTGTAAACAAGGGACAAAGACATTGTGATGTTGCTTTTACCTAGTCAGCTGGATTTGTTAGTACAATGAGAACAGATAGGAGCAATTAAAGTGTTACTCAGAGCACACTTTGAGATTGCCTCAATCCCTACCTCAAGGCAAAATCAAGGAACCAGTCAGAAGGGGCTTGGGGGGGCGGCGGGGGGGGTGTATAAAACACTAAAAGACCAAATAAATGCCCATCCCTGACCAGAGCACACACAACCTCACTCCTTCCCCCTCCCATGGGGCACAAAAAGAGTGGGAGGAAGACCCCAGATCCAAAATGGAACATGACCCTAATCTGTAAGGGATGGGACTGTGGCCGTGCACAGCAGGTGTGTTTGGGCCTGCTAAGAAGGAGAAGATGGGAATAGGAGGAATAGGGGATGGGGACACAGTCAGAGCTGGGAAGAGGGACATGCAGTAAATGCTCTTCGGTGTCAGAGCTGGGAAGAGGGATGCGGGGTAAACCCTCTGTGGCATCACAGCTGGGAAGGGGGTGTCAGGGTTCCCTCCCCACTCTGAACTCTAGGGTACAGATGTGGGAACCCACATGAAAGACCCCCTAAGCTTATTTCTACCAGCTTAGGTTAAAACTTCCCCAAGGCACAAATTCTTCCTTGTCCTTGGAACAGTATTGCTGCCACCACCAAGTGAGTTAGACAAAGATTTAGGGAAAAGACCTCTTGGAGATCCTGTTTCCCCAAAATATCCCCCAAGTCCCTTCACCCCCTTTCCTGGGGGTGATTGACAGTAAACAAGATAAGCGCAGACCAGACTCTTGGATTTTTAGGACACTAAAAACCCCAATCAGATTCTTAAAAAACAGAATTTTTATTATAAAGAGAAAAAAAAAGTAAAAGAAACAGCTCTGTAAAATCGGGATGGAAGATAATTTTACAGGGTAATAAGATTTAAAGACAGAGGATTCCCATCTAAAAAACAGGAATAAACCTTCCTCTTAGCATAGGGAAAATTCACAAGCTAAAACAAAAGATACTCTAACACATTCCCTTGCTGTTACTTACTATTTCTCTAATTTTAGATGTATCTTTCAGTAGGAGCTGGATTATTTGCTTGGTCTCTCTCTTTCTCTCCAGAAAGAACAACAACATCCCAAAACAAAAAGCTTCCCCCACAGATCTGAAAGTATCTTCTCCCCTTATTAGTCCTTTCGGTCAGGTGCCAACCAGGTTATCTGAGCTTCTTAACCCTTTACAGGTAAAGGAGGGATTTTATGCTACCCTTAGCTATATGTTTATGGCAGGGGAACATGGGGTAAATGCTCTGTGGTGTCAGAGCTGGGAAGGGGGAAGCGGGGGAAGCACTCTGCGGCATCAGAGCTGGGAAGGGAACACTGGGGAACAGACTCTATCGGTGTATAGAGATAAGCCCGACTGGTGTGAAGGGCTCTGGAATATGCTTGCTTGGAAAGTAACCTCAAAAAACATTGCATTATCTGTGCTTTGGACTTCTGGTTTTTGCTGCTTGCTGTCTGGGTGACAAGAACCAGGGAAGTGGGAGGGTGGAGGGAAATCCCTCTAACACCATCTAGGTTGTATTTCCCTAGTTGAAAAGAAAGTCATTTGAGACAGTATGAAAAGTCTTACTAAAGTTAAGATATAACACATCTACCGCTTCCCCTTCTTTTTTTATATGATCATGTGTCCATAGGAACTGGGGCTTCTTGAATATTCAGACGTTTGAATTTGGCATTTATCTGACACCAAAGTTAAAATGCACCCTGCAGAAGAGGAATATTTCTGGAATCAGTTACTGGTGTAACAACTAGGACTTGGATTTTCAAAGGTGCCTAAATGCGCTGGGTTTGAAACCCCTATTGCGGTTTGTTGAGAATCAGATACTAATACACTAATACTCTCAGCTACCTTTGAAAAATCACCCAATGTCACTATCAATCTAACACTCTTGAAAGGTTACATCATGTTCCAAACTCCTCTGGGCTCAATACAAAAAGAAAATTTCCCATGATGCTGCCCTGCTTACTAGCAAAATAGTTTTCTCTGTAAGGGCCTGATCCACAGTCTGCTAAAGCCAAAGGTGGGGTTTTCCATTCCCTTCAACAGACTGTAGCTCAGTCCTTACATCTGAAGGGATCTGAGGGGATTTAAGGGAGCTCCTTGTGCACCAGTATGGTCAGGATGGCCCCACACTCGGTGAGCACTTCCCAGACACAGAGTTACCACCAGTCCGACTCCCTCCCCTAGAGTGACCAGCCAAATAATTCCGAGCATTCAGGAAAAGGGTTTGTTGTCTCTCCTATAAGCAGCGGGATATGCAAATAAGGGTGTCAGTTTCCTGTTTCAATCTCTCTCCCCCTCTGCTCAGGCTGCACCCGGAGAGACAATCCACAGCCCTCTGTGCAGTTACCAGCCAACCCCCCAAGAACTTTCCCCTCCTAAACCAGGGACAATGAGGCTTTGGCTCCACTCACTGATAATTGTAGTGGCTTTGGAAGGTATGCTATCCCCTGAATGCCTTGAAGAATGTTGAGTTATTGATTCTAATACCAAACTGGTTTTAACATGCCTTGATTTGCTGGTGCCCGGTAGCAGGTCCAGCTGCTGGAGTCTGGAGGGGATGTGAAAAAGCCTGGTAGCATGTGATATATACATTGGTAGCATGTGATCTATGCCATTATGTGCCAGAAATGCCCCTCTCCCATGTACATTGGCCAAACCAGACAGTCTCTACGCAAAAGAATAAATGGACACAAATCTGACATCAGGAATGATAACATTCAAAAACCAGTAGGAGAACGCTTCAGCCTGTCTGGCCACACAGTAACAGACCTAAAAGTGGCAATTCTTCAACAACAAAAACTTCAAAAACAGACTCCAACATGAAACTGCAGAACTGGAATTAATTTGCAAGCTGGAGACCATCAGATTAGGCCTGAATAAAGACGGGGAGTGGTTGGGTCATTACAAAACCTAAACCTAATTTTCCCAATACTGATTTCCCCCTACTGTTACTCACTCCTTCTTAAAAAGGAAAGGAGTACTTGTGGCACCTTAGAGACTAACCAATTTATTTGAGCATAAGCTTTCGTGAGCTACAGCTCACTTCATCGGATACAAGTGAGCTCACGAAAGCTTATGCTC
The DNA here is from genome assembly GCF_965152235.1 of Eretmochelys imbricata. Lineage (NCBI taxonomy): Eukaryota > Metazoa > Chordata > Testudines > Cheloniidae > Eretmochelys > Eretmochelys imbricata. Next base: position 40,319,860 of record NC_135584.1, on the reverse strand, counting down.
AAATAAATTGGTTAGTCTCTAAGGTGCCACAAGTAATCCTTTTCTTTTTGTGAATACAGACTAATACGGCTGTTACTCTGACAACTGTCACTCCTTCTTGTCAACTGTCTGAAATGGGCCACTCTCATTACCACTTCAAAAGTTATTTTTCCTCCCTTGGTGTCCTGCTGTTAAGGGAATTGTCTCGTTAGACTGACCTCACACTTGGTAAGGCAACTCCCATCTTTCCATGAATTTATACCTGCTCCTGTATTTTCCACTCCATGCATGAAGAAGTGGGTTCTAGCCCATGAAAGCTTTTGCCCAAATAAATGTGTTAGTCTCTAAGGTACCACAAGGACTCCTCGTTGTTTTTGCTGATACAGACTAACACGGATACCACTCTGAAACTCTATACATGTACAGATTTGTTCAGTACCCAACTGTAACAATTCCTTCTTGACTCACAACTGAGAATGCCAAATTCAGGACAAACTGCTGAGAAATAGGGCAGATACACCTGAAGATTGGTGGCTAATCCTCCATAGGATATAGCAAACCAGCAACAAATGTAAACTTCTGTTTCACCACAATGGCTAACAAGGAGTCATAAAAGCAGTTTCCTTTGGCTTTCCAGTCCTTGTATTACCACCAAAAACACTAGACTTAGAGATGAGTGGTTCTTTACAACCAATCTCTTTAAATAAAAGTTTCTCTGATCCCAAAGGACCAGCCACACACCCAGGTCAATATATAACTTAGATCTTACCCCAAAATCATGCTCATGCCAATCCTTTAGGATCTAAAATCTAAAGCTTTAATCATAGAAAGAAAGAAAGAAAGAAAGAAAGAAAGAAAGAAAGAAAGAAAGAAAGAAAGAAAGAAAGAAAGAAAGAAAGAAAGAAAGAAAGAAAGAAAGAAAGAGGAGAGTTAAAGTTGGTTAAAGGAATCAAATACATTAAATAAATAGCAAAGTTCTTGGTTCAGGCTCGCAGCAGTGATGGAATAAACTTCTTGCTTAAGTCAAGTCTCTGGCTGCTTCCAAATCATGGGAAGGTCCTTGGTCCATTAGTTCGAAGGCTCCCATTAGTATAAGTCCATATTCCAGAAGTTTGAGGAGGAAAGAGGAAGAATGGAGGGGTTTCCAGCAATTTTTATATCTTTTGCTATCTGAAGGGAAACCCATTGTTTCAAACAGTGCCCTCAGCACAGCTAGTGGAAAATTACAGGTGACAAGACAGTGTTTGGAGTCACCTGGTGGAGTCACAGGCCCATGCATGATTTCCTTAGTCATTGCACGAAGACATTACCTATACCCCAGTGTAGTGAGGTGGCCTGGCCCTCCCCAGACACAGAGGAAGAGGGTAGCTCCATCCCCTCATGGGCAGAGCCCTACCCACTAGCTCACCCCCTGGAAGCCAAGGGGTGGGGCTGGAAGTATAAAAGTGGGACCAGAAGCTCAGTTGGGGCCCAGACACTGGAGGGGACAGACGCGTCCCCTGAGCTCTCACACTGGGAGGTAGCAGGAGTCCTGCAGAGTGCAGACGACTGGCTCGGACCTCCTGGACCCCTGAACAACTTGGCCTCGCAGGAAACAAATGACTGGCCTGGACTGCTGGCTGGCCCAACACTGGCAGAGCTTCTGCTGGCAACTGAGGCCCTCGCTGATCGCTGTACCTCACCAGATCAGCAGGTACCCATGGAGTGGGAGTGTGGAAGTGACCATGAAATAGTAGACGCTTGTCTGGCTGCAACGCTGGCAGAGGGTGAGTCAGCGTGTTGCGGCTTGGATCCCCACTGACACGATGGCAGACCCCTCTGCCACCCTTAGGGCCCTGGGCCAGGATGCAGTGGAGTGGGAAGGCCTGCGTCCCCCCTGCCACCCAAGCCGGGAGGGGATCGGAATGGGTCTCCACCACAGACAGCTCTGGATGCTGGCGCATATTTCACCGATTCAGTGGAAGGGCGATTTACCATCTCCAGGGACAACCCCAGAGACCTGCTGTATTCGCACAGGAACAGCTTGAGACCCGAGCACACCGCCTGGTATCGCTGCCAGAGACTCCCTGTTGTGGAAGCTCAGACAAAAACCTTCCCTCAGAGTGGGTGTTCTCCTCTTGGGGCCCCCAAGGTCTGTAAAATGTAAAGAGATTAAATCTGAGAACCGACACGAGACTGGGCACCGTCTTCAGTAACGGCCCCACTCTCGCATCCATGGCTCTCACCAGGAAATAGGATGCTTTAAATAAAACAGGTAGTGATTTGACCTCCCCAGTATCGTCCTTCCTGCCGCCAGAGTGACAAGACTTCGCAGCTCCCTCACTGTCTCTGCACGATTGATTCCCGCGCGGTCCTGCAACCCCAGACTTTACTCCCTTGCCACGCGGCTGGCACTTGCCAGACTCCTGCAATTAATGCAACGCTTGGGGCTTCGAGTGGAAAAAACACACACACCCCTCCCAGCAATGAGCGGCCACTGAGCGAAATGTAGAGAGAGGAAAATTCAGCCTCAATAAAATGCTCATATGTGTACCGGGAAAAGTCCGAGTGTTGTGGTTAGGGTTATGCCTAAAGTTAGGGTTAGGGGATAGGGTTAAGATGAGAGATAAGGGTATGATTAGAGTCAGGGGACAGGGTTAAGATTAGCATTAGGGTTAAGGCTAAGGGTAAGGTTCAGTGTGGTTAAATATAAGTGGAAGGGCCGGGATTAACTTTAGTGTCCAGGTCAGTGTTATATTAAACGTGAGGTTTAGAATTATAGAGCCAGGGTTAAATTAGACTGTTGGATTAAATCAGGATTTTCAGGGCTAGAGGAAGAATTAGCATTTTAGGGTAAAGGCAAACATTTGGTGTATGGATTAGCGTTCAGGTCCGGATTTGAAGAGAGGTTAAATTTAGGGTTAGGCAGAAAGGCAGGGTTAGGTTCTTGGTCAGATTTAAAGAAAAACTGGGGAATTTTATCTTCTCTAAGAAACAGAGTGTGAGGAACCCCAGGGTATATTATAAAGGATCTTGTCATTTTCTCCTGCATAAATTTAAGTTTTACATTGTTTGGAAATCCATTAACTTCCCTGGGGTGACCCCTGTTTTGCAGCCGAGGGAGGGAGAGAAACGTGTTCTCTTGACTCCAAGTGAAGTGTTTCTTACTGACAAGGAGGTGAGAGGACTTCATAGAATCATAGAATCATAGAATATCAGGGTTGGAAGGGACCCCTGAAGGTCATCTAGTCCAACCCCCTGCTCGAAGCAGGACCAATTCCCAGTTAAATCATCCCAGCCAGGGCTTTGTCAAGCCTGACCTTAAAAACTTCCAAGGAAGGAGATTCCACCACCTCCCTAGGCAACGCATTCCAGTGTTTCACCACCCTCTTAGTGAAAAAGTTTTTCCTAATATCCAATCTAAACCTCCCCCACTGGAACTTGAGACCATTACTCCTCGTTCTGTCATCTGCTACCATTGAGAACAGTCTAGAGCCATCCTCTTTGGAACCCCCTTTCAGGTAGTTGAAAGCAGCTATCAAATCCCCCCTCATTCTTCTCTTCTGCAGGCTAAACAATCCCAGCTCCCTCAGCCTCTCCTCATAAGTCATGTGTTCTAGACCCCTAATCATTTTTGTTGCCCTTGCTGGACTCTCTCCAATTTATCCACATCCTTCTTGTAGTGTGGGGCCCAAAACTGGACACAGTACTCCAGATGAGGCCTCACCAATGTCGAATAGAGGGGGACGATCACGTCCCTCGATCTGCTCGCTATGCCCCTACTTATACATCCCAAAATGCCATTGGCCTTCTTGGCAACAAGGGCACACTGCTGACTCATATCCAGCTTCTCGTCCACTGTCACCCCTAGGTCCTTTTCCGCAGAACTGCTGCCTAGCCATTCGGTCCCTAGTCTGTAGCGGTGCATTGGATTCTTCCGTCCTAAGTGCAGGACTTCCGGTTCCTTGAGCTCATCGGTTGCTTTCCTGGGGCTTTACACTCGGGCGAGTGAGAAGAAAATCAAGCCCTATAATGTCAGGGTAGTCTGATAAACACGACAGCAGCAATGCTGGGGCAGAGCGGTCTTTTCCTTTTCGTTCATTGGGCACGCTGTGTGACTCCTCTATGCCCCCAAAGTCTCAGAAAGGTGTCCCCTCCCCTCCAAAAATTTCTCTCAATCCCAATGTCTACCAATCCCAATGTCTATTCTACAGAGTCTACCAATGTTCTCGCTCTCACCAAACTCTCCTCCGTGTCTGATTCTGCCTTGTCTTCCCAACCCCTGTTCCTACAACACTGCTCGGTTTGAGGGGCGGAGCGGTGTTTTTTAAATGTCCCTTTAGCCGCAGTAACCACAACTCACGCCCCCCTTTCAGTACCAGAGCCCCTCCTCCGGCGAGCAGAGGATTTCCCTGCCCCGTGCTATCCCCATGGGTCTGTCACCCTCTATTCATAGGCGGCCTGTCCCGATCCGTCTGCAAGAGACAAAGCTGGGAACCCACTTCCAGACCCAGCTACTGAAACTCACGGTGCATCTGCAGAGACCCAACACCCACTATCGGCTGAGTCCCCCCAACCCTGCCATGCCAGACCCTCCCTTCGTCCCCTTGCTGTGGGGTCTCGAGCCCAGACCAGCCTCCTGCTTGTCAGACTCTCATGTGTGCGCGGGGCGGGGAGGGGTTCGGTCCCCTCTCAGTTGAGGTGGGATGTTTGCTGTCACCGCTTCCCGCTTCGTTCCCACAGGGGCCCGGTGGCAGATTGTTCTCGCCCAGTCGGGTCCCGAAGGGAAGCAGCCCAGAGAATCCATCCCGCTGAAATGCGCGGGGAGCGGGGTTAATCCCAAGGACAAGCCGCTCCTCTCACACCTTCCGGGCCGGTTCATACCAAGGCCAGCTCCAGCGGCTACCTGCATACCCCGGGCGGGGACCGGAGAACACGCGCTGTGTCGCTGAGTGAGGAGACTCAGGCTGGGTGAGCCAGGCTGCAGAGACCCGCTGCGGACTCGCCCTTCTGCCATTCTCCGCGTGGGGGCAGCGGTGACACCCAGCGCGGCTGTGGGGACCGGACTGAGAACACGCCCCAGGGTGGACGCGCATCTCACTCCAGCTCTTCACTCCTCCCTTCCCTGGAAACGTCTCCCACTGATGCACAAAGCCGCAATCCAGAGCAGAGCCTGCCTCTGTCCAGCCGCTCCTCTCCTCGCAATTCTCGGTTGAACTCCGGGGAGAGAACCAAACCGCGGTTGTCCCGTGTGGTGAAAGCTGCCGGGGAATATTTCCCACCAGGCAGAGCACAGGTCCGTGGAGCCGCCGCTTCTGGGAAAGGGGGATGGGCCGGGGCTTCAGTCACAGCTACTGCCCAGTGCCCAGGGCTTTATTCTGTCTCCAGGGGTGTCCCAGCCCAATGGAACCCTGTGACCCGACCCCTCCCCCGGCACTGACCCCACTGACCCGCCGTACCACAGCCCCATAGGCCTGGGCGGGGGCACCGGGGCTGAGTCTCCCAGTCCCACCCCCAGTACGAACTGACAGCAATCGGGCCCTGCAGTCGCGTCAGGGAAATTCTTATTTGGGGCCCTTCTTCTTTCTTTCCTCTGCCAGGGACAAATTCTGAGCCCACGAAAAAACCTGCCAGATAGTCGCAGATTCATAAACCCCAAGGGAGCGGTATGATAAACTAGTCTGAGCTCCTGCATAAAACAGGCCATCGATCCTCATTAATAAACCAGGCTGTGAGTCCACTTAGTGTCACCACGGTCAGCGACACATTCCAGAGGAAAGGCACTGACCTCTCACAGGAACCCACCTGGGTTGGTTGGTTGGTTGGTTTGTTTTCCAGTTGAATATTTTTTCTGCCAAATGTGGCTCTGGCACAAGGACCATTTTCCTAATAGAAAAAATTCCTGGTTTAAAAGAATAAATACCCCCGCCCCCCGCCTCAAAATATACATTTTCTGGCTTTAATATGACCAATAGCACAAAAAAGGAAAACAGAGAAGGGGGGCGGGCTGCAGAGTCCGCTTCTCCCATGTACCACGAGGGGGCAGTGATGAGGAATACGGCACCGCACAGCCTTAGGGACAAGACTGGAAAGGGGCAGTGGGTTCCCTACCTACCCGGCTCCTTTACACACAGAAACTGCGTTTGCACGTTGACCCTGTCAATCCCCCATTAAATCTGTGCGGAAAATAACGGGTAACAGTTTCCAAAAGAAAAGCAGCCACAAAACTACATCCCGAAGTTCCCCTCAGATCCAACCCTTCTGTAATCCAATCCATTTGAGATGAAGCCCAAATTAAGGTCGGCCTTTTCCATTGGACCCATATTATTATTTTTAGCATGTCTTCCTTTGGGAGCTTGGGCAAGTCACCGAGACCCAGATTTCAAAAGTTATTTAGGTTCCCAAAGAAGGACATTGGCATCTAATGAGATTATGAAGGCTCCTAAACGCCCAAATTCCATTGAAATCAAGGGGCGTTAGAGTCCCGGTCACTTTTGTAGATCTCACAAGGTGCTTTCCTGCATTTTAGGGCACCTAAATACCTTTCAAAATCTCCTTCTCTGTGCCTGGGTACCCGCTTTGTAAAGAAAATTGCAATTCTTGACATCAGTGTCGTGTGGTGAGGTTACATACATTTAAGCCTGGCGAGGCGCTGAGATGCTATGGTTAGGGGTGCTCCCAGAAGTCCCTAAGACAGACGGCTGGAATATATGGCTAGAGGTATTTCCAACATTACAGTGAGCAGAGTGTCAGATCCGATGCTTAACACAGCCAAAGGAAAGATTCCCATCGAGTTCTCTGAGCTTTGGGTCAGGCCCAGAGCAAGACCAAAAGACTTGCCCATTTCTCTGAACCCCACGAAAAGAAAATGAGACGGCTCGGGAAGGAGTTTGTCTCTTATAAGGGGCGGGATATGCAAATAGGCGACTGTCTCCTGTTTAAATCTCTCTCTGTCCCAGCAGCACCCGACCAAAACTGCAGCCCCCTGTGTCCCTGCAGTTACCAGCCACTCCACTGAGGACTTTCCCCTCCAACACCAGGGAAAATGAGACTTTGGCTCCATTTACTTTTCCTTGTGGCGGCTCTGGAAGGTATTTTATCCCCGTAAAGGCACTGGGGAAGGGGGCAAACATTCCTGGTTTTCTTCAACGATCTGAAATCGTATTTTGTAACCTGCTTTTATTGATATTCGTCTCCTGTTAACTGAGTTAATAGTGTTTCATGTGGCTGGTTCCCTCATTGTTCGCTTTTCTCTCCCCCCTTTTCCACAGGCACCCGGTCACAGGTTGTTCTGACCCAGTCCGGCCCGGAAATGAAGAAGCCTGGAGAATCCACTCGGCTGAAATGCGCCTTGAGCGGGTTCACTATCACAGATTATTATATGGCTTGGGTCAGACAGGAGCCGGGAAAGGGGCTGGAGTGGCTGGTCAGCTACTGGAAACCAGGGCAGAGCGAGTATTATTCTTCCACCATCAAGGGGCGATTCACAGCCTCCAAGGACAGCTCCAATTTCTACCTACAAATGAACAGCCTGAAACCCGAGGACACCGCCCTGTATTACTGCGCGAGAGACACAGTGAGGGGAAGCCGGTCTGGGCTCAGACAAAAACCTCCCCCTGCAGAGACTGGGGAAGGGATTTCCTGGGGGTGGCGCTTTCGACCCACAGCAGTGAGAAGAGAGACACAAAGTATCTCCCCTTGGCGGGATCCCACCCAGCTGCCAGCGGGGAGAGAGGCTCTGCTGACTCCATCTGTCCCCGGGGAGCGCAGGGAGCAGATGCTCAGTGGATATTTTAGGGAAGAAGGAGCAGGTGCATCCGCCCTCACTCTGCGATGCTCCCCACGGCTCACCCGGGCTTTCTGGTCAGCCACTCTCCAGTGCAAGGCTCCCTCCTTCTCCTATTGAAGGGAAAATACATTATTTCCACAGCATAGAAGCAAATGAATTTTCGTTTGTTCTCTCGCCTTACAGAAGGACCGGCTGCGTCCTATGGCCGGCTGCCCCGTGCTGGGTACCCATATGGCTGCCCCTCTCTGGAGGTGCTGACCGCCCAACTTCTCACAATCAAACTCCTTCTAAGTTGCCTCAAAATGGGCAAAGAAAAACTCACGGGCACTAAATAACGAGTCCCTTTTAAACAGCTTATCCTGTGTGCACGGTAGGAGAATTGGTGTTGACAAAGACCCCAGTATTGTATGCTAAGGATGATACACGAATTTACCAGGGCTTTGCTCAAGTATCACGAGCTCTGTTAAAGATACTGTCACTCAATCCCTGCTAGACACTATAGTAAGTAACTCTCCTTCGTGAGCTCGGGGCTGGGATCTGGAGTCCATTTGCAGTTGAATTGATCTGTCCCGTAGGAAAAGGGGAAGATGCAAATGCGTCTACTCGCCTCCCCTGCTTAAAACCCCTCAATCCCCAGACCCTGAAGCTCTTGCACTGAGAAGCCGCACCCTTCTGGGTCCAAGCAGCGTAGCAGTTATTTATCCTTTCACCAAATACAAAAACCAGGCGTCACCAGATGAAATTAATAGGGGTCCGAAAGTCTAATGAGGATTCCAGCGCCCTGTGCCCGGCGCTGCACAAACACTCAGGACCGGACAGTCTGACTCCTGCAACCGGAGCCCTAGCGCGAGTCACTCAGATCACTGGCAGAAGGAGTGTGTGTCCCTTATAAGAACGGAAATATGCAAATGAGGGAGACAGTTTCCTGTTTAAATCTGCGCCTCTCTCTGCCCAGGCTGCACCTGGAGACACAATCCGCAGCCCCCGGGTCGGTGCAGTCACCAGCCAGTCCCCGGAGGACTTAAGCCTCCAGCACCAGGAAGAATGAGACTTTTGCTCCATGTAATTTTCGCTGTAGCAGCTCTGGAAGGTATTTTCCTCCTCTGAAGAACTGGCAGAGTTAGAAGAATATTGTGTTCTCGCTGTTTTGATACCGATATTAATGGCCTGTCTTTATTCCCAGGTGCCCGATCCCAGACGCTGGTGGAGTCCGGAGGGGATGTGAAGAAGCCCGGAGACTCTCTCCGCCTCTCCTGCAAAGCCTCCGGGTTCACCTTCAGCAGCTACCACATGAGCTGGGTCCGACAGGCTCCCGGGAAGGGACTGGAATGGGTCGCTTTTATAAACACCGGTGGGAGTACTGCATACCCTGATTCAGTGAAAGGGCGATTCACCATCTCCAGGGAGAACTCCAAGAGTGAGCTGTATCTGCAAATGACCGGCCTGAAGCCCGAGGACACCGCCCGCTATTACTGTGCGGGAGACACAATGACACCAAACCGGTTTGTGATCGTACAAAAACCCAGGCTGTGGAATCGCCCTTCTCCCGGCGGCCGCGCGGGGGCAGCAGCGACACCCCCCGCTTCGGGCTCGGACAGGAGAAGCAGAGGCCCCTTGGTGGGAGGCCGGGGGGCACTATGGTCACAGAAGGCAGCTCCCACTTGGTGAGATTTGTCCCAGGACTTCCCAAAGTCTTGTGCGACATTCCCATCCTGCATTAGCTGTCAGCCAGTTGTCACTGTCAGGTCTCCAATGGCTACAAAACGCTGAACCTGCTTCCCCTTGTACGTGGAGAGTTTCTCAGATTCTGGTCCTGCTACCACATACGCTTGTCTTCCGCAGTCTAACCCAAAGGCAAAGAAGAATAAGGGAAGCTTTTTCCTGACCCAAGAACACGCTCTATCAGGCCAGGGAAGGATATCTTGGGATTTGAGATAATTTTACTTCTCCCTTAGGTAAAAGCACAAACATGATCCCCCAGCTCAGACGTTTCACAACACAGAATAAGGGTCTCTCTGAGTCCTCTTCTTTAAGACTGAGGGTAAAGCAAAGGGCAGGAGCTTGTTTCTTATAAGGAAGGGGATATTCAGATAGGTCGAGAAATTTCCTGTTTAAATCTGTCCCTCTCTCTGCCCGGGGGGCACCTGGAGACACAGTCCACAGCCCCCTGGGTCTGTGCAGTGACCGGCCAATCCCCTGAGAACTTTCCCCTCCAGCAGCAGGGAAAATGAGACTTTGGCTCCATTTGGTTTTCATTCTAGCAGCTTTGGAAGGTATTTACTGCTCTTAAATGCATTGCAGAGAAAGGGGAAATATTGTATTATTCTTCTCAGTACCATTTCTAAACTTGTCCTTATTCCCAGGTGCCCGGTCCCACATCCAACTGGTGGAGCCCGGAGGGGATGTGAAAAAGCCCAGAGACGCTCTCTGCATCTCCTGCAAAGCCTCCGGGTTCACCTTCACCGATTACCACATGAATTGGGTCCGTCAGGCTCCTGGAAAGGGCCTGGAGTGGGTCGCCCACATTCAAGTCACCTCCACCTACTACGCTGATTCTATCAAAGGGCGATTCACCATCTCCAGGGACAATCCCAACTACATGGTTTATTTTCAGATGAGCAACTTGAAGACTGAGGACACCGCCCTGTACTACTGTGCAAAGCGCACAGTGAACCGAAACCTATGCCTGATAATACACAAACACCAGCTGCGGATTCACCCTTATCCCATGGGCCACAGAGGGCTGCAGATCCATAAACAATACCCCACTGGGCGCAGGAATAGGAAGGGTCACAAGGCCAGGAGTAAAGTCAGGTTTATGTATATAATTCCCAGACAATATTCCATCTTGTTGCCCATTGCTCCATAGTGGGTGTGATCTCTGATCAAGTATCAGACAATGTATTAGAGACCCTCAGAGCCTTTGCTAGATTCTCTGGCCACCCACCCGAACCCAGCGCTCCATACACCTACCCAGGCCCCACACACTCCCTGCTTCCTGGCTTAAACCCCTTCAGGTCAATCCAGTGTATACAAAGCTGAGGGCTCCCACTTCCTGGTTAAATACTGACAGTAGCAGCTCAGACAAAAGACCTGACTCATTGGAGACTCCCTTCCCACCCCACCACCATGCTCTTTGCATTATGAAACTTCATTTGACTGACTGGACTCTCACGTCGAGTTTTTGAACATACAGTTGAACTACACTTTAGAGGACAGAGCCCTGAGGTAAGTGGGGAAGCGAGATACAGGGAGGAAGCACGAGCAGGAGTGTGTGAGAGGGGAGGGCTCCTGCCTCATATTGAGAACAAGGGGCAATTAGTGGGTTATCTCAAGTGCCTATATACAAATGCACAAAGCCTGGGAAACAAGCAGGGAGAACTGGAGGTCCTGCAAAGTCAGGGAATTATGATGTGATTGGAATAAAAGAGACTTGGTGGGATAACTCGCATGACTGGAGTTCTGTCATGGATGGGTATAAACTGTTCAGGAAGGACAGGGAGGCCAGAAAAGGTTGGGGAGTTGCACTGTATGTAAGGGAGCAGTATGACTGCTCAGAGCTCAAGTATGAAATTGCAGAAAAACCTGATAGTCTCTGGATTAAGTTTAGAAGCCTGAGCAACAAGGGTGATGTCTTGGTGGGAGTCTGCTATAGACCACCGGACCAGGGGGATGAGGTGGACGAGGCTTTCTTCCGGCAAGTCGCAGAAGCTACTAGATCGCATGCCCTGGTTCTCATGGGTGACTTCAGTCATCCTGATATCTGCTGGGAGAGCAATACAGCGGTGCACAGACAATCCAGGAAGTTTTTGGAAAGTGTAGGGGTCAATTTCCTGGTGCAAGTGCTGGAGGAACCAACTAGGGGCGGAGCTCTTCTTGACCTACTGCTCACAAACCGGGAAGAATTAGTAGGGGAAGCAAAAGTGGATGGGAACCTGGGAAGCAGTGACCATGAGATGGTCGAGTTCAGGATCCTGACAGAAGAAAGAAAGGAAAGCAGCAGAATACGGACCCTGGACTTAGAAAAGCAGACTTTGACTCCCTCAGGGAGCTGATGGGCAAGATCCCCTGGGAGAATAACATGAGGGGGAAAGGAGTCCAGGAGAGCTGGCTGTATTTTAAAGAATCCTTATTGAGGTTACAGGGACAAACCATCCCGATGTGTAGAAAGAATAGTAAATACAGCATGCGACCAGCTTGGCTTAACAGTGAAATCCTTGCTGATCTTAAACACAAAAAATAGGCTTACAAGAAGTGGAAGATTGGACAAATGACCAGGGATGAGTATATAAATATTGCTCGGGCATGTAGGAATGGAATCAGGAAGGCTAAATCACACCTGGAGTTGCAGCTAGCGAGGGATGTTAAGAGTAACAAGAAGGGTTTCTTCAGGTATGTTGGCAATAAGAAGAAAGCCAAGGAAATTGTGGGCCCCTTATTAAATGAGGGAGGCAACCTAGTGACAGAGGATATGGAAAAAGCTAACGAACTCAATGCTTTTTTTGCCTCTGTCTTCACGAACAAGGTCAGCTCCCAGACTACTGCACTGGGCAGCACAGCATGGGGAGGAGGTAGCCAGCCCTCTGTGAAGGAAGAAGTGGTTAGGGACTATTTTGAAAAACTGGACGTGCACAAGTCCATGGGGCCGGATGCGTTGCATCCGAGAGTGCTAAAGGAATTGGCAGATGTGATTGCAGAGCCATTGGCCATTATCTTTGAAAACTCATGGTGATCGGGGGAAGTCCCGGAAGATTGGAAAAAGGCTAATGTAGTACCCATCTTTGAAAAAGGGAAGAAGGAGGATCCTGGGAACTACAGGCCAGTCAGCCTCACCTCAGTCCCTGGAAAAATCATGGAGCATGTCCTCAAGGAATCAATTCTGAAGCACTTAGAGGAGAGGAAAGTGATCAGGAACTGTCAGCATGGATTCACCAAGGGAGAGTCATGCCTGACTAATCTAATTGCCCTCTATGATGAGATAACTGGTTCTGTGGATGAAAGGAAACCAGTGAATTACAATGAAATACTGTTATAGTAAACTATTTCAAGGATCAGTATTAAAGGGCATGTTTGTGCACAGAGCAGCAGGTAAATATTTAGGGATTTTTATGTTTATTAATAATATGAGAAAAATATTCTGTCAGGTCTTGTACAGCCAATGACACTATGGAGAATAAAATGTAAAGTTAAATCAATGGGACTAAGAGTTGTGCTTAAATGTAAAGGGTGTCCTGCACAGAGATGGGGTTAAGCAAATGCCTAAGTGCTTTCCTGAATTGAAACCTAAGAAATTGTTCTAGGGTCTAGATGAAAAATACTTGAAAATTATCCACTGAGCTCCTATGTCCATTAAATTATTTGGAATATGCCCAGCCCAGACTGCTGTGGGATTTTACACAGCAATCTTTGCAACAAATGCCCGCACTGAAATATTGCTGAGCTGGGCATCTGAGAGCACTGTATCTCGCCTGAGAAACAACATGTCCTCAACCCATTACAGAGTGTGCCGGGGTTTTCAAAGGAACCCAAAGTTGTGAGGTTTCCAACTCCCATGGGAAGTGAGTGTTTACATGGCTTCAGACCCTTTAAAAACTCCACCCTGTGTCAGAATGCAGAAACACAAGGGCAGGGCTCAACTTCTCAGGTCTATGTATTTTTGTTATTTGCTATTATTTTATTTATACATTTTATCCAGCATTCCCATAGAGACTTTCTCTTAGTTTTTTGACATTTTTCTCAACATTATTCCCTATGTACAGTGGGTGTTGAAAATCATATTGACACTAATACAAAGAAGAAGAAGAAGAAGACGAGTGATATGACACTTCTGGGAAACTGAAATTTTTTATTCATACAATTAGCCCCACTCAGAGCAATGGGGGTACTGTGTCAATCACAGTTACACACGCTTACAAATACCTGCAGGTTTATAATCCTAGGCTGGAGATTCTTTCAGGGTACTGCCTGTCCATTTTCACTGCATGATTTAGCAGAGTTTAGCTCTTTGGGACTTCTGGGCCACAAAAGTCAAAGCAGGCTGGGGGTACCCACACCCATCTCCCATTCATTTTAAGGTGCTAATCTAATCATAATTCTGTCTTGTCGTCCAGCAGTGCAAAAAAGAGTTTCAAACATAGGTGGTGGAACTAGGGGTGCTGCTCCAAGCCTGGCTTGGAGTGGTTTCTATCATATACAGGATTTCCAGTTTGGCTTAATGGCTCTCAGCATCCGCATTATACAAATTGTTCCAGAACCCCTGCTTTCAAAGGCTTGCCTTCTTCTTCTTACAGAAACAGAAAAAGACGGTTTCAGACATTAGTAATAGCACTAACCCCTAGCATTTATAGAGAGATTTCCAAAAGGAGGTCTCAGAGCACTTCACAAAGGAGGGTCAGGTCAGGGTCTCTGTCCCATCTTTACAGAGAGAAGTGATGGATCCAAGCAACCCAGCAGACCAAGGAAGAAACAGCCCTTATCCCATGGCCCAGTCTAGTGCTCTGTGTGCTAGGTCACAGTGGCAAGAAACTCACAAACTGAGAACAGACAGAGCTCAGTGGCAGGTGAACAATCAATGGTGCATTTTGTCTGTCAGAGGCAGCAAGCATCCCTGAAGGGATCAGAGAGATTCTAACTCTCCTTCTCCAGTTGAATATCTTCTTCCTCCGAACCCGTCTCCCAGAGGCCTGAGTTTAATGAGGGTTGCGGTTGTGTGTTTTTTTAAACAGGGAAGATGCAAATTCAGTGTCTCGGGGCCCTGCATAAATCTGGTGTCTCCTGGATGGCAGAGTATGAAAAGGGAGCAGGCCAAGATCTTGGCATCTTTGCAGTAACCGTCAGAAACCCCTCCAGTGTCAGCAGCAGGATATTGTGGCTGAATCTTCTCTTTGCCCTAGCAGCTCTTCCAGGTAATTCTCCCCTCCCTTGCCCCCAACATTGGCTGGAGACTCCAGGGAAGGTTGGACATTCCTTCCCCAACCCAAAGCACAGTGAAGTGAATGGGCATCTTTCCAACGGCTTCTGTGAGCTTTGGCTCAGGTCTTGTATTAATGTGATTCTTAATAGCATTTTTCCTTCTTCTTTTCCCCCGAGATGTGCAGTCCCAGGTTCTTCTGGTGGAGTCCGTCGGTGGAATTCAGAAGCCGGGTGGATCTCTCCCCCTCTCCTGCAAAGCCTCCGGGTTCACCTTCAGCAACTACCACATGAGCTGGGTCCGTCAGGCGCCCGGAGTGGGGCTCACGGATATACAACCCTGCTAATAGCCACTGCATGTTTTACAGCGATGCGGTTAAAGGGCCATTCACCATCTCCAGAGACGACTCCAGCAGCCTGGTGTATCTGCAGATGACCAGCCTGAAAGCGGAAGACACCACCCGGTATCACGGTGTGAGAGACACAGCGATCAGAAACCAACCGCCGTGAATACAGAAACCTCCTCCTCGAATCCAACCAGCTCCCAGCGCCCGCAGAGAGCAGCAGACGCAGACACAGCAGAGCAGTTTAGACACCAAGAAACCGCCAATAATGGATCTGGACTTCAGTCACCTCAAAATGCGCCTTGGCAATTAAAGACTCGCTATGTTGAGAGAATAGAGAGGACTTTACTTCGTGGCTGGCAATGCAGAGCTAGAATCCATCTCAGTTGCTATTGATCATTAGCTTTCTGCCCTTCGACCTGCCTTGTGAACATGAACTAAGAGGAAGAAATGCCAGAGACATTATTTAAAGAGTCTGTTTGCCAGAAGCTGGGAATGGGCAACAGGGGATGGGTCACTTGATGATTCCCTGTTCTGTTCACTCCCTCTGGGGCACTTGGCATTGGCCACTGTTGGAAGACAGGACACTGGGCTACATGGACCTTTGGTCTAACCCATTATGGCCGTTCTTATCTTCTTAACACTCGTGGTGGAACCTCCCTAAAATTTTACACCCCCAGGGCTCTGTACTGGGCCCAGTCCTATTCAACATATTCATAAATGTTCTGGAAAAAGGGGTAAACAGTGAGGTGGCAACATTTGCAGATGGTACAAAACTACTCAAGATAGTTAAGAGCCAGGCGGACTGCGAAGAGCTACAAAAGCAGTAGTCACCCCCTGGTCGATCGCGATCAACTGGTAGATCCTAGAGGAGCTTCCAGTTGATTGCAATCTCTGGCAGCACAGCGGGTTGCCGCTAAGACAGACTCCCTGCCTGCCTCGGCCCCACGCCACTCCCAGAAGCGGCCAGCACGGCCCGTAGCCAAGGAGGTGGGGGGGCAGGGGGAATCTCCCTCCGCACACTGCTCCTACCTGCAAGCACCACCCCCGCAGCTCCCATTTGTTGGGAATAGGAAGCTGTGGCCAATGGGAGCTGCAGGGACAGTGCTTGCAGAGAGGGGCAACATGAGGAGGCATGTGCCACCCCCTTCAGCCCCATCCCAGGGGCCACAGGAGTTTGTTGGCCATTTCCAGGAGGAGTGTGGGGCCCAGGTAGGCAGGGAGCCTGCCTCAGCCGCTGGGGGTAAATGCTGCCTGGCAGGAGTCTGCACTCCAAGCCCCAGCCCTGAGCTCCCTCCTGGAGCCAGCACCCCATGCCCCAGGTGTGGGCAAACTACAGCCCAGGGGCCGCATCCGGCCCTACAGACATTTTAATCTGGACATTGAGCTCCTGCCAGGAAATGGGGTGTGCCATGGCTTCATGTGGCTCCCGGAAGCAGCAGCATGTTCCTTCTCCAGCCCCCATGTTTAGAGGTAGCCAGGGGGTTCCACACACTGCCCCTGCTCCAAGCAGTGCCCCTGCATCTCCCATTGGCTCCCATATGCCCACCACCTGCATGGATGGGGCAGCGTGCAGAGCCACCTGGCTGCACCTCTGCTTGGGAGATGGAGACAGGCCATGCCGCTGCTGCTGGGAGATGCTTGAGGTAAGCACCGCCTGGAGCCTGCACCCCTGACCGCCTCCAGCACCCCAACCCCCTGACCCATCCCAGATACCCCTCCTACCCTCCAAACATCTCAGACCCACCCTCCTGCAACACAGAGCCTGCACCCCAAACTGTAGCCCTCACCTCCCCTCCCACACCCTGAACTCCTCATTTCTGGCCCCACCCCAGAGCCCAGCACCTACAGCCGGAGCACTCACCCCCTCCTGCATCCCAACCCCAATTTCATGAGCACTCGTGGCCCATCATACAATTTCCATACCCAAATATGGGCCCGGGACAAAATATTTGCCCACCCCTGCCATACCCCTCGTGCACCCCAAGCTCCTGCCCTAACTCTGCTTTCCATGTCCCATCCTCAGCCCCAAAGGGTACTGACTGGTGCTTTGATGAGCCAATGTCCTTACTAATCCTCTGCAAGATCCTTCATTCTTTAGTCCCACCACCGGGCCCAGTTAAATCAATGGGGTCACACACACGGGGAATAAAGCCCGCAGGATTTCATTATTTCATGCCCGCATACGGATCTGCACGGGAATATTTCGCTAGTCTTATTGCTCACCGGGGTGTGTCATTCAATCAGAATTGCTGATCCTCTGTAGGAATCATCCTCATTAGCTCTGGCTCTATGATAACTCCCATCCCTGTTTTGCAAACACCTGCACGGAAATTTCAAGCCATCGTGGCAGAATTGTCGAGACTCAATTGCGCGCACACAGGGCATCCTCCAGCGAACACGGGACTAACCAGCCGGTGGTTCTGGGTTTGTTCGTTTGTTTCTCTGACTTTCATGGGCTTCCCATCAGTCTGTAGCAGGGCTGGAGTATTTACAGCGCACTGCCCACAACAACGCATCGTGACTCAAGTTACCCAGCTCAGAAACCAGTCACATTTCCCATGGTAAGGAGAATCCACCCGGAGTGTGGCTGGAAATGTTCCCATGCGGTACTGAAAACACCCCCGGTCATTGCCATGATTTTAGGAGCAGGACCAGGCTAAGAGACATTCCTCCGTTTTAGGCCCTCTCGTGGCCACATCACATGGCATCTGGGGACCTCCTGATCTTTCATGAGTTTGTCCTCACAACAGCGCTGCGAGGCAGGATGGTGCTGGAGTGTCCGAGGTGCGGGTGGGGGCCTGAAACACAAAGGGACACGTTACACTTGCTCAGGGCAACCCAGGGAGTCTGTGGAGGAAAAGGGGGATGGATCCCCATGCCCGTAACTCCAGGCTGGATCCCTAACCACTGACGTCTGACTGCAGCTCCATGAATCACCAAACCGAGGTTTTCAGAGGCCGCTCTTAGGGAGCTTGTCTCTATTATAAGGAGGGGGACATACAAATAGGAGTGACAGGTTCCTGTTTAAATCTGCCCCTCTCTAGGTGCAGCCGGAGGGACAATCCGCAGCCCATGGGTCTCTGCAGTTACCGGCCAAAAGTCTGAAAACTTTCCCCAACAACAATGTGGAAAATGACACTTTGGCTCCATTTGGTTTTCTTTGCAGCGGCTCTGGAAGGTAATTTATCCCAGATTAATACACAGGAGGGGTGGGGTATCTGGGACTATTGCGGCTGATATCGATGTGGGTGGGACACTTCTTTCTTCTGTCCTCTCCCATCGACTGATGTACAACGTGCCCAGTATGGCTGGTTCTCCCACTGTTCCCTGTTCACTTGCCATTGAACCCGGGGCTAATGACTGGTTTCATGTGGTGACTGAGCTTTAATTCCAATCTGCCATTTCCCTTCTCCCGCAGGGGCCCGCTCGCAGGTGGTTCTGACCCAGTCGGGGCAGCGCTGAAGAAGCCCGGAGAGTCCCAGAAACTGCAATGTGCCGCCAGCGGGTTCACTCTTAGCAGCACCTGGATGGGCTGGATCAGACAGGAGCCGGGACAGGGGCTGGAGTGGCTGGCTTGGTATTACAATGAGGGAAACAAGTACTACGCTTCCTCGGTCCAGGGCCGGTTCACAGCCTCCAAGGACAGCACCAACTTCTACCTGCAAATGACCGGCCTGAGAGCGGAGGACACCGCCGTGTATCACTGCGCCAGAAACACAGCGAGGGGAAGCGAGTCTGAGCTCAGCCAAAAACCTCCCCCTGCAGTAACAGAGCAACGTGTCCGCTGCTTAGGGCACAAACCAGCCCCCGACTGCCCGGGACAGGCGATGGAAGCAGCCCGGAGAAAGTCTCCCAGGCTAGAAATACTTGCAGATTGGAGCAGTTTCAGAATCGGTTTCACTCACTCCCCCTGGAACTCCTCTGAGCATCAGACAGGGTGCTGGAAAGATTTATTCTCTCTCCCTTTTTCTTCGATTCCAGACACACACAAAAAACAGTGATGCATGCAGAAAAATACACAAAGACACATAAGCACATACAGGCAATAACTGCTGCACAAAAACGCAAACAGAGACAGCATGCAAACACGCATAAAAACACATAAATATACACAATCACTCAAAAAACAAACACACACCTGAACGCAAAAAGCAAACTCAGAGACACAAACAAACTCTTCCTTACACCAATATATACACATAAACACACACACAAACAGATTAGTCTTTTAACACGCAGAAAACTCTAACACAAACACATATAAACACAGACACACAAAAAGCTGTCCCGTTGAAGTCATGCACTAGACTCATGGGACCTGGGTTCTGTTATCACGTCTTCCAGGGAATTACTGGGAGACCTTGGGCCTCTCACTTTACCCCCGCCTCCGCAGTCCCAGGATAAGGTCTGGTCGTTTTAAGGTTAAGATAAGTGCAACTGTGTCTTAGTGGGTCATAACTGAAAATGCCAAATACAGGATGAACTGCTGAGAAATAGGGCAAACACAACCCCAAACTGGTGGTTATTCTTTTATAAGATATACCAAAGCAGCCACAAAAGTAAATTCCTGGTTCACCACAGTGGCTAACAAGAAAACATAAAGGCAGTTTCCTCAGGCATTCCAGCTCTTATATCACCACCAAAAACACTAGGTTCAGAGATGAGTGGTTTTTTACAACCAGTCTCATCAAATAATAGGTTCTTCTCATCCCAAAGGACCAGCCACACACCCAGGTCAATACACAACTTTGATCTTACCCCAAAATCATGCTGATGCCAATCTATTAGTTTCTCAAATCTGAAAGAAAGAAAGAAAGAAAGAAAGAAAGAAAGAAAGAAAGAAAGAAAGAAAGAAAGAAAGAAAGAAAGAAGGAAGGTGAGAGTTACAATTGGTTAAAGGAATCAATGACATCCAGAAATGGCAAAGTTCTTGGTTCAGGCTTGTAGCAGTGATGGAGTAATCTGCTGGCTTAAGTCAAGTCCCTGGAGGACACCCACAGCTGGGATGGGTCATTCAGTCCTTTGTTCAGAGCTTCAGTTTGTAGCAAAGTCCCTCCAGAGGGAAGAAGCAGGACTGAAGACCAAATGGAGAAGATGCAGCTGCCGTTTATAGCCATTTGCCATGCGGCCTGTGCTTCCTTTGTTTCAAAGACAAGCTGCCCAGCATGTGGCTGGGAAGCCTCAGGGCTAGTCTACACTGGCAACGTTACAATGCTGCCTTGGCAGCGTTTTATTGTGGCTTGTGTGGTCATGGCACAGTGCTGGGGGAGAGCGCTCCCAGCGCTCTAAAAACCCACCTTCACCAGAAACCCCTGAGCAAGAAAGTTGCAGGGCTGTGAAGTACCAGTGTAGACAAGCCCTGAGAGTTCTGACCATGGGCATGTCCCTGCCTGCCTTGCTGAGTCACAAGGTGCATCTGCCTTCTCTCAATGGGTCAGTTGTATCACTGAGGGTCCTTCATGGGGCATCCAGCAGGCTAGGCAGTGCTGATGCCAAACTGCCTGGGGTGTCACCAGAAGCATAGCACAAGTTTGAAATACAGAGATACAGACACATAGCAATAACTCATCAGACAAAGGTGATACAAACATATAAACAAGATCATCATACCTGCCAAATTATAACTTTTTTGTAGATATCTTACATGATATATCTGGCTGTGACTGGTATCCCAGTGAGGGATAGCTATGGTCACTCCACTGGGGTGAACTGCAAAGAAAGGGGCAGACAATCCCCATAAAGCAGGAGGATACTCCAATACTGATAACTTCACATACAAAAATGATACCTGTATATAGATAACATAATTCTAATCAGCAAATCATAACCTTTTCATAGACACCTCACTCGACAACCTTTATACAAAATTTGCTGCAAATATATACCAGTAGTTGCAACAACGATCCAAATGGTCCTATTCTAATCAGAGAATGTCACAATAAATGTTCAGGTCAGGGTTCGAATTTATCATTAGGGTGAGGACTAGGTCTGGGAGTCAGGGAAGGGGATACAGAAGATGTGACTTTGACCGACATAAATTCAGCAAGGAACCTTAGATGTAATCATGCTCGGAGCCCTGCTGTGAGAAGGTCGTCCGTTTCCTCCTGTTGGGCAGGCAGGGGTTGGTGGAGTCCGGAGGGATTGTGAGAGACTACAATGTGGGGATTTGACTCCCACTTGTCCTGCATTTTATTACGCCCTCGGTGTCTATGGGTATGAACTAGTACATGGTCACCAGGCCTGAGGAGAGCCCTACTGGACTTGCGATCCTAAGTCCTTTTCCTGCTTTGGGCTGTGTCTTTAGTTGTATTGAGAGCAACTTCACAGGCTATCTTCAGCCTGTCATGGTGACCTTTGACCCAATCATCCAAACTGTTCATCCCATCCTTAGAAAAGCCTTCTTGATGCTTCTCTGGTAATGCCCTTAAGTTAGCCACTTGTGCAGGCATCAGCCCCTGGCGTGCTGCTTGAACTGGAACCGGCAGTCTCTCACCACGTCTTTCTCGAGGAAAGGGAACTCATCCTCCCTGCTCCCTCCTTGTCACCCGCAGCTCATTTCCATTCTCCTCAAATGTTACCTTCACCCGAGGAACCACTCCTGCAGGCCAATGTACCTCTGCAGTGCTGTTTTGAGGAGGCAACTCCACAGCGTTCAAACTTGAGTTTAGAAGACTCACTGGTCCTCTTCCTTTGATGGCATTAGTCAGACATTGCCTGGCTGGAGCCCATTCGGTAGGTTTACCCCAGATGTAGGCTCTACAAGAGCTCCATATCTATTGGTATTTCCTGGTACCCAGCAGTGTTAATCAAGGATCCTCCCTCTCTGAGAAGGAACAACACTCTTCTCTTATCTGCCCACTTTAACATTTAGGTTTACCCCAGATGTAGGCTCCATATCTATTGGGATTTCCTGGTACCCAGCAGAGTTCATCAAGGATCCTCCCTCTCCGAGGAGAAACAACACTCTTCTGTTATCTGCCCACTTTAACATTTCCAATCTGCCCCGCAGGGCCCAGTCAATGGTTTTGTCTCTCTGCTCGAGCCAGTACTCGACTCAGCACAGCATTCTTCTTGGGGTGCCCATGGCAATTTATCCTCCTGGTTCCTTCTACTGGCAACAGTAGCTCCTTCAGCCCACTAATGATGTTCATCCCTAGAATCCCTGGGACTCCTTCTCCCACATGGCTCCCTTCAGAGGCTTTGTCTTTCAGGATGAAGATGCATTTCCCTGGCAGAGTCTGACCCATGTAGTCTATGTCTGCTTTAACGCATCCCACCACTGGGATTGCCGGTCCATTAACTACTGTTAGACATAGAAACTGTGTGCTGTGCATGGTCAGCTCCTTGTCTTTCAAATAATTTTGAAAATGCGACTCAGTCATGGTGGTGACTTCTGAGCCAGTATCTAACAAACATCTGCTTTCCACCCCTGCTATACATACTTCAGAAGTTAGACAGTCTCCAAATGCTCACTTACGGAAGTCACTAGATATGCTGGCACTGCCGGTGTTCCTTTCAACACTGTATGCAGAGTGATTTTCCACCAAACACAGGCCGAGGAATCCTTCTGCCGCTGCTTGGCCTTCTATTGTAGATGGACCACTTGCTCCTGGTGCCCCATTGGTTTCCAGTGCCTGGGACTCTCTTCTCCTTCTCCGTGGACATTCTCGGCTAGTATGCCCTGGCCTTTCACAAGGGTAACAAGTGTGCCTTCCCTGCTCATCCTGCAGTGGGGGTCTTCAGGATCCTGGTGTCCTTGGTACTTTGGCATTTTAGTGGAGGTTTTTCCTTTTATCACCTCAGTCATCACTTTCAGCTGTTGGACTGTCAGTTTTTGGACAGCTTCACTTAATCTTTCCATTGTTAACTGTGTTTGGGGCAGGGTCTTTTCCCCAGCACTTGCATTCACTAGGCCCCCACTTCGTGTACAGGACTTTGGCTTAGCCGTCTCTGCCACAGGAACTTCCTCTTCTTCCGACCACATAATGGCAGCCAGACTGAGTTAATGGAACTTCTGACTGGGCTCTTCCTTAAACCTCCTTCTAATTTCACGGTGGAAGGAATCATCCTGGAGCCCCAGCACCAACTGCTCTTTCAGAACCGTATCTGGGTCTGGAACTCGTCGAGGGTCTCACCTCTCCACTTTTCTCATTCCCTCCTGGAGCTCGTATGCATATGGTCAGACAGTTTCACCAGGCTCCTGCTTGCTCTCAAATAATGCCTTAGTCTGGTTCCAATAAGGACCTTTGTGACAGATTAAGTTACCAATCTGCCTGAGTGGTCAGGTGATCAGGCTGAGGCCACAGGATCATTAGGGGAGGAGATGACAGAGGACACCAAGTGATTAAGTTTAAAGCTTTATTAATAAAATAAAGTAAAATAACAGCAGAGAGTACTAGGGGTTCCCCATGTTACTCAGAGGAAGGAAGGAAGCATTAATGCCCCAGCCCTAATCCACTTTCATACTCACACATGCACTACCCGAGGCTGGCCACGCCCGGGATTAACGTACGAAGAAGCGGGGGGACAAGTGGACGGGAATTGTGTCCTGTGCACATGTCGTCCAGGGTCCGCTGTTGATCTCCAATTTGTTTAAGCTCTCGGGAAGGTTTTAAGTCCTGGGTTCTTCTGGGGGCGTTTCATCCAGGGATCTTTGTCCGCTGTGCTCTTTGTATCAGACCAAACCAGCCTTCCAAGTCTTCCTTGGCTTCCCCAAAACACTTCAGCTTCAGGGTTGTTATGTTCCCATTCACTGACCTTTGCCTTCTCACTAGTTTTTGCAATCCCCTGCAGTCTTTTTCAGTTTACTGCTCTGTTCTCACAGCTGGTTGGGGTTGGAATCCAGGCCCCCATCTTTTTTGGCATCAGAGAGTCTGCTTGGGTGCATTGGCCTTGAGTGGCTGGAATGAGCTTCTTTTCTTCGGCAGGAT
Organism: Eretmochelys imbricata; assembly: GCF_965152235.1. Classification (NCBI taxonomy): domain Eukaryota; kingdom Metazoa; phylum Chordata; order Testudines; family Cheloniidae; genus Eretmochelys; species Eretmochelys imbricata. Next base: position 40,295,927 of record NC_135584.1, on the reverse strand, counting down.
TAGGATCGCCAGGTTAACCCGTTCCTTTCTCCCTTCCTCCCCTTTTGGCCTCTCGCAACCTGCACAGGAATCTTTCACTCCACACTCACGCCTTCAACCCCTCCCAAAATCCTTTGCCATGCATATGCCTATATAGGTGTCAGCGATATACAATGCTGCTGCTTACCCAGAAGACCTCATGGGGGGCAATTTTATAGTGACTGGGACATTCCCATGAGGCTATTTTGTTGTGACTGTGACATCTTGTCTCCGTACACTTCTAGGAGGAGTTCAAATACCTTTTCCACATCTTTCTTGTCTGCCATTGCCATGAGCTTAACCATGGGCTTGGCCCTGGCCCTTCAGGTGTTCCTCTATGAAGCCCGTATGATCCTCTTCAGGTACTCTTTGCACACACAGAGTTGCCTTCACAGACTTGACTCATTCCTCTACTGTAATGTCTCCTGGTCTTGTTGGGAAGCCACCAAATTCTGTGACTTTCTGGTCCCATAGGACATAAATAGTAGGGAGTTTCTGAGCTTCTGCTGCCTGATGGTCCATTATTGCCTTAGCCAGTGATAAGGCTTCTCTCTGTTCTGTTCTAGCTTGTTGTAATGCCTCAGCTTGGTCTGATCATCTGCGCACAAGTTCAGCAAAGTGGGCCCATAGTTCTTCAATTCCAGCCATAGTCAGGTTCTTGACCAGGCCCGGACAGTGCTGTCAGAACTCAACCAGGAAACCAATGGGGTGGACCCTGTGGATAGGATCCTGTTCGTGATGCCAATTCTGTAAGTGGGGGAATGATCTAGCTACTGTGGGGAACTTTCCTGGCTTATACACTACCCCGGTGAAATGGGCTAGTGAAAGGATTTGAGTCCTCACTCCAACTACCTTTACCCCCTTAGCTTGGCACCACTCTGAAGGGCCCAGGCAATTCCAGCTCACACAGAGGACGGGACCCCTCTTGCTGAGTTTACAATCTGAGTGTAAATGGGAAGTGGAGTGGGAATGGAAATATAAACAGGAATATAAATATTAACCGTGCATAATAATCTTCCTTCACTGTTGCCTGAATCCTCCTCGACTCTCACCTGAAGAACAACACCCAGAGACGCCGCTCTTGGCACACGAATGTCAGGGCGATTTCACTGCAAAACTTAACTCTGTCCTCAGACTCCCCCCCCACAGCTTCTCCCACCTGCACCCACAGGCGGGCCCCCAGACCTGCTCCAAAGCACGAGCCAGGCTTGCTCAGATCACGTTCCTAGTGTCATGGATCATTTCAATGTAAACTGGTCACTGCTGGAAAGGGAAGGGAAAGGGGCTTCCCTCCGAAATCCCTCCCAGCGCCATGGGAAATCTTCCATCTCCAGCGGGTGGCCCAGCCCAATGGATCCCTGAGAGAAGACTTCACACCTCCCCACACCGGACACTGGCCCCCCGACTGGATGTTGCATGGCCCTTATGCTTGTGGAACCGGGCTCCAGAGCTTAGTCCCCCCAATCCTCAATATCAGGTGAAAAATGCCAGACCCTCAGTTCCCATGCGAGGAAATACAGTCCCTGCAGGGAGCTGTTCATTCCTCCCAGGGTCTGAAAGTGTCAGGAGGACCCCAGAGCCCTGCGCCCAGCGCTGCACAGACACACTGGACGGGACACTCTGACTCCTGCCACCGGAGCCCTAGGGCGAGTCAATCCGATCATTGGCAGCAGGAGAGTGTCTCTTATAAAGCAGGGCATGCAAATGAGGGAGACAGTTTCTTGTTTAAATGTGAGCCTCCCTCTGCACCCGGAGACACAATCCGCAGCCCCCTGGCTCTGTGCAGTCACCAGCCAGTCCCCTGAGAACTTTCCCCTCCAGCATCCGGCAAAATGGGATTTTTGCTCCTTGTCATTGTCGCTGTAGCAGCTCTGGAAGGTATTTTCCTCCTCTGAAGACCTGGCAGAGTTAGAAGAATATTGTGTTCTCGCTCTTTTTAAACCGATATTAATGGCCTGTCTTTATTCCCAGGTGTCCGGTCCCAGACGCTGGTGGAGTCCGGAGGGGATGTGAAAAAGCCCGGAGACTCTCTCCGCCTCTCCTGCAAAGCCTCCGGGTTCTTCATCAGTAGCAACATGAACTGGGTCCGCCAGGCTCCCGGGAAGGGATTGGAATGGGTCGCTTATATAAGATACGATGGGGGTTATCAGCAGCGGTGGGGGTACTATATACTACCTCGATGCAGTGAAAGAGCGATTCACCATCTCCAGGGATAACGGCAGGAGTGAGCTGTATCTGCAAATGACCGGCCTGAAGCCCGAGGACACCGCCCGCTATTACTGTGCGAGTTACACAGTGAAAAGAAACCGGTTTGTGATCGTACAAAAACCCAGGCTGCGGAATCGCCCTTCTCCTGGCGGCCGCGCGGGGGCAGCAGCGACACCCCCCGCTTCGGGCTCGGGCAGGAGACCCGGCCCCCGGGGGAACGGGACACAAACCTCCCGCCAGTTTAACCCTTCCGTTCCCGGACTCTGAATGGCCCATTTCCCTACCCCACAGATGGAGGCCCGGGTGTGGAAATGGGCCATTCAGGGTCCGGGAGGGGCTGGGGGGCAGAGATCACCCGGCGCCGGAATAAACCCCGCTCCTCTGCGCCTGGGGATGGGGCACCGCCGGGACTTTCCAAAGAAACTCGAGCATTTTTTCCATCCATTTGACAGCTGGAAATCACAGCCCCGGTGTAAACGGTGCCGCTCAGGATCCTGCCCACAATAAAGGGCCCCCATGTCACAGAGTCACCATGGAGATAAAAGGCCCCGCGCCTCAGCCCCGATGGCATCACTCAGCCCAGCCCGCAGGGCATTGGGGACAGTCAGGGGGCTAAGGGCTGTGGACAGGGACACGTGGGATTTCATGGGGTCGCTCGCGGGGAGGCGGCTGCCGAGGGAGAAGCAGAGGCCCGTGGGGGGGTGGGCAGGGGGACACGAGGGTCAGAGAGCGCAGCTCCCACTGAGTGAGATTCACCATCTCCAGAGACAATCCCAACAACCTGCTGCCTCTGAAAATGACCTGCCTGAAGCCCAGGGGCACCGCCCGCTACCACTCTCAGTTCCCGAACAATGTGTCTCCCCTTCCTGCCCAGAGCCCCGCTGGGCTGCGGTGCAGAGACCCCTCGCTCCATCTGTGAACTCCAATCCGGAGTGAGTCCTGTTCTGAGTCGCTCTCCCCTCGGAGACCTGGCACGTTGGCTCTCCCGAGTCCCATCCCTGTGTGTGTGGGAAAGACCCCAGAATATTCATACCGAGACTCAAGCTATAGCCACTGGGTTATTCTTCCGTCCCCTGTCTGGGGGAATAAACAAGGAGTCTTTACACTGGTGCCGGTTCTAGATCCTAGATGGGGAAGAGAAAATTGATCATGGGCTCTTCAGTCTGGCAGACAAAGATACAACAGGATCCGACGCTGGAAGCTGAAGCTAGACAATGTTCAGCTGGAAAGAAGGTGATTTTTTAAAAAGACATTGAGGTGAATTAACCATTGGAACAACTGATCAAGAGTCACGGTGGATTCTCCGTCACAAGCATCTATCGTCTGTATGATTCTGTGTCTTCTAGAAAATAAAGAAATGCAAAATCCATCGGGGGAGATTTAGGTTAGATATGGGGTCGGGGGAAGAAGTTTTTAAGGGTACGCTTATCTAACTATCCACATTGGAACCGGTTACCTAGGGAGGTTGTGAAATCCCCATCACTGGAGGTTTTTAAGAACAGAAGAAGAACCAGGAGTGGTCTCGGTATATCTAATCCTGCCTCAGTGCAGGGGATCGGCTAGTTGACCTCTTGAAGTCCCTCTTCCAGCCCTACCTTTCTAGGATTCTCTGAATTTCTTGTACTCTGTGACTGAAGCAGAAGGCAGTCAGAGTATTTCTCTTTCTTTAGGGACTTTCTCCAGCGCAGGATCCCATTAGGGTATTTGTAAAGAAGTGAGTCATTGTGGGATCCCATATCTGTAGCACAAGGATACACACCGGCATCTTTAGGTTTCAGGCTGCTGATGTGCAAATGCACCAGGTTATTGGAGGCGTCTCTGGAGATGGTGAATTGCCCTTTCCCTGAGTCCAGGTCATATGGGGTACCTGCACTATCTATGCTGGAGACCCACTCCAGTCCCTTCCCAGGAACATGACAGATCCAATACAGCCAGTTGCTACTGATGAAGAAGCCGGTGGCCTTGCAGGAGAGGCAGAGAGAGTCTCCGGGCTTTTTCACATCCCCTCCAGACTTCAAAAGCTGGACCTCTGACAGAGCTCCAAGTCGGGGGAAAGTATCGTGAATCACATCTGGAATTTTCAAAGGGTAAAGTCAAGGGGAATTACATACCCCATTACCTAAGTCCCCTTCAAAAATGTCAATCAACATTCCAGTAGGCCCTGCTCCAAACCCCACTCAGACCAAGGGAAGTCCTCCCCTTGCCTTTAGTGACCTTTGCACGAGGCCCATAGAGCATAATATTCCCCAATATCTCCAGAAAATGTCAGAAACCATAATTCCTTTAAAGGCCACTAGACTAAAGAGACAATTCAGCCAAAATATGCTGTTGATGCTGGATAAAGTGCTCATGGTGTCCCGGCATTAGCTGCCCAGACCCCTCCTTGTGTCCTAGTCATGCAGGTGCAGAGCTTTTAAATGACTTAGGCAGGGCATTAAGGATATGCATTTCCATATCTTTTTTCTCTTTTTTTAATAAGCCATGTTTGAGCTCGAGCCCTCAAGCTATCTTAGGTTTTTATATTGTTCCCAATACTGTAGTGTTTGAGCATCGCAACCATTGAAGTATTTAGGGTAACAAGAAAACATTTTACAAATACATTAGAAGCAAGAGGAAGATGAAGGACAGGGAAGGACCACTGCTCAGTGAGGAGGGTAACACGGTCACAAGAAAATGCAGCAATTGCCCAAATATTAAATGCCATTTTTGTTTAGGTTTTCACCAAAAAGGTTAGCAGTAATCAGAGGACTAACAGTGAACATGAGTGTAAATGGGGTAGGATCTGAGGCTAAAATAGGGAAACAACAAGTTAAGAATTACTTAGACAAGTTAGACGTCCTTAAGTCAGCAGGGCCAGATGAAATACACCGGAGAATACTTAAGGGACTGGCCAAAGAGATCTTAGGGATTAAAGAATATTTTTGAGAACTCTCGGAGGACAGGAGAGATCCCAGAGGACTGGAAGAGGGCAAGTGGTACCTATCAATAAAAAGCAGATAAGGGCAACCCAGGAATTATAAACCACTAAACTTAACTTCTGTACCCAGAAAGAATGGAGCAAATAATCAATTTGCAAGCACCTAGAAGATAAGGTGACAACTAACAAATCATGTCAAACCTGTTACCCGGGGTTCAACCCAAAACTCTTGGTAACTTTTACTCTGTGTGAGGTGCTGTCAGTTAATAAAACTTTTCCCCTTATTTATACATTAGTAATAGTATGACATGTCCCTTAAAGCAAACTTGTTAAGTAAGCAGTTTCAATGGTCAAGCGAGAGGTGGCTTCTGATTATTGATTAACCAGGTGTGGGTTTTTCCAGAGTTTGCAGCCTTGAGGTCCCAATAGACATTCCTGGGGCACATTCTGCTCTTCTGAGATGCATGTATCAGCAACTTCAACACAATTCTTATCACAGGGGGTCAAGCTGCCCTCTCTGTGGCACCCAAAACTCCCCTCCCCCACCTCCAGCTCCTGCTTTGGTCAAGCTTAGAGTGCTGAATGGCCAATTTACAGCCTGCTGACTTGGCTGCTTTTAGCAATAAGCCATAGTGGTTTCAGGCACTTTACTGGTTTGCCAAAGTCTCCCCATAGAAAACCTACCTCATACCCTCCTTTGACAGGGTAACAAGATGAGTGGATGGGGGTGGGGACAAGAACAGTAGATGTGGTATATCTCAACTTTAGTCAGACATTTCGTACAGTCTCAGATAGCCTTCTCATCAGCAAACCAGGGAAATATAGACTGATGAACCTATTATAAGGTAGGTGCAGAATGAGTTAGAAAATGTACTCAGATAGTAGTTATCAATGATTCACAGTCAAGCTGGGAGGGAATACGGAGAAGTGTCCCAGAAGGATCTGTCCTGGGTCCACTTCTATTCAATAGCTCCATAAATGATTTGGATAATGGCAGAGAGAGTACACTTATAAAGTTTGCAGCTTATACCAATCTGAGAGGGGTTGCAAGCACTTTAGAGACCAAAATTAGAATTCAGAACGAGCTTGACAAATTGGAGACATGGTCTGAAATACATAGGCTGCATCCACACACTCTTTCTGTGTAGCTAAACCCAGCAAGGAAAGGCTCTGACAGGAGGAAGTAGCAGTAAATTCCTTCCCAACCCTAAATATCAGTCAGTTGGACCTTGAGCATGTGGGCAAGACCCACCAGCCAGACCCCTGGGAATGAGTTCTCTGTAGTCACTCAGAGCCCGCCCCATCTAGTGTCCCATCACTGGCCATTGGGGATATTTGCTACCAGCAGTTGTTGATGTGCCCATCTCATCATACCATCCCCCTCCACGTAAGTTTATCAAGATCAGTCTTGAAACCAGTTCGGTTCCCCCTCCAACCCTTTTAGTTTAATTCTGGCTGAGATTTTCAAAGCCACCTAAAGGCATTTAGATGCCTGGTTTATATTAGGAAGAAAGGCAGTTTTGGAAATCTTAACCCAAGTCATCTGGAAACCTACCCCTATTGTTACCTCCTCTTCCCTCTCTCCAGCCCCTTTGTTGATGCCTGGCTTTAAAGGTTTTTGTACTGCCTCAGTCCTCATGAAAATTAAGGAGGGTAACCTCTTTTTTTAAGAGCCAGAGAATTTCTCCTTCTCTGGCACACCCCAAGTAACTTACTTTGTGCTGTATTCCTTCATCTGTTCCGGTAGGTTTCTGATTCAAAATTAAATATGTGTTTCATTTTTCTTTCCCTGCTGGCAGCTTTCTCAGGTAAGAACCTCAGAGGCACCTGGGATAAAAGAAGGAAACAAATGCAGCCAAAAGGAATCGTTGATTCTCCAGAGCACTGAAAAACGTGTTTTGCTGAATCATGACCGAGATCTTTAATATTTGTCTATTTGTAGGTGTCTCTTGTCTCAAATCCAGTTAATCCAGTCCGGAGCAGAAGTTAAAACGCCAGGAGACTCTGCAAAACTCTCCTGTAAAGTGTCTGGACACACATACACTAGTCATGGTATGTACTGGGCACGGAGGTCTCCAGCAAAAGGACTGGAAAGGGGATTTTCAATTACAAACGGGGCTGGTGACACCACATACTACACAGACCCGGTTAAAGGACCACTCACCATCTCCAGAGACAACACCCAGAACCTGCTGGGGTAAACAGGGAGATGGCAAAATTTGCAGATGATACAAAACTACTCAAGATAGTTAAGTCGCAGGCAGACTGCGAAGAGCTACAAGAGCAGTGGTCACCACCCGGTCAACCACGATCTCCGGCAGCACACCGCTAAGCCAGACTGCCTGCCTGCCCCGGCCCCACGTCCCTCCCAGAAGTGGCCAGTGTAGCCCTGTGGCCCCAGGGGTGGGGAGACAGGGTTCTCCCTCTGCATGCTGTTCCTACCTGCAAGCACCACCCCCACAGCTCCCATTGGCCGGGAATGGGGAGCTGTGACCAATGGGAGCTGCAGGGGTGGTGCTTGCAGAGAGGGGCAGTGCACAGAGCCATGTGCTGCCTGACCCTCCCCAGGGGCCGGAGGGGTGCGTTGGCCCTTTCCGGGAGTGGCGCAGTGCACAGGTAGGCAGGGAGCCTGCCTTAGTGGCAGCCACACTGTGCCACCGACCTTGAGCCTCTGGAGGGAAATGCTGCCTGGCGGGAGGCCGCACCCCAACCCCCAGCCCTGAGCCCCCTCCTGGAGCCAGCACCCCATGCCCCAGGTGTGGGCAAACTATGGCCCAGGGGCCACATCTGGCCCTTCAGACATTTTAATCTGGCCCTTGAGCTCCTGCCAGGGAGTGGGGTCTGGGGCTTGCCCTCTCCACATGTGCCGTGGCTTCAAGTGGCTCCTGGAAGCCGCAGCATGTTCCTGCTCTGGCTCCTATGCACAGGGGCAGCCAGGGGGTTCCACACGCTGCCCCTGCCCCAACTGTCACCTCTGCAGCTCCCATTGGCCGGCAACCAGGGGAGCATGTAGAAGCCGGAGTGGAGACATGCCACTGCTTCCGGGAACTGCTTGAGGTAAGCGCCACCTGGAGCCTTCACCCCTGATCCCCTTCCTGCCCTCCGAATCCCTCAGTCACAGCCTCATGCACCTCAGAGCCTGCACCCCCCAGCTGGAGCCCTCACCCCTCCACCTGCACCCCAACACCCTGTCGCAGCCCGGAGCCTGCTCCCACACTCTGAACTCCTCATTTCTGGCCCCACCCCAGAGCCCGGCACCTCCAGCCAGACCCCTCACCCCCTCTTGCACCCCAACCCCCAATTTTGTGAGCATTCATGGCCCGTCATACAATTTCCATATCCAGATGTGGCCCTCAGGCCAAAAACTTTGACCAGCCCTGCCATACCCCCTCATAAACCCTGAACTCCCTCCCACACCCCAAACCCCAGCCCTGACCCCCTCCCAGAGCCAGCAACATGTACCCCCTCCTGCACCCCAACCCCCTGCCCCAGCCCGGAGCCAACTCCTGCACCCAAACTCCCTCCCACTACTTGCACCCCTCACCCTCTCCTGCACCCCAACCCCCTTCCCCAGGCTCAGCCCAGAGCCCCCTCCCACACTGTGAACCCTTCAGCCCCAGCCAGGAGCCCGCATCCCCTCTCGAACTCCAGACCTCTACCCCAGCCTTGTGAAAGTGAGTGAGGGTGGGGGATGGAGTGAGTGGGGTGGGACTTTGGGGAAGGGGTCAGGTGGATCCTGGGTTGCCCTTAAATTCAAAAAGTGATCTTGGGCGTAAAAGGTTGGAGACCCCTGTTCAAAAGGATCTCTCAAATCTAGGTGACTGGGCAATAAAATGGCAGATGAAATTCAGTGTTGATAAATGCGAAGCAATGCACATTGGAAAGCATAATCCCAACTATGCATAGCAAATGATGGGGCTAAATTAGCTGTTGCTATTCAAGAAAGAGATCCTGGAGTCACTTTGGATAGTTCTCTGAAAACCTCCACTCAATGTGCAGCGGCAGGCAAAAAAGTGAACAGAATGTGGGGAATCATTAAGAAAGGGAGAGATAATAAGAGCGAAAATATCATATTGCCTCTATATAAATCCATGGTACGCCTACATCTTGAATACTGTGTGCGGATGTGGTCGCCCCATCTCAAAAAAGATATATCAAATTGGAAAAGGTTCAGAAAAGGGCAACAAAAATGATTAGGGGAATGTAAAGGCTGCCATATAAGGAGAGATGAATAAGACAGGGACTTTTCATCTTGGAATAGGTCAGCTAAGGGGGGATATGATTGAGGTCTATAAAATTATGACTGATGTGGAGAAAGTAAATAAGGAAGCGTTATTTACTCCTTCTTATAACACAAGAACAAGGGGTCACCAAATGAAATTCATAGGCAGAAGGTTTAAAACAAACAAAAGGAAGGTTTTTTTTTCCACACAATGCACAGTCAACCTGTGGAACTCCTTGCCAGAGGATGTTGTGAAGGTCAAGATTATAACAGGGTTCAAAAAAGAACTAGATCAATTCTATTAGCCAGGATGGCAGGTTGGGCAGGGATTGTGTCCCTAACCTCTGTTTGCCAGAAGCTGGGAATGGGCGATGGGGTGGATCACTTGATGATTCTCTGTTCTGTTCATTCCCTCTGGGGCACCTGGCATTGGCCACTGTTGGTAGACAGGTTACTGGGCTATGTGGACCTTTGGTCTGACCCAGTCTGGCCACTCTTATGTTCTTAAGGAATTTTGTCTCTAAGAATTGTAGAGAACACTGCAGAAATTATTCTGTGAGTGGAATTCTTAATCTTCTCCTTTACTCACATAACCCTTTCCCACTACACCCACCTCCAGGAGGCTGAGTTTGCTGAGGGCTGAGGTCCAAGATCTGTGTCTTAGAAAGAGAAGGAGATGCAAATTCAGTGCCTCAGCGCACGATAAAAATCATGTGATATCCAGGTCCCTGCAGGGTGAGCAGAGAGGACGGACAAGTCCGGGTGTCCGTGCAGATCCCACCATAAACCCTCCAGCGTCAGCAACATGCGACTGTGGCTGAACCTCGCTTTCTTACTAGCAGCCCTTCCAGGTAATTTTATCCCCTTCCTCGCTACATGGACTGGCGACAACGGGGGATGCTGCACATCCCGAACCTGACCCAAAGGGCAGTGAAGTCAACGGGAACCTTTCTGCTGCTTCCAATGGGCTTTGAGCCAGGCCCTGTGTGAATGAGATTCTCATTCTTTCCAGGTGTCCGGTCATAGGTCCAGCTGGTGGAGTCCGGAGGGGGGATTCAAACCCCTGCGGGATCTCTCCGCCTCTCCTGCAAAGCCTCCAGATTCACCTTCAGCAGCTACCATATGAACTGGGTCCGTCAGGCGCCGGGGAAAGGACTGGAGTGGGTCGCACAGATACTCAATCCTACTTATAGTTCAGCAACATATTACAGTGATGCGGTGAAAGGGCGATTCACCATCTCCAGAGACGAGTCCAGCAGCACGGTGTATCTGCAAATGAACAGCCTGAGAGCCAAAGACACCGCCCGGTATCACTGTGCAAGAGACACAGCGATCAGAAACCTCCTGCGGTGAGCACAGAAACCTCCAGCGCGAATCCCCCTCCCTCTCCGTGCCCACAGTCACTGCCAAAACAGAGCCGTTCACACAGACAGGAACCCAGAGTGTGAAGCCTCCAGTCCTTTATCCGGGCTTCACTCCTCTCAAAATTCACTTTGATGATGAAAGACCCACGGTTCCATCAGAACCGAGACCGTCCTTAAACATTCCCTAGTGATGCAGAAATAGATTCCTTCTCCAAAGTTTCAGAGTAACAGCCGTGTTAGTCTGTATTCGCAAAAAGAAAAGGAGTCCTTGTGGCACCTTAGAGACTAACCAATTTATTTGAGCATGAGCTTTCCTGAGCTACAGCTCACTTCATCAGATGCATACCGTGGAAACTGCAGCAGACTTTATTTATACACAGAGAATATGAAACAATACCTCCTCCCACCCCACTGTCCTGCTGGTAATAGCTTCACACTTAGCTCTCCGTCCTTCACCCTCCTTTCCCAGCAAACTAAGCTGGAGAAGACGGGCAGGAAGCAGGAGCCATGCAGCCAAAGGTGGACGTGAACTAGAATTTTTCACACCGGAATCTTGCCACACTTTGCACTCACCTAAAGAAAGGCCAAATCGTACTTCTTGAACACACTGCTTCATTTCCAAAGTGACTGGAGTCCCTGATTAGTCAATGCCACATTCTGCAGGAAGCAGGAAATGGGGGTCACTCGTCCTAAATACACAGGCAGACCGTGGGAATCCTCTTTACAGACTCTAGTGGATTCCTCTTTAGCCAAACTCCAAGTTTCTTGCACTTGCCCATTCATAATAAAACACCCCGTGTACAGAGAGCGTCTCAGTTTAAGAATTCCCTTTTAAAAAAAGAAGGAATCGTGGTTTTCTGAGCGCACTGAAAGTTAACACCACCGGTGTCTGGTTCATTCCTGTGTCAGACAGTCATTCTGCGCCTCTGTGTTTCGATACATTTGTTCCAACTGAAATCAAATTCAAGATTACAACAGGGCAGCACACAACCTGTCCCACAAGCCGTGTCACCATGTAGCATCGCATCGTCTTCCTTCCTTCGGCCCACGTCTGCGAAAGACAGACCATTAACTAGGAGAGGCAAAGTGCAGGGGAATCATTTCACATATAAGCTTTGAAAGGGCCAGGCCTGGAATATCACAAAAGAAAATGTGGAGAGAGCTAATACAGGCTGACTGCTCCCTTCCAGCACAGCTGCCCTCACTACACACTTCACCACAGTGACTCAGCTGTGAAGTGATCAATCCTGGTCCATTCAAGTCAAAGGCAAAACTCCCATTGGCTCAATGGGATTGGGATTCCCCGCAGTGATGGAAAGATGTGTCAGACTCATAGCACAGGGACAGAACTGTTTGCCTTGCAAAATGAAGGATTTCAGGATCTGTCAATACTTCTGTATGTCGATCTATGAGAGAGAGAGAGAGAGAGAGAGAGAGAGAGAGTTTAAAGTGAGGGAGAGGGGACAGTAAAGGGAAGGAGAGAGAGGGAAATGCAGTGGGGCATCAAGAGAATATCCCATACTTTTCTTACTCAGGTAGGTCTATCCATTCTTGTTCTCTATAGGTTAAATTCCACCGTAGTCAGATATGTCAATACAAAGCTTATAGACCACTTAATTCCTCGATATTCAGTTGAAGGGATTCAAGTGGTCCAGAGGGCTGATGGGCCCTCGGAACAGTAGGAAATTTAACCCACAAAATCATAGTGGTTAATAAGTTTTTAATTGTGAAACTAATGTACCATTGGAACAATTTATCAGGGTAGTGGTGGATTCTCTGTCACTGATAATTTTTAGATTAACATTGGTAGATTTTTTCTAAAAGATCTGCTCTAGGAATTGTTGGTGAAAGTTCTGAGGTGTGTGTTACACAGAAAGTCTGACAAGATGATCACAATGGTCCCTTTTGGGCTTAGAATCTATGAGACCTATTGAGTAAAACTCAGGGAAATATCAGTTATTTGGGATTGATGTTCATGTCTCTCTTATATAGAGCGGTGCACGCAAATTATCCCCTTACATTTCCTGTTAAAAGCCAGCGATTCCCCTGACCCTGCAGCTCTGGGGTTCAGAGTTCGCAGCCCGTGTCTGCTCAGAGACCAGCCAAACCCCACCAGAACTGTCCCCACAGTCGGGAACATGGCACTGTGGTTATTTTTCCTTCTCATTGAAACAGCTTTCACAGGAACATCGATTTCCCCCAGGGTTTGTTACAATCTCACTTGGGAGCCAGGGTCTCTACGAATCTCATTGTTTCTATTTTCAGGGGCTTTTTCACAGGCTCAGCTGGTGGAGTCCGGAGTGGGTGTGAAAGAGCCCGGAGACTCTCTCCGCCTCTCCTGCAAAGCCTCCAGGTTCACCTTCAGCAGCTACTGGATGAGCTGGGTCCCCCAGGCTCCCGGGAAGGGGCTGGAGTAGGTCGCCCAGATTCATGGCTGTAGCATATAGGATAGTGACTCGGTAAAAGGGCGATTCGCCGTCTCCAGAGATGACCCCAACAGCCTGTTGTACCTGCAAATGACCGGCCTGAAGCCCGAGGACACCGCCCGGTCTCACTGAGAGAGAGACCCAGCGAGGGGAATCCCGATCGGGCTCACACAAAAACCCGAGCAGCAGAACCGCCCTTCTCCCGTGCGCCGCGCGGGGGCAGCACTTCCACAGACAGCCCAGCCCTGGACAGCCTACAGCCAGAGTGAAAAACAAATCCGTGCTCAGGTTTCAGAGCTCAATATCCATCTATAGAGCCATAGACTCCTGGGACTGGAGGGGACCTCGGGAGGTCATCTCGTCCCGCCCCCTGCACTCATGGCAGGATTCAGTATTATCTAGACCATCCCTGGCAGGTGTTTCCAACCTGCTCTTAAAAATCTTCCCTGATGGAGATTCCACAACCTCCCTGGAAATTGATTCCAGTGCTTAAGCACCCTGCCAGTTAGGAAGTTTTTCCTAATGTCAAACCTCCCATGATGCAATTTAAACGCATTGCTTCTTGTCCTATCCTCAGAGGTTAAAGAGAATAATTTGTCTCCCTCCTCCTTCTACTCCTCCTTTTATGTACTTGCAAACTGTTATCACATCCCAGCAACCCGATGAATGTAACACGAACCTCCCGTCAGTTTTAACCCTTCCGTTCACGGACAATGTCTCTCCCCTTCCTTCCCAGAGCCCCGCTGGGTGCAGAGATCCCTCGTTTCATCTGTGAACCCCAATCTGGAGTGAGTCCTGTTCTGAATCACTCTCCCCTTGGAGACCTGGTGCCTCTGCTCTCTTGGGGCCCGTCTCTGTGTCAGACTCACAGGACCCCTCCTGTTGGTGTAAAGGAGACAAGCACATTGAGGGATTGATCCAGTGCCAATCAGAGACAACGGGATTCATCCTCTTGCCCTCCTTTGGGTTTGTATCACACCCAAAGGATGGAGCGAATTCCTCATGGGGCCAAATCTTCAGCTAGCGTAAAGTCTCTGCAACTGCTTTCACTAGATTCATAGACTCATAGATATTAAGGTCAGAAGGGACAATTATGATCATCTAGTTGACCTCCTGCACAATGCCGGCCACAGAATCTCACTCACCCACTCCTGCAATAAACCTCTCACCAATGTCTGAGCTATTGAAGTTCTCAAATCATAGTTTAAAGACTTCTAGGTGCAGAGCTTCCTCCAGCAAGTGACCCGTGCCCCATTCTGCAGAGGAAGGTGGAAAACCCCCAGGGCCTCTTCCAATCTGACCTGGAAGAAAATTCCTTCCCGACCCCAAATATGGTGATCAGCTGAACCCTAAGCATGTGGGCAAGGTTTGCCAGCCAGATACCCAGGAAAGAATTCTCTGTAGTAACTCAGATCCCACCCCATTTAACATCCCATCACAGGCCATTGGGCCTATTTACCATGAATGGTTAAAGATCAATTAATTGCCAAAATCATGTTATCCCATCATACCATCTCCTCCATAAACTTATCAAGTTTAATCTTGAAGCCAGATAGGTCTTTTGCCCCCACTGCTTCCCTTGGAAGGCTGTTCCAGAACTTCACTCCTCTGATGGTGAGAAACCTTCAACTAATTTCAAGTCTAAACTTCCAGATGGCCAGTTTATATCCATTTGTTCTTGTGTCCACATTGGTACTAAGCTTCAATAATTCCTCTCCCTCCCTGGTATTTATCCCTCTGATATATTTATAGAGAGCAATCCTATCTCCCCTCAGCCTTCTTTTGGTAAGGCTAAACAAGCCAAGCTACTTGAGTCTCCTTTCATAAGACAGGTTTTCCATTCCTCGGATCATCCTAGTAGCCCTTCTCTGTACCTGTTCCAGTTTGAATTCATCCTTCTTAAACATGGGAGACCAGAACTGCACACAGTATTCCAGATGAGGTCTCACCAGTGCCTTGTATAACGGTACTAACACCTCCTTATCCCTACTGGAAATACCTCTCCTGATGCATCCCAAGACCACATTAGCTTTTTTCACAGCCATGTCACATTGGTGGCTCATAGTCATCCTGTGATCAACCAATACTCAAAGGTCCTTCTCCTCCTTCGTTACTTCTAATTGATGTGTCCCCAGCATATAACTAAAATTCTTGTTATTAATCCCTAAATGCATGACCTTACACTTCTCACTATTAAATTTCATCCTATTACTATTACTCCAGTTTACAAGGTCATCCAGATCCTCCTGTGTGATATCCCGGTCCTTCTCTAAATTGGCAATACCTCCCAGCTTTGTATCATCTGCAAACTTTATTAGCACACTCCCACTTCTTGTGCCGAGGTCAGTAATAAAAAGATTAAATAAGATTGGTCCCAAAACCAATCCCTGAGGAACTCCACTGGTAACCTCCCTCCAGCCTGATAGTTCACCTTTCAGTATGACCCACTGTAGTCTCCCCTTTAACCAAATTCCTTATCCACCTTTCAATTTTCATATTGATCCCCATCTTTTCCAATTTAACTAATAATTCCCCATGTGGCACCGTATCAAATGCCTTACTGAAAACTAGGTAAATTAAATCCATTGAGTTTCCTTTGTCTAAAAAAATGTTACTTTCTCAAAGAAGGAGATCCGGTTGGTTTGGCATGATCTACCTTTTGTAAAACCATGTTGTATTTTGTCCCAATTACCATTGACCTCAATGTCCTTAACTACTTTCTCCTTCAAATTTTTTTTCCAAGACCTTGCATACGACAGTTGTCAAACTAACAGGACTGTAGTTACCTGGATCACTTTTCCCCCCCTTTCTTAAAAACAGGAACTATGTTAGCAATTCTCCAGTCATACGGTACAACCCCTGAGTTTACAGATTCATTAAAAATTCTTGCTAATGGGCTTGCAATTCCATGTGCCAATTCCTTTAATATTCTTGAATGAAGATTATCTGAGCCCCCCGATTTAGTCCCATTAAGCTGTTTTGAGTTTCGCTTCTACCTCAGATATTTCCCATTTGTCATGCTACCATTATCCCTAAGATCCTCATTAGCCTCTTTAAAGACTTAAAGCAATGTATTTGTTTAGATATTGGGGCATGCCTAGATTATCCTTAAACTCCACTTCATCCTCAGTGTTTAGCGGTCCCACTTCTTTCTTTGTTTTCTTTTTATAAAGCTATAGAACCTTTTACTATTGGTTTTAATTCCCTTTGCAAGGTCCAACTCTACTTGACTTTTAGCCTTTCTCACTTAATCCCTACATGTTCTGGCCTCAATAAGGTAGCGTTCCTTGCTGATCCCTCCCATCTTCCACTCCTTGTAGGCTTTCTGCTTTTTCTAAATCACCTCTCTGAGATGTTTGCTCATCCAGCTTGGTCCTGCCTATGAATTTTTTCCCCTTTCTTGGGATGCAGGCTTCTGATAGCTTCTGCAGCTTTGACTTAAAGTAATCCCAGGCCTCCTCTGCCTTTAGATCCATAAGTTCTTCAGTCCAATCCACTTCCCTAACTAATTTCCTTAATTTTTGAAAGTCAGCCCTTTTGAAATCAAAAACCCTAGTTGCAGAGGAATCCATCAGCTATCACATCTCGGAGAATCTGAGCCCTGTTATTACTAGCACTTGTCCTCCAGTCGATATCTGGGAAGTTAAAGTCTCCCATGATCACGCAGTTTCCATTAGTATTTACTTCATTAAAAACATTAAAGAGGGCTCTATCCATATCCAAATTAGATCCTGGCGGTCTATGGCACACCCCAAGCACTATCCCAGGGGAGGCTCTAGTAATTTTCTTCCCCAATGTAATTTTTTCCCGGACAGACTCTGTCTTATCCATCCCATCACTTCTTATTTCTTTACATTCTACCTCATCATTGATATACAATGCTACTCCATCACCTTTACCTTTATTTCTGTCTTTCCTAAACAGCACATACCCTTCAATAGTGGTAGTCCAGGCATGACGACTATTCCACCATGTTTCTGTTCTCCCTGTAATATCTGGTTTCACTTCCTGCACCAGTAGCTCTAGTTTCTCCATTTTGTTACCTAGGCTCCTCGCATTGGTATACAAAGATCTTAATTTTTGCTGTTTGGCCTCGCTCACGTTCTTTACCCGATTAGGCACGGACATTCTAAAGCCAGTAGAACCTATTAGACTGGTACCCACACTGCCCTTCCTCCTTATGTCCATTCTCCTACCCACGGCTGTATCCTTTCTTACTTTGTTGTTTTCTTCCCTCTCAATGTTAAAATCCGGCGTGGAAATTACCTGGACATCCCCCAACCAACCATCTCCCACAAATTCCTAGTTTAAAGCTCTCTTAATTAGTTGTGCCAGCCTCCATCCTAGAAGTCCATTTTCTTCCCTTCTCAGATGAAGTCCATCCCGAGAGACCTGTCCTCTGTCCATGAATGCCTCCCAGTGGCCACACATCCCAACGCCCTCCTTATAGCATCACTGCCTGAGCCATCTGTGGAGAGTCATAATCTTGTCACACCTTTGTTGCCCTTCTCTAGGAACAGGCAGAATCCCACTGAAGATCACCTGAGCCTCGATTTCCTTAAGCATCTTCCCCAGCCTGACATAGTCTCCCTTGATATATTCCAGCGAGAATCTATCGGTATCATTTATTCCCACATGAAGGACGATCAGCGGATTCTTTCCCGCTCCCTTTAGGTTCCTCTTCAAGTAGACTTGAGTTACTCCTGATTTACACTCACTGGGGATCTGGCTATAACCGTGCCTTGGTGGGTCACATCTGAGAATACCAAATTCAGGACAAACTGCTGAGAAATAGGGAAAATACACCCTAAAACTGATAGTTATTATCTCATAAGATATACCAAACCAGCAACAAAAGTAAACTGATGTTTCACCACACTAGCTGACAAGAAGTCAGAAAAGCAGTTTCCTTAGCTTTTCCAGTGCTTGTATCACCACCAAAACCACTAGACTTAAAGATGAGTGGTTCTTTAAAACAATTTCATCAAATAAAATCCAGATAACGTCACACCCTCAATACAAAATTGATGCAGGAAGGGGTGTCCCAGGCACTGCTGAATGCATCGTTGGATTTTCCCATTCTTAGTTTTGTATTACTACAGCTTCTAGCCCAAGAGTAGAAGTGTTAGTGTATAACAGAAATCATAGAATCATGAAAGATCAGGGTTGGAAGAGCCCTCAGGAGGTCATCTAGTCCAATCCCCTGCTCAAAGCAGGACCAACACCAACTAAATCATCCCAGCCAAGGCTTTGTCAAGCCGGGCCTTAAAAACCTTTAAGGATGGAGATTCCACCACCTCCCTAGGTAACCCATTCCAGTACTTCACCACCCTCCTAATGAAATAGTGTTGCCTTATATCCAACCTAAACCTCCCGCACTGCAACTTGAGACCATTGCTTCTTGTTCTGTCATCTGCCACCACTGAGAACAGCCTAGCTCCATCCTCTTTGGAACCCCCCTTAATTATTTTCATTGCCCTCCGCTGGACTCTCTCCAATTTGTCCACATCCCTTCTGTAGTGGGGGGAACAAAACTGGACGTAATACTCCATGTGTGTCCTCACCAGTGCCAAATAGAGGGGAATAATCACTTCCGTCCATCTGTTGGCAATGCTCCTACTAATACAGCCCAACTTGCCGTTGGCCTTCTTGGCAACGAGGGCACGCTGCTGACTGATATCCAGCTTCTCATCCACTGTAATCTCCAGGTTTTTCTCTGCAGAACTGCTGCTTAGCCAGTTGGTCCCCAGCCTGTAACTGTGCATGGGACTCTTCCTTCTGAAGTACAGGACTCTGCACTTGTCCTTGTTGAACCTCATCAGATTTATTTTGGCTCAATCCTCTAATTTGTCTAGGCCACTCTGGACCCTATCCCTACCCTCCAGTGTATCTACCTCTCCCCGCAGCTTAGTGTCATCTGAGAACTTGCAGAGGGTGCAATCCATCCCATCATCCAGATCATTGGTAAAGATGTTGAACAAAACTGGTCCCAGGACCGACCCCTGGGGCACTCTGCTTGATACCGGCTGCCAACTAGACATCAAGACATTGATCATTACTCACTGAGCCCGACAATCTAGCCAGCTTTCTGTCCACCTTATAGTCCATTCATCCAATCCATACTTTTTTAACTTGCTGGCAAGAATATTGTGGGAGACCATATCAAAAGCTTTGCTGAAGTCAAGATATATCACATCCACTGCTTTCCACATATTCACAGAGCCAGTTATCTCATCATAGAAGGCAATCAGGTTGGTCAGGCATGACTTACACTTGGTTAATCCATGTTGACTGTTTCTGATCACCTTCCTCTCCTCCAAGTTCTTCAAAATGGATTCCTTGAGGACCTGCTCCATGATTTTACCAGGGACTGAAGTGAGGCTGACCTGTCTGTAGTTCCCCGGGTTCTCTTTCTTCCCTTTTTAAAATTTGGGCACTATATTTGCCTTTTTCCAATCATCCGGGACCTTCCCCTATTGTCAGAAATTTTCAAAGAGAATGGCCAATGTCTCTGCAATCACATCAGCCAACTCCCCCAGCACCCGCGGGTGCAGTAAATCTGGACCCAGGGACTTCTGCATGTCCAGCTTTTCAAAATAGTCCTTAACCTGTTCTTTCACCAGTGAGGGCTGCTCACCTACTCCCCATACTGTGTTGCCCAGTGCAGCAGTCTGGGAGCTGACTGTGTTTGTGAAGACCGAGGCAAAAAAAGCATTGAGTACTTCAGCTTTTTCCACATCATCTGTCACTGTGTTGCCTCCCCCATTCAGGAAGAGTCCCACACATTCCTTGACCTTCTTCTTGTTGCTAACATACCTGTAGAAACCCTTCTTGTTCCCCTTCACATCTCTTGCTAGCTGCAACTCCAGTTTGCCTTGGCCTTCCTGATTACACCCCTGTATTGCTGTAGCAATATTTTCATACTCCTCCCTCTTCATCTGTCCAAATTTCCACTTCTTGTCAGCTTCCTTTTTGCTTTTAAGTTCCCTGAAGATTTCACTGTGAAGCCAAGCTGGTCACCTGCCATATTTACTATTCTTTCCGCACATCGGGATGGTTTGTTCCTGCGCCTCACTAAGGCTTCTTTAAATACAGCCAGCTCTCCTGGCCTCCTTTCCCCCTCATATTAGCCTCCCAGGGGATCCTTAAGTTCCTTAAGGGAGTCTAAGTCTGCTTTTCTGAAGTCCAGGGTCCGTATTTTGCTACTCTCCTTTCTTCCTTTTGTGAGGATCCTGAACTGCACCATCTCATGGTCACTGCTGCCTACGTTGCCTCCCACTTCTACTTCCCCTACCAATTCTTCCCTGTTTGTGAGCAGCAGGTCAAGAGGAGCATGGCCCCTAGTCGGTTGCTCCAACACTTGTTACAGGAAGTTGTCCCCAACACTCTCCAAAAACTTCCTGGATTGGCTGTGCACTGCAGTATTGCTCTCCCAGGAGATGTTAGGGTGATTGAAGTCCCCCATTAGTACCAGCGCCTGTAATCTGGAAACTTCACTTAGTTGTCTGAAGAAAGCCCCGTCTACCTCATCCTTCTGATCCAGTGGTCTATAGCACACGCCCACCACGACATCACCCTTGTTGCTCTCGCCTCTAAACTTAACCCAAAGACTCTCAACAGGCTTTTCTCCATTTTCAAACTGGAGCTCTGAGCATACAATGCAACTCTTACATACAATGCAATTCCTCCACCTTTCCTCCCCTGCCTGTCCTTCCTGCACAGTTTATACCCATCCGTGACACTGCTCCAGTCACGTGAACTGCCCCACCAAGTTTCTGTTATTCCAATCACATCATAGTTCCTTGATTGTGCCAGGACTTCCAATTCTTCCTGCTTGTTTCCCAGGCTTCTTTCTTTCCTGTACATGCACCTAGGATAATTAGCCAAATGGCTTATCAAAATCATGTTTGACTAAAACAGGATGTTTCTTTGTAAGGTTCATTATGGAAGTAATGAGGTGATTGAATTTCTTTACAAACCCAAGGTAAACCTTGGTTAGACCAATAGTAGATTGGATCTGCTCTTGCAGCATGATTCCTGTATGTTTCATGTGATCTTGCCCGAAGCTAATGAAAATAGCTAATTTATTTATACAAGTTCTGGCAAATGTTTGGAACCCAATTCTTATCAAGTCAATGTAGATATTAATGTTCTCCAAAGTGTAGTGTAGGAATCTTGGCATTTAGTCATGGAAGCAAGATGGTAACATGCCTCAGTTTCCCTTTTCATACAGCACATTAGGTCTGCAATGTCTTTTCTCCTGTGTACAGTTTCAAGACTAGTTACAGGCACTACCTGTGAAATATCCATATCACAAGGTCTTTTAACATAAAGTGTGATCTTATGTATCACTTCCAACATGTTCAAAGGTTTTTCCAAAAGATTAGGCACGTTGTAGATTTTCACAGTTTTTGGTATCAGCAAAACATTAGTCACAAGTGTTAACATTAGCATCAATATGAACATTAAATTAATTACAAGTGTACATTTCCAATCATTTTTGTCATGCCACGCCTTTGGCTCAGTACCATTGGGGTTTTGGCATTTTAGGGTTAACTGGTGGCTTTTATTTGAAAGGTTTAGTCTTTCCCTTCCTCCCCTGTTCTGGGGGGTGGGGCGGGGGAAGGCAGGTGTCAAAATCTGAGCTCTTTTGTGTAACAGAATCCATTGTCTGGCTGGGTGTGTCGTCTTTGCTAAGGCCTATGGGCAAGTCTTTCTCTAATAACAATAATAATAACAACTAATAGCAATTCCAAGGCTGGACTCTGTCTTAAAGAGATACCATCCATTTTCACTAGCATGTTAGACCCAAGGTTCTTTCATCCTTCCATTACCAACCTCTGCTTCCACATGGAATCAGATGTTAGGTTCACTAAGAGACCGAAAGATATATCTAAAGTATTTAGAGATGAAATTTTGCCTGCTATCCCCTGTATTCTCAAGAGATTAACTTCTCCGCTGTCTTGGTCTGTAGATTCAGCTGCGCAGTCTTCTCTCCGAACCTGAGACACAGACTCTTCCCTCCAAGAGTCAACATGGTGACATCCCTCTTCCAACAACATTGTTTCCCCAACAGGCTGGCCAAGCTCAGTCACTTGGTTATAGGGCCGTTCAACATCCCAAACAATTTTTATTCCAACTGAGACCTTTTAGGCTATCCACACTGGATTTTTCAAAAGCAAGGTCCTGGATCCATACATATCTGAAAGACTCTGGCAGTTAGGAACTGAAACTCCCTTAATCAAATCACTTCCACACCTCTCAGTTACAGCAAACTGCTCACAAAATCTACCATGGCAAAAAGTGCCATGAGGATTCTTCTCCTTAGGAGCTCCTTTAAGCAACAATTCCCCTTTATCTTGCTCCACAGATGCATTGCTCTGCTGAGCCACAACCAACTCCTTCTGAATTTCATTTAAACCCAGAATCACCTCTGGCCCATCTAGAGGATTTTTATGCAACTTCCTTTCAGGCAAGCTGCTAGACTCCATAGTTAAATGGTTAGAGGCGCTCTCTTTCCCTTTGCAGCCCTTCTTGCTGGCAACACTGCAAGTTACCAAGCTCAACACACACAAGCTTTGGAATTATTTCCTTCGTGTTAAAATTGTCCACACTGTCAGTGGGTAGCACAGTCAAATCATCTTCATGCTCTCCTGGTGCCCTGGTCATGATATCAACCTGGTTAAACAGAGTTGCCATAGCCCCAGGAACACATGAGAACGGGCAAAATAGAAGCACCAGAATCGCCTGGTCCCTTGTTAAGACACTAGCTGGACACTATGTTATGACCCTATCTATCTATCTATCTATCTATCCCCATCCACTCCCTCTATCTATTTAATTTATCAAGCTAGCTAGCTATCCTTATTTCTCTAGTTACGGGTGTTCCTCCTTGTCTTGGATCCCCAGCCCCAGACAGTGTGACCGCTCGGGGAAGGAGTTGCTGTTTCTTATAAGGAAGTGGATATGCAAATAAAGGTGTCAGTTTCCTGTTTAAATCTGAGCCTCTCTCTGGCCAGGCTACACCCAGATTCACAATCCGCGGCCCCCTGTGTCTGTCCAGTTACCAGCCAATTCGGTGAGAACTTTCCCCTCCAGCACCAGGGAAAATGAGGCTTTGGCTCCACTTTGTTCTCATTACAGCAGCTTTGGAAGGTAATTTCTCCCCCTAAATGCATTGAAGCGGCAGAGGAAGATTGCATTATTGCTATGAGTACTCATATAATTTATAACATGGTTTATTCCCAGGTGTCCGCTCGCAGATCCAGCTTGTGGAGTCTGGAGGGGATGTGAAGAAGCCCAGAGACTCTTTCCGCCTCTCCTGCAAAACCTCTGGGTTCCCCTTCAGCAGCTACGGGATGAGCTGGGTCCGCCAGGCTCCCGGGAAGGGATTAGAATGGGTCGCTTATATCAGCAGCGGTGGGAATCCTGTATACTACCTCGATTCAGTGAAAGGGCGATTCACGATCTCCAGGGATAACTCCAAGAGTGAGCTGTATTTGCAAATGACCGTCCTGAAGCCCGAGGACACCGCCCGGTATCACTGTGCGGGAGACACAGTGAGGGAAGCCGGTCTGAGCTCAGACAAAAGCCTTCCCCTGCAGTAATGAGAGAAGTAGTCTGGTGTTGGGGGCGCCCAAGGCCTCTAAGTGAAAATGAGATCAGTTCTGGGAAAGGGACTAGCAACAACAAACCCTTTTTATTCTTATTATTGTTCCTCCTCCTTAATTTTACCGAAGGTGAAGGAGTTGACACCTTTCCACAAAGACAGAACGTTATTCCTTGGGACCCTTCCTCTTTCTTTCCTCTGCCGGGGACAAATTCTGAACCCACCCCCAGTCTCCCGGATAGTCACAGATGCATAGACTTCCAAGCCGGAAAGGAGCAGTATGATAAACCAGTTTGACCTCCGGCATAACACAGGCCATAGAGCCTCAACCTGGTTCATTCGGGTTCAGTCTAGCGCCCTCTTAGTATCAGCCCGGTCAGTGACACATTCGAGCAGAAAGACCCTGAACTCTCAGATTTGGGCACCAGTCTACACCAAGTTTGTTTGTTTGATTGATTGATTTTTCCCCTTTGGTTAGTTGAATACTTTTCCCATCAAAGCTGGCTTTTCTGGCACAAGAAACATTTTCCTAGGAGAAAACAAATCCTGGGTTAAACGAATAAATAAATAACTCCAAAACTATTCATTTTCTGGTTTAAATAACAATACAAGAAGGGGATCAGTGAGAGAAAGAGAGGAAAGGCTGCAGAGGCCCCTTCTCCCGTCCGCCACCAGGGGCAGCAATGAGCAAAGAGCCCAGCCCAGTCTGGGGGACAAGACGGAAAAGGGGCACCAGAGGTTGGGAAACATCATTTTCCAACTCTGCACCTACAGAAACTGCTGCTTTGGACATAGGACCCGCCGGTGCCCTTTGACTCCGCCTCGCCTGTAAAGTCTCCGGGTTCCACTTCAGCGCTGGGTCCGTGTGGAGCGGGTCTCCAGGGCAGAGTACAAAGGAAAGAGTTCACACGACACCGATTCAGCGAAACAAGGGTCATTCATTGCCTCCCGAGACAATCCCAACAACCGGCTGTATTTACAAACGAGCAGCCGGAGACCCGAGGACACAGGCCGGAATCACTGTGTGAGAGACTAGACCAGAGTCACAAAGGCCATCACCAAAACCAACGGTGGGTTCACACCGCGTTTGCGTTTTAAAATGGGCAAACCTAAGAAAAGACAGGAATTAACTCCAATAGTCAACGTTATGCCAAAGGCACCGATTTGTGCTCAGTTTTATTTTACAGAATGGAGAAGCTGAAATATTTAGAATTTGATTGAACGTCCGGAGGACTGTATAAAATCGTTTCATGTTCTATATTCCTTTGTTTCTTGCAGGGATCATTGCTCTGGAGCTACCAATGCAGTAAATATAAGCAGTAATGAAGTTCAGTGACATATGCCCCTAAGGAATGGTATCATTGCTGGAGACATCTCTCTCTCTCTCTCTCTCTCTCTCTCTCTCTCTCTCCAATGTGTGTGAATGAGTTTGGGGAGATGAAAGGGAACATGAGTGGTAATGGGAATGGAAATCTGTGTTTCAGCGTGAATGCTTATACTTGTCTGAATGGAAGTGGGAATGGAAATACTTTTGTTCTTTTTGTTGTTATCCCTCAATATTACATCACGAGGATGTTGTGAAAACATGTAGCGTTCCTATCACACAAGTTCTTTAAACACAACCAGGAGAAAACTTCTGTCTGCACTTTATTGCTAATTAATAATTAACGAAGTAAATGATCTTGAGGATGATGCTCAGCGGTGATAGATTTGGTGCTGGTTGTGGTCCCAGTGCCCAAGGTCTCCAGAAGCCGGGAATGGGCGACAGGGGGTGGATCACTGGGTGATTCCCTGTTCTGTTCGTTCTCTCTGGGGCACCTGGCGTTGGCCACTGCCGGGAGACAAGATACTGGACTAGACGGACCTTTGATCTCACCCAGTCTGGCCCTTTTATGTTCTTAACTATAGTCTAGGATCCCATAGTCCTAGGCACGGTAAAAACACAGACCATAAAACTTCTCTCAGTCCCACCGAGTTTGCAATCCGAGTGTAAATGGGAAGTGGAGTGTGACTGGGAACAGGAATATAAAGAGGAATATAAATATCAGCCGTGGATCATAATCTTCCTTCACGGTTGCCTGACTCCTCGACTCTCCCCTCAAGAAAACTTCTCGGACATGCCACTCTCGGCCCTTTAATGTCAGGGAGGCTCCGCTGCAAAACCTTAACTCTGTCCTCAGATTCCACCCCCGCCCCCTCAGCCCAGCTTCTCCCACCTGCACCCACAGGCGGGTCCCCAGACCTGGTCCAAACCACGAGCCAGGCTTGCTAAGGTCACGTTCCTTGTGTCATGGATCATGTCAATGTATCTGGTCACTACTGGGAAGGAAAAGGGGCTTCCCTCCCAAATCCCTCCCAGCGTCATGGGAAATCTACCCTCTCCAGAGGGGGGCCCAGACGAATGGATCCCTGGGACACGACCCCCCGCCACTAGAAACTGACCCCACTGACTGGACATTGCATATCCCTTGTGCGCGTGGACGGGGCTTCAGAGCTGATGATCCTCACTCCCCCGCCCCAAAATCCACAACATCACATTACAATAGTCAGGCCCTTACTTCCTATGTCAGGAAATACAGTTACTGCAGGGAGCTGTTCATTCCTCCCAGGTGTGCAAAAGTATGAGGGGGACCCCAGCACCCTGCGCCCGGCGCTGCACAGACGCTCCGGACGGGACACTCTGACTCCTGCTCCCGGAGCCCTGGGGAGAGTCAATCTGATCACTGGCAGCAGGAGCTTGTGTCTCTTATAAGCAAAGGGGCATGCAAATGAGGGAGACAGTTTCCTGGTTAAAACTCTGCCTCCCTCTGGCCAGGCTGCACCCGGAGACACAATCCACAGCCCCCTGGGTCGGTGCAGTCACCAGCCAGTCCCCTGAGAACTTTCCCCTCCAGCACCAGGGAAAATGGGATTTTTGCTCCTTGTCATTGTCGCTCTAGCAGCTCTGGAAGGTATTTTCCTCCTCTGAAGACCTGGCAGAGTTAGAAGAATATTGTGTTACCGCTGTTTTTATACCGATATTAATGGCCTGTCTTTATTCCCAGGTGTCCGGTCCCAGACGCTGGTGGAGTCTGGAGGGGGTGTGAAAAAGCCCGGAGACTCTCTCCGCCTCTCCTGCAAAGCCTCCGGGTTCACTTTCAGCAGCTACGACATGAGCTGGGTCCGCCAGGCTCCCGGGAAGGGGTTAGAATGGGTCGCTTATATAAGCTACGATGGGGGTAGCATATACTACCTCGATGCAGTGAAAGGGCGATTCACCATATCCAGGGATAACGGCAAGAGTGAGCTGTATCTGCAGATGACCGGCCTGAAGCCCGAGGACACCGCCCGCTATTACTGTGCGAGAGACACAGTGACACCAAACCGGTTTGTGATCGTACAAAAACCCAGGCTGCGGAATCGCCCTTCTCCCGGCGGCCGCGCGGGGGCAGCAGCGACACCCCCCGCTTCGGGCTCGGGCAGGAGACCCGGCACCCCGGGGAACGGGACACAAACCTCCCGCCAGTTTAACCCTTCCGTTCCCGGACTCTGAATGGCCCATTTCCCTACCCCAGAGATGGAGGCGGGGTGTGGAAATGGGCCATGCAGGGTCCGGGCGGGGCTGGGGGGCAGAGATCACCCGGCGCCGGAATAAACCCCGCTCCGCTGAGCCCGGGGATGGGGCACCGCCGGGACTTTCCAAAGAGACTCGAGCATTTTTTCCATCCATTTGACAGCTGGAAATCACAGCCCCGGTGTAAACGGTGCAGCTCAGGATCCTGCCCCCAATAAAGGGCCCCCATGTCACAGAGTCACCATGGAGATAAAAGGCCCCGCCCCTCAGCCCCGATGGCCTCACTCAGCCCAGCGCTGGCCCGCAGGGCATTGGGGACAGTCAGGGGGCGAAGGGCTGTGGACAGGGACACGGTGGGATTTCATGGGGTCGCTCAGGGGGAGGCGGCTTCGAGGGAGAAGCAGAGGCCCGTGGTGGGGTGTGGGGCAGGGGGGCACGAGGGTCAAAGAGCGCAGCTCCCACTGAGTGAGATTCACCATCTCCAGAGACAATCCCAACAACCTGCTGCATCTGAAAATGACCGGCCTGAAGCCCAGGGGCACCGCCCGCTACCACTCTCGGTTCCCGGGCAATGTGTCTCCCCTTCCTGCCCAGAGCCCCGCTGCGCTGCGGTGCACAGATCCCTCGCTCCATCTGTGAACTCCAATCCGGAGTGAGTCCTGTTCTGAGTCGCTCTCCCTTCGTACACCTGGCACGTTGGCTCTCCCGGGTCTCATCCCTGTGTGTGTGGGAAAGACCCCAGGAATATTCATACCGAGACTCAAACTATAGCCACTCGATTATTCTTCCCTCCCCTGGCTGGGGGAATTAACAAGGAGTCTTTACACTGGTGCCGGTTCTAGATCCTAGGTGGGGAAGAGAAAATTGATAATGGGCTCTTCAGTCTGGCAGACAAAGGTACAACAGGATCCGCTGCTGGAGGCTGAAGCTAGACAATGTCCAGCTCGAAAGAAGGTGATTTTTTAAAAAGACATTGAGGTGAATTAACCATTGGAACAACTGATCAAGAGTCACTGTGGACTCTCCGTCACTAGCAACTATCGTATCGATGATTCTCTGTCTTTTAGAAAATAAACAAATGCAAAATACATCAAGGAGATTCAGGTTAGATATGGGGTCGGGGGAGGACTTTCTAAGGATAAGCATATTTAACTATCAGCGTTGGAACCGGTTACCTAGGGAGGTTGTGAAATCCCCATCACTGGAGGTTTTTAAGAACAGATGAAGAACCAGGGGTGCTCTAGGTATATCGAATCCTGCCTCAGTGCAGGGGGCTCTGGAATCACATCTGGAATTTTCAAAGGGTAAAGTCAAGGGGAATTACATACCCCATTACCTAAGTCCCCTTCAAAATGTCAATCAACATTCCAGTAGGCCCTGCTCCAAACCCCACTCCCTTTAGTGAACTTTGCATCAGGCCCATAAAGCACAGTATTCCACAATATCTCCAGAAAAGGTCAGAAACCATAATTCCTTTAAAGGCCACTAGACTGAAGAGACAATTCAGCCAAAATATGCTGTTGATGCTGGATAAAGTGCTCATGGTGTCTCGGCATTAGCTGCCCAGACCCATCCTTGTGTCCTAGCTATGCAAGTGCAGAGCTATTAAATGACTTAGGCAGGGCATTAAGGATATGCATTTGCATATCTTTTCTCTTTATGAGCCATGTTTGAGCTCTAGCCCTCAAGCTATCTTAGGTTTTTATACTGTCCCCATGACTGTACTCTTTGAGCATTTAGGGCAGGGGTGGGCAAAATTTTTGGCCCAAGGGCCACATCAGAGGGCCGGGTAGGGAGGGCTGTGCCCCCCCAAACAGACCAGCCCCCACCCCCTATCCACCTCCTCCCACTTCCCA
Source organism: Eretmochelys imbricata (assembly GCF_965152235.1). Classification (NCBI taxonomy): domain Eukaryota; kingdom Metazoa; phylum Chordata; order Testudines; family Cheloniidae; genus Eretmochelys; species Eretmochelys imbricata. The sequence continues at coordinate 40,266,754 of NC_135584.1, read as the reverse complement.
CCCCCTGACTGCCCCGAAGCCCCGATCCATCCAACCCCTCCCCTGCTCCTTGTCCTCTGACTGCCCCGAAGCCTATCCACCCCCCTGCCCCCTGACAGGCCTCCTGGGACTCCCACCCCTTATCCAATCCCCCCTGCTCCCTGTCCCCTGACTGCCCCCTGGAACCCTCTGCCCCTTATCCTACCCCCTGGCTCCCTGCCCCCTTACCATGCCGCACAGAGCGGCAGGAGCTCACAACCACGCTTCCCAGCAGGAGCGGCGGGCCGGAGCCCTTGCGGTGCGGAGCACTGAGGCTGCGGGGGAGGGAGGACAGTGGGGAGGGGCCGAGGGCTAGCCTCCCTGGCCGGGAGCTCAGGGGCCAGATGTAGCCCACAGGCCGTAATTTGCCCACCTCTGATTTAGGGTAACAAGAAAACATTTTACAAATACCTTAGAAGCAAGAGGAAGATGAAGGACAGGGAAGGACCACTGCTCAATGAGGAGGGAAACACAGTCACAAGAAAATGCAGGAATTGTCCAAATATTAAATGCCAATTTGTTCAGGTTTTCTCCAAGGAGGTTAGCAGTTATCAGAGGACTAACAGTGAACATTAGTGTAAATGAGGTAGGATCTAAGCCTAAAATAGGGAAACAACAAGTTAAGAATTACTGAGACAAGTTAGACGTCCTCAAGTCAGCAGGGTCAGACGAAATACACCAGAGAATACTTAAGGAACTGGCCAAAGAGATCTTAGCCATTAACAATTATTTTTGAGAACTCTCGTAGGACAGGAGAGATCCCAGAGGACTGAAAGAGGGCAAGTGGTACCTATCAATAAAAAGCAGAATAAGGGCAACCCAGGAATTATAAACCACTAAACTTAACTTCTGTACCCAGAAAGAATGGAGCAAATCATCAATTTGGAAGCACCTAGAAAATAAGGTGACAAAGAACAAATCACGTCAAACCCACCTCATATTCTCCTTTGACAGGGTAACAAGACGAGGGGATGGGGGCGGGGACAAGAACAGTGGATGTGGTATATCTCCACTTTAGTCAGACATTTCATACAGTCTCAGATTGCCTTCTCATCAGCAAACCAAGGAAATATAGACTGGTGATCCTATTATAAGGTAGATGCAGAATGAGTTAGAAAATGTTCTCAGAGAGTAGTTATCAACAATTCACAGTCAAGCTGGGAGGGAATACGGAGAAGAGTCCCAGAAGGATCTGTCCTGGGTCCACTTCTATTCAATAGCCCCATAAATGACTTGGATAATGGCAGAGAGAGTACATTATAAAGTTTGCAGAATACCAATCTGGGAGGGGTTGCAAGCACTTCAGAGACCAGGATTAGAATTCAACATGAACTTGACAAACCAGAGACATGGTCTGAAATACACAGGCTGCCTCCACACTCACTGTCTGTGTAGCTAAAAGTGACAAGAAAAGGCTCTGGCAGGGAGAGGTAGCAGTAAATTCCTTCCCAACCCCAAATATCAGCCAGTTGGACCTTGAGCCTGTGGGCAAGACCCACCAGCCAGACACTGGGGAAAGAGTTCTCTGTAGTAACTCTGAGCCCTCCCCACCTAGTGTCCCATCACTGGCCATTGGGGATATTTGCTACCAGCAGTTGTTGATGTGCCTACAATGGCATGTGGCCATCTCATCATCCCACCACCCACCATAAATTTGTCAAGCTCAGTCTTGAACCCAGTTGGGTTTTTCCCCCCTTTCTAATATTAATTCTAACTGAGATTTAATTTTAAAAAAAAAACCACCTAAAGGCCTGGTTTATATTAGGAAGAAAGGCAGTTTTGGAAATCTTAACCTAAGTAAACTGGGAACCTTCCCCTATTGTTACCTCCTCTTCTCTCTCTCCTGCCCTTTTGTTTGCTACCTGGCTTTAAAGACTTTTTAAACTACCTCATGCAAATTAAGTAGGACAACTGCTTTTTTAAGAGCCAGAGAACATCTCCTTCTCGGACACACACCAAATACCCTACTTTGTGCTGTCTATCTTCGTCTGTTCCATTGGAATTCTGATTCAAAAATAAATACCATGCATTTCATTTTTCTTTCCCTCCTGGCAGCTCTCTCAGGTCAGAACTTCAGAGGCACCTGGGATAAAAGAAGGAAACGTATGCTGCCAAAATGAACGTTCAGTTCAATCTTTGATTCTCCAGAGCACTGAAGAACCTGCTTAGATGCTTTGCTGAATTATGGCCTAGATCTTTAATATTTGTCTATTTGCAGGTGTCTGGTCACAAATCCAGTTAAGTCAGTCCGGAGCAGAAGTTAAAAAGCCAGGAGACTCTGCAAAACTCTCCTGTCAAGTGTCTGGCTACACGTACACTAGCCACGGTATGCACTGGGCACGGAGATCTGCGGGGAAAGGACTGGAATGGGTGTCTTCAATTACCAACGGGGCTGGTGACACCACATACTACACAGGCTCAGTCAAAGGGCGATTCACCATCTCCAGAGACAACACCCAGAACCTGCTGTTCTTGCAAATGAAGGGGCTGAAGCCGGAGGACACAGCTGTGCATTACTGTGCCAGATGGGGTGAACACAGGGTCGGAGAACGTACCCTTGTTCACTCAAACTCCTTAGTGGAAGATTCCAGGTCATATCTCCACCAGATGGCAGCTGGGTCCCACCTTAGGAGAGGTCAGGTAAACACCTAACTGCAGCTCAGAATGACACCTGTCCTATATGCAGGGCCATCTCTTAATGACAGCACTCGATAAAACATCACTTGTGGATCTAATGCGAGAATGCTTTTCTCTCCCGCTGAAAATTTCAACTCTCTTTTTAGTGAAATTTTCAGCTGAAAAATTCAACTTTCCATCAATGAAAAGGTTTATTTAATATTGAGGAAAGCAGACACTTTCTGGAAACATCTTTGTTTAGCCAAAACCCCAATTCTCTTAAAGTTTTGGGCCAGGCCTAATTATTTGCCCTTTTTCCAATAGAAGGATTCCGCTTCAGTAAGGCAAGGAGTGGACAGACAGACATGTTTAGATTATTCTTACCTCTTCTTCCTACTCCCCCACACCTATCCCTTACTTTGTGTCCTTCCCCTCTTGCATCTTTCCTTTCACCAAGTCCCTGATCCTTCAATGGAAGTCAACAGGGCTCCAGAATTTGGAGCATCTTGAAGGCTTGAGATCAAGGCCCTGATTCAGCAAAGCACTCCGCTTCGCATTTCCAGAGGAGTCTAAAGGTCCGTATCCAGGGGGATAAAAGCCCTGTGGCATGACTGTGTCTGGCCTGGGTCAGCTGGCTGGGGCCAAGGGACTAAAAATTGCTGTGTAGACATTTGGGCTGTGGCTGGGCCTGAGCTCTGGGATCCTCCATCCTCACAGGGTCCCAGATCTCAGGCCCAGCCCAAGCCTGAATGTCTAAACAGCCATTTTTAGCCACTTGGCCACAGCCAGCTGACCCAGGCCAGCAGCGGGTTTATCCCTGTGTAGACAAACCCAACAGAGTGAGAAACCCAGATCCTATTGAACATAAGAGCTGCCATTATGGTTCAGACCACGGTGGGCATTGCCCAGTATCCTGTCTGACAATGGCCTATACCAGAGCTTCTGGGGGAGTGTACGTAACAGGGCAATTCTGCAGTGCTTCATCCCTGTCTTCCACTCCCAGCTTCAGGTCGTCAGAGGTTTAGGGTCACCGCAAGCATGGGGTTGCATCCCTGAGCATTTCGGCTAATAGCCATTGATGGACTTATCCATGAATTTATCCATTTTTAATCATGTTATCGTTTTGGCTATCAAACCATCCCATGGAAATGAGTTCCACAGGTTAGCTGTGCACTGCATGAAAAAGTACTTCCTCTTCTTTAGTATGACTGATAGAACCAACATTAAAGAGTTTAAAAAAATGTTATTTAACCCCCCAACTCCTTCAACAACCAGGCTGAGGATTTCCAAGCTGCCCTACAGATATGGACACATCATTCCTCTTATAATCCTTCAGGGACTTTAGAAAACCTCCGCCTCTGGGATTCAGGAGACTCAAGTCCCTGCTCTAATGAGTCTTTTATTACTGATAGAGAGTGCAACAACCTTGTAACTGCCACATCCCCTTGGGAGCTTCGCCCTTAATATATAAATTCATAGACCCACCCCTAAAAAGTTCATCTTCCATAACTACACTTTTACAAAACAATCTCTGTGAAGGGTCACCCACACCTAAAGGAAACAAAGCCTGGCATCTGAGAGCACTGCCTCTCACCTGGGAGATAACACTCACTGCCTGACTGAGCAGCGTCCCGCACCATGGCGCCTCTTGGGCTACGACTCTCACAACAACAGAGGGGATCCTGACCCACAAATTGCCCTATTTAAGGTGCTGGTAGAATAATAATAAATAATAATTCTGTCTTCTAGTCCATCATTGATAGAAAGAGTTTAATAGACTTTCTCCAGTTCTTCAAGAAGAAGTTTTCAGACATGAGCAGTAATAACAACCCCTAGCTATTCTGTAGTGGCTTTCATTCATAGATCTCCAAGCATGGACAAAGGAGGCTGAATATCATTTCTCCCACACTTCAGAGACATACAAATTCAGGCATCGGGAGTGTAATTTCTTGCCCAAGGTCACCCATCAGATAAGGAACAAAAGTCAGGAATAAACTGCTGGGTTCTTGAGTACCAGGATAATGTGCCCACACAAGATCATGCTGCTCCAAGGGTCTCACAAGAACAGAGGGACAAGCAGACAGAACTTATTGGAAGCTTTAAGCTGTCATGGGATAGGAGGGAAGGTTCTCTCATGGATCAGAAACTGGCTAAAAGACAGGATTCAAAGGGTAGGAATAAATGGTCAGTTTTCAGAATGGAAAGGGGTAAATAGTGGTGTCCCCAAGGGGTCTGTACTGGGCTCAGTCCTATTCAACATATTCATAAATGATCTGGAAAAGGGGGTAAACAGTGAGGTGGCAACATTTGCAGATGATACAAAACTACTCAAGATAGTTAAGACCCAGGAGGACTGCGAAGAGCTACAAAAGCAGTGGTCACCCACTGGTCAATCATGAACAACTGGTCGATCCTAGAGGATCTTCCAGTTGATCACGATCTCCGGCAGTGCAGCAGGTTGCCACGAACACAGATTCCCTGCCTGCCTCGGCCCCACGCCGCTCCCAGAAGTGGCCACCAGGGCTCGTGGCCCAGGAAGTTGGGGGAGGGTGCGGGCAGGGGGAATCTGCCTCTGCACACTGCTCCTACCTGCAAGCACCAACCCCTCCAGCTCCCATTTGTTGGGAATGGGGAGCTGTGGCCAATGGGAGCTGCAGGGCAGTGCTTGCAGAGAGGGGCAACATGCGGAGCCATGTGCGGCCCCCCTCACCCCCACCTCAGGGGCCACAGGAGTGTGTTGGCCATTTGCAGGAGTAGTGTGTGGCCCAGGTAGGCAGGGAGCCTGCCTTAGACACTGGGAGTAAATGCTGCCTGGCAGGAGTCCGCACTCCAAGCCCCAGCCCTGAGCTCCCTCCTGGAGCCAGCACCCCATGCCCCAGGTGTGGGCAAACTACGGCCCGGGGGCCGCATCCGACCCTACAGACATTTTAATCTGGCCATTGAGCTCCTGCCAGGAAATGGGGTGAGCCATGGCTTCATGCAGCTCCCAGAAGAAGCAGCATGTTCCCCCTCCAGCCCCCATGTGTAGAGGTAGCCAGGGGGTTCTGCACGCTGCCCCTGCTCCAAGCAGTGCCCCTGAAGCTCCCATTGGCTGGCAACCATGGCCAATGGGAGCTGCAGGGGTGGCACCTGTGGATGGGGCAGCGTGCAGAGCCACCTGGCCTCACCTCCGCTTAGGAGATGGAGACAGGCCATGCCACTGCTTCTGGGAGATGCTTGAGGTAAGAACCACCTGGAGCCTGCACCCCTGACCACCTGCAGCACCCCAACCCTCTGCCCCATCCCAGATACCCCTCCCACCCTCCAAACACCTCAGTCCCACCCTCCTGCAACCCAGAGACTGCACCCGGAGCTGGAGCCCTCACCCCCCACTCCCACATCCTGAACTCTTCATTTCTAGCCCACCCCATACCCCAGCACCTACAGCTGGAGCACTCACCCCCTCCTGCACCCCAACGCCCAATTTCATGAGCATTCATGACCCATCATACAATTTCCATACCCAGATATGGCCTCGGGCCAAAATGTTTCCTCACCCCTGCCACACCCCCTCGTACACCCCAAGCTCCTGCCCTAACTCTGCTTTCCGTGTCCCATCCTCAGGCTCAAAGGGCACCGACTGGTGTTTGATGAGCCAATGTCCTTACTAATCTTCTGCGAGACCCTTTATTCTTTACTCCCACCACCGGTCCCAGTTAAATCAAGGGGTCACACACACGGGGAATAAAGCCCGCAGGATTTCATTATTTCATGCCCTCATACGGATCTGCACAGGAATATTTCGCTCGTCCTATTGCTCACCGGGGTGTGTCATTAAATCAGAATTGCTGAGTCTCTGTAGGAATCATCCTCATTAGCTCTGGCTCTATGATAACTCCCCTCTCTGTTTTGTAAACACCTGCATGGAAATTTCAAGCCATCGCGGCAGAATTGTCGGGACTCAGTTGCGCGCACACAGCGCATCCTCCAGCGAACAGGGGACTAACCAGCCGGTGGTTCTGGGTTTGTTCATTTGTTTCTCTGACTTTCATGGGCTTCCCATCAGTCTGTAGCAGGGCTGGAGTATTTACAGCGCACTGCCCACAACAACGCAGCGTGACTCAAGTTACCCAGCTCAGAAACCAGCCACATTTCCCATGGTAAGGAGAATCCATCCGATGAGTGGCTGGAAATGTTCCCGTGCGGTCCTGAAAACACCCCCGGTCATTGCCATGATCTTAGGAGCAGGACCAGGCTAAGAGACATTCCTCTGTTTTAGGCCCTCTCGTGGCCACATCACATGGCATCTGGGGACCTCCTGATCTTTCATGAGTTTGTCCTCACAACAGCGCTGTGAGGCAGGATAGTGCTGGAGTGTCCGATGTGCGGGTGGGGGCCTGAAACACAAGGGGACACGTCACACTTGCCCCGGGTAACCCAGGGAGTCTATGGAGGAAAAGGGGGATGGATCCCCATACCCCTAACGCCAGCCTGGATCCCTACCCACTGACGTCTGACTGAGCCTCCCTGAATCCCCAAAACGAGGTTTTCAGAGGCAGCTCTTAGGGAGCTTGTCTCTCTTATAAGGAGGGGGACATGCAAATAGGAGTGACAGGTTCCTGTTTAAATCTGTCCCTCTCTGTGCCCGGGCTGCAGCCGGAGGGACAATCCGCAGCCCCTGGGTCTCTGCAGTTACCGGCCAAAAGTCTGAAAACTTTCCCCAACAACAACGCGGAAAGTGACACTTTGGATCCATTTGGTTTTCTTTGTAGCGGCTCTGGAAGGTAATTTATCCCCCATTAATACACAGGAGGGGTCGGGTATCTGGGACTATTGCGGCTGCTATCGATGTGGGTGGGACACTTCTTTCTTCTGTCGTCTCCCGCCGACTGATGGACAAGGTGCCCCGTGTGGCTGGTTCTCCCACTGTTCCCTGTTCACTTGCCATTGAACCCGGGGCTAATGACTGGTTTCATGTGGCGACTGAGCTTTAATTCCAATCTGCCATTTCCCTTCTCCCCCAGGGGCCCGCTCGCAGGTGGTTCTGACCCAGTCGGGGCCAGCGCTGAAGAAGCCCGGAGAGTCCCAGAAACTGCAATGTGCCACCAGCGGGTTCACTCTTAGCAGCACCTGGATGGGCTGGATCAGACAAGAGCCGGGACAGGGGCTGGAGTGGCTGGCTGACTATTACAATGAGGGAAGCAAGTACTACGCCTCCTCGGTCCAGGGCCGGTTCACAGCCTCCAAGGACAGCACCAACTTCTCCCTGCAAAGGACAAGCCTGAGAGCGGAGGTCACCTCCGTGTATTCCTGCGCCAGACACACAGCGAGGGGAAGCGAGTCTGAGCTCAGCCAAAAACCTCCCCCTGCAGTAACAGCGCGACGTGTCCGCTGCTGAGGGTGCGAACCAGCCCCCGACTGCCCGGGACAGGCGATGGGAGCAGCCCGGAGAAAGTCTCCCAGCTCGAAATACTTGCAGACTGGTGCAGTTTCAGAATCGGTTTCACTCACTCCCCCTGGAACTCCTCTGAGCATCAGACAGGGTGCTGGAAAGATTTATTCTCTCTCCCTTTTTCTTCGATTCCAGACACACAAAGAAACAGTGATGCACACAGAAAAATACACAAACACACATGAGCACATACAGGCAATCACTGCTGCACAAAAACACAAACAGAGACAGCATGGAAACACCCATACAAACACATAAATATACAGAATCACTCAAAAAACCAACACACATCTAAACACAAAAAGAAAGCTCAGAGACACAAACAAACCCTTCCTTACACAAATATACACACATAAACACACAAACAGATTAATCTTTTAACACAGAGAAAACTTTCTCACAAACACATATAAACACAAACACACAAAGAGACACATCCATTCAATTACTGTATGCATGAAACATAAAGAGAAAGAACCAAATTCTCCTCGTAGTAACATAGCTGTAAATATGTAGTCACTTCCCTGGGGTAAATATCATTATTCTCAATTTGTGCTGAGTGACAGAGACCAGAGTTTTACCCAGCCCTGACTGAAAAATGAACTCAGTGTAGAGAGATGGTCCACTGCCTTTGCCTACACTTTAATTCCCTCACAGATTTGCAGCTGGCTGCAGAAGTTGTCCCGTTGTAGTCATGCACTAGACACATGGGACCTGGGTTCTGTTCTCACCTCTACCAGGGAATTACTGGGCGAACCTTGGGCATGCCACTTTACCCCGCCTCCCCAGTCGCGCGATAAGGTCTGGTCATTTTAAGGTTAAGATAAGTGCAACTGTGTCTTAGTGGGTCACAACTGAAAATGCCAAAGACAGGATGAACTGCTGAGAAATAGGGCAAACACAACCCAAAACTGGTGGTTATTCTTTTATAAGATATACCAAAGCAGCCACAAAAGTAAATTCCTGGTTCACCACACTGGCTAACAAGAAAACATAAAGGCAGTTTCCTCAGGCATTCCAGCTCTTATATCACCACCAAAAACATTAGGTTCAGGGATGAGTGGTTCTTTACAAACGGTCTAACCAAATAATAAGTTCTTCTGATCCCAAAGGATCAGCCACGCACCCAGGTCAAAATACAACTTTGATCTTACCCCAAAATCACGCTGATGCCAATCCCTTAGTATGTAAAATCTAAAGAGTTTATTCATAAAGAGAAAGAAAGAAAGAAGGAAAGATGAGAGTTACAATTGGTTAAAGGAATCAATGACATCCAGTAATGGCAAAGTTCTTGGTTCAGGCTTGTAGCAGTGATGGAGTAATCTGCTGGCTTAAGTCAAGTCCCTGGAGGACACCCACAGCCCGGATGGGTCATTCAGTCCTTTGTTCAGAGCTTCAGTTTGTAGCAAAGTCCCTCCAGAGGGAAGAAGCAGGACTGAAGACCAAATGGAGAAGATGCAGCTGCCATTTATAGCCATTTGCCACGCGGTCTGTGCCTCCTTTTTTTCAAACACAAGCTGCCCAATACGTGGCTGGGAAGCCTCAGGGCTAGTCTACACTGGCAACGTTACAATGCTGCCTTGGCAGCGCTTTATTGTGGCTTGTGCGGTCACGGCACAGAGCTGGGGGGGAGCGCTCCCAGGGCTCTAAAAACCCACCTTCACGAGAAACCCCTGAGCCAGAAAGTTGCAGGGCTGTGAAGTACCAGTGTAGACAAGCCCTTAGAGTTCTGACCATGGGCATGTCCCTGCCTGCCTTGCTGAGTCACAAGGTGCATCTGCCTTCTCTCAATGGGTCAGTTGTATTGCTGAGGGTCCTTCATGGGCCATCCAGCAGGTACGCAGTGCTGATGCCAAACTGTCTGGGGTGTCACCAGAAGCATTGCACAAGTTTGAAATACAGACATAGCGATAACTCATAAGACAAAGGTGATACAAACATATAAACAAGATCATCATACCTGCCAAATTATAACTTTTTTGCAGATATCTAACATGGCATATCTGGCTGTGACTGGTATCCCAGTGGGGGATAGCTATGGTCACTCCACGAGGGTGAACTGCAAAGAAAGGGGCAGACAATCCCCATAAAGCAGGTGGATATTCCAATACTGATAACTTCACATACAAAAATGATACCTGTATATAGATACCCTAATTATAATCAGCAAATCATAACCTTTTCATAGACACCTCAGTCGACAACCTTGATACAATATTTGCTGCAAATATATACCAGTAGTTGCAACAATGATCCAAATGGTCCTATTCTAATCAGAGAATGTCACAAGAAGTGTTCAGGTCAGGGTTCGAATTTATCATTAGGGTGAGGACTAGGTTTGGGAGTCAGGGAAGGGGATACAGAAGATGTGAATTTGACCGACATAAATTCAGCTAGGAATCTCAGATGCAATCATGCTCCGAGCCCTGCTGTGAGAAGGTCGTCCCTTTCCTCCTGTTGGAAAGGCAGGGGTTGGTGGAGTCCAGAGGGGTTGTGAGCGACTACAATGTGGGGATTTGACTCCCACTTGTCCTGTATTTTATTACACCCCCAGTGTCTATGGTTATGAACTAGTACACGGTCACCAGGCCTGAGGAGAGCCCTACTGGACTTGCGATCCTAAGTCCTTTTCCTGCTTTGCCCTTTGTCTTTAGTTGTATTGAGAGCAACTTCACAGGCTGTCTTCAGCCTGTCATGGTGACCTTTGACCCAGTCATCCAAACTGTTCACCCCATCCTTAGAAAAGACTTCTTGATGCTTCTCTGGCAACGCCCTTAAGTTAGCCACCTGTGCAGGCATCAGCCCCTGGCGTCCTGTTTGAACTGGAACCGGCAGTCTCTCACCATGTCATTCTCGAGGAAAGGGAACTCGTCCTCCCTTCTCCCTCTTTGTCACCCACAGCTCATTTCCATTCTCCTCAAATGTTACCTTCACCCGAGGAACCACTCCTGCAGGCCAATGTACCTCTGCAGTTCCGTTTTGAGGATGCAACTCCACAGCCTTCAAACTTGAGTTTAGAAGACTCACTGGTCCTCTTCCTTTGATGGCATTAGTCAAACATTGGCTGGCTGGAGCCCATTTGGTAGGTTTACCCCAGATGTAGGCTCCATATCTATTGGGATTTCCTGGTACCCAGCAGAGTTCATCAAGGATCCTCCCTCTCCGAGGAGAAACAACACTCTTCTGTTATCTGCCCACTTTAACATTTCCAATCTGCCCCGCAGGGCCCAGTCAATGGTTTTGTCTCTCCGCTCCAGCCAGTACTCGACTCAGCACAGCATTCTTCTCGGGGTGCCCATGGCAATTTATCCTCCTGGTTTCTTCTACTGGTAACAGTAGCTCCTTCAGCTCACTAACGATGTTCATCCCTAGAATCCCTGGGACTCCTTCTCCCATATGGCTCCCTTCACAGGCTTTGTCTTTCAGGATGAAGATGCATTTCCCTGGCAGAGTCTGACCCATGTAGTCTATGTCTGCTTTATTGCATCCCACCACTGGGATTGCCGGTCCATTAACTACTGTTAGACATAGAAACTGTGTGCTGTGCATGGTCAGCTCCTTGTCTTTCAAATAATTTTGAAAATGCGACTCAGTCATGGTGGTGACTTCTGAGCCAGTATCTAACAAACATCTGCTTTCCACCCCTGCTATACATACTTCAGCAGTTAGACAGTCTCCAAATGCTCACTTAAAGAACTCACTAGGTATGCTGGCACTGCCCGTGTCCCTTTCAACACTGTATGCAGAGTGATTTTCCACCAATCACAGGCCGAGGAATCCTTCTGCCGCTGCTTGGCCTTCTACTGTAGATGGACCACTTGCTCCTGGTGTCCCATTGGTTTCCAGTGCCTGGGACTCTCTTCTCCTTCTCCGTGGACATTCTTGGCTAGTATGCCCTGGCCTTTCACAAGGGTAACAAATGTACCTTCCCTGCTCATCCTGCAGTGGGGGTCTTCAGGATCCTGGTGTCCTTGGATACTTTGGCATTTTAGTGGAGGTTTCTCCTTTCATCCCCTCAGTCATCACTTTCAGCTGTTGGACTGCTAGTTTTTGGACAGCTTCACTTAATCTTTCCAGTGTTAACTGTGTTTGGGGCAGGGTCTTTTCCCCAGCACTTGCATTCACTTGGCCCCCACTTCGTGTACAGGACTTCGGCTTGGCCGTCTGTGCCATAGGAACTTCCTCTTCTTCCGACCACATAATGGCAGCCAGACTGAGTTGATGGAACTTCTGACTGGGCTCTTCCTTAAACCTCCTTTTAATTTCATGGTGGAAGGAATCATCCTGGAGCCCCAGCACCAACTGCTCTTTCAGAAACATATCTGGGTCTGGAACTCGTCGAAGGTCTCTCCCCTCCACTTTTCTCATTCTCTCCTGGAGCTCATATGCATATGCCCAGACAGTTTCACCAGGCTCCTGATTGCTCTCAAATAACTCCTTTCGTCTGGTTCCAATAGGTACCTTTGTGACAGATTAAGTTACCAATCTGCCTGAGTGGTCAGGTGATCAGGCTGAGGCTGCAGGATTGTTAGGGGAGGAGATGACAGAGGACACCAAGTGTCTGAGTTTAAAGTTTTATTCATAAAATAAAGTAAAATAACAGTGGAGAGTGCTGGGGGTTCCCCACGTCTCTCAGAGGAAGGAAGGAAGCATTAATGCCCCAGCCCCAATCCACTTTCATACTCACACATGCACTACCCGAGGCTGGCCAAGCCCGGGTGTAACGTTCAAAGAAGTGGGGGAAGAGGTGGAAAGGAATTCTGTCCTGTGCACAGGTCGTCCAGGGTCCGCTGTTGATCTCTGACTTGCTTCAGCTCTCGGGAAGGTTTTCAGCCATGGGTTCTTCTGGGAGTGTTTTGTCCAGGGACCTTTGTCCGCTATGCTCTTTGTATCAGTTCAAATCGGCCTTACAAGGCTTCCTTGGCTTCCCCAAAACACATCGGCTTCAGGGTTGTTATGTTCCCATTTGCTGATCTTTGCATTCTCACTAGTTTTTGCAATCCCCTGCAGTCTTGTTCCATTTACTGCTCTGTTCTCACAGCTGGTTGGGGTTGGAATCCAGGCCTCCATCTTTCTTGGCATCAGAGAGTCTGCTTGGGTACATTGGCCTTGAGTGGCTGGAGTCAGCTTCTTTTCCTCGACCCTAGCTGGATCGTCAAGTGAACCCGTTTCTTTCTTCCTTCCTCCCCTTTTGGCCTCTCGCAACCGGCAAAGGAATCTTTCACTCCACACTCACGCCTTCAACCCCTCCCAAAGTCCTTTCCCATGCATATGCCTATATAGGTGTCAGTGATATACAATGCTGCTGCTTACCCAGGAGACCTCATGGGGGGCAATTTTATTGTGCCTGGGAGATTCCAATGAGGCTATTTTATTGTGACTGTGAAATCTTATCTCCATACACTTCTAGGAGGAGTTCAAATACCTTTTCCTTATCTTTCTTGTCTGCCATTGCCAGGAGCTTAACTGTGGCCTTGGCCCTGGCCCTTGAGGTGTTCCTCTATGAAGTCCATATGATCCTCTACAGGGACTCTTAGCACACACAGAGTTGCCTTCACAGATTTGACTCACTCCTCTACTGTAAAGTCTCCTGGTTTTCTTGGGAAGCCACCAAACTCTGTGAGTTTCTGCTCCCGTAGGACATAAATAGTAAGGGGTTTCTGAGCTTCTGCTGCCTGATGGTCCATTACTGCCTTAGCCAGTGATAAGGCTTCTCTCTGTTCTGTTCCAGCTTGTTGTAATGCCTCAGCTTGGTCTAATAATCTGCGCACAAGTTCAGCAAAGTGGGCCCATAGTTCTTCAATTCCAGCCATAGTCGGGTTCTTGACCAGGCCTGGACAGTGCTGTCAGATCTCAACTAGTAAACCAGTGGGGTGGATCCTGTGGAGAGGATCCTGTTCATGATGCCAATTATGTGAGCGGGGGAATGGTCCAGCTACTGTGGGAAAGTTTCCTGGCTTATACACTACCCTGGTGAAATAGGCTAGTGAAAGGATTTGAGTCCTCACTCCAACTATCTTTACCCCCTTAGCTCGGCCCAACTCTGATGGACCCAGGCAATTCCAGCTCACAAAGAGGACGGGACCCCCCTTGCTCAGTTTACAATCTGAGTGTAAATGGGAAGCGGAGTGAGAATGGAAATATAAACAGGAATATAAATCTCAACCATGCATAATAATCTTCCTTCACTGTTGCCTGAATCCTCCCTGACTCTCCCCTAAAGAAAAACATCCAGAGACGCTGCTCTTGGCACACTAATGTCAGGGAGTCTTCAATGCAAAACTTAACTCTGTCCTCAGACTCCCACACCCCCCGCCAGCTTCTCCCACCTGCACCCACAGGCGGGCCCCCAGACCTGGTCCAAAGCACGAGCCAGGTTTGCTCAGATCATGTTCCCAGTGTCATGGATCATTTCTGTGTAGCTGGTCACTGCTGGGAAGGGAAAGGGGCTTCCCTCCCAAATCCCTTCCGATGCGATGGGAACCTTCCCTCTCCAGCGGGTGGCCCAGACCAATGGATCCCTGGGACACGACCCCTCTCCAGACACAGACTCCCCTGAACGGACGTGGACAGGGGCTCCAGAGCTGAGTCCCCCCAATATCCCCTCACAAGATCCAGGCCCTCAGTCCCCATGCGAGGAAATACAGTCTTTGCAGGGAGCTGTTCATTCCTCCCAGGGTCCGAAAGTGTCAGCAGGACCCCAGCGCCCTGTGCCCGGCGCTGCACAGACACACAGGACGGGACACTCTGACTCCTGCAGCCGGAGCCCGAGGGCGAGTCAGTCTGATCACTGACAGCAGGAGCTTGTGTCTCTTATAAAGCGGGGCATGCAAATGAGGGAGACAGTTTCCTGGTTAAATCTGTGCCTCCCTCTGCCCAGGCTGCACCCGGAGACACAATCCGCAGCCCCCTGGGTCTGTGCAGTCACCAGCCAGTCCCCTGAGAACTTTCCCCTCCAGCACACGGGAAAATGGGATTTTTGCTCCTTGTCATTGTCGCTCTAGCAGCTCTGGAAGGTATTTTCCTCCTCTGAAGACCTGGCAGAGTTCGAAGAATATTGTGTTCTCGCTGTTTTTATACCGACATTAATGGCCTGTCTTTATTCCCAGGTGTCCGGTCCCAGACGCTGGTGGAGTCCGGAGGGGATGTGAAAAAGCCCGGAGACTCTCTCCGCCTCTCCTGCAAAGCCTCCGGGTTCACCTTCAGCAGCTACTCGATGAGCTGGGTCCGGCAGGCTCCCGGGAAGGGACTGGAGTGGGTCGCTTATATCAGCAGCAGTGGGGGTAGTATAGACTACCTCGATGCAGTGAAAGGGCGATTCACCATCTCCAGGGATAACGGCAAGAGTGAGCTGTATCTGCAGATGACCGGCCTGAAGCCCGAGGACACCGCCCGCTATTACTGTGCTGGAGACACAGTGACACCAAACCGGTTTGTGATCGTACAAAAACCCAGGCTGCGGAATCGCCCTTCTCCCGGCGGCCGCGCGGGGGCAGCAGCGACACCCCCCGCTTCGGGCTCGGGCAGGAGACCCGGCACCCGGGGTAACGGGACACAAACCTCCCGCCAGTTTAACCCTTCCGTTCCCGGACTCTGAATGGCCCATTTCCCTACCCCAGAGATGGAGGCCGGGGTGTGGAAATGGACCATGCAGGGTCCGGGCGGGGCTGGGGGGCAGAGATCACCCGGCGCCGGAATAAACCCCGCTCCTCTGCGCCGAGGGATTGTGGCACCTTCGGGAATTTCCAAAGAGACTCGAGCATTTTTTCCATCCATTTGACAGCTGGAAATCACAGCCCTGGTGTAAACGGTGCAGCTCAGGATCCTGCCCACAATAAAGGGCCCCCATGTCACAGAGTCACCATGGAGATAAAAGGCCCCGCCCCTCAGCCCCCCGATGACATCAAAGCCCAGCGCTGGCCCGCAGGGCATTGGGGACAGTCACGTGGCTAAGGGCTGTGGACAGGGACACGGTGGGATTTCATGGGGTCGCTCGGGGGGAGGCGGCTGCCGAGGGAGAAGCAGAGGCCCGTGGGGAGGGGGAGGGGGGCACGAGGGTCAAAGAGCGCAGCTCCCACTGAGTGAGATTCACCATCTCCAGAGACAATCCCAACAACCTGATGCATCTGAAAATGACCGGCCTGAAGCCCACGGGCACCGCCCGCCACCACTCTCGGTTCCCGGGCAATGTGTCTCCCCTTCCTGCCCAGAGCCCCGCTGGGCTGCGGGGCACAGATCCCTCGCTCTATCTGTGAACTCCAATCCGGAGTGAGTCCTGTTCTGAGTCGCTCTGCCCTCGGAGACCTGGCACGTTGGCTCTCCCGGGTCCCATCCCTGTGTGTGTGGGAAAGACCCCAGGAATATTCATACCGAGACTCAAGCTAGAGCCACTAGATTATTCTTCCGTCCCCTGGCTGGGGGAATAAACAAGGAGTCTTTACTGGTGCCTGTTGTAGATCCTAGATGGGGAAGAGAAATTTGATAGCGGGCTCTTCAGTCTGGCAGACAAAGGTACAACAGGATCCGATGCTGGAAGCTGAAGCTAGACAATGTCCAGCTGGAAAGAAGGTGATTTTTTAAAAAGACGTTGAGGTGATTTAACCATTGGAACAACTGATCAAGAGTCACGGTGGATTCTCCGTCACGAGCAACTATCGTCTCTATGATTCTGTGTCTTTCAGAAAATAAACTAATGCAAAATTCATGAAGGGAGATTTAGGTTAGATATGGGGTGGAGGGGGGAGGAGTTTTTAAGGATAAGCATATCTAACTATCCGCATTGGAACCGGTTACCTAGGGAGGTTGTGAAATCCCCATCACTGGAGGTTTTTAAAAACAGATGAAGAACCAGGGGTGGTCTCGGTATATCTAATCCTGCCTCAGTACAGGGGGTCGGCTAGTTGACCTCTTGAAGTCCCTCTTCCAGCCCTACCTTTCTACGATTCTCTGAATTTCTTGTACTCTGTGACTGAAGCAGAAGGCAGTCAGAGTATTTCACTATCTTTAGTGACTTTCTCCAGCGCAGGATCCCATTAGGGTATTCCTAGTGAAGTAAAAAGAAAAGGAGTACTTGTGGCACCTTAGAGACAAACCAATTTATTTGAGCATGAGCTTTCCTGAGCTACAGCTCACTTCATCGGATGCATCCGATGAAGTGAGCTGTAGCTCAGGAAAGCTCATGCTCAAATAAATTGGTTTGTCTCTAAGGTGCCACAAGTACTCCTTTTCTTTTTGCGAATACAGACTAACACGGCTGTTACTCTGAAACCTGTCCTGGTGAAGTAGATCACTGTGGGATCCCATATCTCTAGCACAAGGATACACACCGGCGTCTTCAGGTTTCAGGCTGCTGATGTGCAAATGCACCAGGTTATTGGAGGTGTCTCTGGAGATGGTGAATTGCCCTTTCCCTGAATCCAGGTAATATGGGGTACCTGCACTATCTATGCTGGAGACCCACTCCAGTCCCTTCCCAGGAACATGACGGATCCAATCCAGCCACTTGCTACTGATGAAGAAGCCGGAGGCTTTGCAGGAGAGGCGGAGAGGGTCTCCGGGGTTTTTCACATCCGCTCCAGACTCCACCGGCTGGACCTCTGACAGGAGCTTCTGGGCGGAAGTATAGTGAATCACATCTGGAATTTTCAAAGGGTAAAGTCAAGGTGAATTAGATACCCCATTACCTAAGTCCCCTTCAAACATGTCAATCAACATTCCAGTAGGCCCTGCTCCAAATCCCACTCAGACCAATGGAAGTCCTCCCCTTGCCTTTAGTGACCTTTGCACCAGGCCCATAATGCAGAATATTCCCCAATATCTCCAGAAAATGTGAGAAACCATAATTCCTTTAAAGGCCACTAGACTAAAGAGACAATTCAGCCAAAATATGCTGTTGATGCTGGATAAAGTGCTCATGGTGTCCCGGCGTTAGCTGCCCAGACCCTCCTTGTGTCCTAGCCATGCAGGTGCAGACCTATTAAATGACTTAGGGAGGGCATTAAGGATATGCATTGGCATATCTTTTTTTTTTTTTAAAAAATAAGCTATGTTTTGAGCTCTACCCCTCAAGCTATCTTAGGTATTCATATTGTCCCCGTTACTGTAGTGTTTGAACATTTAGGGCAGGGGTGGGCAAACTCTTTGGCCCAAGGGCCAATTGGAGGGCAGGGTAGGGAGGGCTGTGGCTCCCCAAACAGCCCGGCTCCCACCCCCTAACCACCCCCTCCCACTTCCCGCCCTCTGACTGTCCCACTTAGAACCCCTGACCCATCCAAGCCCCGAAGCCTATCCACCCCGCCCCCCCCAGTTCCCTGACAGGCCTCCTGGGACTCCCGCCTCTTATCCAATCCCCACTGTTCCCTGTCCTCGACTACTCCCTGTAACCCTCTGCCCCTTATCCATATCCCTGGCTCCCCGCCCCCTTCCCATGCCGCTCAGAGTGGCAGGAGCTCGCAGCCACACTGTCCAAGCTGCCCAGCTTTATCAATTTATCAAGATCAGTCCTGAAACCAGTTGGTTTTTTTCCCCCTTTTCAGTATTAATTCTGGCTGAGATTTAATAAAAAGAGCCACCTAAAGGCATTTAGATGCCCGGTTTATATGAGGAAGAAAGGCAGTTTGGGAAATCTTAACCCAAGTCATCTGGAAACCTACCCCTATTGTTACCTCCTCTTCCTTCTCTCCTGCCCCTTTGTTTAATGCCTGGCTTTAAAGACTTTTTGAATTACCTCGTACAAATTAAGTAAGGCTACTGCTTTTTTAAGAGCCAGGGAACATCTCCGTCTCAGACACACACTAAATACTCTACTTTGTGCTGTCTATCTTCATCTGTTCCATTGGAATTCTGATTCAAAAATAAATACCATGTGTTTCATTGTTCACTCCCTGCTGGCAGCGCTCTCAGGTAAGAACTTCAGAGGCACCTGGGATAAAAGAAGGAAAGAAATGCAGCCAAAATGAACGTTCAGTTCAATCTTTGATTTTCCAGAGCACTGAAGAACCTGCTTAGATGCTTTGCTGAATTATGGCCTAGATCTTTAATATTTGTCTATTTGCAGGTGTCTGGTCACAAAACCAGTGCAGTCAGTCCGGAGCAGAAGCTAAAAAGCCAAGAGACTCTGCAAAACTCTCCTGTCAAGTGTCTGGCTACACGTACACTAGCCACGGTAGGCACTGGGCACAGAGGTCTCCGGGGAAAGGACTGGAATGGGCGTCTTCAATTACAAACCGGGCTGGTGACACCACATGCTACACAGACTCAGTCAAAGGGCGATTCACCATCTCCAGAGACAACACCCAGAACCTGCTGTTCTTGCAAATGAAGGGGCTGAAGCCGGAGGACACAGCTGTGTGTTACTGTGCCAGATGGGGTGAACACAGGGTCGGAGAACATACCCTTGTTCACTCAAACTCCTTAGTGGAAGATTCCAGGTCATCTCTCCACCAGATGGCAGCCGGGTCCCACCTTAGGAGAGGTCAGGTAAACACCTAACTGCAGCTCAGAATGACACCTGTCCTATATGCAGGGCCATCTCTTAATGACAGCACTCGATAAAACATCATTCGTGGGTCTAATGCGAGAATGCTTTTCTCTCCCGCTGAAAATTTCAACTCTCTTTTTAGTGAAATTTTCAGCTAATAAATTCAACTTTCCATCAATGAAAAGGTTTATTTAATATTGAGGAAAGCAGACACTTTCTGGAAACATCTTTGTTTAGCCAAAACCCCAATTCTCTTAAAGTTTTGGGCCAGGCCTAATTATTTGCCCTTTTTCCAATAGAAGGAGTCTGCTTCAGTAAGGCAAGGAGTGGACAGACAGACATGTTTAGATTATTCTTACCTCTTCTTCCTACTCCCCCACACCTATCCCTTACTTTGTGTCCTTCCCCTCTTGCATCTTTCCTTTCACCAAGTCCCTGATCCTTCAATGGAAGTCAACAGGGCTCCAGAATTTGGAGCATCTTGAAGGCTTGAGATCAAGGCCCTGATTCAGCAAAGCACTCCGCTTCGCATTTCCAGAGGAGTCTAAAGGTCCGTATCCAGGGGGATAAAAGCCCTGTGGCATGACTGTGTCTGGCCTGGGTCAGCTGGCTGGGGCCAATGGACTAAAAATTGCTGTGTAGATATTCGGGCTGTGGCTGGGCCTGAGCTCTGGGATCCTCCATCCTCACAGGGTCCCAGATCTCAGGTCCAGCCCAAGCCTGAATGTCTGAACAGCCATTTTTAGCTGCTTGGCCCCAGCCACCTGACCCAGGCCAGCAGCGGCTTTATCCCTGTGTAGACAAACCCCAACAGAGTGAGAAACCCAGATCCTATTGAACATAAGAGCTGCCATAATGGTTCAGACCACGGTGGGCATTGCCCAGTATCCTGTCTGACAATGGCCTATACCAGAGCTTCAGGGGGAGTGAACCTAACAGGGCAATTCTGCAGTGCTTCATCCCTGTCTTCCACTCCCAGCTTCAGGTCGTCAGAGGTTTAGGGTCACCCCAAGCAGCATTTCGGCTAATAGCCATTGATGGACTTATCCACGAATTTATCCATTTTTAACCATGTTAGAGTTTTGGCTATCAAACCGTCCCATGGAAATGAGTTCCACAGGTTAGCTGTGCATTGCATGAAAAAGTACTTCCTCTTCTTTCGTATGAAACCTGCTGCTTATTAATTTCATCTTCAGTGCAATGGAATTTGTTGGTGTATCTCCTTTGTGATTTTTCGAAAATCTCAACCACTGCTAAAATTGGTGCTTAAAAAAGGTATGTACTAGTCTGTCTTGTCTCTTTAGGGTAGGATTTTTCAAAGGGACCAAAGGGAGTTAGGCACCCAGTCCAATTACGGGATTTGGGCACCTAGCTGTCTTTGGTTTCCTTGCAAATCCTAATCTTAATTTTTCGGGGAGAGAATTTCAAAGGCCCAAAGTGCATTGAAATTAAAAATCCATGTGAACTGGCTGCTTAGCTCCCATTCATGCCTTTGACAAGGCTCCCTAAACTCCTGACCACAAGTTCTTCCGAGGGGTGTACACAGCACTTTACACAACGGGGTTTCTGTTTTGGTGAGGAGCCCTGGGCACTATTGTAAAAATAACCATCTGATGCTCTTCCCTCTCCAAATCTTTTGTTACTCCTCAAGTAACTTGACTTCGTACTTTATCATTCCATTTTCCCTGCAGCACATGAGAACAGCAGAGACACCTGGTGGGAATTTAGTTCACGAGGAAGTCCAGGCAACAGGGAATTAGACTGGGTCTTTCAAAGGGACTTAGGGAATTCAACACACAGACTGCCTTGAATTTTAGAGGGAGGTGCCTTTTGAAAATCCATTTTTAAACCTAAACCATACAAAGATCTAAGCATATGGAGCTTGATTTCTAAAGAACATTAATGGATTGCACATGGATTGGTCTGTAATGTGCACCAGCAGGGTCTGCAAACGTTCTGTAATGCACTTTAGCATAGTACTATCCTCCATGAATTTATCTAGTTTTTCTTTGAAGTCTATAACAAGTTTCAAAAGAGACCGAGATAAATTAATGGAGGATAGGTCCATCAATGGCCAGGATGGGCAGGAATGGTGTCCCTAGCCGCTGTTTGCCAGAAGCTGGGAATGGATCATTTGAGGATTCCCTGTTCTGTTCATTCCCTCTGGGGCACCTGGCACCGGCCGCTGTTGGAAGACAGGATACTGGGCTAGATGGACCTTTGGTCTGAACTATTATGGCCATACTTGTGTTCTTCCTGTTTCAGACAGAAATCAACCCCCTGCAGAGCACATTACTCCACATTGTAGACAAAACTCCTAGTTAAATTTACTCCTACGAGTAGTCCCATTTAAATTAATGAGATTACTCACATGAGCAAAGTGCAGCACATTCCTAAATCTCTGCAGGACGGAGAGGGAGGATGGTCCATTGGTTAGAACTCACCTGGAATTTGGGAGAATTTGCTTCAACTCCCCGCTCTGGTACCGAGTTCCTGTGTGACCTTGAGCAGGTCACTTTAGCTCAGTGCATAAGTGGGGAAACTGAGGCAGGCAGTAGGAAAGATGCCCCCTATTTCAAAGACGCGCATGCATCACAGACTGTGAGATGATCAGAGTCTACGGTGATGGGGCCATACAAGTAGTGGAGAGAGAAGTTTGTGGCAGACCTCGCTCCCTGGGCCGGACTGCATGGACCTCTCTGAGTTGATCATGCAAGTGCCCAGCCTTACTCCTTCTGAGTGTCTGATTTTATACATTGGAGGGTGGCGCAGCCTCCCTATGCAAATGAAGAGGGAGCCCCTTTTCCCTGTTAAAAGGCAGGGACTGGCCCTCAGTGGATGCTCTTTGCAGCAGTCGCTGTGTTCTGCTACCGCAGGGATCTTGAGAAGACTAGCCATGAACTGTGGGTTCAGTTTTCTCCTCTGGTTGGCAGCTCGCCCAGGGAGGTGAATTTCACTGGGACAAGGAAAGGGGGGAAAGCAGGACTAGTCACAAAAATTCTCACCCTGCTTCTTTCTCCACAGGGGTAAAGGCCCAAACCCTGCTGGTCCAGTCTGGTGCAGAGGTGAAGAAGCCGGGGGAGTCTGTGAAGGGGTCCTATAAAGACTCTGGTTGTATATTCACTAGCTAGGCAATCTCCTGGATTCAATAGGTTCCCGGGAAAGGGCTGTTTGGTATCGGGTGGATTAGCACGGATACAGGGGCACCAACCTGCAGGGAGAACTTTCAGGGGAAAGTCACCCTGACTCTGGACAAATCGCTCAGCACAGCCCTTCTGCAAGTGGGCAGCCTGAAGGCTGAAGGCAATGCAATGTATTATTGTGCCAGATACACACACAGAGAAACCGCATTCGGGGTCGTTCAAGAAAGGGAACTGGATGAAATGTACAGCCAGTGGGATGGCAGGAAGCAGGGGGTTCTGCCCGCAGGGGAACAGTTCTAAGGGCGACGCTGAAGAGCACAAGCCAGAGACATGGAACAGGGTCCGGGTGCTGGGAAATACAAACACAGTCACTGCTCATATCGCCACCGCGCCCAGCAGCCCCAGAGACGAACGAGGAGCCCTTGTGCTCAACGCTGCCCCAAGCCCGCCCCCGGAGCGGGGAAACACTGCAGGGGGGTGCGACGGCGGATTTTCAGTTTCTTTTACTTTGGCAGTGATGAATACAAACAGCCCAGGGGCCAGGGTTTAATACACTGGTTAACAACCCACGGGACAAACACCGCAGATGCTGAACAGAAACACGTCCAGAGGGCGGCAGCAGCCTTCCACAAACGCTTTAAAACACGGACTCTTTTCGGAGGGGCAACGGGAATGAGCAGGGAGCTTGGATGGCACCAACTTCTGCTGGAGAAAAGCGGTCGGGTGCACAGAGCGGCGCTGAAGAAGCTGGAAAGCTGGTCTCTCTCGCCAGCAGCAGCTGGTCCAGGGACAGGGATCGCCCACCGATGTCCTGGGAGCCACAAGGCTACAGCAGCGCTGCGAACAATTCACGTTTTATCCGCCTCGCTCTGCACTGCGGCGCGTATCCTCAGCGCTGCGGATCCCACGGCCCAGGTGGCTTCTCTCCTCCTGCTGCACCCGGGAGGCAGCGCTCCCGCTCCGGACCCCGAGGCAAAGGGTTCCCATGAACTTTCTCCCGTTACCTGGGTCATTCCGAGCCATCGCAGGAGAAGTAGGGGGCAGCCAATGAAATTGAAAAGGGCAGCGCGTATTGACATGACACACCATGTAATTAAACTGTGGAATCCATTCTCAAGACAAGTCATCGGGGCCAAGAATTCAAGAATGTTCAGAAGAGGACTGGATATTTACATGGGTATAATATTCAGCGTTATAATACAATTGAAAGGGTCATTAAACCTCAAGCATCAAGGTTTAAGCCAGTCTCTATTCTAGATCAGGGGGAGATGTATGGGGCAGACTGGCCCACTTCCGCCTCCAGAGTTCTCACATCTTCCTCTGAAGCGTATTATTGACCATTGCCAGAGAAAAGCTAACAGCCTAAATGCACCTTAGATCTGACAAGTCTGGGACGTAGGTCTCCCAACACCCTCTGGTGTCTGTGCACCTCACAATCAAAGCTCATTTATCAAAGCCTCTGAGCAACCCACCCCGCAGAGCCCATGCTGCGAAACGCATCTCAGAAGGAGCGGTTCAGACCCCTCCATTCCCACTCACACGGACTGCATTTTGACCCTTGCAGAACTGAGCCTTTTAACGCACTTGTGGGACAAACAATTGCAGCCACTTAGCTCCTACCTGCCCCAATGCTGTCTACTGCAGCCGGTGCCGCTGGGCAGAGAAAGCCAGATCCACAGCTAGTGTGAATCAGCCCAGCTTTCCTGGAACCAACGGGCCAGGCGCTCAGATGATGTCAACAGGTGTGACTTCATTGAAGTGAACGGGCCAGATCCCATTCAGCCTAAATCAGCGCTGCCCAGTTAAGGTCAGAGGGTGGCCATGCAGCCAGCGTCCATCCGCCAGAGCTCCTTTGAAGTCCATGGGGCAGTGGTAAATCAGCAGAACTGGATTCTTGCCACTTTCCCCCAATTGAAATACTTTTCTCAGCCTGATCTTGTGTTTCAGAATTTCTATCCTACAGCCCAGCTAAATCATGTGCTGACCAGCCTCCTGTTCCACATTCAGAAGCTGCCGCTGGCAGGGAAAGAGGAAGATTGCGCAAGAATTACCCAGCAGTTTGTACAGCAGCCTATGGCTCTCTGGGTTTGTAGCACTGTGCAGAGGTGGGCAAATACCCAGAGAAACAGCCTAGAGCTGCACTGATTAAACACTAGAAAAGCTCTGGCTATCAGTGTTCTGGGTGCAAAGAAAAACAATTTGTCATTCCCCAAGATCCTCTGCCTGTGTGTCAGATGAGAAGCCCACAGTACAAGGAAAATCTGAATTCTAAATTCTCTCCCTTTTGAATGAATATTAAATCCTCTGTGGAACACCATCCCCACGACCTCCACCTTCACACAGATAAACCCAAATTATACAAATTAAACTAACTAGAATTATTTCATAAAGCTGTTGGCCCTCCTTGGAATTCCACCTGTCTACTAGTTGTTGGGCTGTTGGATTTGGAGTCAGGAGACAGGGATTTTTTCCCAGCCTCTGTCACTCACCTGTTGCTGGCCACTCCCTTCCATGACCTGTGCTTCTATTTCTCCCTGGTCCCCTTTCCTTATTTACAATGGGATTTTCAAAGCCCAGTAAAAGATTGGGATTCTCAATTCTTATTCATTTGGGCATCCACGTCCCTTAGGAGGCTTTGAAAAAAATTTCAGCCTGGTAAGAGCTTTGTGCAAAGGACGATCTCACAGGGCCGAGGCCTGACACTTTGCTGGGTCCTCTTGGTGTTATTGTAACACAGACAATATTAGCCTGAAACCTTTTCTATCAGTGACATGACAAGTGGAATTCCACCATTCTGAGCTCAAGCTTAAGTTCACTTTTTCTATCTAGATAATTATATAGACCCCATCAACCCAATATCGTAGAAACTCGAAAAATCAATTTATCTTTATATCCCTGAACCCCCTGAGACACGATCTCTCCTTTTTATAGGTGGAAACCTGCAGCACTAAGGCCCAGATTTTTCAAGGCATCTCCGTATTTGATCATGAGATTCAGGCTCTTAAATCGATTAGGCATTGAACCGCTGAATGAAGCAATGACTGACACCTTGAAAACTCTCAGCCTAAACCCCTTGAACTCTCTGGTCTGTAGATGCCTGAAGAATCAGAAAGGCACCTTGTGGGATGTTCAGAATCAGATGAGTGCCTAACTCCCATAGATTTCAAAAGAAGCCAGATTTTTAAGATCATGATGGAACCTGACTAGCTATTTATCTGCTTCTTCATTTGCCTCAATATTTTTAATAACCGAGCCCCAACAGATAAAGGCTGGGATTGGGAGATGCCCTGAGATTTAGGTGTCCAAATCGCACAAAAACAACAAAATGAAATCGGTGTTCCTAACTCCTTTAGGTTCCTTTCTTAGGGTCAGAGATTTAAGGGCATAGTCTGAGCTCCTGCAGAACACAGGCCAGAGGATCTTTACCAGTTTGAGACTCTCAGCCTGTCCGATTCTAGGCTAACAATTGACTTCCCATTGCAAATTATACCTGTGCCAGAAACTTTCACCGTTATCACGACACTGATGTTAACCCTTTGAAGTTGAAATGCAAGTCTCTGTGCGGATTCCTTTTGGCCTGGTGTTCTATTTCAAGCTTCAGTTTGTAAAGGTGTGAATGAAACAAATACAATTATTCTCCTGCAAGTGTACATGTAAACCAGCCCTCAGTCCAGTGTTTTAACCACAGCCTCATCCAGTTGCTCTTTATACACCACAAACAAACCATGCAAATTCATGGAGGAAGCCATCTGTTTAAAGCCAAGGCTGCTAGAGATACTTTCCAAACTACACCCCTTTCTGGGTCTAGTTATCTTCATTAATCATCATGCTCTCCTTATGGAGATCTCCTCTCTTCCTCTCTGCTCTCTCAGGTGTGTTCCTGTTCCCTAGAGTTATATCAATAAACAGTTAGGTTACGTATTGTACTATGACAGGTTTCAGAGTAACAGCCGTGTTAGTCTGTATTCGCAAAAAGAAAAGGAGTACTTGTGGCACCTTAGAGACTAACCATGCTCATGCTCAAATAAATTGGTTAGTCTCTAAGGTGCCACAAGTACTCCTTTTCGTATTGTACTATGTGCTGGGTACATTACTGGTATCTTCTGTGTTTCCAGGTGTCCAGTGTGATGTGGAGCTGGTGGAGTCCAGCGGTGGATTCAGAAACTCAGGAGAGTCCCTAAAACTTTCTTGCAAAGCCTCCGGGTTCACTTTCAGCAGCTATTGAACGGACTAGGTGCGTCATGCCCTGGGGAAAGGGCTGCAGTGGGCAGCCAGCATGAGGCAGGATGGGGGAGATAGCTACTATACAGACTCGGTCAGAGGGTGAGTCACCATCTGCAGGGACAATCCCAACAACCTGCTGTATCTGCAAATGAGCGGCCTGAAGACACTGCCCGGTATTACTGTGCGAGAGACACACAGTGAGAAGAAATCCACACACAGCCATGCAAAAACCCCTGGGGCAGCACAGAGAAAGGCTGTCACTCGCTCACCATTAAGAATGAGATTTTTCCAAGCTGCCGAAAGAAGTTATTGGGGTTCTCAAACTTCATTGCACCGCAACCCCCTTCTGACAACAATTATTACACTTCCCAGGAAGGGGGACCAAAGCCTCATCCAACCCGAGCCCAGCTGCCCCAGGCAGGGAGGCCAGAGGTCTTCAACCCAACGCAGGGGGCCTGTAATCTGAACCGTGCAGCTCAGGGATGAAGCCGAAGCCTGAGCACCCCCGGCACAAGGTCGCGGGGCTCGGCCTGTGGCTTCAGCCCTGGGATTTGGCCCCAGGCCCCAGCAAGTCTAACGACAGCCCTGGAAACCCCATTAAAATGAGGTCGCAACCCACTTTGGGGTCCTGAACCACAGTTTGTGAACCTCTGACTTATATGCACAATTTGCAATTCCAGATCACATTGGTGGCTTTGAAATTCTTAACCTAAGTGGCCAACTACAGACAAGCTGGCATTCTTGGTAACACTTGACATTGCTTAGTTTTTCTGTACATTCATAGGATGCACACAGACATTCCTAGGTACTTAATACATTGAAGGGAACTCCTGGGATTCATACAAGTGAGGGCCAGGTCAGGAGGTCACAAGCATCTAGTGTTACCTCCTGTTTGTATATAACACAGACATATAACATCTATCACCTGTTCACTGAATGTTCACATCAAACCTTCTCATTGCTACCATAAGGAGGAGGCATGTGAAGTCAAACTTCCAGATAACAGTAGCGAAAGGCACTTCAGAGAGAGAAATTTCTTATGAAAAGGATGACGGATGGATTTTCTGCAGTACAGTGAAAAATCTCTGGAGGAAGTTAAAAAACCAAATCAGCCTTTAAAGAAGCCCCCCTACTCCATGGTTTACAGGAGACAAAAATAACCAAGTTACATAAATCTAAAGGAAGAACAGGGGGAAATCGTTTCTGTGTTTACCAAAACGACAGACCCATATGGGGGCAGCAAAGAGTCATAATAGCTTTAAAAGAGTTTCTTCCCAAAGACTGAACCTGGGAATAATCACAAGGAATTATTATCCACAGCACCGAAGGCTGGAATTTTCAAAGTCAGGTTTGCCCACCCACATCCCTTTCAAATCAATGGGAATTGAGCATCCAGTGCTCTTTGGAGGTTTTGGAAATCACAGCTCACATACATATTTCACCAGTGAAGAGGGCTGGTGTTGATACATTCATTGATAGTGGGTTATTTTGGTTTCCTATCCATTGGGTGTTACACTTTGGTAACCCACTATTAGGCGCCTTAACACACGAGTTTACCAATTATCTGTCAGCTCACACTGAAGTCCCCCCTGAGGTCAAAGTGACTTTAGTGTTTTCCTGGATTGGGGCCCAAATTGCGTTAAAATGCTCTAGACTCCTCCAGGACTGTGTCCCTCTAAACTCTCAGGTCATTTGTTTGTAACGGCGGGTGAAGCTGAGGTTTAGTCAAATGATTTAGCAATGCCCACATGCAAATGAAGTAGGAAAACTGACTGATAAAGGGAGCAAGGGACCCTCACCAAAGAGCCGCCAGCAGAGGAAGGGTTACTGCTCTGCAGCCCGCAAGGTTGTTGTGGAGACTGAAAATGATCTGTCTGGGGTTCTTCTTCTTTTTAGCAGCTTTCCCAGGTAAGTGGATGAACCTACAGGTGTCTGGTTAGGACAGCTGGGCTACGATAGGGAAGATGGTTTTAAAGCTAAGATGTAGCAGTGGGATTCAGAGATTCTGGATTCAAAATCCGAGCTCTGAACAAATCACAGTGTGGAATTTTAAAGCCCCCTACTTGATCTGGATACCCAATTTCCATTCATCTTTAATGGGAAGTAGGCATCCAAATCCCTTAAACAGGGGGATAACTGCACTTCCCTACTTCACAGGAGGGTGGTGCGGATGAATTAATTATTACATACAAGCAGATCAGAAACGGTTGTGAGTAGGGCAACAGAAGGACTTGGAGAGAGGACGAAAACAATGGCATTAACTGGGTTTTTATTGTTGTTTGTTGACAGGTGTCAGGTCCCAGATCCAGCTGACCCAGTCTGGGGCAGAGATCAAGAAGCCTGGAGAGTCTGTGAAGGTGACATGTAAAACCTCCGGCTACACTTTTACCAGCTACAACATTCACTGGGTACGACAGGCTCCTGGGAAAGGACTAGAGTGGATAGGATACATCTATCCCGGTGATGGTGGCACTGGCTATGCCCAGACCTTCCAGGGGCGATTCACCATCACCAGGGACACCTCCATAAGCACGGCCTATCTACAGCTGGGCAGCCTGAGAACTGATGACACAGCCAGGTATTACTGTGCTAGGGACACAGTGACACAAACCCCATCTACAGCAATTCAAAAACCCTCAGTGAGAGAACCCAAGTGTCCGACGAACACTGCAGCCTTTAGTCCCTCCAGAGAGCATTTGCCCATGTAAACAGACAGAGGGTAATTCCTCCCCAAACGTCTTAGGCTCCTAACTCACTTAAACCTCATTGTAAGTAGATTTTTCTTCTGTTTCCTTCGTGGTTTCTCAAAATGTGGATTCGGCTCCTGTGACACAGTCACCTGTCACAGCAGCAAAACGGTCCTGGGTGAACGCCCTGAGCACCAGGCTATGGGGTATTTGGGGAGGGGTCTTTCAATCTCTCCTGTTCATGCTGTTCTACAATGACTAAATTAATACTCATTTGGTCTGAAAGAGAATGGGATGTGCTGCGGGTGTTTGTACCCCAAATGTCAGCCTGCCCTTGACAGTCAGAGACATGGGCTTAAGTCCCAGCTCCCACATCAGGCAGAAGGGAGGAAAATGACCCTGGCTCTACCATGTCCTAAGCAAGTGCTCTAACCACTAGGCTAAAAGCCAAGGGATGCACCAACAAATCCTTCTCTGGTGTAAGTGGTTGTGGGGAAGTGGGAGTTAAGTAACAGCTTAGTCACCTAACTCCAGGAGAGGACCATGAATCCCAACTGGGGTGAGGCACCTAAATCTCTTTCACTGATGGGACTTAAGACCCAACCCCTCCTCAGCATTTCCTAGTGGGTAGGTCAGACAGCTCCCCGCTCAGTGCAGATTCCCCTTATCAAGCCCCTAAGTCTCCTCTAGACATGCATCCTTACCTCTAGGGCATCCCCACCTGCCCAGATGGGGAGTTACAGGAGACTTTTCCACTCACATCCCTCTGGTGGCCATTTCTCAGCAGCAAGTGTCTCAGCCAGTGTCTTCTCCAGGTTCTCCCACTGGGCCTCCTGGGTCTCAGACCAAGCCCCACAGCTGTTCAGTCCCATTCCAGGGGGAATCTCTGAACCAAAGGTCCTTCCCCACCCCTCCAAGCTTCACTTCAGTTCCTCCTCTTACAAGCGTAGAGGGCCCCTTAGCTCCTCCCACTGGAAGCCCAAGTGCCCTTTAAACTAGCCTTCTACCCTTCATGGCCTTCTAGCTCACTCCCTGGTCCTCACAAACCCTACCTCAGGGCTCCATCTCACTCTACCCCCCCCCCCAGGAGTTCACCCCATTCCCATCGCACTGCTTTCTGACCACAGCCTGTCCCCAACTACCTAAACCTTCCTCCAGCAACTCTGCCTAGATCCCCTCCCTCTAGGCCTCTATTGAGCTCCCAGCTCTGTTGAAGCAATGTTCTCACTCACCACGACAGCCGGGCTCAGTCTTTCTAATGAAGCCCCATTACACCCAGCTGGGGTCACTAATGAGCTCCTATGTTCCCAGCTCATCAGTGAGGCTGAGGAATACCTGCAAAGGCATGGGCCAGGTAGATTCCAACTTGCCTCAAAAGACCCATCAGCCTGTGACATCTGCCCACGTGTTTCATAGGGCTGGAGGTGCCTAACTCAGGGGATTGGATTGCTGGCAGGGTCTTAAAGTTAGGTAGTCCAAGCTTCAGCCACACTCTTCTTTGTTTTCCAAGGCCCTAAAGGGTCAGGTAGGCACTTACGTGGATTTTCACAGGATTGATCCCATGGTCCTAAGTGATTTAGGCACACAGGACCCATTGCAAGTCAAATCTCACCATGAACTTTCACCCAAACCCTTTCATTGATTTTCATAGAATCATAGAATATCAGGGTTGGAAGGGACCTCAGAAGGTCATCTAGTCCAACGCCCTGCTCAAAGCAGGACCAATCCCCACTTTTTGCCCCAGATCCCTAAATGGCCCCCTCAAGGATTGAACGCACAACCCTGGGTTTAGCAGACCAACTGAGCTATCCCTCCCCAATCTTTATGATTTCAGTGCCCGTCTGGGTGTGGATCCCACATTCCCAATTCAAAGAGTGTCCTGCTTCAATCTTATTGCACTTTTGGAAGGTGTGAATTCAACAGAGGAGGTCGTTATTTCACTGTAAATTTGTGAGAGGACCAGCCCTGGCCCCAGGGCTTTAACCACAAACCCATCTGGTCCCTCTGTGTGCTTGAATCAAAATACTGTAAATTCAGCCTTCTGCTTAAAGCCTGAGCTCCTAAAGACGCTTTACAAACTACCTCCCCTCTTTCTGTAGCCAAGAATCTATTTCTTTTCATCCATCACCATTATCAGGAGCTCCTTCTCCGGATTTCTTCTTTTCCTCCCAGCTCCCTGGGGGGTGTTGTTCTTCCATAGAAATATTTCCAGAAAGAGAGTCAGAATGTACTTATTGTATGTATGCCTTGGGTACATTGCTTGCATGTTTTTGTGTTTGCAGATGTCTAATGTGATGTAGGGCTGGCAAAGTACTCAAGAAAACCCAGGAGACTCCTTAACAGTCTCCTGTAAAGACTTTGGGTTCACTTTCATTGGCTATTGGATGAAACGGGTACCTCAGGCTCCAGGGAACGGGCTGCAGTGGTTAGCTGACATTAAGTAGGATTCAAGCGAAACGTACTATGCAGACTCAGTCAAAGGACAATTCACCATCTCCAGGGAGAATCCCATCTCCCTGCTCTGTTTGCAAAAGAGCAGATTGAAGCCACCGCCCTGTATTACTAGGCCAGGGACACAATGAGACTAAATCCGCCCAGGCGCAGACAAAATTCCCAGACAAAAACTCGCTCGGTTCTGCACCGGGGAAGTTTTCACTAGCTAACGTTAAGAATAAGATCTCCACGCTCCCTGAGGGAGTTCAACGCACACTTTGAGTTTCCAGCTCCATTAATTGGCTTTGAAACTTCGCCTAGGTGGCCAGCTGCTAGGCAAGTTCTCATTGTTGGCTATGGCTATAATTGCTTTCTTTGGCTGTTCATTCAGACAGCAGAGAGCAAGACGTCTGTCCATACAGAGCAAACTGAACAGGGCTTCTTCGAGTCCCACGCTCCAAACCGAGAAATGAACATCTTGTCCGATCCCCTGCACCACACCCCTTCCGCGGGTTCAGGTAAAACCTCCTTCCCCTGCTGCTGTGACAGGGATGGCTCTGGGATCCTGAGCTGCCAGATTACAGTGGTGACAGACACAAACAAGAGGGAGAGGGAAAGAGAAAGGGAGAGAGATTTTCCACGATTTAAGATAAATCCCCAGAGTCACTTTCAAAATCTAAATCAGCATTTAAAGAAAAACAACGACGGATATTTTCTGGCTGACAAGACACAAAACACTCTCCAACATTAAATAAAAGCGAGAGCAAGGTTCGGGGCAGCAAAATGTCCTGTGTAAGAACGGGGAGAAATATTTCATAAAAAGTGAACCCGGAAACACTCAAGAGGATTTTCTCCTCTGATACATAAGGCCGGGATTTTCAAAGCCAGGATTTGGTCACAAAGCAAAGCTGTGAAAAGATTGGAAAGTAAGTACCTGGCATTCCTAGGGGTTTGTGGAAATCACAGCTTACCTACACATTTCAGCAAAGAAGGGTGCTCATGTTCATAGCTTCAGTTAGTGCATTTTTTTTTCATACCCACAGGTTATTTCAGCCTAGTAACCAATGTCAAGCATCTTAACATTCGGGCTTCCTGTTTATCTCTCTTACACTGAAATCCCATTGACATCAGCATCTTTCATGCTTTCCTGAATGGGGGCATGAATTCCATTGCAAAGGCCTCACGATTTCCATGATTCTGTCACTCTGGGTTCTGAGGTCGTTTATTTGCCAAGCTCGGTGCCGCTGCGCTTTATTCAAATGCCTTAGCAATGACCACATGCAAATGAAGTCGGGAAACTTCCTGATAAAGGAGAGCGACTGAGCCTCACTGGAAATCTGCCGGGGCAGCCAGACAGTTCACAGTCGTTGCACCATACAAGGTGGTTGGGTAGAATTGAAATGGCGTGTCTGGGGTTCCTTGTCCTTTTGGCAGCCTTCTCCGGTAAGTGGAGGAAACTGACAAGCAGCTAGTTAGGACAGCAAGTGTAGCAACGGACGGTTTTCTGGTTAAGATAGAATTATTGAGTGCCAGTCTTCTGTGTTTGAACCCTGCATCTTTCACATGTGACTTGAAACCAGTCATTGAATGTGAAAAGTTACCTAAGGGATCTGGGTGCTAAATTCCTGTTGGTTTTACTGGGAGCTAGGTGTCAATATCCCTTAGGCATTTGGAAAATCCCGGGCTGAATCTGTGTGTGACTCAGTTTCCTGTCTGTAAAATGTGGTAACAGCACATCCTTACCTCAGCAGGGTGATGTGGGGATAAATTCATATGTACACCAGGAGCTCAGATAATTCTATGGTGGGGGGAGCAATAGAAGGATAAATCTGGGAAGAGAAGGGGAAAAAAGAGAGAGAAATTAATCATGTTTTTCTTCCTTATTATTACTCCTTTTCAGGTGTCAGGTCCCAGATCCAGCTGACCCAGTCTAGGGCAGAAATCAAGAAGCCTGGAGAGTCTGTGAAGGTGACAAGTAAAACCTCCGGCTACACTTTTACCAGCTATGGCATGCACTGGGCAAGGCAGGCTCCCGGGAAAGGACTGGAGTTGATAGGACACATCTATCCCGGTGATGGTGACACTAGCTACGCCCAGGCTCTCCAGGGGCGATTCACCATCACCAGGGACACCTCCATGAGCACGGCCTATCTACGGCTGGGCAGCCTGAGAACCGATGCCACAGCCAGGTATTCCTGTGCTAGGGACACAGTGACACAAACCACATCTACAGCAATTCAAAAACCCTCCAGTGAGAGAACCCGGGTCTCCTGCGAACACTGCAGCCCTCAGCCACCCCGGATAAAGGTGACCCCTGTGAACAGACTCTGGGTAATTATCCCCTAGTGACTTAGGATCAGTGAAAGCTAATGGGATTTAGAACCTTAAGTGCCTAAATCACTTTTCAAGCTAGGACTCTGTTCCCGGGACACAGTCAACATTAACCGGAGGAGAAGGGGACCAGAACAATCACAGCCCTTGGAGAAGCTGGGTGTGCCAGGAAGCCTGTGTCTGCCGCAGGATCGGACCCGTTTCCGGGGCGTTGACCCCCTGCCTTCTCCCACAGCTCCTGGGAGGGAAGGGAGCCCGACTATTAGACCCTGTTAGCGAACCTCGCTGGGAGTGAGAGGAGACTAAGGACCCCCCCCAAAACAGACGCCTTTAACTCCGTCTGTGGGAGGAGAGCGAGCCCTGGGGAAAGGGGGCTCCCCAGGGAGTGCTGAGGAGGGAGAGCAGAAGGGGCGGGTGGGCGGCGAGGTCTTTGGGACCGTGGTGCCTGGACACCAGTAATATTCCTGGCCCGCGGCCCGGTTCCAGCAATGTCTGACGCCGGGTCTCTCCCTCGGCCCCGCTTCTGCCCCCGGGTACTCCCCGGCGGGTGATTTAAAGTGGCCCCGGGGCCCCGACCCACCACCGGCTGCGCAGCGGAGCTGAGCGGGGTCCTGCCTGCTCGCTCCATGTGGCTGCCGGCCCCGCCCTGCGGCCCCTGGGTGGGGCGGCTCGGGTCTGTGTCCTTGCGCTTTGCTCCCGCCCCAAGCGCCCCTGCAGCCAGTAGGAAACCCGGCTCGCCCTGCCTAGGAGCCCCAGATAAGCGGTGCACCCCCCACCCCCTCCCAGAGCCTGCACCCCCACCCCTTTCCCACACACCCCCTCCCACCCCCAAACTCCCTCCCAGAGCCTGCACCCCCAGCCCAGCCCAGAACCTTCACCCAAACTCCCTCCCAAAGCCTGCACCCTTCCTGCACCCCAGTTCCCTGCCCCCGTCCAGGGCCTGCCCCCCAGACCTCCTCCCCCCACCCAAACTCCCTCCCAGAGCCTTAGTCAGGTGGGTGGTGGAGTTTGTGGGGGCCGGGGTTTGGGGGGGCAGGCTCTGGGCGTTCTGAGCACCACCAAAATGTCTACAAACCTGCCGCCCGCCTCCCCTGAGACGAGGGGTGCTTAAAGAAGGCCAGGTCCCTGTGTGCTGCCCCAGCTAAGAGAGGCAGCCCCGAGAAAGGTCGCACTGACTTTGGGCTCACAGGCCGGGGCTTCCCTTCTTCAGGAGAACACGGACACCTCAGAGAAAAAAGACTTTGATTTCACTGAGCCCTGAAAACTTATGGGGGAAGTGGGATTCAGAGCCACTAAAGGGAAATCCGAGTGAAATAAACACCCGGGTATTTTTAATGGATCTGCTCCATCTCCCTCTTTATGTTCCCCACCCCTTCTGTGGGGGGGCAGGTCGTCTTGTTTTACCAGTGAGTACCTGAGAATGGTCCCTAACTCCCTTAACAAATAGTCCGCGAGTGGCTAAGTGTTTTCCCCATGAGTAGAGGATATACAATCTAACCCAGTAAAAGGACATCGGAGGCGAGGAGACAGGAGCCGTCACTGAAATGTCACACTTCTCAGAGCAGCCAGTGGCCGGAATTGTCAATGGAGATGAAGGTGCCAAAATCCCAATGAAACCAAAGGGGATTTCGGTGTGGGGTTTTCATAACATCCAGCTGCCTCCTCAGTACAAGTCCTGTTTTCCTCTGCCGCTCTGGAAATCACAGCCAGTGTCTGCCTGCTAATGACTCTTTGGGGCTGAGATTTGAAACCCAAAATACCGTTTCGATCAAGGGGACCCAGCTACACTAATTTACTCAGCAGCTCTCAAAAATCCCGGTCTCTTTAAACATCAGTTATACAGCTGTGCGGACAAGCTGTGGGGGTCTGTCTCACACACCCTAAGGGCGTCCAGGGCCCCATTATGCCGGGTGCCGCACTTCGCCCTGGGGACAGGCAGTCCCAGCGCTGAAGGGTTCACAATCCAAATACTCCAGGCAGACATCAGCAGAGGCTCAGAGAGTTGATGTTACACCCCAAGGTGAACCAGCAGGTCCACTGGAAAGGCCGGGAGGAGAACCCCGGGCTGTTCTTCAGATCCCTTGTTTACAGATCATGCCCGAGGCCTCCTTGGCCCACGGATATTGTACAAGTATTGGATTTTGGGAAGGGTTTCTGCAGTGTGTGTGATTGTAATAGTTGTATCAATACGCTCCCCAGACTGGACACAGGTATAGCTGCAGAAATGTGCCTTATACTGGGATTTTGCATTCTCCTTCCCACCCAAGAACAGCCACACCAGCTGAAGGAACTTTATACTGATTCATAGACTCAGATTTCAAGGCCAGAAGGGAAGATCTTCATAACTTACTTTGCCCTCCTGTGTAACACTGGTATGTCTGTGTCCATATTAGGGGAGGAGTGTGTTGTACCCCCTGAATTATACCTTTATAGTTCCAATGGTACACCTTTTGTGTGTAGACAAGTGCTAAGATTCTCAAAGCTGTCTAGGGGATTTAGACTCCAAGGGATAAATATTCAAAGGCACAAATGGCACTTAGGCCCTAACTCAATTGAAAATCAATGTGATTTTGATGCCCAAGCATTTGTAGCTTTGAAATAGCCACCTCAAGTCCCCATCGATTTGGAAGGGAACTGGGTATCCAAATCCCTTGGACAGCTCAGGAAAGTTCAGCCTCTACACCTGTTTTATGTTTCCCTTTAAATGCTAATTCTTTTCCTTGAATCCCATTTTGAATATTTTACCTAGATAAACTGCAGCTCACAATAGAATCGGGGCCTTCTCCTGATGTGCTACTGCAAGAGATTTAATTAAAAATAGATTCGGGTGAGTTCTGAGAACCAGAAGAACGGCAGATGCCAGATCCAAGCACAGTTGATGCGTTCTGATTCCTGTTCAGCTCCTTGGAGCTTTTGAGGCGTCTTTGATGTTGAATATGCAAATAAAGTAATTATACTCCCTGTTTAAACTTTGCAATGGGAGAAAATCACCATCAAAAGGAGTCAGGTGGAGGGTGTTGTAGAAACAACCATTAAATATTTGCTACATTTTCTGTTCCTGCTGGCAGCCTTCCCGGGTAAGTGAATTTCAGAGAGATCTGGGGTGTGGAGGAGAAAGGAGAGCCAACAAGAAGGGTACTCAGACTCATGCATTCTTGTCTCGTAACTGCAGGTGTCTGGTCCCAAATCCAACAGGTCCAGCCTGGTGCTGAGATTAAAAAACCTGGAGAGTCAGAGAAGCTGTCCTGTAAACCATCTGGGTACAGTTTTACTAGCTACTTGCTCTCTTGGATTCAACAGGATTAACCCATATAATGGAGGAATTGGCTATGCCTACAAATATAAAGGGTGATTCACCCTCTCCAGAGACAACTCCATCAGTACAGCCTATGTAGAGATCAGTGGGCTCAGAAGTGAAGACACCACCATATACTACCATGAGAATAGCACAGCAAAAGGAAACCCAGTCAGAGTCATGGAAAAACTATCTGCAGAGGAAACCACAATCTCCTGAGCACATGGGAGCCCCTGGGGCAGCAGGAAACAGGAGTCTGTATTCTATTTATACTACTCATTGCACCCTATAACTGGAAATGTATCTGCACACCCCAAAAGTGAAACACAAGCACTGCGGTGTCCTACAAAAAAGTGACTTAACAGGGACTGATTTATAGAAAGCACCAGGCATCCATTGTGACAGATTTATGTTATTAATTTGCCTGGAGCATTAGGTGATTAGGCTGAGGTCCCAGGATCGTTAGGGGAGGAGATGAAGGAGCACACCAAGTGACTAAGTTTTAAAGCTTTATTAATAAAATAAAGTAAAACAACAGCGGAGAGTGAGGGGTGCTTTTTACGTTACTTAGAGGAAGGAAGGAAGCATTAGTGCCCCAAGCCCTAGCCCCCTTTTATACTTACACACACACTACCTGGGGCTGGCCAAGCCTGGGTGTAACGTAAGAAGAAGAGGGGGAAGGGTGGACGGGAGTTTTGTTCTGTGCACAGGCTGCCCAGAGTTTGCTGTTGATCTCTGAGCTGCCCTGGCTTTTGGGAGGATTTTTAAGACCTGGGTTTTTTGGGGGGCCTTCCGTTCAGGGACTTCTGTCCCCCATGCTTTTTGTACCAGTTCAACCCCGCTTTTCGCTGCTTTTCGCCACTTTTTTAAAACACACCTGCTTTAGGGATGTGAGACGGCTTTTTTTTCCTTACTGACCTTTGTCGTTTTACTTCTTTTTGCAGCCCCTGCAGTTTTGTTTAGCTGATTTTTTTTTTTTTACAGCTCTTTGGGGTTGGAATTCAGGCCCCCGTCTATCTTGGCAGGCAGCCGAGAGTAGGTTGTGTGCTGTGGCCTTGGGCTGGAGTCAGCGTCTTATCTTTGGATCTAGCTGGAGCATCGAGTTAACCCATTTCTTTTTTTTTCTTTCTCCCTCTAAGGCCTCTCATAACTGCAAAGGAACCTGTTACTTTACCCTTACACCTTTAACCCTTCTCAAAATGCCTTGTGATGCCTGTGACAGCATTAGCAACGTACAATGCTGATTTGCCAGTCCAGGGGTACCCATGAGGGATGGGGCCATTGCGTTGTGGCATTCCCCCCCCACCCCGAATTAACATTGTGTTGTGAGGAGTCACCACTTAGGTTTTTACCCTCTCTCTGACACAGTGGCGAGGGTGACTGTTGGTTTTTACATAAACAGGAATATATTACAAACACAATTGTTATGGTGGCAACAATTGCATCCAGCGGCTGGTAGTGGCTTTTGGCTTTATTAGTAACATAACACATTCCCCGGTTGGCATAGATGCCCCATCCAGATGGTTGTGACAACGGCAGCTTTTTCAGATGAAATGTGCATCGCAACACTGCGAAGGAGGAGGCATTTGTCTGGAACACAATTCATTGTTCCCGGCTGTGCGTCAATGGAAGGAAAACACTGGGCGTAATTTATGAAAAATTAAACACATTATAATTAGAAACACTAACACTGCCTTGATAAACACAGGAGCCTTTAGTCCCTCCAGAGAGCATTTGC
The DNA here is from genome assembly GCF_965152235.1 of Eretmochelys imbricata. Classification (NCBI taxonomy): domain Eukaryota; kingdom Metazoa; phylum Chordata; order Testudines; family Cheloniidae; genus Eretmochelys; species Eretmochelys imbricata. The sequence continues at coordinate 40,227,359 of NC_135584.1, read as the reverse complement.
CCATCGAAACAGACAGGGGGTTATTCCTCCCCAAACGTCTTCGGCTCCTATCTTACTTAAACGTCAATGTCAGTAGATTTTTCTCCTCTCCAGTCAATTCTCAAAATATGAATTAGGCTCCTGTGACACAGTCGCTTGCCACAGCAGCAAAACGGTCCTGGGTGAACGCCCTGAGCACCAGGCTACGGGGTATTTGGGGAGGGGTCTTTCAATCTCTCCAGTTCATGCTGTTCCACCGTGACTTAATTAATACTTATTTGGTCTGAAAGAGAATGGGATGTGCTGGGGGTCTCTGTACCCCAAATGTCACCCTACCCTTGACAGGTGCAAGAGCGGGGCTCAAGTCCCTGCTCCCGGATCAGGCAGAGGGGCAGGAAATGATCCTGGCTGTACCATGTCCTCGGCAGGTGCTCTAACCACTGGCACAAGGGAGTTTGGGTGTGTTTTTGAATGTAAATACCTGGGACTAACTCCAGGACAGGGCTGTGAATCCCAGCTGGAGATAGGCACCTAACTCCCTTTAACAGGTGGTACTTGGACCCAACCCCTCCTCAGCATTTCCGAAGGGGTAGGTCAGGCAGCTCTCCACTCATTGTGCTGGCTTTTGCCAATCCCTGGATCAAGCACCTAACTCTCCTCTACAAATGGATCATTTCAGTGTAGCCGGTCACTGTTGGGAAGGGGGCTTCCCTCCCGATGCGATGGGAACCTTCCCTCTCCAGCGGGTGGCCCAGAACAATGGATCCCTGGCACACGACCCCTCTCCAGACACTGTCTCCCCTGACCGGACGTGGAAAGGGGCTCCAGACCTGAGTCCCCCCAGTCCCCAGTATCCCCTCAGAATAGCCAGGCCCTCAGTTCCCATGCGAGGAAATACAGTCACTGCAGGGAGCTGTTCATTCCTCCCAGGGTCTGAAAGTGTCAGGAGGACCCCAGAGCCCTGTGCCCGGCGCTGCACAGACACACAGGACGGGACACTCTGACTCCTGCACCCGGAGCCCGAGGGCGAGTCAATCCGATCACTGGCAGCAGGAGCGTGTGTCTCTTATAAAGCGGGGCATGCAAATGAGGGAGACAGTTTCCTCTTTAAATCTCTGCCTCTCTCTGCCCAGGCTGTACCCGGAGACACAATCCGCAGCCCCCTAGCTCTGTGCAGTCACCAGCCAGTCCCCGGAGAGCTTTCCCCTCCAACACCAGGGAAAATGGGATTTTTGCTCCTTGTCATTGTCTCTGTAGCAGCTTTGGAAGGTATTTTCCTCCTCTGAAGACCTGGCACAGTTCGAAGAATATTGTGTTCTCGCTGTTTTTATACCGATATTAATGGTCTGTCTTTATTGCCAGGTGTCCGGTCCCAGACGCTGGTGGAGTCCGGAGGGGGTGTGAAAAAGCCCGGAGACTCTCTCCGCCTCTCCTGCAAAGCCTCCGGGTTCACCTTCAGCAGCTATGAGATGAGCTGGGTCCGCCAGGCTCCCGGGAAGGGACTGGAGTGGATCGCCTACATTTACAGCTCTAGCATATACTATAGTGACTCGGTAAAAGGGCGATTCACCATCTCCAGGGATGACTCCAAGAGTGAGCTGTATCTGCAAATGACCGGCCTGAAGCCCGAGGACACCGCCCGCTATTACTGTGCGAGAGACACAGTGACACCAAACCGGTTTGCAATCGCACAGAAACCCAGGCTGCGGAATCGCCCTTCTCCCGGCGGCCGCGCGGGGGCAGCAGCGACACCCCCAGCTTCGGGCTCGGGCAGGAGACCCGGCCCCCGGGGGAACGGGACACAAACCTCCCGCCAGTTTAACCCTTCCCTTCCCGGGCAATGTGTCTCCCCTTCCTGCCCAGAGCCCCGCTGAGTGCACAGATCCCTCGCTTCATCTGTGAACTCCAATGCGGAGTGAGTCCTGTTCTGAGTCGCTCTCCCCTCGCAGACCCGGTACTTTGGCTCCCGCGGGGCCCGTCTCGGTGTCAGACTCACAGGCCAGCGTCTCTCAGTGTAAAGGGGACAAGCGCGTTGGGGTTTGCATCAGACCCAACGGGTGGAGAGAATTGCTCCAGGGGCAAATCCTCCGCCAGTGTAAAGACACCGCAACTGCTTTCACTGGACTGGAGTTACTCCTGATTTACACCAGGGAGGCTCTGGACCTTTCAGCAAACTGGGATGTTTATCGCATTAATGCAGCGGAAGGTGATTAGCTCGTTATAACCGATGTGAGGCCCCCCAGGGGCAGTGCAAGGATAATTTTGCGCCCTGGGCGAAACTTCCACCTTGCGACCCTCCTCCCCGTCCCCCTCCACTGTGCCCCCGCCATCCTCCAGAAACTAGTAAACTTAGCATTATAAACAGCCTCTCAGAATTGGACTGGCTGGAGGAGGTGGACGTGGTTTGGTGTTTGAAGGCCTCTCGTGCTGGAGCGCCTTCTCCAAAAAACACCTGATCTACACAACTTCAGATGCTGCTGCAATAGAAGACAAGATGCTTCCAGATGCCATGGCATAGCCTAAAAGAGGCCCAGGGTAACGGCTCTTGTATTGTTTCTTTTTTACCTTTAAGGAGTTTCAGTTGTTTGCCATCGCCTCTGATGGTGTCCCATTCAAAGTCTTCCTGTTGTGCAAAGCTAAACAACTGAGCCTTGCATTGCATCACCAGCCAAGTTAGCGGGTGACAAATCCCCCTTGCCCAAAGGGCCATTATCCCCTGGAGACTAATTTCTACTCCAAGTCTGTAAAGCAGACTTTTAAGGTAAATACACAATATTACCCATGCACACATCTCACAGAGATTCTCACTATTGGCAACTTAGCAGCCTTGTGTAGATCCCTTCCACTTTCCTCTTTGTGGGTCAGTGCCCTGTGAGACACGTGTGGGGTGCAGTGAGTTTGTCAGGCCTGAGGTAACAGCTGTTTGTGAAGATCGGGGGCCCTTTGCCAAGGGGAGCTGGTGTCACACTGGGCTTGGGCTGGCTGACAGTATGGGGCAGGGCACTGAGGCTGGTGGGGCAGGTAACACTCACTGGACTGGGGGGCAGGCGGTGCCGGGATAGGGCAGGGGCAGGTACCTGTCAGTCTCCAGCACTCGGACCGCACCAGGGCCAGCAGCCTCTTCACCTCGGAGTCTCCTCTGCTTGCCCGGGGGCCGCTCCTCCTCTCAGGCTCCCCGGCCACAGCCGCCCAGGAGGACGCAGGCGGGGGGTGCCGCCGCAGACGAGACGCAAGGGGCTGGGCTTGGCTGGGGCCCCGCACCTGCCGGCTGAGAGAAGCAGAAACCAGGCACCACTCAGGAGGAGCCGGGTGGCCCGAGCCCAGGGCACCTATGCTCCCCGCCTGCCCCTGCTGCTGCGGAGGGTGCTGCTGCCCTGGGCTCGGGCCACCTGGCTCCCACCGAGCAGCACCCGGTTCCTGCTGCTCTCGGCCGGCAGATGTGGGGCCCCAGCCGAGCCTGGCCCCTTGCGTCTTCTCCGTGGGGGCGCTCCCGGCCTGTGTCCTCCAGGCGGCCGTGGTGGCAGCGGCCAGGGAGCCTGAGAGGATGAGTGGCCCCTGGGCAAGCGGAGGAGACTCTGAGGTGAAGAGTCTGCTGGCCCTGGCGTGGCCCGAGCACTGGAGACTGAGAGGTACCTGCCCCTAAGAAATAGTGGGAAAAAAAATTGGGCACCACTTTTTGGCGCCCCCAAATCTTGGCAACCTAGGGAGCCGCCTAGTTCACCTAGTGGTTACACCGGCCCTGGAGCCCCTCACCGTTGCGTCTCCACCCTTCGAACGCGGTTATTGCCTTTATCCCCCCAACGCTGCCGGGAGGCCGGGGAACGATCACAGCCCCTGGTTCAGACGCGGGGACTGAGGCAGAGAGAGATGGAGGCCGGGTGTGGAAATGGGCCATTCAGGGTCGGGGCGGGGCTGGGGGCAGAGATCACCCGGCACCGGAATAAACCCGCTCCGCTGCGCCGGGGGATGTGGCCCCGCCGGGACTTTCCAAAGCGGCTCCTGGGTTGTTTTCACCAACTGCCCTGTGGAAATCCCAGCCCGGACCCTCCGCTGGTGTCAGTGGGTGGAGCTGAGACATCCCAACCCCCAATAAAGTGCCCCCATGTCACAGAGTCACCATGGAGATAAAAGGCCCCGCCCCTCAGCCCCCGATGACATCACTCAGCCCAGCGCTGGCCCGCAGGGCATTGGGGACAGTCACGTGGCTAAGGGCTGTGGACAGGAACATGGTGGGATTTCATGGGGTCGCTCAGGGGGAGGCGGCTGCTGAGGGAGAAGCAGAGGCCCGTGGGTGGGGGATCAGGGGGCACTACAGTCACAGAAAGCAGCTCCCACTGAATAAGATTTAGCCCCAGACTCCCCAAAGTCTTGTGTGACATTCCCATCCCACATTAGCTGTCAGCCAATTGTCACTGTCAGGTCTCCCATGGCTACAAAACGCTGAATCTGCTTCCCTTTGTCCTCGGAGAGTTTCTCAGATTCTGGTCCTGCTGCCAAATGCTCTTGTCCCCCACAGTCTAACCCAAAGGCAATGAAGAATAAGGGAAGCTTTTCTCGGACCCAAGAACACACTGTGGCTGGCCAGGGAAGGATGTCTTGGGATTTGAGATCATTTTACTTCTCCCTTAGGTAAAAGCGCAAACATGATCCCCCAGCCCAGCCGCCTCACAACACAGGATAAGGGGCCCGCTGAGTCCTCTTCTTCAAGACTGAGGGTAAAGCAAAAGGCAGGAGCTTGTGTCTTATAAGGAAAGGGAAATTCAGATAGGTCAAGAAATTTCCTGTTTAAATCTGTCCCTCTCTCTGCCCAGACAGTACCAGGAGACACAGTCCACAGCCCCCTGGGTCTGTGCAGTGACCGGCCAATCCCCTGAGAAATTTCCCCTTCAGCAGCGGGGAAAATGAGACTTTGGCTCCATTTGGTTTTCAGTCTAGCAGTTTGGAAGGTATTTACTGCTCTTAAATGTGTTGCAGAGAAAGGGGAAATATTGTATTATTCTTCTCAGTACCATTTCTAAACATGTCCTTATTCCTAGGTGCCCGGTCCCACGTCCAGCTGGTGGAGTCCAGAGGGGATGTGAAAAAGCCTGAAGACCCTCTCCACCTCTTCTGCAAAGCCTCCGGGGTCACCTTCAGTGATTACGACATGAATTGGGTCTGTCAGGTTCCTGGAAAGGGCCTGGAGTGGGTTGCCCACTTTCAAGTCACCTCTACGCACAACACTGATTCCGTCAGAGGTTGATTCACCATCTCCAGAGACAATCCCAACAACATGGTTTATTTGCAAATGAGCAACTTGAAGACTGAGGACACCACCCTGTATTACTGTGCAAAGTGCACAGTGAACCAAAACCTGCAAATGATAATACAGAAACACCAGCTGTGGATTCCCCCTTATCCCATCAGCTGCAAAGGGCTACAGATCATAACCAATACCCCACTGGGCACAGGAATAGGAAGGGTGACCAGGCCCTGAGTAAAGTCAGGTTTTGTCTATATAGTTCCCAGACAATATTCCATCTTGTTGCCCATCGCTCCATAGTGGGTGTGATCTCTGATCAAATATCAGACAACGTATTAAACTAAAGAGAGACCTTCCCAGCCTTTGCTAGATTTTTCTGGCCACGCACCTGAACCCAGCGCTCCATACACCTACCCAGGCCCCACACACTCCCTGCTTCCTGGTTTAAACCCCTTCAGGTCAATCCAGTATATGCAAAGATGACAGCTCCCACTTCTTGATTAAATACTGACAGTAGCAGCTCAGACAAAAGACCTGACTCATTGGAGACTCCCTTCCTGCCCCACCACCATGCTCTTTGCATTATGAAACTTCATTTGACTGACTGGACTCTCACATCGAGTTTTTGAACATACAGTTGAACTACACTTTAGAGGACAGAGTCATCCCTGCTCTAACTCAAGGGACTGGCCCGGGAAGTGATTTGACACAAATGAAACCCACCTAACACCAAAGGAATGTAAGAGCAAAATGGGTGCAAATCATTCCTCCCTCCTCTTTGCACAGCTGAGAATGGCCTCATAAGGTTCACATCAAGGCAGAGTCAGGCCCCAACCTTTTTAATTTAATTATTCACTATTCATATCACTTTTCACCTATTGCTTTCCTCTCCATGGCGTCTTTTCTGAGATTGTCCTGACCCAATCGAATCCAGCAGTGAAAAAGTTGGACATGTGCTGTAGATGGATGTAAGATGAACCTTTACATCATGCCTTGGATCCAAAAGGCTTCCATGAAGACGTGGGAGTGGACACTTTACTCTCATACTTCCTATACCAACAGCTACTGGCCTATAACCCCGGAGGAGGGGCTCACAACCTCCAAAGACAGTTTCATCTCCATTTATACATCAGCAGTCTAAAGGACAAGCACACAGAACTGTTAGCTCGCTCTCTCTCTCTCTCTCTCTCACACACACACACACACACAAACCCATACAATATTCTTCCTGAAAGGCAGCAACTTCATAGTACTTTATTATTGTTCAGAATCCAGACCCCCTAACACACCAGACTCAAAAAAAAGAGAGAGAAAGCAGGATGCTCCCAAAGGGAGAGAGGCACAACCCATCCCCATCCTGATCTACCATGGCTCTTTGCAAAGTGACTGTTAAAAATCCAGATCACAAGCTTCCCTACGGAGTCCAACAGCCTGCATGCAGGAGAAGGAAACTCCTTTCAGACACAAAGTGATGGCTTCAAACGTTACATCAGTTTTCAATAAACCGCAATGGACTATTGACACTTCTGCCTCCAAGGCTACTAAACATTATGTGATTCTATTTATTGTGCCCCATCTCCATTAACATTAACATGTAACTCCTGTCGTCGTCGTCGTCGTCCCCCCCCTCGTCCCCCCGCCCCCCCCCCCCCGCATTAAGGCTACAGTTTAGGGTACAAACTTTAGGGTTGCCGCAAGACTTCAGGCCTCCGGGTAGGATTAAAATTTAGCGTTAAGATTAGCTCTAGGTTTCAGGTTAGAGTTCAGGTTTATGGTTACAAATAGGGTTAGGACGTAGAGACAGAGTATAAATTTGAGGTTCAGGTTACAGTTAAAGGTTAATGTGACACGTCATGATTAATATTAGGGCCAATTTTAGCATTATGGTCAGTTTATATATTTAAGGTTAGGGTAAATGTTAAAGATTAAGGTTATTTGTTACCCTTATAAATAGGGATAGAGTCAGTGGGTAGCACAGTTAAATCATCTTCATGCTCTCCTGGTGCCCTGGTCATGATATCAACCTGGTTAAACAGAGTTGCCAAACCCCCAGCAACACACGAGCAGCAGGCAAAATGGAAGCACCAGAATCGCCTGGTCCCTTGTTATGACACTATCTATCTATCTATCTATCTATCTATCTATCTATCTATCTATCTATCTATCCACATCCACCCCCTCTATCTATCTATCTGTCTGTCCATCCTTATTTCTCCAGTTACGGGTCTTCCTCCTTGTCTTGGATCCCCAGCCCCAGACAGTGTGACCGCTAGGGGAAGGAGTTGCTGTTTCTTATAAGGAAGTGGATATGCAAATAAAGGTGTCAGTTTCCTGTTTAAATCTGAGCCTCTCTCTGGCCAGGCTACACCCAGATTCACAGTCCGCTGCCCCCTATGTCTGTCCAGTTACCAGCCAATTCGATGAGAACTTTCCCCTCCAGCACCAGGGAAAATGAGGCTTTGGCTCCACTTTGTTCTCATTGTAGAAGCTTTGGAAGGTAATTTCTCCCCCTAAATGCATTGCAGCGGCAGAGGGAGATTGCATTATTGCTATGGGTACTCATATAATTTATAACATGGTTTATTCCCAGGTGTCCGCTCGCAGATCCAGCTGGTGGAGTCCGGAGGGAATGTGAAGAAGCCCGGAGACTCTCTCCGCCTCTCCTGCAAAGCCTCCGGGTTCCCCTTCAGCAGGTACGGGATGAGCTGGCTCCGCCAGGCTCCCAGGAAGGGATTAGAATGGGTCGCTCATATCAGCAGCGGTGGGAGTCCTGTATACTACCTCGATTCAGTGAAAGGGCGATTCATTATCTCCAGGGATAACTCCAAGAGTGAGCTGTATCTGCAAATGACCGGCCTGAAGCCCGAGGACACCGCCCGGTATCGCTGTGCGAGAGACACAGTGAGGGAAGCCGGTCTGAGCTCAGACAAAAGCCTTCCCCTGCAGTAATGAGAGAAAAGGAGTACTTGTGGCACCTTAGAGACTAACCAATTTATTTGAGCATGAGCTTTCGTGAGCTACAGCTCACTTCATCGGATGCATACCGTGGAAACTGCAGCAGACTTTATATATACACAGAGAATATGAAACATATATAAAGTCTGCTGCAGTTTCATATTTTTCAAGCTCATTGCCTCCCGAGACAATCCCAACAACCGGCTGTATTTACAAACGAGCAGCCGGAGACCCGAGGACACAGGCCGGAGTCACTGTGTGAGAGACTAGACCAGAGTCACAAAGCCCATCACCAAAACCAACGGTGGGTTCACACCGAATCTGGGTTTTAAAATGGGCAAATCTAAGAAAAGACAGGAATTAACCGCAATAGTCAACGTTATGCCAAAGGCACCGATTTGTGCTCAGTTTTATTTTACAGAATGGAGAAGCTGAAATATTTAGAATTTGATTGAACGTCCCGAGGACTGTATAAAATCGTTTCATGTTTTATATTACTTTGCTTCTTGCAGGGATCATTGCTCTGGAGTTACCAATGCAGGAAATATAAGCAGTAATGAAGCACATGAAGTTCAGTGACAAATGTCCCTTAGGAATGTTATCATTGTTGGAGACATCCATCTATCTATCTATCAATCCAATGTATGTGAATGAGTTTGGGGAGATGAAAGGGAACATGAGTGGTAATGGGAATGGAAATCTGTGTTTCAGCGTGAATGCTTATACTTGTCTGAATGGAAGTGGGAATGGAAATACTTTTGTTCTTTTTGTTGCTATCCCTCAATATTACATCACGGGGATGCTGTGGAAACATGTAGCGTTCCTATCACACAAGTTCTTTAAACACAACCAGGAGAAAACTTCTGTCTGCACTTTATTGCTAATTAATAATTAAGGAAGTAAATGATCTTGAGGATGATGCTCAGCGGTGATAGATTTGGTGCTGGTTGTGGTCCCAGTGCCCAGGGTCTCCAGAAGCCGGGAATGGGCAACAGGGGGTGGATCACTCGGTGATTCCCTGTTCTGTTCGTTCCCTCTGGGGCACCTGGCGTTGGCCACTGCCGGGAGACAAGATACTGGACTAGAAGGACCTTTGGTCTGACCCAGTCTGTCCGTTTTATGTTCTTAACTATAGTCTAGGATCCCATAGTCCTAGGCACGGTAAAAACACAGACCATAAAACTTCTCTCAGTCCCACCGAGTTTGCAATCCGAGTGTAAATGGGAAGTGGAGTGTGACTGGGAACAGGAATATAAAGAGGAATATAAATATCAGCCGTGGATCATAATCTTCCTTCACTGGTGCCTGAATCCTCCCTCGACTCTCCCCTCAAGAAAATTTCTCAGACACGCCACTCTCCGCCCTCTAAGGTCAGGGAGGCTCCTCTGCAAAACCTTAACTCTGTCCTCAGACTCCCACACACCCCCGCCAGCTTCTCCCACCTGCACCCACAGGCGGGTCCCCAGACCTGGTCCAAACCACGAGCCAGGCTTGCTAAGGTTACTTGTGTCATGGATCATGTCAATGTATCAGGTCACTACTGGGAAGGGAAAGGGGCTTCTCTCCCAAATCGCTCCGAGCGTCATGGGAAATCTTCCCTCTCCAGCGGGGGGCCCAGAAGAATGGATCCCGGGGACACGACCCCCCGCCACCAGACACTGACCCCACTGACCGGAGATTGCATATCCCTTGTGCGCGTGGAACGGGACTTCAAAGCTGCTAATCCTCACCGCCCCCTCCCCCCCCCCCCCATCCACAATATCACATTACAATAGTCAGGCCCTTAGTTCCTATGTGAGGAAATACAGTTACTGCAGGGAGCTGTTCATTCCTCCCAGGTGTGCAAAAGTATGAGGGGGACCCCAGCACCCTGTGCCCGGCGCTGCACAGACACTCCGGACGGGACACTCTGACTCCTGCTCCCCGAGCCCTGGGGCGAGTCAATCTGATCACTGGCAGCAGGAGTGTGTGTCTATTATAAAGCAGGGCATGCAAATGAGGGAGACAGTTTCCTCTTTAAATCTCTGCCTCTCTCTGCCCAGGCTGCAGCCGGAGACACAATCCGCAACCCGCTGGGTCGGTGCAGTCACCAGCCAGTCCCCTGAGAACTTTCCCCTCCAGCACCCGGCAAAATGGGATTTTTGCTCCTCGTCATTGTCGCTGTAGCAGCTTTGGAAGGTATTTTCCTCCTCTGAAGAACTAACTGGCCGAGTTAGAAGAATATTGTGTTCTCGCTGTTTTTATACCGATATTCATGGCCTGTCTTTATTCCCAGGTGTCCGGTCCCAGACGCTGGTGGAGTCCGGAGGGGGTGTGAAAAAGCCCGGAGACTCTCTCCGCCTCTCCTGCAAAGCCTCCGGGTTCACCTTCAGCAGCTACGGGATGAGCTGGGTCCGCCAGGCTCCCGGGAAGGGACTGGAGTGGGTCGCTTATATCAGCAGCAGTGGGGGTAGTATAGACTACCTCGATGCAGTGAAAGGGCGATTCACCATCTCCAGGGATAACGGCAAGAGTGAGCTGTATCTGCAAATGACCGGCCTGAAGCCCGAGGACACCGCCCGCTATTACTGTGCGAGTTACACAGTGACACCAAACCGGTTTGTGATCGCACAAAAACCCAGGCTGCGGAATCGCCCTTCTCCCGGCGGCCGCGCGGGGGCAGCAGCGACACCCCCCGCTTCGGGCTCGGGCAGGAGACCCGGCCCCCGGGGGAACGGAACACAAACCTCCCGCCAGTTTAACCCTTCCGTTCCCGGATTCTGAATGGCCCATTTCCCTACCCCAGAGATGGAGGGCGGGGTGTGGAAATGGGCCATTCAGAGTCCGGGCGGAGCTGGGGGGCAGAGATCACCCAGCGCCGGAATAAACCGCGCTCCGCTGAGCCCGGGAATGGGGCACCGCCGGGACTTTCCAAAGAGACTCGAGCATTTTTTCCATCCAGTTGACAGCTGGAAATCACAGCCCTCGTGTAAACGGTGCAGGTCAGGATCCTGCCCACAATAAAGTGCCCTCATGTCACAGAGTCACCATGGAGATAAACGGCCCAGCCCCTGAGCCCCGATGGCATCACTCAGCCCAGCGCTGGCCGGCAGCGCATTGGGGACAGTCACGTGGCTAAGGGCTGTGGACAGGGACACGGTGGGATTTCATGGGGTCATTCAGGGGGAGGCGGCTGCTGAGGGAGAAGCAGAGGCCCATGGGTGGGGGATCAGGGGGGCACTAAGGTCACAGAACACAGCTCCCACTGAATGAGATTTGGCCCAGGACTCCCCAAAGTCTTGTGTGACATTCCCATCCCACATTAGCTTCAGCCAATTGTCACTGTCAGGTCTCCCATGGCTACAAAACGCTGAATCTGCTTTCCTTTGTCCTCAGAGAGTTTCTCAGATTCTGGTCCTGCTGCCAAATACTCTTGTCCCCCACAGTCTAACCCAAAGGCAAAGAGGAATAAGGGAAGCTTTTTCCTGACCCAAGAACACACTGTGTCTGGTCAGGGAAGGATGTGTTGGGATTTGAGATCATTTTACTTCTTCCTTAGGTAAGAAGGATCCCCGAGCCCAGGTGCCTCACAACACAGGATAAGGGGCCCGTTGAGTCCTCTTCTTGTTTCCGAGTAGTAGCCGTGTTAGTCTGAATCCACAAAAAGAACAGGAGTACTTGTGGCACCTTAGAGACTAACACATTTATTTGAACATAAGCTTTCGTGAGCTACAGCTCACTTCATTTCTTAATACCATTTCTAAACATGTCCTTATTCCCAGGTGCCCGGTCCCACGTCCAGCTGCTGGAGTCCAGAGGGGATGTGAAAAAGCCTGGAGACTCTTTCTGCCTCTCCCTGCAAAGCCTCTGGATTCACCTTCCGTGATTACAAATGAATTTGTTCCGGCAGGCTCCTGGGAAGGGCCTGGAGTGGGTTGCCCAAATTCTAGTCACCTCTACATATGACCCTGATTCCATCAAAGGGCGATTCACCATCTCCAGGGAGAATCCCAACAACATGGTTTATTTGCAAATGAGCAACTTGAAGACCGAGGACGCCACCCGGTATTGCTGTGCAAGGTGCACAGTGAACCAAAACCTACAAATGATCATACAGAAACACCAGGTACGGATTTCCCGTTATCCCATGGGCTGCAGAGGGCTGCAGATCATAAACAATACCCCACAGGGCACAGGAATAGGAGGGGTCACCAGGATAGGAGTTAAGTCTGGTTTTATGTATATAATTCCCAGACAATATTCCATCTTGTTGCCCATCGCTCCATAGTGGGTGTGATCTCTGATCAAGTATCAATGTATTAAAGAGAGACCCTCCCAGCCTTTTCTAGATTCTCTGGCTACCCACCCGAACCCAGCATACACCTACCCAGGCCCCACACACTCCCTGCTTCCTGGCTTAAACCCCTTCAGGTCAATCCAGTATATGCAAAGATGACAGCCCCCTCTTCCTGGTTAAATACTGATGGTAGCACCTCAGACAAAAGATCTGATTCATTGGAGACTCCCTTTCTGCCACACCACGATGCTCTTTGCATTATGAAACTTCATTTGCCTGACTGGACTCCCATAAGGAGTTTTTGAACATACAGTTGAACTACACTTTAGAGGACAGAGTCATCCCTGCTCTAACTCAAGGGACTGGCCCGGGAAGTTGATTGGACACAAATGAAACCCACCTACAACCCCTCTAACACCTAAGGAATGTAAGAGCAAAGTGGGTGCAAATCATTCCTCCCTCCTCTTTGCACAGCTGGGAATGGCCTCATAAGGTTCACATCAAGGCAGAGTCGGGCCCCAGACCTTTTTAATGTAATTATTCACTATTCATATCACTTTTCACCCATTGCTTTCCTCTCAATGGCATCTTTTGTTAGATTGTCCTGACCCAATCGGATCCAGCAGTGAAAAAGTCAGACATGCGCTGTAGATGGATGTAAGATGAACCTTTACATCATGCCTTGGGTCCAAAAGGCTTCCACGAAGACGTGGGAGTGGACACTTTACTCTCATACTTCCTATACCAACAGCTACTGGCCTATAACCCAGGGTGGGGGAGGGGGGACTCACAACTTCCAAAGAGAGCTCCATCTCTATTTACACATCAGCAGCCTAAAGAAAATGCACACAGAACAGTTAGCACGCACACACTATTCTTCCTGAAAGGCAGCAACTTTATAGTACTTTATTATTGTTCAGAATCCAGACTCCCTAACACACCAGAACCAAAGACAGAGAGAGCGAGAAGGGAGCGAGGCACAACTCATCCCCATCCTGATCTACCATGGCTCTTTGCAAAGTGACTGTTAAAAATCCAGATCACTAGCTTCCCTATGGAGCCCAACAGCCTGCATGCAGGAGAAGGAAACTCCTTTCAAACGTAAAGTGATGGCTTCAAATGTTAAAGCAGTTTTCAATAAACCACAATGGACTATTGACACTTCTGCCTCCAAGACTTCTAAACATTATGTGATTCTATTTATTCTGCCCCACCTCCGTTAACATTAACATGTAACTCCTATCCCCCATGCATTAAGGTATAGACTTTAGGGTTAGGGCAAGACTTCAAGCCTCCAGGTAGAATTAAAATTTAGCGTTAAGATTAGCTCTAGGTTTCAGGTTAGAGTTCAGGTTTATGGTTACAAATAGGGTTAGGACGTAGAGACAGAGTATAAATTTGAGGTTCGGGCTACAGTTAAAGGTGAATGTGACGCACCATGTTTAATATTAGGGCAAATTTTAGGATTATGGTTATTTTATGCATTTAAGGTTAGGGTTAGGGTAAATGTTAAAGATTAGGGTTATTTGTTACCCTTAGATATAGGGATAGAGTACAAATTTAGGTTTGTGTTCAGTTAAGTGTTAAATTTTGGGTATGGTTTTATCTTTATCCTTAGGTTTTAGGACAGGTGTTAGTGTTAGATTCCAGGTAGTGATGGAAGGTGAGGCCTAATATTAAAAGTCAGGGTTAGAATTTACATTTAGGGAAGAAATCAGAATTTAGGGATAGAATGAAGGTATCCCTTTAGTTTTCAGGTTCAAATCAATATAAAGGTTAAGGTTCAGGTTTCTCCTTAGGGTCAGGGTTAAATGTGGGAGTTATGGAGACGACAAAGAAGATGCGAACTGGACTCCTTACAGTCACATCGGAAGCTCTAATCCAGTCGAGTGAGCACTCCGACTGGGAGAGGGGGGTACCCCAGAGATAAACTGCCGGCCCTTCTCTCAGCCACACACAAAGAAACCGAGTTCGCTCTAGGAACTAATTGGAGTCTCTTATAAGAAGGGAGATATGCAAATAGGGGGGAGAGTTTCCTGTTTAAATGTGTCTCTCTCACTTCCACGGCTGTGAGACTGACAATCTGCAGCCTCCTGTCTCTGGGCAGTCACCAGACAACCCCCCTGAAAACTCTCCTCTCCAAACACAGGGACAATGAGGCTTTGGTTGTCTCTCGTTCTCATTGCAGCAGCGTGTGAAGGTATTTTCTCCCTTTCCATATCTTGCAGAGTCAGGAGATTGTTATTCTGTTGCCCTAGATACTAATTTTTCCCATAATTCTTCTTTCTTTTCAGGTGTCCGGTCTTCGGTCCAGCTGGTGGAGTCCGGAGGGGGTGTGAAAAAGCCCGGAGACTCTCTCCGCCTCTCCTGCAAAGCCTCCGGCTTCACCTTCAGCAGCGACGGGATGAGCTGGGTCCGCCAGGCTCCCGGGAAGGGGCTGGAGTGGGTCGCCGGCATTTACAGCTCTAGCATAGACTACAGTGACTCGGCAAAAGGGCGATTCACCGTCTCCAGAGGTGACCCCAACCGCCTGCTGTACCTGCAGATGACCGGCCTGAAATCCGAGGGCACCGCCCGGTATTCACAGTGAGAGGAAACCTCCCGTTGCGGTCAGCAGAGAAACTCCCGCTGGCTTGACGCCGACGGTCTAGGGGCTGGGGGTTCTCACAAGCGATTCCGTCTGTTCGGTTTGAAATGGGTCGGATTTACCCTGCTGCTTTAAGCAACTCGAGTGCCACAGAAAACAGGGATCCAGGGACCGGCCTTTCCTCACTGGGACTGGGGGGGAGGGGGGGGGCTTACACTCTGTCCCATCAACTACCCCGCCTGGCTGGAGTCTCGGTCCTAGCCCCCAGGACTCTCTGCCGGGCAAGCACTGAGCTTCAGAATTACCTCAGGGCCGAATGCCCAGGCTCCTACCCCTGCGATGGGAATCTGAGTAGGGATGGGAATAGGAATCTCAGTGTGAACAGGAATGGAACGGTGAGTGCGAAAGAGAACAGGAAAGGGTGTATGTCTGGACACCGGAGAGGTGCGGAAGAGGGAAAAGGAAAAAGTAAAAACATGCAAACAGGCAGATGAGTGTTAATGAGAACATCAGCATGCGTGAGAATGAGCACGGGGATATTAAAGAGAACATGCGTCAGACTGGAGAGGGGAATGGAAAGATGAGTGTCGGGGGTGGTTATTGGGGTATGAATGTGAGAATGGAATTTATTATTTATTATTATGACTATTTTTATTATTAGTGTTGGAGTTGGGGGTGGCTGTGGGCCAAGCGCCTAAGGCCTCCAATCACAGACCACAACCCCACAGTGCTAGGCACTGTCCCAAGACAGAACACAAGGCCTGTCTCCACCGCAGTGAGTTTACAGCCTAGGTCTCAATGGGAAGTGCAGTAGGAGTAGGAATGGGAACAGGAATGGGAATGTGAGCAACAATATGAATCTCCATGATTAATAATCGTCTCCCTTCAGCGCTGCCTGCATCCTCACCGAAAGATTTCCAGACACACGCCGCTCGCCGCCCCAGGAAATTTAACTCTCCAGCAGGTGTCCCAGCCCAGTGCAACCCTGTGACCCGACCCGACCCCTCCCCTTCACTGACCCCACTGACCCGACCTTCGCAGAGGCAGGGGCTCCGGAGACCCCTTCCCCACGCCCGGATAATCTGACGACAATCAGGCCCCACGTTAATAACCAGAGAATTGGGCTCACATCTCGTCTGGCAGCTGCTTCTTTCCCCCTTTATACACCACCCCACCGCACTGGGGCTGCACAGACAAACAGGAAGGGGCGATCTGACTCGTGTCTGAACCCTGGGGCAAGAAATTCACAGCCTTCAGGGAAGGAGTTTGCGTTCCTTATAAGGAGCGGGATATGCAAATAGGGGTGAGAGTTTCCTGTTTAAATCTGTCCCTCTCTCTGCCAAGGCTGCACCCGGAGAGACAACCCTCAGGCCCCTGTGTTTGTGCAGTGATCAGCCAATCCCCTGAGGACTTTCCCCTCCAACACTAGGCAAAATGAACCTTTGTGTGGTAATTGAGACACAGCCAGGAAGGAGTACTCTTACAGGTCCGCTCTGCGGCTCCACCAATGTGATATATGCCATCATGTGCCAGCAATGCCCCTCTGCCATGTACATTGGTCAGACTGGACAGTCTCTACGTAAAAGAATAAATGGACACAAATCAGATGTCAAGAATTATAACATTCATAAACCAGTCGGAGAACACTTCAATCTCTCTGGTCACGCAATCACAGACATGAAGGTCGCTATCTTAAAACAAAAAAACTTCAAATCCAGACTCCAGCGAGAAACTGCTGAATTGGAATTCATTTGCAAATTGGATACTATTAATTTAGGCTTAAATAGAGACTGGGAGTGGCTAAGTCATTATGCAAGGTAGCCTATTTCCCCTTGTTTTTTCCTACCTCCCCCCCCCCCATGTTCTGGTTTAACTTGGATTTAAACTTGGAGAGTGGTCAGTTTGGATGAGCTATTACCAGCAGGAGAGTGAGTTTGTGTGTGTATGGGGGTGGGGTGTGTGTGAGAAAACCTGGATTTGTGCTGGACATGGCCCACCTTGATTATCATGCACATTGTAGGGAGAGTGGTCACTTTGGATGAGCTATTACCAGCAGGATAGTGAGTTTGTGTGTGTGGTTTTTGGGAGGGGGGTGAGGGGGTGAGAGAACCTGGATTTGTGCAGGAAATGGCCCAACTTGATTATCATGCACATTGTGTAGAGAGTGGTTGGTCACTTTGGATGGGCTATCACCAGCAGGAGAGTGAATTTGTGTGGGGGGGTGGAGGGTGAGAAAACCTGGATTTGTGCTGGAAATGGCCCAACTTGATGATCACTTTAGATAAGCTATTACCAGCAGGACAGTGGGGTGGGAAGAGGTATTGTTTCATATTCTCTGTGTGTATATAAAGTCTGCTGCAGTTGGTATGCATCCGATGAAGTGAGCTGTAGCTCACGAGAGCTCATGCTCAAATAAGTTGGTTAGTCTCTAAGGTGCCACAAGTACTCCTTTTCTTTTTGCGAATACAGACTAACAGGGCTGTTACTCTGAAACCTGTAATTTATTTGAGACTCCCTCCCTTTTAACATTCATGATAAAGCGCCTTAAAAACTACAGAGAGTGGGAGTCTCTCTGTGCTATTTCTAAGAACAGTTGTTGTTACAAGGTATCACTTGCACAGCATGGCTTTGAGCGCAGAGTCAATTAACGGCTTCCGGAGGTGATTGTTACAAAGTGTCAATATGGGTTACAAAGTATCATTTAGGGAGCAGAGTCAATTAACGGTTCACAAGCTTTACACAGACACCTTCAGCCCCTTGCCAGTTAACAAGAGACCCAAGAGATGTTATTATGGTTTTAGGAGATGGCTTTTTCTGCCCTGGTCCCTCTCTGTCCGAGAGAACCAGACAAAGAGCACAAACAAAACCTCCCCCCACAGATTTGAAAGGATCTTCTTTCCTTTTTGGTCCTTTTGGCCAGGTGTCAACCAGGTTATTTGAGCTTCTTAACCCCTTACAGGTAAAGGAGGGATTTTAGGCTACCCTTAGCTGTAGGTTTATGACAAAGACAATGGGACTATTTGCATGTCTATGTACCACTTTTGTGGTAAGAGTTTCAGGAGTCCGTTCTATTCCTATAAGGATGTTGAATCTCCCATTTAAATGCAATGTTTGGGTACAATACCATAATGTAGTTTAGGATTCAGCTCTACTTAAGATTTGTCTTTTAATAAGTCATACATACGCTGAAATGACTCTTCACCCAACTCCCATATTCCATATAAACAGACTGAAATTCTACATATTTGGAGGGAAAGTGAGTAGTTAAGCACGTTGATGCTTGTATATACAAACACCCATTTCATCCCTGTACTGGAAAATATAGCTGAACTTAATTTTTGTACAGAATTTGAAAAAAGTTTAACAGCCCTGGTTGTTTTCTGTGGTAATCAGTGTGAACCTGGGAAAATTACATGCCTTCTAAGAGAAAAGAATCAGTCCACATTTACTGGGAAAAAAAAAATTCCTTCCAACTGCTGTTCAGAAGAGTGCTACAAGACACATACATGACCTCATGAGCAGAGGGCGGAGAGGATACCCTCCCACATTATGACCAGCAATAATAATAATAGTAATAAAATCTCAAAGAGGCAGAAGTTCACAGATTTGCAAACCTAAAAAGCTGTGTTATGCTTTAAACCACCTCAGCCCATGCCAGGTTTATGAACATTAGAAAGTTAACTGGAAAGGAACACTGAAGCCCATTAACCTGCATGCGGGCCAGCCAGTCTGCCCTCACGGACTAAAGGTGCAGTCATACCTGAACAGCTCAGAATTAACTTTGCCCTTTTAGGCTACATGGAGAGTCCTGTCACTGGCTCCAGAGTCCTGCCTGTTGTTACATAACAGATAAAACTCCAGTGGGACCTGGTGCTGGCACAGGGGGTCTCAGGTAAGTGGTGTGATTTTTCAGAATCTCTTTTGGGAATAGTCATGCAGGTGAAATAGCTGGTACTTATGATTATGCTATTTCTATGCATGTGTATTCATCTTGGTATCTGAAGTTATGAATATTAGCTATGTTTACTACATGCTTGCTCCTGTGGTAACGCCCACAAGATATTGATCCAGCTCATGAAGGGAAAGTTGAATGGACACTGAGCTCACAATGAACCCTGAAAAATGCCTGTCTACACTTAATGGACTTTTGGTGAATGTTCTAATAAGAATATGGGTGGGGGTGATGGACATGTAACTTTCCCATGTGACTCCAAACACCATCTTTCACAGTGAGAACAGATTTCCCTTTACTTGCCCCTTGGCAGAAGCTAAAAGGCCCTGGCCTCGAAACCTCCCCATTTTACCTCTTTTCTGCTCCACCCTCTGGACTATGAGCATATACTAATGGGAGCATTCTAACCAAGGGACTGAGGACTTGAAGGTAGTCTGGAGCCTTCATATTTCCTTGACCCATTGTGGGGCATTGCACTCCACATGATTTTATAAAAAATATGCTAATGAGTATAAATATAATGTAAGTGGAATATGCTTCCTGCAAAACGTCTCTTGTAAGGTATCATTACAAAGCTTATAATCTACTGAGTGTGGTCATCCTATTTGTCTAAATGCATCACTCTTCAGAATTGTGCTTCAATTTAAAATGGTATCCTGGATAGAGATGGGTTTAAACAAATTCTTACATGCTTTCATGAATCAAGGCCTAACAAATTGTACTAGGGTCCCCCTGAAATCATTTCCATCCTTGAAAATCATCCACAGACCTGCCATCTCCCTTAAGCAATTTGGAACATCCCAACCCTGCACTGCTGTGGGATTTTACATTACAGTCTTTGCAACAGATTTCCCACACTTATATATTACTGAGCTGTGTGCCTGAGTGCACTGTATCTTACCTGAGAAACAACAGGTCCTCCACCAATTAGAGAGTGTGAGACTGAGATTTTCAAAGGAACCCAAAGTTGTGAAGTTCCAGCTCCCTTGGGATTTGAGTATTTGCCTTGCTTAAGACCTTTTAAAAAATCCACCCTGCTGCATAAACACAGCCACAAGGCAGAGCTTTTAAGGTCTATGTACTGTTGTTTTTCTATTATTTTATCCAGCATTTCCACAGAAACGTTAGTTTGACATTTTTATCTATATTATTGCCTATTTATAGTGGGTGTTGAAAATAATAGGAATGGTAATACTAAGAAGAAGAGTGATAGAACACTTCTATGCAACTGAATTGTTTTATTCATATCATTAGTCCCACTCAAAGCAAGGCAAGTACTCTCAGTTGCAGAGGCCTATAAACACCTGCAGGATTATAACCCTAACCTGTAGATTCTTTCAGGGTGCCGACTGTCCATTCTTACTGTATGACTTAGCCCAGAAGTCCGAATAACTGAATTCTGCTAAAACATTCTAAGCAGGCTAGGCGGGGATCCACACCCAACTCCCATTCATTTTAAGGTAGTAATCTAATAATAATTCTGTCTCGTAGTCCAGCATTTCAAGGAAGAATTTCAAACATAGGGGCTGGAATTAGGGGTTCTGGCTTGAAGGTGGTTCCTTTATATACAGAGTTTACAGTTTGGCTCAATGTCTCGCAGCACCCCCACTATAAAAACTGTTCCAGGACCCCTGGTTTCAAATGAATATTTGCTCCCCATGTAAGATCTGATCCGATGTCAATCGCAGTCAAGGCCACATCCCCTCTGATTTCAGGGAGGCTTGGGTCCGAACATTACACACATTCCCCCTTCCTTCTCCTGGAATTGGAGGGCAAGACATTTGATTGCTCAGGGAAGGAGTTTGTGTCTCTTATAAGGAGCGGGATATCCAAATAGGGGTGACACTTTCCTGTTTAAATCTGTCCCTCTCTCTGTCCAGGCTGCACTTAGAGAAACCATCCACAGCCCCCTGGGTCTGTGCAGTTACCAGCTGATCCCCTGAGACCTTTTCGCTCCAACTCCAGGGAAAATGAGACTTTGGCTCCATTTAGTGTTCCTTGTAGCAGCTCGGGAAGGTATCTTCTCCCCTGGGAACCACTGGCAGGGCAAGGGAGCAGTCTATTATCGCTATTACTATCAATATGATTTACAATATCTTTCTATTCCCAGGTGCCTGGTCGCAGATCCAGATCCCAGAGTCCCAAACTTATGTGCAAAAGTCTGGAGACTCCCTCCGCCTTTCCTGCAAACCCACCGGGTTTCTCCTTCAGCAGCTACAGGATGAGCTGGGTCAGACAGGCCCCTGGGAAGGGACTGGAGTGGATCAGGGAAATATACCCAACTTCTACTACCATCAACTATGCACAGACCTTCAAGGGACACTTCACCATCTCCAGGAACAGCCCCAACAACCTGCTGTATCTGCAAATGACCAGCCTGAAATCCTAGGACACCGGTCAGTATTCCCTGTTCTGTTCATTCCCTCTGGGGCACCTGGCATTGGCTACTGTTGGAAGACAGGACACTGGGCTAGATGGACCTTTGGTATGACCGAGTCTGGCCATTCTTATGTTCTTAAAATTTGTGGCGGACCGACACTAGGATTTTGTACACCATAATTTTGTTGCTGTTTGCGCAGACCACTGAATGGTGCTTCTGCAACACATCGTCTGTCCTGAACAATTAAAGACTGAACTGCAGTGCATAAACACATGCGCTAAGGGACTAGATAAAGCTTTGGTTTTGCTTCCTGACTAATTTCAGGATCCTTCCTCTAGACCTGGTGGATCAACCTGAATTCTGCTGTTTAGGATCCTGCCCAAAGAAAAGACCAGACCACAAGAATATCTGGCATACCCACAAGTCTTTGCATTGAGGGGGAACCAAGGTGAAAAGCTGAAATAGAGACAGCTGCCAAATCCAGCTGCCTATTAATAGCCTCTATTCTCCACGTGGCTAATTCAATCTAGGCATTTTAAGGCCCCCGTCAATGCTGCATTTAGGATTCCTTAGTGAATCTTAAGGTAGAGAAATATAATTCCCGTTGTGCAAATCAGGAACAGTTTAAGTGAGCTGGGAGCCCAAGGCCAACTTTCGATAGTGACTTAAATTTAGGAGCCTAAATCCCAGAGACAGTGATTAGGATTTCGGTTCCCAAGTCATTTAGTTATCCCAAATCCGACTCCCTGGGGCTCCTCTGCCAATTCTCGCTGAATAATCTGTGTTGCTGAAAGACAGCACAGCCCCACTGCAGGGCTCATTCTGCACTGAAGATGATGGTGATGATTGAAAGGACTGCAGCTTCCTTTCTTGCTTTCTCTCTTTTCTGCTCACTCCATTCTTCCTCAGTTTCTGCTTTGACAGCCCATTTCCGAAGCTATTCAGGACCGGGTTCCCAAATTGTGCTGGACTCCACACAAACACGTGGGACCGGATCCCATGTAGCTCCAAGCCACTCAAAAATCCCCTTGGGTTTCAATGGGATTTGGGTCAGAGCGCTACACACATTTACCCCCCTCTCCTGGAATCGGAGGGGAAGAAATGAGATCAGCAAGGGAAGGAGTTTGTGTGTGTTATAATGGGCGGGATATGCAAATCAGGGGGACAGTTTCCTGTTTAAATCTGATCCTCCCTCTGCCCAGGCTGCACCCAGAGAGACAATTCGCAGCCCCCTGGGTCTGTGCAGTGACCAGCCAGTCCCCTGAGAACTTTCCCCTCCAGCACCAGGGAAAATGAGATTTTGGCTCCAGTTAGTGTTCCTTGCAGTGGCTTTGGAAGGTATTTCCTCCCCTCACACCCATTGGCGAGGCAGGGGAACAGTCTATTGTTGCTCTTAATACTAATGATAATTACATTATGTTTCTATTCCTAGGTGTCCGGTCCCAGGTGCAGCTGGTGGAGTCCGGAGGGGATGTGAAAAAGCCCGGAGACTCTCTCCGCCTCTCCTGCAGAGCCTCTGGCTTCACCTTCAGCAGCTACTGGATGCAATGGGTCAGACAGGCCCCTGGGAAGGGACTGGAGTGGATTGGGGAAATACACCCAACTTCAACTACCATCAACTATGCACAGCTCTTCAAGGGACGCTTCACCATCTCCAGGGACAACTCCAACAACCTGCTGTATCTGCAGATGACCGGCCTGAAATCCGAGGACACCGCCCGGTATTACTGTGCTAGGCACACAGTGAGCAGAAAGCTATTAAGCAGGAAGCAAAAACCCAGCTGAAATGGTAACAACTCTACCAACACTCTGCAGAGGGCAGCAGTGAATTAAAATTAAATACTGTTATAGTAAATTTTTTAAGGAGTCAGTATTAAAGGGCATGTTTGTGCACATATCAGCATGTAAGTATTTAGGGATTTCTATGTGTTTTAGTAACATGAGACAAATATTCTTTCAGATCTTGAATAGCCACGGGCATTACTGAGAATTTAGTGTGAAGTTAAATCCATGGCACTATGAATTATGCTGAAATGGATAAGGTGTCCTGCACAGAGATGGGGTTAAGCAAATGCCTAAGCGCTTCCCTGAATGAAGGCCTAAGAAATTGGTCTAGGGTCTAGATGAAATCACTAATTAATTTGCATCCTTGAAAATCATCCCCTGCCCTACTATCTCCCTTAAACTCTTTGGAATATCCCAACCCCAGACTGCTGTGGGAGTTTACATAACAATATTTGCAAGAGATTGCCCACACTTAAATATTGCTGAGCTGGGCCTCTGAGCGCCCTGTACCCTGCCTGAGAAACAGTAGGTCCTCAACCCATTAGAGAGTTTCCTCCCGGTTTTCAAAGGAACCCAAAGCTGTGAGGTTTCCAACTCCCATGGGATTTGAGAATTTAAACTGCTTAAGTTAAGACCCTTTAAAAACTCCCCCCATATCAGAAT
The DNA here is from genome assembly GCF_965152235.1 of Eretmochelys imbricata. Taxonomy (NCBI): domain Eukaryota; kingdom Metazoa; phylum Chordata; order Testudines; family Cheloniidae; genus Eretmochelys; species Eretmochelys imbricata. Next base: position 40,203,540 of record NC_135584.1, on the reverse strand, counting down.
GCATAAACACAGGGGCGGGGCTGAGCTTCTCAGGTCTGTGTATTATTGTTATTTTTTACCCAGCGTTCCCACGGAGACTTTCATTTAGCTTGCTGACACTTTTATCTGTATAATTCCCTATGTACAGTGGGGGTTGAAAACAATATTGACACCACCACGACGACGACGACGAGTGATACAACACTTCTGGGTAACTGAGTTTCTTACAGTTAGCCCCACTCAGAGCAGTGGGAGTTACTGTGTCAATCACAGTTACACACGGGCGTACAGACACCTGCCGGGTTATACTCCTAGGCTGGAGATTCTTTCAGGGTACCGCCTGTCCATTTTCACCATATGATTTAGCAGAGTTTAGCTCTGAGCTACAACAGTCAAAGCAGGCTGGGGGTATCCACACCCAACTCCCATTCATTTTAAGGTGCTAATCTAATCATAATTCTGTCTTGTCGTCCAGCAGTGCAAAAAAGAGTTTCAAACATAGGTGGTGGAACTAGAGGTGCTGCTTCAAGCCTGGCTTGAAGTGGTTTCCATCACATACAGGGTTTCCAGTTTGGTTCAATGTCTCTCAGCATCCGCACTATGCAAATTGTTCCAGAACCCCTGCTTTCAAAGGCTTGCCTCCTTCTTCTTAGAGAAGAAGAAAAAGACGGTTTCAGACATTAGTAATAGTACTAACCCTTAGCATTTATAGAGAGATTTCCATCAGGAGGTCTCAGAGCACTTCACAAAGGAGGGTCAGGTCAGGGTGTCTATCCCAACTTTACAGAGAGAAGTGACGTATCCAAGCAACCCTGCAGACCAAAGAAGAAACAGCCCGTGTCCCATGGCCCAGTCTAGTGCTCTGTGCTCTAGGACACAGTGGCAAGGAACTCACAAACTGAGAACAGACAGAGCTCAGTGGCAGGTGAACAATCAATGGTGCATTTTGTCTGTCAGAGGCAGTGAGCATCCCTGGAGAGATCAGAGAGATTCTAACTCTCCTTCTCCAGCTGAATATCTTCTTCCTCTGAACCCGTCTCCCGGTGGCCTGAGTTTAATGAGGGTTGCGGTCTGTTGTGTGTTTTTTAAAGAGCGAAGATGCAAATTCAGTGTCTCGGAGCCCAGCATAAAATGGTGTCTTCTGGTTGGCAGAGTATGAAAAGAGAGCAGGCCAAGATCTTGGCATCTTTGCAGTAACCGTCAGAAACTCCTCCAGCGTCAGCAGCAGGATAATGTGGCTGAATCTTCTCTTTGCCCTACCAGCCCTTCCAGGTAATTCTCCCCTCCCTTGCCCCCAACATTGGCTGGAGACTCCAGGGAAGGTTATACATTCCTTCCCCAACCCAAAGCGCAGTGAAGTGAATGGGCATCTTTCTAACGGCTTCTGTGAGCTTTGGCTCAGGTCTTGTATTAACATGATTCTTAATAGCCTTTTTCCTTCTTCTTTTCCCCCTAGATGTGCGGTCCCAGGTTCTTCTGGTGGAGTCTGGAGGTGGAATTCAGAAGCCGGGGGGATCTCTCCTCGTCTCCTGCAAAGCCTCCAGGTTCACCTTCAGCAGTTACCACATGAGCTGGGTCTGTCAGGCGCCCGGGAAGGGCCTGGAGTGGGGCTCACGGATATACAACCCTGCTAATAGCTACTGCATGTTTGACAGCGATGTGGTTAAAGGGCCGTTCACCATCTCCAGAGACGACTCCAGCAGCCTGGTGTATCTGCAGATGAACAGCCTGAAAGCGGAGGACACCGCCCGGTATCACTGTGTGAGAGACACAGCGATCAGGACCAGCTGCAGTGAATACAGAAACCTCCTCCTCGAATCCAACCAGCTCCCAGCACCCGCAAAGAGCCGCAGACACAGACACAGCAGAGCAGTTTAGACACCAAGAAACCGCCAATAATGGATCTGGGCTTCAGTCATCTCAAAATGCGCTTTGGCAATTAAAGACTCACTGTGCTGAGAGAATAGAGAGGACTTTACTTCGTGGTTGGCAATGCAGAACTAGAATCCATCTCAGTTGCTATTGATCATTAGCTTTCTGCCCTTCGATCTGCCTTGTGAACATGAACTAAGAGGAAGAAATGCCAGAGACATTATTTAAAGAGTCTGTTTGCCAGAAGCTGGGAATGGGTGACAGGGGATGGGTCACTGGATGATTCCCTGTTCTGTTCATTCCCTCTGGAGCACCTGGCATTGGCCACTGTCGGGAGACAGGACACTGGGCTAGATGGACCTTTGGTCTAACCCAGTCTGGCCGCTCTTATGTTCTTAACGCTCGTGGTGGAACCTCCCTAAAATTTTACACACCATAATTTCGTCACGATTTGCACAGACCTGCAGACCGCTGAATGGTCTTTTGCAGAACATTGTCTACCCTGAACAATTAAAGACTGAACTGCAATGCACAAGCACATGAGCTGAGGGACTAGTTAAAGGTTTGGATTTGCTTCCGGAGTAATTCCAGGATTCTTCCTATACACCTGGTGGATCAACCTGAATCCAGCTGTTTAGGATCCTGCCCAAAGAAAAGACCAAACCACAAGAATATCTGGCATACCCACAAGTCTTTGCAGTAAGGGGGAACCAAGGTGAAAAGCTGAAATAGAGACAGCTGCCAAATCCGGTTGCCTATTAATAGCCTCTATTCTCCACTTGGCTAATTCAAAGTCGGTATTTTAAGGCCCTCATCAACACTGCATTTAGGATTCATTAGTGAATCTTAAAGTAGAGAAATATAATTCCTGTTGGGTAAATCTGGAACAGCTTAAGTGAGCTGGGAGCCCAAGTCCAGCTCTTGACAGTGACTTAAATTTCAGAGCCTAAATCCCAGAGACAGTGATTAGGATTTAGGTTCCCAAATCATTTAGTTACCCCAAACCGACTCCATGGGGCTCCTCTGCCAATTCTCGCTGAATAATCTGTGTTGCATAAAGACATCACAGCCCCACTCCCTCAGTGCCCCACTGACGCTGCAGGGGTCATTCTGCACTGAAGATGATGGTGATGATTGAAAGGACTGCAGCTTCCTTTCTTGCTTTCTCTCTTTTCTGCTCACTCCCTTCGTCCTCTGATTCTGCTTTGACAGCCCCTTTCTGGAGCCATTCAGGACCAAGTTCCCATTGCGCTGGCTCCATACAAACACATGGGACCTGACCCAATGTAGATCCAAGCCACTCAAAAATCCCCTTGGGTTTCAATGGGATTTGGGTCAGACAGCTACACACATTCCCCCCTCCTGGAATCGGAGGACAAGAAAGGAGATCTCTGCAGGGAAGGAGTTTATTACGAGCGGGATATGTAAACCAGGGTGACAGTTTCCTCTTTAAATCTGTGCCTCTCTTAGCCCAGGCTACACCCGGAGAGACGATCCTCAGCTCCCTGAGTCTGTGCAGTGACCAGCCAGTCCCCTGAGAATGTTCCCCTCCAACATGCGGGAAAATGAGATTTTGGCTCCAGTTAGTGTTCCTTGCAGTGGCTTTGGAAGGTATTTTCTCCCCTCATACGCATTGACGGGGCAGGGGAACAGTCTATTATTGCTCTGAATATTAATGTGATGTATAATATCTTTCTATTCCCAGGTGCCCTGTCCCAGGTGCAGCTGGTGGAGTCCGGAGGGGATGTGAAGAAGCCCGGAGACTCTCTCCGCCTCTCCTGCAAAGCCTCTGGGTTCTCCTTCAGCAGCTATCACATGAGCTGAGTCGAACGGGCTCCCAGAAAGGGGCTGGAGTGGGTCTTACTCATTTATTATGATGGGAGGCAACGGTATTACGCAGACTCAGTGAAAGGCCGATTCACCATCTCCAGGGACAACCCCAACAACCTGCTGTATCTGCAAATGACCGGCCTGAGGGCCGAAGACACTGCCCCGTATCACTGTGCGAGAGACACAGGGCGGGGAAGCCGATCTGAGCTCAGACAAAAACCTGCCCTGGCTGTCTGAGGACAAAAAGAACGAGGAGGACTTGTGGCACCTTAAAGACTAACAAATTTATTTGAGCATAAGCTTTCGTGGGCTAAAACCCACTATCTCCGATGCATGGAGTGGAAAATACAGTATATTGACACACAGAGAACATGAGAAAGTGGGTGTTGCCATACTCTCCGCTGGGGGCGCTGCAGCTCTGTATCTCACAGCGCAGAGACAGTGAGCGTGAAAACTCCTGTCCTCAGGGTCTTTCCGTGGCTCTCGCACACACAAATGCAGACACAGACACACCGCACTGTAAGAAAAGGGTCAGGCCTCCAATTTCCCTTCCCCCAATACACTCCCTGCTCCTCACTGCGCTGCTCCCCGCCTTTCCTCACCCCACTCCACCTCCTAATACCCCAGACTGAGAGAACCAACATTAAAGTGTATGAAAAAACATTATTTAACCCCCCAACTCCTTTAACAGCCAGGCTGAGGATTTCCAAGCTGCCCTACAGATATGGACACATCATTCCTATTATAATCCTTCAGGGACTTTAGAAAACCTCAGCCTCTGGGATTCAGGAGACTCAAGTCCCTGCTCTAGTGAGTCTTGTATTACTGATAGCTAGTGCAACAACCTTGCAACTCCCACGTCCCCTTGGGAGCTTCGCCCTTAATATATAAATTCAGAGACCCATCCCTAAAAAGTTCATCTTATATAACTACACTTTTACAAAACAATCTCTGCAAAGGGTCACCCATCCCTAAAGGAAACGGAGCCTGGCATCTGAGCGCACTGCCTCTCACCTGGGAGATAACACTCACTGCCTGACTGAGCAGCGTCCCGCACCATGGAGACTCTTGGGCTGCGACTCTCACAACAACAGAGGGGATCCTGACCCACACATTGCCCTATTTAAGGTGCTGGCAGAATAATAATAAATAATAATTCGGTCTTCTAGTCCATCATTGATAGAAAGAGTTTAATAGACTTTCTCCAATTCTCCAAGAAGAAGTTTTCAGACATGAGCAGTAATAACAACCCCTAGCTATTCTGTAGTGGCTTTCATTCATAGACCTCAAAGCACTGAGAAAGGAAGCTGAATATCATTTCCCGCACACTTCAGAGAAATACAAATTCAGGCATCGGGAGTGTAATTTCTTGCCCAAGGTCACCCATCAGACGAGTAACAAAGTCAGGAATAAACCGCTGGATTCTCGAGTACCAGGATAATGTGCCCACACAAGATCATGCTGCTCCAAGGGTCTCACAAGAACAGAGGGACAAGCAGACAGAACATAGTGGAAGCTTTAAGCTGTCAGGGGATAGGAGGGAAGGTTCTCTCATGGATCAGTAACTGGCTAAAAGACAGGAAACAAAGGGTAGGAATAAATGGTCAGTTTTCAGAATGGGAAGGGGTAAATAGTGATGTCCCCCAGGGCTCTGTACTGAGCCCAGTTCTATTCAGCACATTCATAAATGTTCTGGAAAAGGGGGTAAACAGTGAGGTGGCAACCTTTGCAGATGGTACAAAACTACTCAAGATAGTTAAGACCCAGGCAGACTGCGAAGAGCTACAAAAGCAGTGGTTACCCCCTAGTTGATCACGATCAACTGGTCGATCCTAGAGGATCTTCCAGTTGATTGGAATCTCCGGCAGCACAGCGGGTTGCCACGAAGACAGACTCCCTGCCTACCTCTGCCCCACGCCGCTCCCAGAAGCGGCCAGCACGGCCCGTGGCCCAGGAGGTGGGGGGGCAGGGGGAATCTCCCTCCGCACACTGCTCCTACCTGCAAGCACCAACTCCGCAGCTCCCATTTGTTGGGAATGGGGATCTGTGGCCAACAGGGCAGTGCTTGCAGAGAGGGGCAACATGCGGAGCCATGTGCCACCCCCCTTACCCCCACCCCAGGGACCACAGGAGTGTGTTGGCCATTTCCAGGAGTAGTGTGGGACCCAGGTAGGCAGGGAGCCTGCCTTAGCTGCTGGGGGTAAATGCTGCCTGACAGGAGTCTGCACTCCAAGCCCCAGCCCTGAGCTCCCTCCTGGAGCCAGCACCCCATGACCTAGGTATGGGCAAACTATGGCCCGGGGGCCACATCCGGCCCTTCAGACATTTTAATCCGGACATTGAGCTCCTGCCAGGAAATGGGGTGTGCCATGGCTTCATGTGGCTCCTGGAAGCAGCAGCATGTTCCCCCTCTGGCCCCCATGAGTAGAGGTAGCCAGGGGGTTCCACACACTGCCCCTGCTCCAAACAGTGCCCCTGAAGCTCTCATTGGCTGGCAACCATGGCCAATGGGAGCTGCAGGGGCGGTGCCTGTGGATGGGGCAGCGTGCAGACCCACCTGGCTGCACCTTCGCTTAGGAGATGGAGACTGGACATGCCGCTGCTTCTGGGAGATGCTTGAGGTAAGCACCGCCTGGAGCCTGCACACCTCACTGCCTGCAGCATCCCAACCCTGTGCCCCATCCTAGATACCCCTCCCACCCTCCAAACACCTCAGTCCCACCCTCCTGCAACCCAGAGACTGCACCCCCAGCTGGAGCCCTCACCCCCCCTCCCACACCCTGAACTCCTCATTTCTGGCCCCACCCCAGAGCCCAGCACCTACAGCTGGAGCACTCACCCCCTCCTGCATCCCAACCCCAATTTCATGAGCATTCGTGGCCCATCATACAATTTCCATACCCAAATATGGGCCTGGGACAAAATATTTGCCCACCCCTGCCATACCCCCTCGTACACCCCAAGCTCCTGCCCTAACTCCGCTTTCTATGTCCCATCCTCAGGCTCAAAGGGTACTGACTGGTGCTTTGATGAGCCAATGTCCTTACTAATCGTCTGCAAGATCCTTCATTCTTTACTCCCACCACCGGTCCCAGTTAAATCAATGGGGTTACACACACGGGGAATAAAGCCCACAGGATTTCATTATTTCATGCCTGCATACGGATCTGCACAGGAATATTTCACTAGTCTTATTGCTCACCGGGGTGTGTCATTCAATCAGAATTGCTGATCCTCTGTAGGAATCATCCTCATTAGCTCTGGCTCTATGATAACTCCCTTCCCTGTTTTGCAAAAACCTTCATGGAAATTTCAAGCCATCGCGGCAGAATTGTTGGGACTCAGGTGTGTGTACACAAGGCGTCACACAGCGAACACGGGACTAACCAGCCGGTGGTTCTGGGTTTGTTCGTTTGTTTCTCTGACTTTCATGGGCTTCCCATCAGTCTGTAGCAGGGCTGGAGTATTTACAGCGCACTGCCCACAACAACGCATCATGACTCAAGTTACCCAGCTCAGAAACCAGTCACATTTCCCATGGTAAGGAGAATCCACCCGACGTATGGCTGGAAATCTTCCGGGGCGGTACTGAAAACACCCCCGGTCATTGCCATGATCTTAGGAGCAGGACCAGGTGAAGAGACACTCCTCTGTTTTAGGCCCTCTCATGGCCACATCACATGGCATCTGGGGACCTCCTGATCTTTCATGAGTTTGTCCTCAAAAACAGCGCTGTGAGGCAGGAAAGGGCTGGAGTGTCCGAGGTGCGGGTGGGGGCCTGAAACACAAGGGGACACATTACACTTGCCCAGGGTAACCCAGGGAGTCTGTGGAGGAAAAGGAGGATGGATCCCCATGCCCGTAACCCCAGCCTGGATCCCGAACCACTGACGTCTGACTGCGCCTCCCTGAATCCCCAAAACGAGGTTTTCAGAAGGCGCTCTTAGGGAGCTTGTCTCTCTTAAAAGGAGGGGGATATGCAAATAGGAGTGACAGGTTCCTGTTTAAATCTGTCCCTCTCTATGGCCAGGCTGCAGCCGGAGGGACAATCCGCAGCTCCTGGGTCTCTGCACTTGCCGGTCAATCGCCTGAAAACTTTCCCCAACAACAATGCGGAAAATGACACTTTGGCTCCATTTGGTTTTCTTTGCAGTGGCTCTGGAAGGTAATTTATCCCCCATTAATACACAGGAGGGGTCGGGTATCTGGGACTATGGCGGCTGATATCGATGTAAGGTGGGACACTTCTTTCTTCTGTCGTCTCCCACCGATTGATGTACAAAGTGCCCCGTGTGGCTGGTTCTCCCACTGTTCCCTGTTCACTTGCCATTGAACCCGGGGCTAATGACTGGTTTCATGTGGTGACTGAGCTTTAATTCCAACCTGCCATTTCCCTTCTCCCCCAGGGGCCCGCTCGCAGGTGGTTCTGACCCAGTCGGGGCCAGCGCTGAAGAAGCCCGGAGAGTCCCAGAAACTGCAATGTGCCACCAGCGGGTTCACTCTTCGCAGCACCAGGATGGGCTGGATCAGGCAGGAGCCGGGACAGGGGCTGGAGTGGCTGGCTGACTATTACAGTGAGGGAAGCAAGTACTACGCCTCCTCCGTCCAGGGCCGGTTCACAGCCTCCAAGGACAGCACCAACTTCTCCCTGCAAATGACCGGCCTGAGAGCGGAGGACACCGCCGTGTATTCCTGCGCCGGAGACACAGCGAGGGGAAGCGAGTCTGAGCTCAGCCAAAAACCTCCCCCTGCAGTAACAGCGCAATGTGTCCGCTGCTGAGGGCGCGAACCAGCCCCCGACTGCCCGGGACAGGCGATGAGAGCAGCCCGGAGAAAGTCTCCCAGCCTAGAAATACTTGCAGACTGGTGCGGTTTCAGAATCGGTTTGACTCACTCCCCCTGGAACCCCTCTGAGCATCAGACAGGGTGCTGGAAAGATTTATTCTCTCTCCCTTTTTCTTCGATTCCAGACACACAAAGCTGTAGCTCACGAAAGCTTATGCTCAAATAAATTGGTTAGTCTCTAAGGTGCCACAAGTCCTCCTTTTCTTTTTACAAACAAAACAGTGATGCATGCAGAAAAATACACAAACACACATAAGCACATACAGGCAATCACTGCTGCACAAAAACACAAACAGAGACAGCATGGAAACACACATACAAACACATAAATATACACAATCACTCAAAAAACAAACACACACCTGAACACAAAAAGCAAGCTCAGAGAAACAAACAAACTCTTCCTTACACCAATATATACACATAAACACACACACAAACAGATTAGTCTTTTAAGATGCAGAAAACTCTCACACAAACACATATAAACACAAACACACAAAAAGCTGTCCCGTTGAAGTCATGCACTAGACTCATGGGACCTGGGTTCTGTTATCACCTCTACCAGGGAATTACTGGGCGACCTTGGGCCTGTCACTTTACCCCCACCTCCCCAGTCGCAGGATAAGGTCTGGTCGTTTTAAGGTTAAGATAAGTGCAACTGTGTCTTAGTAGGTCACAACTGAAAATGCCAAATACAGGTTGAACTGCTGAGAAACAGGGCAAACACAACCCCAAACTGGTGGTTATTCTTTTATAAGATATACCAAAGCAGCCACAAAAGTAAATTCCTGGTTCACCACAGTGGGTAACAAGAAAACATAAAGGCAGTTTCCTCAGTTTACAGCTCTTATATCACCACCAAAAAACACTAGGTTCAGAGATGAGTGGTTTTTTACAACCCGTCTCATCAAATAATAGGTTCTTCAGATCGCAAAGGACCAGCCACACACCCAGGTCAATATACAACTTTGATCTCACCACAAAACCATGCTGATGCCAATCTCTTAGTTTCTCAAATCTGAAAGAAAGAAAGAAAGAAAGAAAGAAAGAAAGAAAGAAAGAAAGAAAGAAAGAAAGAAAGAAAGAAAGAAAGGTGAGAGTTACAATTGTTTAAAGGAATCAATGACATCCAGAAATGGCAAAGTTCTTGGTTCAGGCTTGTAGCAGTGATGGAGTAACCTGCTGGCTTAAGTCAAGTCTCTGGAGCACATCCCCAGCTGCGATGGGTCATTCAGTCCTTTGTTCAGAGCTTCCATTTGTAGCAAAGTCCCTCCAGAGGTAAGAAGCAGGACTGAAGACCAAATGGAGAAGATGGAGCTGCCTTTTATAGTCATTTGCCATGCGGCCTGTGCTTCCTTTGTTTCAAACACAAGCTGCCCAGCACGTGGCTGGGAAGCCTCAGGACTAGTCTACACTGGCAACGTTAAAATGCTGCCATGGCAGCGCTTTATGGTGGCTTGTGTGGTCATGGCACAGCGCTGGGGGAGAGCTCTCCCAGGGCTCTAAAAAATCCACCTTCAGGAGAAACCCCTGAGCAAGAAAGTTGCAGGGCTGTGAAGTACCAGTGTAGACAAGCCCTTAGAGTTCTGACCATGGGCATGTCCCTGCCTGCCTTGCTGAGTCACAAGGTGCATCTGCCTTCTCTCAATGGGTCAGTTGTATTGCTGAGGGTCCTTCATGGGCCATCCAGCAGGCTACGCAGTGCTGATGCCAAACTGTCTGGGATGTCACCAGAAGCATAGCACAAGTTTGAAATACATACATACAGACATAGCTATAACTCATAAGACAAAGGTGATACAAACATATAAACAAGATCATCATACCTGCCAAATTATAGCATTTTTGCAGATATCTTACATGGCATATCTGGCTGTGACTGGCATCCCAGTGGGGGATAGCTATGGTCACTCCACTGGGGTGAACTGCAAAGAAAGGGGCAGACAATCCCCATAAAGCAGGAGGATATTCCAATACGTATAACTTCACATACAAAAATGATACCTGCATATAGATAGCATAATTATAATCAGCAAATCATAACCTTTTCACAGACACCTCACTCGACAACCTTGATACAATATTTGCTGCAAATATACAACAGTAGTTGCAACAACGATCCAAATGGTCCTATTCTAATCAGAGAATGTCACAAGAAGTGTTCAGGTCAGGGTTCGAATTTATCATTAGGGTGAGGACTAGGTTTGGGAGTCAGGGAAGGGGATACAGAAGATGTGACTTTGACCGACATAAATTCAGCAAGGAACCTCAGATGCAATCATGCTCGGAGCCCTGCTGTGAGAAGGTCGTCCCTTTCCTCCTGTTGGGCAGGCAGGGGTTGGGGGAGTCCGGAGGGGTTGTGAGCGACTACAATGTGGGGATTTGACTCCCACTTGACCTGCATTTTATTACGCTCCCGGTGTCTATGGGTATGAACTAGTACATGGTCACCAGGCCTGAGGAGAGCCCCACTGGACTTGCGATCCTAAGTCCTTTTCCTGCTTTGGGCTGTGTCTTTAGTTTCATTGAGAGCAACTTCACAGGCTACCTTCAGCCTGTCATGGTGACCTTTGACCCAATCATCCAAACTGTTCACCTCATCCTTAGAAAAGACTTCTTGATGCTTCTGTGGTAACGCCATTAAGTTAGCCACCTGTGTAGGCATCAGCCCCTGGCGTGCTGCGTGAACTGGAACTGGCAGTCGCTCACCACGTCTTTCTCGAGGAAAGGGAACTCGTCCTCCCTTCTCCCTCCTTGTCACCCGCAGCTCATTTCCATACTCCTCAAATGTTACCTTCAGACGAGAAACCACTCGCGCAGGCCAATGCACCTCTGCAGTGCTGTTTTGAGGCTGCAACTCCACAGACTTCAAACTTGAGTTTAGAAGACTCACTGGTCCTCTTCCTTTGATGGCATTAGTCAGACATTGGCTGGCTGGAGCCCATTCGGTAGGTTTACCCCAGATGTAGGCTCTACAAGAGCTCCATATCCATTGGTATTTCCTAGGACCCAGCAGATTTCATCAAGGATCCTCCCTCTCCGAGGAGGAACAACACTCTTCTGTTTTCTGTCCACTTTAACATTTCCAATCTGCCCCGCAGGGCCCAGTCAATGGTTTTGTCTCTCTGCTCGAGCCAGTACTCGACTCAGCACAGCATTCTTCTCGGGGTGCCCATGGCAATTTATCCTCCTGGTTCCTTCTACTGGAAACAGTAACTCCTTTAGCTCACTAATGATGTTCATCCCTAGAATCCCTGGGACTCCTTCTCCCACATGGCTCCCTTCAGCGGCTTTGTCTTTCAGGATGAAGATGCATTTCCCTGGCAGAGTCTGACCCATGTAGTCTATGTCTGCTTCGAGGCATCCCACCACTGGGATTGCCAGTCCATTAACTACTGTTAGACATAGAAACTGTGTGCTGTGCATGGTCAGCTCCTGGTCTTTCAAATAATTTTGAAAATGTGACTCAGTCATGGTGGTGACTTCTGAGCCAGTATCTAACAAACATCTGGTTTCCACCCCTGCTATACATACTTCAGCAGTTAGACAGTCTCCAAATGCTCACTTACGGAACTTGCTAGATATGCTGGCGCTGCCCGTGTCCCTTTCAACACTGTATGCAGAGTGATTTTCCACAAGGACAGGCCGAGGAATCCTTCTGCCGCTGCTTGGGCTTCTATTGTAGATGGACCACTTGCTCCTGGTGCCCCATTGGTTTCCAGTGCCTGGGACTCTCTTCTCCTTCTCCGTGGACATTCTCGGCTAGTATGCCCTGGCCTTTCACAAGGGTAACAAGTGTGCCTTCCCTGCTCATCCTGCAGTGGGGGTCTTCAGGATCCTGGTGTCCTTGGTACTTTGGCATTTTAGTGGAGGTTTTTCCTTTCATCACCTCAGTCATCACTTTCAGCTGTTGGACTGCCAGTTTTTGGACAGCTTCACTTAATCTTTCCAGTGTTAACTGTGTTTGGGGCAGGGTCTTTTCCCCAGCACTTGCATTCACTAGGCCCCCACTTCGTGTACAGGACTTAGGCTTGGCCATCTCTGCCACAGGAACTTCCTCTTCTTCCCACCACATAATGACATCCAGCCTGAGTTAATGGAACTTCTGACTGGGCTCTTCCTTAAACCGCCTTCTAATTTCATGGTGGAAGGAATCATCCTGGAGCCCCAGCACCAACTGCTCTTTCAGAACCATATCTGGGTCTGGAACCCCTCCACTTTTCTCATTCTCTCCTGGAGCTCATATGCATATGCCCAGACAGTTTCACCAGGCTCCTGCTTGCTCTCAAATAACTCCTAAATCGGTTCCAATAGGGACCTTTGTGACAGATTAAGTTACCAATCTGCCTGAGGTATTAGGTGATCAGGCTGAGGCCACAGGATCGTTAGGGGAGGAGATGACAGAGGACACCAAGTGATTGAGTTTAAAGCTTTATTAATAAAATAAAGTAAAATAACAGTGGAGTGTGCTGGGGGTTCCCCACATCACTCAGAGGAAAGAAGGAAGCGATAATGCCCCAGCCCTAATCCACTTTCATACTCATACCTGCACTACCCGAGCCCGGCCAAGCCCGGGTGTAATGTACGAAGAAGCGGGGGGACAGGTGGATGGGAATTGTGTCCTGTGCACATGTCGTCCAGGGTCCGCTGTTGATCGCCAACTTGCTTAAGCTCTCGGGAAGGTTTTAAGTCCTGGGTTCTTCTAGGGGCATTTCATCCAGGGATCTTTGTCTGCTGTGCTCTTTGTATCAGCCCAAACCAGCCTTCCAAGGCTTCCTTAGCTTCCCCAAAACACTTCAGCTTCAGGGTTGTTATGTTCCCATTTGCTGACCTTTGCATTCTCACTAGTTTTTGCAATCCCCTGCAGTCTTTTTCAGTTTACTGCTCTGTTCTCACATCTGGTTGGGATTGGAATCCAGGCCCCCATCTTTTTTGGCATCAGAGAGTCTGCTTGGGTGCATTGGCCTTGAGTGGCTGGAGTCAGCTTCTTTTCTTTGGCCCTATCAGGATCGCCAGGTTAACCCGTTCCTTTCTCCCTTCCTCCCCTTTTGGCCTCTCGCAACCTGCACAGGAATCTTTCACTCCACACTCACGCCTTCAACGCCTCCCAAAATCCTTTGCCATGCATATGCCTATATAGGTCAGCGATATGCAATGCTGCTGCTTACCCAGAAGACCTCATGGGGGGCAATTTTATAGTGACTGGGACATTCCCATGAGGCTATTTTATTGTGACTGTGACATCTTGTCTCCGTACACTTCTAGGAGGAGTTCAAATACCTTTTCCACATCTTTCCTGTCTGCCATTGCCATGAGCTTAACCGTGACCTTGGCCCTGGCCCTTGAGGTGTTCCTCTATGAAGCCCGTATGATCCTCTTCAGGTGCTCTTAGCACACGCAGAGTTGCCTTCACAGACTTGACTCACTCCTCTCCTGTAATGTCTCCCGGTCTTGTTGGGAAGCCACCAAACTCTGTGACTTTCTGCTCCCATAGGACATAAATAGTAGGGGGTTTCTGAGCTTCTGCTGCCTGATGGTCTATTACTGCCTTAGCCAGTGATACGGCTTCTCCCTGTTCTGTTCTAGCTTGTTGTAATGCCTCAGCTTGGTCTGATCATCTGCGCACAAGTTCAGCAAAGTGGGCCCATAGTTCTTCAATTCCAGCCATAGTCGGGTTCTTGAGCAGGCCTGGACACTGCTGTCAGAACTCAACCAGGAAACCAGCGGGGTGGACCCTGTGGATAGGATCCTGTTCGTGATGCCAATTCTGTAAGCGGGGGAATGGTCCAGCTACTGTGGGGAACTTTCCTGGCTTATACACTACCCTGGTGAAATGGGCTAGTGAAAGGATTTGAGTCCTCACTCCAAATACCTTTACCCCCTTAGCTTGGCCCCACTCTGAAGGACCCAGGCAATTCCAGCTCACACAGAGGACGGGACCCCTCTTGCCGAGTTTACAATCTGAGTGTAAATGGGAAGTGGAGTGGGAATGGAAATATAAACAGGAATATAAATATCAACCGTGCACAATAATTTTCCTTCACTGTTGCCTGAATCCTCCCTCGACTCTCCCCTGAGGAACAACACCCAGACACCACGCTCTTGGCACACGAATGTCAGGGCGGCTTCACTGCAAAACTTAACTCTATCCTCAGACTCGCCCCCTCACCCCCCAGCTTCTCCCACCTGCACCCACAGGCGGGCCCCCAGACCTGCTCCAAAGCACGAGCCAGGCTTGCTCAGATCACGTTCCTAGTGCTATGGATCATTTCAAGGTAAACCGGTCACTGCCGGGAAGGGAAGGGAAGGGAAGGGAAGGGAAGGGAAGGGAAGGGAAGGGAAGGGAAGGGAAGGGAAGGGAAGGGAAGGGAAGGGAAGGGAAAGGGGCTTCCCTCCCAAATCCTTCCCAGCGCCATGGGAAATCTTCCATCTCCAGCGGGTGGCCCAGCCCAATGGATCCCTGAGACAAGACTTCGCGCCTCCCCCCACCGGACCCTGACCCCCCTGACCGGACGTTGCATGGCCCTTATGCTTGTGGAACCGGGCTCCAGACGTGAGTCCCCCCAATCCCCAATATCAGGTCAAAAGAGCCAGACCCTCAGTTCCCATGCGAAGAAATACAGTCACTGCAGGGAGCTGTTCATTCCTCCCAGGGTCCGAAAGTGTCAGGAGGACCCCAGAGCCCTGTGCCCGGCGCTGCACAGACACACAGGACGGGACACTCTGACTCCTGCACCCGGAGCCCAAGGGCGAGTCAATCCGATCACTGAGAGCAGGAGTGTGTGTCTCTTATAAAGCGGGGCATGCAAATGAGGGAGACAGTTTCCTGGTTAAATCTGAGCCTCCCTCTGCCCAGGCTGCACCCGGAGACACAATCTGCAGCCCCCTGGCTCTGTGCAGTCACCAGCCAGTCCCCTGAGAACTTTCCCCTCCAGCACACGGAAAAATGGGATTTTTGCTCCTTGTCATTGTCGCTCTAGCAGCTCTGGAAGGTATTTTCCTCCTCTGAAGACCTGGCAGAGTTAGAAGAATATTGTGTTCTCGCTGTTTTTATACCGATATTAATGGCCGGTCTTTATTCCCAGGTGTCTGGTCCCAGACGCTGGTGGAGTCCGGAGGGGATGTGAAAAAGCCCGGAGACTCTCTCCGCCTCTCCTGCAAAGCCTCCGGCTTCACCTTCAGCAGCTACGACATGAGCTCGGTCCGCCAGGCTCCCGGGAAGGGACTGGAATGGGTCGCTCTTATATACACCGTTGGGAGTACTTACTATCTCGATTCAGTGAAAGGGCGATTCACCATCTCCAGGGATAATGCCAAGAGTGAGCTGTATCTGCAAATGACCGGCCTGAAGCCCGAGGACACCGCCCGCTATTACTGTGCGAGAGACACAGTGACACCAAACCGGTTTGTGATCGCACAAAAACCCAGGCTGCGGAATCGCCCTTCTCCCGGCGGCCGCGCGGGGGCAGCAGCGACACGCCCCGCTTCGGGCTCGGGCAGGAGACCCGGCCCCCGGGGGAACGGGACACAAACCTCCTGCCAGTTTAACCCTTCCGTTCCCGGGCAATGTGCCTCCCCTTCCTTCCCAGAGCCCCGCTGGGCCTGGGGTTCAGAGATCCCTCTCTTAATCTGTGAACTCCAATCCGGAGTGAGTCCTGTTCTGAATCACTCTCCCCTCACAGACCTGGCACCTTGGCTCTCCCGGGCCCACCTCGGTGTCAGACTCACAGGCCAGCGTCTGTCAGTGTAAAGGGGACAAGCGCGCTGGGGTTCGCATCAGACCCAACGGATGGAGCGAATTGCTCCTGGGGCCAAATCCTCCGCTAGTGTAAAGTCACCGCAACTGCTTTCACTAGACTCGAGTTACTCCTAAATTTACACCAGGGATGTTTATGGCATTAATGCAAGGAAGGTAATTAGTTAATTATAACCGATGTGGGACCCCTCCCCGTGGCATCTCTGCCCTTCACAAACGTTTATTGCCTTTATCCCCACAACGCCGCTGCGAGGCCGGGGAACTATCACAGCCCCAGCTTCAAAAAGTGGGACTGAGGCAGAGAGAGATGGAGCCTGGGATATGGGAAAGGGCCATTCAGAGTCCGGGCGGGGCTGTGGGGCAGACAGGGCCGGCTCTCGGTTTTGTGCTGCCCCAAGCAAAAAAATTTTGGCTTCTCCCCCTTTTTTTGGCTTTTACATGTTTGCACTTTGCAATTTTGTTTTCGTTTGACTGTTTAAAATTTTAAAAAATGAAAAGAGAATTTGTAGTTAGTGAAATAAAACAATTTCCTACTAGTGTACTCATTAACACCAGCACCCCAGCAAAGGAGCTTCCACTCCTCCCCTTGGAGCCACCAAAGCCTGGTGAAAATGGAGAGATGGACCAGCTGCTGCTTCCCCCATCCCCTGGGCCAGTGACCCTGCCAAAGAAGGAAATTCAGCTGATTTGGCAAATCCATGCTGGCTGGTCCTCGTCATCCACCAGGAGCTTACAAATGCATTGTTTAGTCATTTGTTCCAGTCCCTTTCCAGGATCAAAGTTGGGCTGACTGGTGCTTCATTGGACCTCTTCCTAAAGATGGCAAATGTCAAACCTTTCTCCAGTCCTCTGGACCTAACTGGAGGAAAGGAACAAGTGGTCCAGGGGCATCCAAAGCCAGGCCCCTGCATTTGCTCATTTAAGACCCACAAAAGGGTACCTGGCCATGCACCTTCAGCCAAACTCCACCAGCATGGAGCCCCATGGAGCCCCCAGGGCTTGGAGGGCAGAGCTGAGTCCCGCAGTGCCAGAACAGCCAGGGAGCAGGGATAGTGCTCAGAGCCTGGGCCGGGCTGGTGTCAAGACATCCGATGCTGGACCAGTCCCAGGCAAGTTGGCCCAGACGGGGGTGGGAAGCAGCTTTGGACTGGTCAGTCCCGAGTCCAGGGGCAGCTCTGTGCGCCAGGCCAGCTTTTTGCAGTGAAGTCTGGCTCAGCAGGGCCCGAGGAGGCCACTCAGCCCATGCCATGGGTGGCGTCTCCTCCTCTCAGGGGTGGCTCCGGCCCGGCCCCTCCCTCTGCCTCTGCCATGGTGGCTCACTGGTAGAGCCAGCTATAGGTTTTTTGCCACCCCGAGCATGTAAGCTTGCTTTGCTGGTGCCTAGAGCTGGTCCTGGGGGCAGAGATCACCCAGCACCAGAATAAACCCCACACCACTGAGCCTGGGAATGTGGCACCGCCGGGACTTTCCAAAGAGACTAGAGCATTTTTTTTCATCCATTTGACAGCTGGAAATCACAGCCCCAGTGTAAACAGTGCAGCTCAGGATCCTGCCCACAATAAAGTTCCACAATGTCACAGTCACCATGGAGATAAAAGACCCCGCCCCGCAGCCCCCTTTGACATCACAGCCCAGCGCTGGCCCACCGGGCATTGGGGACAGTCACGTGGCTAAGGGCTGTGGACAGGAACACGGTGGGATTTAATGGGGTCGCTCAGGGGGAGGCGGCTGCTGAGGGAGAAGCAGAGGCCCGAGGGTGGGGGGCCAGGGGGGCCCTAGGGTCACAGAGCGCAGCTCCCACTGGGTGAGATACGGCCCCGGACTCCCCAAAGTCTCGCCTAGTGTTAGTTTCGAGGTAGGGATGAAGGTTGAGGGCTAATATTAAAACTTAGGTTAGAATTTACATTCAGGGTTAAAACTGCACCCTGGGTAAAGTCCGGATTGGGGCTGTAAGTAAGATATTCATGTAGTTTTCCGGTTCAGACATATATGAAGGTGGCTTTTATCATCAGGGTCACGGTTAGCTGGGGGAGCTAGAGGAGGGATAAAGAAGATGCCAGTTTCTCTGTGAGTTCAATCCTTGAGGGGGCCATTTAGGGATCTGGGGCAAAAATTGGGGATTGGTCCTGCTTTGAGCAGGGGGTTGGACTAGATGACCTCTTAAGGTCCCTTCCAACCCTGATATTCTATGATTCTATGATTCAATCCTTATGGTGAAGTAGGAAGCTCCGACTGAGACAGGGGTTAAGTGCCACAGAGAGAAAGCGCCGCCTCTTCTCTCAGCCCCACACAAAGGAACTGAGTTCGGGTTAGGAAATGGCGGGTGTCTCTTATAAGGAGCGGGATATGCAAATGAGGGTGAGAGTTTCCTGTTTAAATCTGTCCCTCTCTCTGCCCAGGCTGCACCCGGAGACACAATCCGCAGCCCCCCGGGTCTCTGCAGTCACCAGCCACTCCGCGGAGAACTTTCCCCTTCAGCACCCGAGGAAATAAAGCTTTGGTTGTACCTGGTTCTCACTGCAGCATCTCCGGAAGGTCCATTCTCCCTTTCCATGGGTTGGATGTACTGGGGAGGCGGGGGAGTATTGTGCTATTTCCCGAGGTACTCATGTTCCCCATAATTAATTGCTATTCCCAGGTGCCCAGTCCCAGCTGCAGCTGGTGGAGTCCGGAGGGGATGTGAAGAAGCCCGGAGACTCTCTCCGCCTCTCCTGCAAAGCCTCCGGGTTCAGCAGCTACTGGATGAGCTGGGTCCGACAGGCTCCGGGAAGGGGCTGGAGTGGGTCGCCCAGACTCAGGGCTGCAGCATAGACTACAGTGACTCGGTAAAAGGGCGATTCACCGTCTCCAGAGATGACCCCAACAGCCTGCTGTACCTGCAAATGACCGGCCTGAAGCCCGAGGACACCGCCCGGTCTCACTGAGCAAGAGACACAGCGAGGGGAATCCCGACCGGGCTCACACAAAAACCCGAGCGGCAGAACCGCCCTTCTCCCGTGCGCCGCGCGGGGGCAGCACTTCCACAGACAGCCCAGCCCTGGGCACAGGAACGGGACCTACAGCCAGAGTGAAAAACAAATCCGTGCTCAGGTTTCAGAGCTCAATATCCATCTATAGAGCCATAGACTCCTGAGACTGGAAGGGACCTCGGGAGGTCATCTCGTCCCGCCCCCTGCACTCATGGCAGGATTCAGTATTATCTAGACCATCTCTGGCAGGTGTTTGTCCAACCTGCTCTTAAAAATCTTCCCTGATGGAGATTCCACAACCTCCCTGGAAATTGATTCCAGTGCTTAAGCACCCTGCCAGTTAGGAAGTTTTTCCTAACGTCAAACCTCCCTTGATTCAATTTAAGCCCATTGCTTCTTGTCCTATCCTCAGAACTTAAAGAGAATAATTTGTCTCCATCCTCTATGTACTCCACCTTTTATGTACTTGCAAACTGTTATCACATCCTAGCAACCGGATGAATGTAACACAAACCTCCCTCAGTTTTAACCCTTCCGTTCCCTGACAGTATGTCTCCCCTTCCTTCCCAGAGCCCTGCTGGGTGCAGAGATCCCTCATTTCATCTGTGAACCCCAATTCGGAGTGAGTCCTGTTCTGAATCACTCTCCCCTCGGAGACCTGGTGCCTTGGCTCTCTTGGGGCCCATCTCTGTGTCAGACTCACAGGACCCCTCCTGTCGGTGTAAAAGAGACAAGCACATTGAGGGACTGATCCCATGCCAATCAGAGACAACGGGATTCATCCTTTTGCCCTTCTTGGGGTTTTTATCACACCCAATGGACCAAGCGAATTCCTCATGGGGCAAAATCTTCAGCTAGTGTAAAGTCTCTGCAACTGCTTTCACTAGACTCATAGACTCATAGATATTAAGGTCAGAAGGGACAATTATGATCATCTAGTCTGACCTCCTGCACAATGTCGGCCACAGAATCTCATTCACCCACTCCTGCAATACACCTCTCACGAATGTCTGAGCTATTGAAGTCCTCAAATCATAGTTTAAAGACTTCAAGGTGCAGAGACTCCTCCAACAAGTGACCCGTGCCGCATGCTGCAGAGGAAGGTGGAAAACCCCCAGGGCATCTTCCAATCTGAACTGGAAGAAAATTCCTTCCCGACCCCAAATATGGTGATCAGCTGAACCCTAAGCATGTGGGCAAGGTTTACCAGCCAGATACCCAGGAAAGAATTCTCTGTAGTAACTCAGATCCCACCCCATTTAACATCCCATCACAGGCCATTGGGCCTATTTACCATGAATGGTTAAAGATCAATTAATTGCCAAAATCATGTTATCCCATCATACCATCTCCTCCATAAACTTATCGAGTTTAATCTTGAAGCCAGATAGGTCTTTTGCCCCCACTGCTTCCCTTGGAAGGCTGTTCCAGAACTTCACTCCTCTGATGGTTAGAAACCTTCGACTAATTTCAAGTCTAAACTTCCTGATGGCCAGTTTATATCCATTTGTTCTTGTGTCCATTGGTACTAAGCTTCAATAGTCCCTCTCCCTCCCTGGTATTTATCCCTCTGATATATTTATAGAGAGCAATCCTATCTCCCCTCAGCCTTCTTTTGGTTAGGCTAAACAAGCCAAGCTCCTTGAGTCTCCTTTCATAAGACAGGTTTTCCATTCCTCGGATCATCCTAGTAGCCCTTCTCTGTACCTGTTCCAGTTTGAATTCATCCTTCTTAAACATGGGAGACCAGAACTGCACACAGTATTCCAGGTGAGGTCTCACCAGTGCCTTGTATAACGGTACTAACACCTCCTTATCTCTACTGGAAATACCTCGCCTGATGCATCACAAGACCGCATTAGCTTTTTTCACAGCCATGTCACACTGGCGGTTCATAGTCATCCTGTGATCAATCAATACTCCAAGGTCCTTCTCCTCCTCCTTTACTTCTAATTGATGCGTCCCCAGCTTATAACTAAAATTCTTCTTATTAATCCCTAAATGCATGACCTTACACTTCTCACTATTAAATTTCATCCTATTACTATTACTCCAGTTTACAAGGTCATCCAGATCCTCCTGTGTGATATCCCGGTCCTTCTCTAAATTGGCAATACCTCCCAGTTTTGTATCATCTGCAAACTTTATTAGCACACTCCCACTTCTTGTGCCGAGGTCAGTAATAAAAAGATTAAATAAGATTGGTCCCAAAACCGATCCCTGAGGAACTCCACTGGTAACCTCCCTCCAGCCTGATAGTTCACCTTTCAGTATGACCCACTATAGTCTCCCCTTTAACCAATTCCTTATCCACCTTTCAATTTTCATATTGATCCCCATCTTTTCCAACTTAACTAATAATTCCCCATGTGGCACTGTATCAAATGCCTTACTGAAAACAAGGTAAATTAAATCCATTGAGTTTCCTTTGTCTAAAAAATCTGTTACTTTCTCAAAGAAGGAGATCCAGTTGGTTTGGCACGATCTACCTTTTGTAAAACCATATTGTATTTTGTCCCAATTACCATTGACCTCAATGTCCTTAACTACTTTCTCCTTCAAATTTTTTTTCCAAGACCTTGCATACTACAGTTGTCAGACTAACAGGCTTGTAGTTATCTGGATCACTTTTCCCCCCTTTCTTAAAAATAGGAACTATGTTAGCAATTCTCCAGTCATACGGTACAACACCTGAGTTTACAGATTCATTAAAAATTCTTGCTAATGGGCTTGCAATTCCATGTGCCAATTCCTTTAATATTCTTGGATGAAGATTATCTGGGCCCCCCGATTTAGTCCCATTAAGCTGTTTGAGTTTTGATTCTACCTCAGATATGGTAATATCTACCTCCATATCCTCATTTCCATTTGTCATGCTACCATTATCCCTAAGATCCTCATTAGCCTCCTTAAGACTGAGGCAAAGTATTTATTTAGATATTGGGCCATGCCTAGATTATCCTTGACCTCCACTCCATCCTCAGTGTTTAGCGGTCCCACTTCTTCTTTCTTTGTTTTCTTTTTATAAAGCTATAGAACCTTTTACTATTGGTTTAATTCCCTTTGCAAGGTCCAACTCTACTTGACTTTTAGCCTTTCTCACTTTATCCCTACATGTTCTGGCTTCAATAAGGTAGCTTTCCTTGCTGATCCCTCCCATCTTCCACTCCTTGTAGGCTTTCTGCTTTTTCTTAATCACCTCTCTGAGATGTTTGCTCATCCAGCTTGGTCCTGCCTATGAATTTTTTCCCCTTTCTTGGGATGCAGGCTTCTGATAGCTTCTTCAGTTTTGACTTAAAGTAATCCCAGGCCTCCTCTGCCTTTAGATCCATAAGTTCTTCAGTCCAATCCACTTCCCTAACTAATTTCCTTAATTTTTGAAAGTCAGCCCTTTTGAAATCAGAAACCCTAGTTGCAGAGGAATCCATCAGCTATCGCATCTCGGAGAATTTGAGCCCTATTATTACTAGCACTTGTCCTCCAGTCTATATCTGGGAAGTTAAAGTCTCCCATGATCACGCAGTTTCCATTAGTATTTACTTCATTAAAAACATTAAAGAGGGCTCTATCCATATCCAAATTAGATCCTGGCAGTCTATAGCACACCCCAAGCACTATCCCAGGGGAGGCTCTAGTAATTTTCTTCCCCAATGTAATTTTTTCCCAGACAGACTCTGTCTTATCCATCCCATCGCTTCTTATTTCTTTACATTCTACCTCATCATTGATATACAATGCTACTCCACCACCTTTACCTTTATTTCTGTCTTTCCTAAACAGCACATACCTTTCAATAGCGGTAGTCCAGTCATGATGAGTATTCCACCATGTTTCTGTTATCCCTGTAATATCTGGTTTCACTTCCTGCACCAGTAGCTCTAGTTCCTCCATTTTGTTACCCAGGCTCCTCTCATTGGTGAACAAACATCTTAATTTTTGCTGTTTGGCCTCGCTCACGTTCTTTACCTGATTAGACACTGACATTCTACAGCCAGTAGAACCTATTAGACTGGTACCCACATTGGCCTTTCTCTTATGTCCATTCTCCTACCCACGGCTGTATCCTTTCTTACTTTGTTGTTTTCTTCCCTCTCAATGTTAAAATACGGCATGGGGATTACCTGGACATCTCCCAACCATCTCCCACAAATTCCTAGTTTAAAGCTCTCTTAATTAGTTGTGCCAGCCTCCATCCTAGAAGTCTATTTCCTTCCCTACTCAGATGAAGTCCATCCCGAGAGAACTGTCCTCTGTCCAGGAATGCCTCCCAGTGGCCATACATCTCAAAGCCCTCCTTACCACACCACTGCCTGAGCCATCTGTGGATAGTCATAATCTTGTCACACCATTGTTGCCCTTCTCTAGGAACAGGCAGAATCCCACTGAAGATCACCTGAGCCTCGATTTCCTTAAGCATCTTCCCCAGCCTGACATAGTCTCCCTTGATATGTTCCAGCGAGTATCTATCAGTATCATTTATTCCCACATGAAGGACGATCAGTGGATTCTTTCCCGCTCCCTTTAGGATCCTCTTCAACTAGACTTGAGTTACTCCTGATTTACACTCACTGGGGATCTGGCTATAACCGTGCCTTGGTGGGTCAAATCTGAGAATACCAAATTCAGGACAAACTGCTGAGAATTAGGGAAAATACACCCTAAAACTGGTAGTTATTATCTCATAAGATATACCAAACCAGCAACAAAAGTAAACTGATGTTTCACCACACTAGCTGACAAGAAGTCAGAAAAGCAGTTTCCTTAGCTTTTCCAGTGCTTGTATCACCACCAAAACCACTAGACTTAAAGATGAGTGGTTCTTGAAAACAATTTCATCAAATAAAATCCAGATAACGTCACACCCCCAACGCAAAATTGATGCAGGAAGGGGTGTCCCAGGCACTGCTGAATGCATCATTGGATCTTCCCATTCTTGGTTCTGTATTTCTACAGCTTCTAGCCCAAGAGTAGAAGTGTTAGTGTATAACAGAAATCACAGAATCATAAAAGATCCGGGTTGGAAGAGCCCTCAGGAGGTCATCTAGTCCAATCCCCTGCTCAAAGCAGGACCAACACCAACTAAATCATCCCAGCCAAGGCTTTGTCAAGCCGGGCCTTAAAAACCTTTAAGGATGGAGATTCCACCACCTCCCTAGGTAACCCATTCCAGTGCTTCACCACCCTCCTAGTGAAATAGTGTTTCCTTATATCCAACCTAAACCTCCCGCACTGCAACTTGAGACCATTGCTTCTTGTTCTGTTGTCTGCCACCACTGAGAACAGCTGAGCTCCATCCTCTTTGGAACCCCCCTTCAGGTAGCTGAAGGCTGCAATCAAATCCCTCCTCACTCTTCTCTTCTGCAGACTAAATAACCCCAGTTCCCTCAGCCTCTCCTCGTAAGTCATATGCCCCAGCCCCTTAATCATTGTCATTGCCCTCCGCTGGACTCTCTCCAATTTGTGCACATCCCTTCTGTAGTGGGGGGAACAAAACTGGACGTAATACTCCATGTGTGGCCTCACCAGTGCCGAATAGAGGGGAATAATCACTTCCGTCCATCTGTTGGCAATGCTCCTACTAATACAGCCCAACTTGCCGTTGGCCTTCTTGGCAACGAGGGCACACTGCTGACTGATATCCAGCTTCTCATCCACTTTAATCCCCAGGTATTTCTCTGCAGAACTGCTGCTTAGCCAGTTGGTCCCCAGCCTGTAACAGTGCATGGGACTCTTCCTTCTGAAGTACAGGACTCTGCACTTGTCCTTGTTGAACCTCATCAGATTTATTTTGGCCCAATCCTCTAATTTGTCTAGGCCACTCTGGACCCTATCTCTACCCTCCAGTGTATCTACCTCTCCCCGCAGCTTAGTGTCACTGAGAACTTGCAGAGGGTGCAATCCATCCCATCATCCAAATCATTGATAAAGATGTTGAACAAAACTGGTCCCAGGACCGACCCCTAGGGCACTCCGCTTGATACCGGCTGCCAACTAGACATCAAGATATTGATCATTACCCACTGAGCCCGACAATCTAGCCAGCTTTCTATCCACCTTATAGTCCATTCATCTAATCCATACCTTTTTAGAATACTGTGGGAGACTGTATCAAAAGCTTTGCTAAAGTCAAAATATATCACATCCACTGCTTTCCCCATATTCACAGAGCCAGTTATTCCATTATAGAAGGCAATCAGGTTGGTCAGGCATGACTTACACTTGGTTAATCCATGTTGACTGTTTCTGATCACCTTCCTCTCCTCCAAGTTCTTCAAAATGGATTCCTTGAGGACCTGCCCAATGATTTTGCCAGGGACTGAAGTGAGGCTGACCTGTCTGTAGTTCCCCGGGTTCTCTTTCTTCTCTTTTTAAAATTTGGGCACTATATTTGCCTTTTTCCAATCATCCGGGACCTTCCCCTATTGCCACAAATTTTCAAAGAGAATGGCCAATGGCTCCGCAATCACATCAGCCAACTCCCCCAGCACCCTCGGATGCATTAGATCTGGGCCCAGGGACTTCTGCATGTCCAGCTTTTCAAAATAGTCCTTAACCTGTTCTTTCACCAGTGAGGGCTGCTCACCTACTCCCCATACTGTGTTGCCCAGTGCAGCAGTCTGGGAGCTGACTGTGTTTGTGAAGACCGAGGCAAAAACAGCATTGAGTACTTCAGCTTTTTCCACATCATCTGTCACTGTTTTGCCTCCTCCATTCAGGAAGGGTCCCACACATTCCGTGACCTTCTTCTTGTTGCTAACATACCTGTAGAAACCCTTCTTGTTTCCCTTCACATCCCTTGCTAGCTGCAACTCCAATTGTGCCTTGGCCTTCCTGATTACACCCCTGCATGCTCTAGCAATATATTTATACACCTCCCTCATTGTCTGTCCAAAATTCCACTTCTTGTAAGCTTCCTTTTTGCTTTTAAGTTCCCCGAAGATTTCACTGTGAAGCCAAGCTGGTCACCTGCCATATTTGCTATTCTTTCTGCACATTGGGATGGTTTGTTCCTGCACCTCACTGAGGCTTCTTTAAAATACAGCCAGCTCTCCTGGCCTCCTTTCCCCCTCATATTAGCCTCCCAGAGGATCCTTAAGTTCCTTAAGGGAGTCTAGGTCTGCTTTTCAAAGTCCAGGGTCCGTATTTTGCTACTCTCCTTTCTTCCTTTCGTGAGGATCCTGAACTTAACCATCTCATGGTCACTGCTGCCTACGTTGTCTCCCACTTCTACTTCCCCTACCAATTCTTCCCTGTTTGTGAGCAGCAGGTCAAGAGGAGCACGGCCCCTAGTCGGTTGCTCCAGCACTTGTACCAGGAAGTTGTCCCCAACACTCTCCAAAAACTTCCTGGATTGGCTGTGCACTGCAGTATTGTTCTCCCAGCAGATGTTAGGGAGATTGAAGTCCCCCATTAGTACCAGGGCCTGTAATCTTCACTTAGTTGTCTGAAGAAAGCCTCGTCTACTTCATCCTTCTGATCCAGTGGTCTATAGCACACGCCCACCAGGACGTTACCCTTGTTGCTCTTGCCTCTAAACTTAACCCAAAGACTCTCAACAGTCTTTTCTCTATTTTCAAACTGGAGCTCTGAGCATACAATGCAACTCTTACATACTATGCAACTCCTCCACCTTTCCTTCCCTGCCTGTCCTTCCTGAACAGTTTATACCCATCCGTGACAGTGCTTCAGTCATGTGAACTCCCCCACCAAGTTTCTGTTATTCCAATCACATCATAGTTCCTTGGTTGTGCCAGGACTTCCAATTCTTCCTGTTTGTTTCCCAGGCTTCTTGCTTTCATGTACATGCACCTAAGATAATTAGCCAAACGGCTTATCAAAATCATGTTTGACTAAAACAGGATGTTTCTTTGTAAGGTTCATTATGGAAGTAATGAGGTGACTGAATTTCTTTACTAACCCAAGGTAAACCTTGGTTAGACCAATAGTGGATTGGATCTGCTCTTGCAGCATGATTCCTGTATGTTTCATGTGATCTTGCCCTAAGCTAATGAAAATAGCTAATTTATTTATACAAGTTCTGGCAAACGTTTGGAACCCAATTCATATCGAGTCAATGTAGATATTAATGTTCTCCAAAGTGTAGTGTAGGAATCTTGGCATTTAGTCATGGAAGCAAGATGGTAACATGCCTCAGTTTCCCTTTTCATACAGCACATTAGGTCTGCAATGTCTTTTCTCCTGTGTACAGTTTCAAGACTAGTTACAGGCACTACCTGTGAAATATCAATATCACAAGGTCTTTTAACATAAAGTGTGCTCTTATGTATCACTTCCAACATGTTCAAAGGTTTTTCCAAATGATTAGGCAAGTTGTACATTTTCACAGTTTTTGGTATCAGCAAAACATTAGTCACAAGAGCCAACATTAGCATTAATATGAACATTAAATTAATTACAAGTGTACATTTCCAATCATTTTTGTCATGCCACGCCTTTGGCTGAGTACCATTGGGGTTTTGGCATTTTAGGGTTAACCGGTGGCTTTTATTTGAAAGGTTTAGTCTTTCCCTTCCTCTCCTGTTCTGGGGGGGTGTGGGGGGAGGAGGGTGTCAAAATCTGAGCTCTTTTGTGTAACAGAATCCATTGTCTGGCTGGGTGTGCCCTTTTTGCTAAGGCCTATGGGCAAGTCTTTCTCTAATAACAATAACAATAATAATAACAACTAATAACAATTCCAAGGCTGGACTCTGTCTTAAAGAGATACCATCCATTTTCACAAGCATGTTAGACCCAAGGTTCTTTTATCTTTCCATTACCAACCTCTGCTTCCACATGGAATCAGATGTTAGGTTCACTAAGAGACCGAAAGATATATCTAAAGTATTTAGAGATGAAATTTTGCCTGCTATCCCCTGTATTCTCAAGAGATTAACTTCACCCCTGTCTTGGTCTGTAGATTCAGCTACGCAGTCTTCTCTCCGAACCTGAGACACAGACTCTTCCCTCAAAGAGCCAACATGGTGACATTCCTATTCCAACAACATTGTTTCCCCAACAGGTTGGCCAAGCTCAGTCACTTGGTTATAGGGCTGTTCAACATCCCAAACAATTTTTATTCCATCTGAGACCTTTTCGGCTATCCACACTGGATTTTTCAAAAGCAAGGTCCTGGATCCATACATATCTGAAAGACTCTGGCAGTTAGGAACTGAAACTCCCTTAAT
Organism: Eretmochelys imbricata; assembly: GCF_965152235.1. Taxonomy (NCBI): domain Eukaryota; kingdom Metazoa; phylum Chordata; order Testudines; family Cheloniidae; genus Eretmochelys; species Eretmochelys imbricata. The sequence goes on along the minus strand of NC_135584.1, from coordinate 40,175,101 downwards.
CAAATCACTTCCACACCTCTCACTTACAGCAAACTGCTCACAAAATCTACCATGCCAAAAACAACCATGAGGATTCTTCTCCTTAGGAGCTTCTTTAAGCAACAATTCCCCTTTATCTTGCTCCACAGACGCATTGCTCTGCTGAGCCACAATCAACTCCTTCTGAATTTCATTTAATCCCAGAATCACCTCTGGCCCATCCAGAGGATTTTTATACAACCCCCTTTCAGGCAAGCTCTTAGACTCCATAGTTAAAAGGTTAGAGGCGCTCTCTTTCCCTTTGTAGCCCTTCTTGCTGGCAACACTGCAAGTTACCAAGCTCACACACAAAAGCTTTGGAATTATTTCCTTCATGTTAAAATTTTCTACACTGTCAGTGGGTAATACAGTCAAATCATCTTCATGCTCTCCTGGTGCCCTGGTCATGATATCAACCTGGTTAAACAGAGTTGCCAAACCCCCAGCAACACACGAGCGGCAGGCAAAATAGAAGCACCAGAATCGCCTGGTCCCTTGTTAAGACACTAGCTGGACACTATGTTATGACACTAGCTCCTATCTATCCATCCCCATCCACCCCCTCTATCTATCTATCTATCTATCTATCCTTATTTCTCTAGTTACGGGTCTTCCTCCTTGTCTTGGATCCCCAGCCCCAGACAGTGTGACCGCTCGAGGAAGGAGTTGCTGTTTCTTATAAGGAAGTGGATATGGAAATAAAGGTGTCAGTTTCCTGTTTAAATCTGAGCCTCTCTCTGGCCAGGCTACACCCAGATTCACAATCCGCGGCCCCCTATATCTGTCCAGTTACCAGCCAATCCGGTGAGAACTTTCCCCTCCAGCACCAGGGAAAATGAGGCTTTGGCTCCACTTTGTTCTCATTATAGCAGTTTTGGAAGGTAATTTCTCCCCCTAAATGCATTGCAGCGGCAGAGGAAGATTGCATTATTGCTATGGGTACTCATATAATTTATACCGTGGTTTATTCCCAGGTGTCCGCTCGCAGATCCAGCTGGTGGAGTCTGGAGGGGATGTGAAGAAGCTCGGAGACTCTCTCCGCCTCTCCTGCAAAGCCTCCAGGTTCACCTTCAGCAGCTACGGGATTGCGAGAGACACAGTGAGGGAAGCCGGACTGAGCTCAGACCTAAGCCTTCCCCTGCAGTAATGAGAGAAGTAGTCTGGTGTTGGGGGCGCCCAGGGTCTATAAGTGAAAATGAGATCAGTTCTGGGAAAGGGGCTAGCAACAACAAACCCTTTTTATTCTTATTATTGTTCCTCCTCCTTAATTTTACCGAAGGTGAAGGAGTTGACACCTTTCCACAAAGAGAGAACATTCTTTTTTGGGACCCTTCCTCTTTCTTTCCTCTGCCGGGGACAAATTCTGAACCCACCCCCAGTCTTCCGGATAGTCAGAGGTGCATAGACTTCCAAGCCGGAAAGGAGCAGTATGATAAACCAGTTTGACCTCCGGCATAACACAGACCATAGAGCCTCAACCTGGTTCATTCGGGTTCAGTCTAGCGCCCTCTTAGTATCAGCCCGGTCAGTGACACATTCGAGCAGAAAGACCCTGAACTCTCAGATTTGGGCACCAGTCTACACCAAAAAGAAAAGGAGTACTTGTGGCACCTTAGAGACTAACCAATTTATTTGAGCATGAGCTTTCGTGAGCTACAGCTCACTTCATCAGATACATACCGTGGAAACTGTATGTATCCACGGTATGTATCTGATGAAGTGAGCTGTAGCTCACGAAAGCTCATGCTCAAATAAATTGGTTAGTCTCTAAGGTGCCACAAGTACTCCTTTTCTTTTTGCGAATACAGACTAACACGGCTGTTACTCTGAAACCAGTCTACACCAAGTTTGTTTGTTTGTTTGTTTGATTTTTCCCCTTTGCTTAGTTGAATACTTTTCCCACCAAAGCTGGCTTTTCTGGCACAAGAAACATTTTTCTAGGAGAAAACAAATCCTGGGTTAAATGAATAAATAAATAACTCCAAAACTATTCATTTTCTGGTTTAAATAACAATACAAGAAGGGGGTCAGTGAGAGAAAGAGAGGGAAGGCTGCAGAGGCCCCTTCTCCCGTCCGCCACCAGGGGCAGCAATGAGCAAAGAGCCCAGCCCAGCCTGGGGGACAAGACGGAAAAGGGGCACCGGAGGTTGGGAAACATCATTTTCCAACTCTGCACCTACAGAAACTGCTGCTTTGGACATAGGACCCGCCGGTGCCCTTTGACTCCGCCTCGCCTGTAAAGTCTCCGGGTTCCACGTCAGCGCTGGGTCCGTGAGGAGCGGGTCTCCAGGGCAGAGTACATGGGAAAGAGTTCACACGACACCGATTCAGCGAAACAAGGGCCATTCATTGCCTCCGGAGACAATCCCAACAAGCGGGTGTATTTACAAACGAGCAGCCGAGGACACAGGCCGGAATCACTGTGTGAGAGATTAGACCAGAGTCACAAAGCCCATCGCCAAAACCAACGGTGGGTTCACACCGCGTCTGGGTTTTAAAATGGGCAAATCTAAGAAAAGACAGGAATGAACCCCAATAGTCAACGTTATGCCAAAGGCACCGATTTGTGCTCAGTTTTATTTTACAGAATGGAGAAGATGAAATATTTAGAATTTGATTGAACGTCCCGAGGACTGTTTAAAATCGTTTCATGTTCTATATTCTTTGCTTCTTGCAGGGATCATTGCTCTGGAGCTACCGATGCAGGAAATATGAGCAGTAATGAGGCACATAAAGTTCAGTGACAAATGCCCCTAAGGAATGTTATCATTGTTGGAGACATCTATCTATCTATCTATCTATCTATCCAATGTGTGTGAATGAGTTTGGGGATATGAAAGGGAACATGAGTGGTAATGGGAATGGAAATCTGTGTTTCAGCTTGAATACTTATACTTGTCTGAATGGAAGCGGGAATGGAAATACTTTTGTTCTTTTTGTTGTTATCCCTCAATATTACATCACGGGGATGCTGTGAAAACATGAAGCGTTCTTATCACACAAGTTCTTTAAACACAACCAGGAGAAAACTTCTGTCTGCACTTTATTGCTAATTAATAATTAAGGAAGTAAATGATCTTGAGGATGATGCTCAGCGGTGATAGATTTGGTGCTGGTTGTGGTCCCAGTGCCCAGGGTCTCCAGAAGCCGGGCATGGGCAACATGGGGTGGATCACTGGGTGATTCCCTGTTCTGTTCCTTCCCTCTGGGGCACCTGGCGTTGGCCACTGCCGGGAGACAACATACTGGACTAGACGGGTCTTTGGTCTCACCCAGTCTGTCCGTTTTATGTTCTTAATTATAGTCTAGGATCCCATAGTCCTAGGCACGGTAAAAACACAGACCATAAAACTTCTCTCAATCCCACCGAGTTTGCAATCCGAGTGTAAATAGGAAGTGGAGTGTGACTCGGAACAGGAATATAAACAGGAATATAAACATCAGCCGTGGATCATAATCTTCCTTCATTTTTGCCTGACTCCTCGACTCTCCCCTCAAGAAAACTTCTCAGAAACGCCACTCTCGGCCCCCTAATGTCAGGGAGGCTCCGCTGCAAAACCTTAACTCTGTCCTCAGGCTCCCTCCCGCCCCCCCCACCCCCCCGCCGCGCCCAGCTTCTCCCACCTGCACCCACAGGCGGGTCCCCAGACCTGGTCCAAAACACGAGCCAGGCTCGCTAAGGTCACGTTCCTTGTGTCATGGATCATGTCAATGTATCTGGTCACTACTGGGAAGGGAAAGGGGCTTCCCTCCCAAATCCCTCCCAGCGTCATGGGAGATCTTCCTTCTCCAGCGGGAGGTCCAGACGAATGGATCCCTGGGACACGACCCCCCGCCACCAGACACTGACCCCACTGACCGGACATTGCATATCCCTTGTGCGCGTGGAACGGGGCTTCAAAGCTGATAATCCTCACCCCTCCTGCCCAATCCACAATATCACATTACAGTAGGCAGGCCCTTAGTTCCTATGTGAGGAAATACAGTCACTGCAGGGAGCTATACTATTAATTTAGGCTTAAATAGAGACTGGGAGTGGCTAAGTCATTATGCAAGGTAGCCTATTTCCTCTTGTTTTTTCCTACCCCCCCCCCCCCCCCATGTTCTGGTTTAACTTGGATTTAAACTTGGAGAGTGGCCAGTTTGGATGAGCTATTACCAGCAGGAGAGTGAGTTTGTGTGTGTATGGGGGTGGGTTTTTGGAGGGGGGTGAGGGAGTGAGAGAACCTGGATTTGTGCAGGAAATGGCCTAACTTCATTATCATGCACATTGTGTAAAGAGTTGTCACTTTGGATGGGCTATCACCAGCAGGAGAGTGAATTTGTGTGGGGGGGTGGAGGGTGAGAAAACCTGGATTTGTGCTGGAAATGGCTTTTAGATAAGCTATTACCAGCAGGACAGTGGGGTGGGAGGAGGTATTGTTTCATATTCTCTGTGTATATATAAAGTCTGCTGCAGTTTCCACGGTATGCATCCGATGAAGTGAGCTGTAGCTCACGAAAGCTCATGCTCAAATAAATTCGTTAGTCTCTAAGGTGCCACAAGTACTCCTTTTCTTTTTGCAGGGAGCTGTTCATTCCTCCCAGGTGTGCAAAAGTATGAGGGGGACCCCAGCAAACTGCGCCCGGCGCTGCACAGACACTCCGGACGGGACTCTCTGACTCCTGCAGCTGGAGCCCTGGGGCGAGTCAATCTGATCACTGGCAGCAGGACAGTGTCTCTTATAAAGCGGGGCATGCAAATGAGGGAGACAGTTTCCTGTTTAAATCTGTGCCTCCCTCTGGCCAGTCTGCACCCGGAGACACAATCCGCAGCCCCTGGGTCTGAGCAGTCACCAGCCAGTCCCCTGAGAACTTTCCCCTCCAGCACCCGGCAAAATGGGATTTTTGCTCCTTGTCATTGTCGCTGTAGCAGCTTTGGAAGGTATTTTCCTCCTCTGAAGAACTGGCAGAGTTAGAAGAACACTGTGTTCTCGCTGTTTTTATACCAAAAAGAAAAGGAGTACTTGTGGCACCTTAGACACTAACCAATTTATTTGAGCATAAGCTTTATGCTCAGATAAATTGGTTAGTCTCTAAGGTGCCACAAGTACTCCTTTTCTGTTTGCGAATACAGACTAACACGGCTGTTACTCTGAAACATGTCTTTGTATACCGACATTAATGGCCTGTCTTTATCCCCAGGTGTCCGGTCCCAGACGCTGGTGGAGTCCGGAGGGGGTGTGAAGAAGCCCGGAGACTCTCTCCGCCTCTCCTGCAAAACCTCCGGCTTCACCTTCAGCAGCTACAACATGAACTGGGTCCGCCAGGCTCCTGGAAAGGGACTAGAATGGGTCGCTTACATAAACCGCGGTGGGGGTAGTATAGACTACCTCGATGCAGTGAAAGGGCGATTCACCATCTCCAGGGATAACGGCAAGAGTGAGCTGTATCTGCAAATGACCGGCCTGAAGCCCGAGGACACCGCCCGCTATTACTGTGCGAGAGACACAGTGACACCAAACCGGTTTGGGATCGTACAAAAACCCAGGCTGCGGAATCGCCCTTCTCCCGGCGGCCGCGCGGGGGCAGCAGCGACACCCCCCGCTTCGGGCTCGGGCAGGAGACCCGGCCCCCGGGGGAACGGGACACAAACCTCCCGTCAGTTTAACCCTTCCGTTCCCGGACTCTGAATGGCCCATTTCCCTACCCCAGAGATGGAGGGCGGGGTGTGGAAATGGGCCATGCAGGGTCGGGGCGAGGCTGGGGGGCAGAGATCACCCGGCGCCGGAATAAACCCCGCTCCGCTGCGTCTGGGGATGGGGCACCGCCGGGACTTTCCAAAGTGACTGGAGCATTTTTTCCATCCATTTGACAGCTGGAAATCACAGCCCCGGTGTAAACGGTGCAGCTCAAAGGATTCTGTCCCCAATACAGTGCCCCCATGTCACAGAGTCACCATGGAGATAAAAGACCCCGCCCCCCAGCCCCCGCTGGCATCACTCAGCCCAGCGCTGGCCCGCAGGGCATTGGGGACAGTCACGTGGCTAAGGGCTGGGGACAGGGACACGGTGGGACTTCATGGGGTCGCTCAGGGGGAGGCGGCTGCGAAGGAGAAGCAGAGGCCCCTGGGTGGGGAGCCAGGGGGGCCCTAGGGTCACCGAACTCAGCTCCCACTGAATTGGATACGGCCCCGGGCTTTCCTAAATCTCCCCTAGTGTTAGTTTCAAGGTAGGGATGAAGGGTGAGGGTCAGTGTTAACAGTCAGGGTTAGAACTGCATCCTGGGTGAAGTCTGGATTTAGGGTTCTAAGTCGGGTATTCATGTAGTTTTCCGGTTCAGACTTCTATGAAGGTGGAGTTTATCCTCAGGGTCACGGTTAGGTGGGGGAGCTAGAGGAGGGATAAAGAAAATGCCAGTTTCTCTCCTTATGATCGAGTAGGAAGCTCCAACTCAGACAGGGGCGGTGCCACAGAGACAAAGCGCCGCCTCTTCTCTCAGCCCCACGCAAAGGAACTGAGTTCGGGCTAGGAAATGGCGGGTGTCTCTTATAAGGAGCGGGATATGCAAATGAGGGTGAGAGTTTCCTGTTTAAATCTGTCCCTCTCTCTGCCCAGGCTGCACCCGGAGACACAATCCGCAGCCCCCACGGGTCTCTGCAGTCACCAGCCAGTCCCCGGAGAACTTTGCCCTTCAGCACCCGAGGAAATGAAGCTTTGGTTGTACCTGGTTCTCATTGCAGCGTCTCCGGAAGGTCCATTCTCCCTTTCCATGGGTTGGATGTATTGGGGAGGTGCGGGATTATTGCCCGAGGTACTCATGTTCCCCATAATTAATTGTTATTCCCAGGTGTCCGGTCCCAGGTGCAGCTAGTGGAGTCTGGAGGGGTGTTGAGAAGCCCGGAGACTCTCTCCGCCTCTCCTGCAAAGCCTCCGGGTTCAGCAGCTACTGGATGAGCTGGGTCCGCCAGGCTCCCGGGAAGGGGCTGGAGTGGGTCGCCCAGACTCAGGGCTGCAGCATAGACTACAGTGACTCGGTAAAAGGGCGATTCACCATCTCCAGAGATGACCCCAACAGCCTGTTGTACCTGCAAATGACCGGCCTGAAGCCCGAGGACACCGCCCGGTCTCACTGAGCGAGAGACCCAGCGAGGGGAATCCCGACCGGGCTCACACAAAAACCCGAGCGGCAGAACCGCCCTTCTCCCGTGCGCCGCGCGGGGGCAGCACTTCCACAGACAGCCCAGCCCTGGGCACAGGAACGGGACCTACAGCCAGAGTGAAAAACAAATCCGTGCTCAGGTTTCAGAGCTCAATATCCATCTATAGAGCCATAGACTCCTGAGACTGGAAGGGACCTCGGGAGGTCATCTCGTCCCGCCCCCTGCACTCATGGCAGGATTCAGTATTATCTAGACCATCCCTGACAGGTGTTTGTCCAACCTGCTCTTAAAAATCTTCCCTGATGGAGATTCCACAACCTCCCTGGGAAATGGATTCCAGTGCTTAACCACCCTGACAGTTAGGAAGTTTTTCCTAATGTCAAACCTCCCTTGATGAAATATAAGCCCATTGCTTCTTGTCCTATCCACAGAGGTTAAAGAGAATAATTTGTCACCCTCTTCCTTGTACTCCTCCTTTTATGTACTTGCAAACTGTTACCACGTCCCTCCCTGTCGTCTCTTCTCCAGACTAAACAACCTCAGGTTTTTCAATCTTCCCTCATAGGCCATGTTTTCTAGACTTTTAATTATTTTCGTTGCCCTTCTCTGGACTTTTTCTAATTTGTCCACCTCTTTTCTGAAACGTGGCATCCAGAACTGGACATAATATTTCAGTTGAGGCCTAATCAGCCTGGAGCAGAGCAGGAGAATTAAGTGGCTTCCTTACAGCACTCCTGCTAATACATCCCAGAATGATCTTCCTTTTTTTAACAGTCTTACATTGTTGACTCATATCAAGCTTGTGATCCCCTATTACCCCCAGATCCCTTTCCCCAGTTCTCCTTCCTAGGCAGTCATTTCCCATTTTGTATGTGTGCTACTGATTGTTCCTTCCTAAGTGGATTACTTTGCATTTGTCTTTTTTAAATTTCATCTTTATTACTTTGACCATTTCTCCAGTTTCTCCAGATTATTTCAAATTTTAATCCTATCCTCCAAAGCACTTGCAACCCCTCCCATCTTGGTATCATCCACAAACTTTATAAGTGTACTCTCTATGCCATTTTCTAAATCAGAGTTTCCCAAACTTGGGAAGCCGCTTGTTCAGGGAAAGTCCCTAGCGGGCAGGGCCTGTTTGTTTACCTGCTGCGTCCCCAGGTTTGGCCAATCGCAGCTCCCGCTTGCTGTGGTTCGCTGCTGCAAGCAAATGGGGGCTGTGGGAAGCAGCGTGGGCCAAGGGACGTACCGGCTGCCACTTCCCACAGCCCCCATTGGCCTGCAGCGGTGAATCACGGCCAGTGGGAGGCGCGATCAGCTGAACCTGCGGATGTGGCAGGTAAACAAACAAGCCTGGCCCACCAGGGGCTTTCCCTGCACAAGCATCACCTCAAGTTTGGGAAACACTGCTCTAAATCATTCATGAAGATATTGAACAGAACTGGACCCAGAACGGATCCCTGTGGGGCCCTTCTCCTTATGCCCTTCCAGCATGACTGTGGACCACTGATAGCTACTCTCTGGGAATGGTTTTACAACCAGTTATGCACCCACCTTATAGTAGTGCCGTCTGTTTGTATATACGTCTGTTTGTTAGCCTGGGATAGAATTTTGGCTTTGGCTTTTTGATACTCTTCTACTAATATGTGAAAACAAGGGACAAAGACACTGTGATGTTGCTTCTGCCTAGTCAGTTGGATTTGTTAGTACAATGGGAACAGATAAGAGCAGTCAAAGTGACAGGTTTCAGAGTAGCAGCCCTGTTAGTCTGTATTCGCAAAAAGAAAAGGAGGACTTGTGGCACCTTAGAGACTAACCAATTTATTTGAGCATGAGCTTTCGTGAGCTACAGCTCACTTCATTGGATGCATTCAGTAGCTCACAAAAGCTTATGCTCAAATAAATTGGTTAGTCTCTAAGGTGCCAGAAGTACTCCTTTTCTTTTAGCAGTTAAAGTGTTACTCAGAGCACACTTTAAGATTGCCTCAACCCCTATCTTAAGACAAAATTAAGCAACCAGTCAGGAGGGGCAACGGGGATTGGGGGGCGGGAGAGGTCTAAAACATGAAAAGACCGAAGAAATGCCTGTCCCTGACCGGAGTGCAACCTCACTCCTTACCCCTCCCATGGGGTACAAAAGGAGTGAGATGAAGACACCAGACCCAAAATTGAATATGTCCCTAAACTGTAAGGGGTGGGACTGTGGGCGTGCATTGCAGGTATATTTGGGCCTGCTAAGAAGGAGAAGGTGGGAATAGGGGCATTGGGGAACAGGGACACAGGCAAGGGTCAGAGCTGGGAAGGGGGTTAGGGGGTAAATGCTCTGCGGTGTCAGAGCTGGGAATGGAACACTGACATGTAGAGCTATGGACATATTTGCTTGGAATTAACCCCAATAAACATTGCATTGTCTACACTTGGACTTCTGGTCTTTTGCTGCTTGCTGTTTGCATGCCAAGAACCAGGGAAGTGGGAGGGTGGAGGGAAATCCCTCTAACATCTTGGTGCCATGACTAGATGCATCACGTCGGCCAGTGAGTGGTAGCCAGGTAAGTCCCCCTCACCAACAGTCTGTGCAGCTGCTTGCAGGGGGTTATGATGGGCTCTCATGATGATAGTTGCAGGTCCTTGCAAGCTGGGGTAATGGTTGTGACGTTCCCTTCTGGTGTTATTTGGACCGGTGATCTGCTAGGCCTCTCCAATCCTTGACTCTAGGAGCCAGCCTGACCCTGCTCTGCTGTGAGATCCCCACTCTTGGGCTGTTCATGCTCAGCCTCTGGCATGTCAGCTGTTCCCAGCTACTTGCAACTGAATGGCACTCACCAATATCCCCGGTCCCAGACACAAGCCTAGGAACCTCATCTTTCAGTGTCCAGTTATGCCCGCTGAACGCTGCAAGCTTAAATGAGTTCATCAGTTTAACAAAGAAATTGATTTGTACCATGCTTGTTATCCCAAGGGGAGCCTCTGACACACTGCAAACCAAACACATTGCTTCAGGTAGAATAAACAAACAGATTTATTAGCTATAAAGATAGATCTTATGTGATTATAAGTCAAAGCATAAGAAGTCAGATTTGGTCAAATGAAATAAAAGCAAAACGCATTCTAAGCTGATCTTCACACTTTCAATGTCCTTAAAAACTTAGATGCTTCTCACCACAGGCTGGCTGGTTACGTTTCAGTCAGGCTCGCCCCTTCGATCCTTTCAGTCGCTTGGTGTGGTGTCTATAGGTGTAGGTGGAAGAGAGAGAGAGACAGCATGGCAAATGTCTCTCCCTTTTATCATGTCCTTTCTTCCCTCATGGCTTTGCCCCCTTTCCCCCCCCCCCCCCCTTCAGAGTCAGGTGGGCATTACTGAGTCTCTCCAAGCAAGGTTGAGCAATTTCCCTGTGGTGTGGCCTCATGCAGGTGAGTCATCGCTTTGTAGCTCCCTTGCTGGACAATGGCTATTGATGGGTTGATTGACATCCCACTCGGGTGTTGGCTACTTTCCCTGCTGTTGCCTCTGGGGACCTAATGTCTGGCTGATTCCCCAACTCTCAGCATGTTTTAGTGACTACCATACAACACAATTCTCATAACTTCATATGCATTAATGACACACATATATGGATAGAGAAATGACTTTCAGCAGATCATAATCTTTCCCCTGATACCTCACAAGGCATGCTTTATATGTGAGATCATGTTTATATGAAAATGAAGAATATGGGGGTTACAATACGCTCTGCCAAGGTATAGAATGTCACACCTCCCCCCTTAGTTCACTGCGAGAGGGTTAGTCACTGACTATCTCAAAGGCAGTTTGTTGTTATGGTTCTCTTGGCATCCAGCCATTAAGGCCATGAGGCAGCGTGCCTCAGTTTCCCCATTCATCCACAGCGTACCAGGTTTTTTATGGTTTTCTTTCCCTCCAGTGTTCCCTTCTGTGTGGGCTCTTAATTGAATCATGTTTCTGGCATTTTGATATCTCAGGGTCTGCCAGGATAAGGTTTCAGGGGGATCCTGCACATTGACTGTCCCTTTGGAGAGCGGTCTCCCAATCCCAGGACTGTACATATGCAGAAAATCCAGCTCCCCTTTTTGGGGTTACCTTGTGTTTCCCCCTCCCAGCACTGAGTCCTTCCCTGTCCCCTAGAGGACTGTGATCTGTGCTTTCTGGACTAGGTGTGTTTACCCTTTGATCAGATGCACCTTTTCTCCGTGGCTTTCCCATAACTGCTCCCTGTCTCTCACCACCCTGGGGGAAATCACCCCCACCCCCACCCCCTGGAGAGTTGGGACATCTGTATTCTGGCAGACTACCACCTGGTAATTTCCTGGTCCCAATTCCTCTGTTATCCCAGGCATTGGAGCTGCACCTTGATTTAAAGAGACAGTTACTTTCCAAAAACTTATCAGAAATAGCATCCTGAAAAATGGGGACCTGGATTGGGGTACCCTCTGCCACCCCTTTCTCTGTCCCTGAGAAGTCAGCTGTGTGACTGCTCCCCTCCAGGAGGTCAGGTACACAGTGTCTTCTCAAAACCTGGGTCACAGGCTGAGTGCCTGGGTGAACAGATGCTGACCCAGCCATCCTCCTAATGTTGTGGGCATCCTGCCCCAAGTGACTAGTGAGGAGACATTCCCGCACCCCCGTTATTCCTTCTCCAGTTTCCTCCTCTAGGTCCCCTCCTAAGACACATTTCTCTGTGTTCCATAAGGAGGGATCCATCCCTCGTTCAGCTGCAATACTCTGCCAGCTAACTACTGGGACAGTTTCCTTAATCCCTGACACCTCTCCTGCCCCTGAGGGCATGTTGCCTTCTGCTGGAAAGGAGCTAGTCTCAGCCCCTTCCATACTTGGAAGCACCCTGCTTCCCTGTGTTACAGAGTCACAGGAACCCTCACCCACCTCAGTGGTTTCTGAGATCCCATGCCCCTTCTCTGGGCTCTCCTCTGGGACACATTTCCCTATGCTTCCTAGAGCCAGGTCTGTCTCTGGTTCTGCTGCAACTTGCTGGCAGCTAACAACCTGGACAGTTCTCTCCCTGGCAGACATCACACCCCATCCCTTCCTGATGTGATGTTGCTTCCAGCTGCAGTGCAGGAGTTGGTCTCAACTACCCTCCCACCTGGAAACATGTGGCTTCCCCCAGCTGCAGAAGAATCAAGGAGACTCTCCCCCATTCTCTCAGCAGTTCCTGAGACCTTACTCTTTCCCTCCGGGGGTCCCAGCATAACACTCCCTCCTGCTGCAGGAAAATACTTTAACCTGAGCTACACACAAAAAAAAATCATGACCAAGGAGCAGGTTGAAGAGGAGGTGTTCCATTACCCCCACAGTCAAAACACTTTTCAAACCACATGGATTTTAGCTAGTGGTATGAGGAATTTGCTTTCGCCCACCCCCACTGTGACAGGTTGGATCACAGAAACCCCTTTGGGGCTGCCAACTGACGTGCTACGACTACTTCTGCCCCTGCCTTCCCTGCCAGCTTGGGACTCCAGCACCCTGCCTGGCTGTGCCAGACACACTTGCTGGCCACAAACACAGACCCAGGTCTGAACCACGTCCCACAAACTACAAGCTTAATTAAAAGCAGCTTAAGAAATGTTCCTGTCTTTAACACTCAGATGCCCAACTCCCAACGGGGTCCAAACCCCAAATAAATCCACTTTACCCTGTATAAAGCGTATACAGGGTAAACTCATAAATTGTTTGCCCACTAGAACACTGATAGAGAGATATGCACAGCTGTCCCCCCCCCCCCAGGTATTAATACACACTCTGAGTTAATTAATAAGTGAAAAGTGATTTTATTAAATACAGAAAGTAGGATTTAAGTGGTTCCAAGTAATAGCAGACAGAACAAAGTGAATTACCAAGTAAAATAAAATAAAACATGCAATTCTAAGCCTAGTACAGTAAGAAAACTGAATACAGACAAAACCTCACCATCAGAGGTGTTCTAGTAAGCTTCCTTTTACAGACTAGTCTCCTTCTAGTCTGGGTCCAGCAATCACTCACACCCCCTGTAGTTTCTGTCCTTTGTTCCAGTTTCTCTCAGGTATCCTTGGGGGTAGTGAGGTTATCTCTTGAGCCAGCTGAAGCCCTAATGGAGGGGTCTCCCAGGGGTTTAAATAGACTTTCTCTTGTGGGTGGAGACCCCTACCTTCCCCTTTGTAGAATTCCAGCTACAAGATGGAGTTTTGGAGTCACATGGACAAGTCACATGTCCATGCATGACTCAGAACTTACATGTAGCAGCCATGGTTCACATGCTACCTTGAACATCCTCATGTAGACTTCTTATGTGGATTGGAGCCTTCCAAGATCCATTGTCCATCAAGTGCTTCTTGATTGGTCACTTAACTTGCAAATTCCTTTCTAAAGAAGCTGACCAAATGCCTTACAAAGGCTATTTAAAATCAAACAATTACACAGCCAATATTCACAACTTCAAATACAACAATGACACATGTATACAAATAGGATGAATATATTCAGTAGATCATAACCTTTACATAGATATGTTACATGGCATACGTAGCATAAAACATGTTCCAGTTATGTCATATATACATTCATAAGTATATTTCCATAATGTCTTATGGGGTACAACATCACACCCACAATCTCTGCTATTTTGCCAGGCAACATACTGGCCTTTGGAACCACACTCTGCTTTTTAACCAGAGAGATCTGGGCCCCTGTATCCCTCTGCCCCAAGTATTCCCTGCTACCAATTTGGACAGCCGTAACATGCTGCATATCTGGTTCTGCAGAGGCTAACCTCCCAGAGTCAATACGATAGGTTTCAATTGCTTGGAGCTGGGGGTGGCGGTTCTGTGTTGAGGGCAGCAGAACTAACAGGAGCTGTTGGTTGCCTGCTTCCTCATAGCACAGGGCATCTATTCCTCAGGTGATCAGTGGAATTACACTGATCGCACCTTCTGGGCTCTTCTGCTTTTACAGGAGATTTGGGATGAGGGTTAGAGGAATGGTTTTGGGCAAGAGAGTGTTTAGGATCCCAACTCCCTTCTCTCTTCCCGGGGCAAAATGGGATCCTCCCTTCCCACCAGTTTAAACTCCTCTTTCTCTGGCCTGCCCTCAGTAGACACCTGATTCTGTTCAAAGGCAACAGCTAAAAAAGCCATCTCCTCCCCAGACTTCACATCTTTGTCCCACAGACACTGCTTCACCTCAGCCTGACATGTGCCTAGAAAATGCTCTTGAGCAACAAGATCCAACATTCCCTCAAAACTTGCCACCTCCTTGCCCCTCACCCATTTTCCCAACAAATCTTTCATTTGGTTTACATATTCCCCATTACTCATCCCAATATCCCTTTTAAGATTCCTAAATTTAACTCTATATGTTTCAGGGGTAATCTGAAAACTTCACAAAAGAGTATCTTTAAATTTACAATAGTCTAAAGCATCTTCACTAGGCATTCCACTGAATACGTTTCGAGCTGTACCAGTTAATTTCACAATCAGGGTAGGAAATCTCTTAACACCAGAGATTTCATATATCACACACGACCCGTCAAAGGCCATCAGATATTCAGCTCTATTGTCATTCTCACTGTGTGCAGGACATAAGTGTTCCCATTTGTGGATTTTTGGCGTGATGGGAGTCACTGGGGTCGGGGGGTTCTGGCTCTGCCTCTCTAGCAGGTCCAGCTGGTGTTTTCGCTCTCTTTCTCTCTCTTTCTCTCTTTTTCTTTCATGGATCTTCTGTGAGCAGCCTCCTCTGGCTGTCTCTTTTCCTTTTCCTTTTCTCTCCAGTTCTGTCAATGGCAGTCATCTCTGGGGCTCGCTCTCCTTTTCCGCAGACTGAAGCCTAAAAAGCTCCAACTTCGCAATCACTTCCCTCATTTTCTTGCTTTTCTGTTCCTACTTCCCTTTCCCGAAATAAGCAAACAGAAAATAACAGAAGTGTGACCCCCTCCTGACTGCTCTTAGCCACTGCACTGAAGACTCACTTAAAATCACAAATATCAGGGCTTAAAGTGTGAACTTCACTCGGAGTAACAAGCCGCACATACACCCTGCTCGCTGTGCCACTGAAACCCCCTCCGTTGCTGTCTGGACGGGGGATCCGCTCGGCCTCTTCAATCCCTGATTCTGGGAGCGGGCCTGACCCTGCTCTGCTGTGAGAACCCCCACTCCTGGGCCCTTCACCCACAGCCCCTGGCATGTCAGCTGCTCCCAGTTACGTGCAAGCCAATATCTCCTCTACCAGAAACAGCCCTAGGAGCCTCCGTCTTGCAGTGTCCAGTTATGCCCACTAGACCCTGCCAGCTTGTATAAATTTATCAATTTAATAAAGAAATTATTATGTACCAGGCTTGTTCTCTGAAGGGGAGCCTCTGACACACTGCAAACCAAACGCACTGCTTCAGGTAGAATAAACAAACAGATTTATTAGCTATAAAGGTAGATTTTTAAGTGATTATAAGTCAAACCATAACAAGCAGGGAGCTGTTCATTCCTCCCCGGGGTGCAAAAGTATCAGCAGGACCCCAGCGCTCTGTGCCCGGCGCTGCAGAGACACACAGGAAGGGAAGGTCTGAGGCCTGCACCCTGAGCCCTGGAGCAAGTCAATCAGACCACTGTCAGCAGGAGTGTGTGTCTCTTATAAAGCGGGGTATGCAAATGAGGGAGACAGTTTCCTGTTTAAATCTGAGCCTCTCTCTGCCCAGGCTGCACCAGGAGACACAATCCGCAGCCCCCTGGCTCTGTGCAGTCACCAGCCAGTCCCCTGACAACTTTCCCCTCCAGCACCCGGGAAAATGGGATTTTTGCTCCTTGTCGTTGTCGCTCTAGCAGCTTTGGAAGGTATTTTCTTCCTCTGAAGACCTGGCAGAGTTAGAAGAATATTGTGTTCTCTCTGTTTTTATACCGATATTAATGGCCTGTCTTTATGCCCAGGTGTCCGGTCCCAGACGCTGGTGGAGTCCGGAGGGGATGTGAAGAAGCCCGGAGACTCTCTCCGCCTCTCCTGCAAAGCCTCCGGGTTCACCTTCAGCAGCGCTTACATGAGCTGGGTCCGCCAGGCTCCGGGCAAGGGCCTGGAATGGGTCGCTTATATATACCCCGGTGGGAGTCCTACATACTACCTCGATTCAGTGAAAGGGCGATTCACCATCTCCAGGGATAACGCCAAGAGTGAGCTGTATCTGCAAATGACCGGCCTGAAGCCCGAGGACACCGCCCGCTATTACTGTGCGAGAGACAAAGTGACACCAAACCGGTTTGTGATCGCACAAAAACCCAGGCTGCGGAATCGCCCTTCTCCCGGCGGCCGCGCGGGGGCAGCAGCGACACCCCCCGCTTCGGGCTCGGGCAGGAGACCCGGCCCCCGGGGGAACGGGACACAAACCTCCTGCCAGTTTAACCCTTCCGTTCCCGGGCAATGTGTCTCCCCTTCCTGCCCAGAGCCCCGCTGAGTGCAGAGACCCCCCGCTTCATCTGTGAACTCCGATGCGGAGTGAGTCCTGTTCTGAGTCGCTCTCCCCTCGCAGACCTGGCATGTTGGCTCCCCCGGCCCGTCTCAGTGTCAGACTCACAGGACAGCGTCTGTCTGTTCAAAGGGGACAAGCGCGTTGGGGTTTGCATCAGACCCAAGGGATGGAGCGAATTGCCACTGAGGCCAAATCCTCCGCTAGTGTAAAGTCACACAACTGCTTTCATTAGACTCGAGTTACTCCTGATTTACACTGGGGAGGCTGTGGCCCTTTCAGGAAACTGGGAAGTTTATAGAAAAGGAGGACTTGTGGCGCCTTAGAGACTAACCAATTTATCTGAGCATAAGCTTTCATGAGCTACAGCTCACTTCATCGGATGCATCGGATGAAGTGAGCTGTAGCTCACAAAAGCTTATGCTCAAATAAATTGCTTAGTCTCTAAGGTGCCACAAGTCCTCCTTTTCTTTTTGCGAATACAGACTAACACGGCTGCTACTTTGAAAGGAATCAATGACATCCAGTAATGGCAAAGTTCGTGGTTCAGGCTTGTGGCAGTGATGGCGTAATCTGCTGTCTTAAGTCAAGCCCTGGAGCACACCCACAGCCCGGATGGGTCCTTCAGTCCTTTGTTCAGAGCTTCCATTTGTAGCAAGGTCCCTCCAGAGGGAAGAAGCAGGACTGAAGACCAAATGGAGAAGATGCAGCTGCCTTTTATAGTCTTTTCCATGCGGCCTGTGCTTCCTTTGTTCCAGACACAAGCTGGCCAGCACATGGCTGGGAAGCCTTTAGGGCTTGTCTACATACCCGCTGGATTGGTGGGCAGTGATCAATCCAGCGGGAGGTCTATTTATCGCATCTAGTATAGACGCGATAAATCAACCACTGAGCACTCTCTCTTCCGGTACTCCACCAGAAGGAAAAGCACAAGCGGAGTCAACGGGAGAGTCTCAGCTGCCGAGTTACCGCAGTGAAGACACCGCGGTAAGTAGATCTGAGGTGATACAAACATATAAACAAGATCATCATATGTGGCAAATTCTAACATGTTTGCAGATATCTTACACGGCATATCTGGCTGTGACCAGTGTCCCAGTGGGGGACAGCTCTGGTCACTCCATTAGGGTGAACTGCAAAGAATGGGGCAGACAATCCCCATAAAGTGGGTGGATATTCCCAGGGCTGGTGCAACCACTAGGTGAACTAGGTGGTCACCTAGGGCGTCAAGATTTGGGGGCACCAAAAAGCGGTGCCCCCCAATTTTTTTACAGTGTTTCATCCTGCTGTTCCCCCCCGCACTTCCCCAAAGTGTCCCCCGGCCCCCACTTGCTACCCCGGCGCGCTTTCCCAGCCCCAGAAGCGTCCCTGCGTCTCTCCTGCAGCCCCACACTGCCTCGGCTCTGCTCTGCTCCTGGCATCAACAGCTGCCACAGGGTCCTAGCGCCCCATTTCCACTAGGGCAGGGCAGGTTGCCCTTCCCCCACCCTTCCCCCTCAGACCTTCCCTTTTCCGGCAGGACCCTCAACCAGCACAGGGCCCCCCCTCCACCCGCAGTCACCGCTCCTGCCCCACACTGGGCAAGGGTCACCCCCACTGAGGCTACAGTGAGGGGCAGCAGCAGGGGAGGAGGCGTACATGTGATGGCAGCTCCCCCCTCCCAGCTCCCCCCACAGGGGGGACGAGGGGGCTTCCTGGACCTGAGAGGGACCCTAGGAGCATGTGCGTTGACAGTGGTACAGGGTGAGTGTGCTACCGGGCGGGGGATGTGGGGGGCCTCTCCCACAAAACTCACTGCTGCCAGCAGAGAGAGGGCTGGGGGGAGTCCTCCACTCTGGCCCCATCCTTGGGGCAGCCTGCCTGCACCCCAAACTCATCCCCAGCCCTGCCCCGCCTGAGAGCCTGCACCCCCAGCCAGAGCCCTCACCCCCCCACACCCCAAACCTCTGCCCCAGCTCCGAGCCTCTCCCACACCCCAAAGCCCTCATCCCCAACCCCAGCCAGAGCCCTCATCGCTCTGCACCCTAACCCTCTGCCCAGCCCTGAGCCTCCTCCCACACCCCTAACCCCTCATCCCCAGCCTCACCCCACAGTCCTCACCCCTCCACCCCCATCCCCTTCCCACACACCCTCTCTGCTGCCAAACTCCCTCCCAGAGCCTGCACCCCAATCTCCTGCCCCAACCCAGAGCCTGCACCCCAGACCTCCTCCCCCCATCCAAACTCCCTCCCAGAGCCTTAGGCTGGTGGGGGGCAGAGTTTGGGGGGGCGGGTTCTAGGAACCACCAAAATTTCTACAAACCTGCCACCCCTGCCAGTATCTGGGTTTTAAGCCCTGTTATGCCTGTAACAGGCCTAAGCCTGTGAGTGACCCCCATAGCAGCTGCCTGAAGTGCTTGAGGGAATCAAACATGAAAGACAAGTGTCAGATTTGTAAAAACTTTTCTCCGAGATCGCAGAAGGAGCATGACATTGGTTTGAGGGCTCTCCTCATGGAGGCTGTGCTCCGCCTATTGCAGGACTGCAGTCTCAGCAGGACTCTAGGCCCAGCACCTTGGCCTCGGTTTGTAGTTCACCCCTGGCACCGGGATCAGTCTGGCACCTCTACCCCTCGCCAGTGTCCAAGAAGCAGTCAAAAAAGTGGCACTCCCTGGCACCAAGCAAAAAGGGTCAAGGGACTTCGGACAAAGGACCTAGTTCAGGCCACCTGCCCGCCACAGAGCCACATGGGGGTTTCTCTCCGATTGGATCCACTAGTCTCCCCAGGGAGCCACCGCTGGCTCCTGGGAGTGGCACGGGATCCAAACTCACTATTGTGCAAATATGAGTGTGTAAGTTGTTGAAATTTGTCATATTAATATTGTCAGTTGTTGTTGTAAGGTAGAGTATCCACCAGTCTAATGTTATAACTTTTTATCAATAACAATAATTGGATATTCTAACGGTAGAATAAAATGCAGTAGATTTTGATATGAAAGAATGAAGGAAGGAAATATATGTGATTAAAAAGGGTGTATTTCTGAAAGTATTTTGAAAGTTTATAATAAGCGATGGTCTGAGGGGAGGGGACGGAGAAGGGGGGTGCAAGGTGTAAGTTTCGCCTAGGACGCAAAATGTCCTTGCACCGGCCCTGGATATTCCAACACTTATAACTTCACATACAAAAATGATACATGCACATAGACAGCATAATTATAATCAGCAAATCATAACCTTTTCATAGACACCTCACTCGACAACCTTTGTACAATATTTGCTGCAAATATATAACAGTGGTTGCAACAATGATCTACAGGGTCATATTCTAATCACACCAAACATTTCATTACACACATTGATATGGGTTCAAAGGAATTATTATCTGCCAGACAGAAGCCCAAATAGTTCCATGTTCACCTCTCAGTTCCCATGTGGGGATAGAAATCAGGAGAGGTGAAAACACAAACCCTGGCAGCTATCAAAGGGCCCACGGCTGCTGCTCAAATCCCTGTTGGTCAATGTCATAGAGCTGGGTAGTGTCTGTTTAAAGATTTATTCAGCTCCCTGCCCTGTACATTGTCTCACTTGAAATTCTGTGGCCTGCATTGTGCAGGAGGTCAGACTAGATGATCATAATGGTCCCTTCTGACCTAAATGTCTATGAATCTATGAATCTTATCGTCTGAGTATCATTCAGAGTAACTGTCTTTCCAACATTCCCTTAGAAAATTCTCTCTCTCTCTCTCTCTCCCATGTGTGTGAATGAGTTTGGGGATATGAAAGCGAACATGAGTGACAGTGGTAATGGGAATGGAAATCTATGTTTCAGCGTGAATGGTTATAGTGTCTGAATGGAAGTGGGAATGGAAATATTGTTGTTGTTTTTGTTGTTATCCCTCAATATTACATCGTGGGGATGGTGTGAAACACGTAGCGTTCCTATCAAACAAGTTCTTTAAACACAGCCAGAAGAAAGAGTCAGTCTACACTTTATAGCCTATTAATAATTAACTAAGTAAATGATCTTGAGGATGATGCTCAGCGGTGATAGATTTGATGCTGGTTGTGGGCCTAGTGCCCTGGGTCTCCAGAAGCCGGGAATGGGTGACAGGGGTTGGATCACTCCGTGATTCCCTGTTCTGTTCGTTCCCTCTGGGGCACCTGGCGTTGGCCACTGTCAGGAGACAGGATACTGGGCTAGATGGACCTTTGGTCTGACCCAGTCTGGCCGTTCTTATGTTCTTAATTATAGTCTAGGCTCTCATAGTCCTAGGCACGGTACAAACACAGACCATAAAACCTCTCTCAGTCCCACCGAGTTTACAAGCTGAGTGTACACGGGAAATGGAGTGTGACTGGGAATAGAAATATAAACATGAATATAAATATCAGCCGGGCATCAGAATCTTCCTTCACTGTAGCCTGAATCCTCCCCACTCCCCACTAAAGAAAAACTCCTGGACACGGTGCTCTCGGCCCCCTAATGTCAGGGAGGCTCCACTGCAAAACCTTAACTGATGAAACAAAGAAGTTGTACTTACGTGCCTGTGCTTAATTTGTGTTTTCAATGATTTACCTTCTAGGAAAATCTGGCATGTCTTGCACCCCCAGAAGGGGCATCTTGCACCCCCAGGGGGTGCGTGCACCCCAGATTAAGAACCACTGATTTAGACCATTCCTGACAGGTGTTTGTCCAACCTGCTCTTAAAAATCTTCAGTGATGGAGATTCCATAACCTCCCTGGGAAATTTATTCCAGTGCTTAACAACCCTGACAGGAAGTTTTTCCTAATGTCAAACCTCCCTTGATGGAATTTAAGCCCATTGCTTCTTGTCTTATCCTCAGAGGTTAAAGAGAATAATTTGTCACCCTCCTGCTTTTATGTACTTGCAAACTGTTATCACATCCCCCTCAGTCTTCTCTTCTCCGGACTAAACAAACTAATTTTTTTCAAAAGAAAAGGGATACTTGTGGCACCTTAGAGACTAACAAATTTATTTGAGCATAAGCTTTCGTGAGCTAGAGCTCACTTCATCAGATGCATTCAGTGGAAAATACAGTGTGGAGATTTATATACATAGAGAACATGAAACAATGGGTGTTATCATACACACTGTAAGGAGAGTGATCACTTAAGGTGAGCTATTACCAGCAGGAGAGCGGGAGGGGGGGGAACCTTTTGCAGTGATAATCAAGGTGGGCCATTTCCAGCAGTTGACAAGAACGTCTGAGGAACAGTGGGGGGTGGGGGAGGGGAATAGTTTTACTTTGTTTAATGACCCATCCACTACCAGTCTCTATTCAAGTCTAAGTTAATTGTATCCAGTTTGCAAATTAATTCCAATTCAGCAGTCTCTCGTTGGAGTCTGTTTTTGAAGTTTTTTTGTTGAAGAATTGCAACTTTTAGGGCTGTAATTGAGTGACCAAAGAGATTGAGGTGTTCTCCGACTGGTTTTTGAATGCTATAATTTTTGACATCTGATTTGTGTCCAGTTATTCTTATGTGTAGAGACTGTCCAGTTTGGCCAATGTACATGGCAGAGGGGCATTGCTGGCACATGATGGCATATATCACATTGATAGATGTGCAGGTGAACGAGCCTCTGATAGTGTGGCTGATGTGATTAGGCCCTATGATGGTGTCCCCTGAATAGATATGTGGACACAATTGGCAACGGGCTTTGTTGCAAGGATAGGTTCCTGGGTTAGTGGTTCTGTTGTGTGGTGTGTGGTTGCTGGTGAGTATTTGCTTTAGGTTGGGGGGCTGTCTGTAAGCAAGGACTGGCCTGTCTCCCAAGATCTGTGAGAGTGATGGGTTGTCCTTCAGGATAGGTTGTAGATCCTTGATGATGCGTTGGAGAGGTTTTTAGTTGGGGACTGAAGGTGATGGCTAGTGGCGTTCTGTTATTTTCTTTGTTGGGCCTGTCCTGTAGTTGGTGACTTCTGGGTACTCTTCTGGCTCTGTTAATCTGTTTCTTCACTTCAGCAGGTGGGTATTGTAGTTGTAAGAATGCTTGATAGAGATCTTGTAGGTGTTTGTCTCTGTCTGAGGGGTTGGAGCAAATGCTGTTGTACTGGAGAGCTTGGCTGTAGACAATGGATCGTGTGGTGTGATCTGGATGAAAGCTGGAGGCATTTAGGTAAGTATAGCGGTCAGTAGGTTTCCGGTATAGGGTGGTATTTATGTGACCATCACTTATTAGCACCATAGTGTCCAGGAAGTGGATCTCTTGTGTGGACTGGTCCAGGCTGAGGTTGGTGGTGGGATGGAAATTGTTGAAATCATAGTGGAATTCCTCCAGGGCTTCTTTTCCATGGGTCCAGATGACGAAGATGTCATCAATGTAGCGCAAGTAGAGTAGGGGCATTAGGGGACGAGAGCTGAGGAAATGTTGTTCTAAGTCAGCCACTGTGGATGTAGAAGCCCTCTACACCAGCACTCCACACAAAGATGGACTACAAGCCATCAGGAACACTATCCCCGATAATGTCACAACAAACCTGGTGGCTGCACTTTGTGACTTTGTCCTCACCCATAACTTTTTCATGTTTGCGGACAATGTATACTTTCAAATCAGCGGCACTGCTATGGGTACCCGCATGGCCCCACAGTATGCCAACATTTTTATGACTGATTTAGAAGAACGCTTCCTCAGCTCTCGTCGGTTTTCTGGCCCAAGGAGCATTTTCCAAGAAGACAAAAATCCTGGGTTAAATGGGTAAATAAATAACCCTCCACAATATTCATGTCTGGTTTCAATAACAATACAAACACGGGGGTCGCTGAGAGAAAGAGAGAGGGGCTGCAGAGTCCACTTCTCCCATCCGCCACCAGGGGCAGCAATGAGCAAACAGCACCGCACAGCCTTGGGGACAAGACTGAAAGCGGGCACTGGAGGTTGGAAAACATCATTTTCCAAGTCTGCACCTACAGAAACTGCTCCTTTGGACATAGGACCCGCCGGTGCCCTTTGACTCTGCCTCACCTGTAAAGTCTCCGGGTTCAACTTTCGCACTGGGTCCGTCAGGCTCCTAGGTAGTGTCTGCAATGGGTCTCCAGGGTGGAGTACCAAGGAAAGAGTTCTCATGACACCGATTCACCGAAAGGGCGATTCATTGCCGCCGGAGAGAATCCCAACAACCGGCTGTATTTACAAACAAGCAGCCAGAGACCCGAGGATACAGCCTGGTATCACTGTGTGAGAGACTAGATCACAGTGACAAAACCCATCAACAAAACAAACAGTGGGTTCACGCCGCGTTGGGCTCTAAAAGTGGCCACATTAAAGAAAAGACGGGAATTAACCCCAATAGTCAACGTTATGTCAAAAGCACTGATTTATGCTCAGTTTTATTTTACAGAATGGAGCAGATGAAATTGTTAGAATTTGATTGTATAAAATCGTTTCATGTTCCCTATTCCGTTGTTACTTGCAGGAATCATTGGTCTTGCACTACCATGGAAGGAAATATGAGCAGTGATGAATCACATACAGTTGTGTGCCAAATGCCTCTGAAGAATGTTATCATTGTGGAGACATCTATCTAGCTATTTTGTTTTCTTAACACTGTATCTGTTGTCATTGTAGTTTGTTCATTCAAATTATTTATTTTATTCAGTTTTTCAAATCATTTTACTATTTTCCATTTCACTTTTTAAGGTGTTCTTTAAAAATTCCATGTATGTCGGGGGGAGGGATAACTCGGTGGTTTGAGCATTGGCCTGCTAAACCCAGGATTGTGAGTTCAGTCCTTGAGGGGGCCATTTGGGGATTGGTCCTGCTTTGAGCAGGGGGTTGCACTAGAGAAGGTCCCTTCCAACCCTGATATTCTTTGAACCTAACATTTTTGGACTATTTCAGCCAAAACTCACTATGTGGAGAAAGCAAAATTCCCATCAGTAATGCCTATCAATAATATTCTTTAAAGCACGAAACTGACTAAGGAACTCAAGCTCCATTTTCAACAATGACTTAGGAATTCTGAAGTCTAAGGTCTTGTCTACATGGTCCTGCAGTTTGGACTACAGGGGCATGACTAGCAATGTGCACCAAAGTGCTACACGGTAACTTCCCTGTGTGTGCGCTGCAGGTGTGAACTAAAGATTCCCAGTGAGCAATAGCGTAGCCCTCTTCAAGCAGGAATACATTAGTGTGAAGGAGGAACCTTGTAGTCTGCACCCGCAGCATCCAAAGGGGGAGTTTCAGCACAGACTTTGGTGTGCCCTGTTATTCACAGTCCCCTAGTCCAAACCGAGGGATAGTGTACACATGCCCTTAATCTCAGTGAAAGTCAGTGGGATGTAGGCATCTGAGAGTCAGATTTTCAAAGGTATTTAGGTGCTTAAAATGGCAGCTAGACACCTAGTGAGAGTTTCAGAAGCATCTAAGTGCCTAGCTCCTATTGATTTCAATGGCACTTAGATGCCTAGGCATGTCTGTAGAGCCCATTAGGAACCTATCTACATCTTTAGGGGCCTAAATATCCTTAACATTTTGAGCTTATATCACTTTTGAAAGGGGAATTTAGAATGAAAATTTCAAAAGGGCCAAAGTGAGCTAGATTTTGGGAGTTGGGCTTCTATCTCCCTTAGGCTCCTTCAAAATCCCAGCATTACTCACCTATGTCACATAGATGTTTTTGAGAATTTTACTCTGTGTATCACAGAATCATAGAATCATAGAAGATTAGGGTTGGAAGAGCCCTCAGAAACTCATCTAGTCTAAGCCCCTGTGTGACATTGCACTCCACATGTTTTATTAAAATATGCTAATGAGTGTGAATATAATGTAACTAGAACA
The DNA here is from genome assembly GCF_965152235.1 of Eretmochelys imbricata. Classification (NCBI taxonomy): domain Eukaryota; kingdom Metazoa; phylum Chordata; order Testudines; family Cheloniidae; genus Eretmochelys; species Eretmochelys imbricata. Next base: position 40,149,714 of record NC_135584.1, on the reverse strand, counting down.
TGCTTTATGCAAAAGGTCTCTTTTAAGTTATCGTTAAAAAGCTTATAACCTACTGAGTGTGTTCATTCTATTTGTATGTATGTATAATTCTTGAAGCTAGAAATATAAAGTATAACTCTGAAGTACTATTGTAATTATGCACAGTGTGGGCCATTAATGGTGGTTTGGAATCTTGCTGGCTCTCATTAACTAGGACAATTGGTTGTAAATAGCTCTGTTTACTTGAAAGCCTTCCTGTGTTCCAGTGAGTCAGGCCAGAAAGTTTCTTAATGTATTAGGCTTAGACTTGTGTGCTTTATTTTGCTTGGTAACTTACTTTGTTCTGTCTGTTATTACTTGAAACAACTTAAATCCTACTTTTTATACTTAATAAAATCACTTTTGTTTATTAGTAAACGCAGAGTAAGTGATTAATACCTGGGGGAGCAAATAGCTGTGCATATCTGTCTATCAGTGTTATAGAGGATGGACAATTTATGGATTTACCCTGTATAAGATTTATTCAGAGTAAATAGGATTTATTTGGGTTTGGATTCCATTGAGAACTGAGTGTCCAGGTGCTGGAGATAGGTGAGTTGCTGAGCAATTATTGGTTAAATTCTGCAGCTTTGGGGGCATGGATCAGACCTGGGTCTGTGTTGCAGGTGACTAGCGTGTCTGGCTCAACAAGGCAGGGTTCTGGAGTCCCAAACTGGCAGTGGAAAACAGGCTCAGAGGTAGTTTCAGCACATCAGGTGACAGTCACAAGGGGATCTCTGTGACCGAACCCGTCACATCCTGCTCAAAGCAGGACCAACCCCAACTAAATCATCCCAGCGAAGGCTTTGCCAACCTGGGCCTTAAAAACCTCTAAGGATGGAGATTCCACCATCTCCCTGGGTAACCCATTCCAGTGCTTCACCACCCTCCTAATAAAATAGTTTTTCCAAATATCCAACCTAGGCCTCCCCGACTGCAAGTTGAGACCATTGCTCCTTGTTCTGTTATCTGCCACTACTGAGAACAGCCAAACTTCATCCTCTTTGGAACCCCCCTTCAGGTAGCTGAAGGCTGCTATCAAATCCTCCCTCACTCTTCTCTTCTGCAGACTAAATAACCCCAGTTCCCTCAACCTCTCCTCCTAAGCCATGTGCCCCAGCCCCCGAAGCATTTTCATTGCCCTCCGCTGGACTCTCTCCAATTTGTCCACATCCTTTCTGTAGTGGGGGGCCCAAAACTAGATGCAGTACTCCAGATGTGACCTCAACAGTGCCGAATAGAGGGGAATAATCACTTCCCACGATCTGCTGGCAATGCTTCTACTAATGCAATCTAATATGCCGTTAGCCTTCTTGGCAACAGGGTAACACTGTTGACTCATATCCAGCTTCTCATCCACTGTAATCCCCAGGTCCTTTTTAGCAAAACTGCCACTTAGCCAGTCGATCCCCAACCTGTAGCGGTGCATGGGATTCTTCCGTCCTAAGTGCAGGACTCTGCACTTGTCCTTGTTGAACCTCATCAGATTTCTTTTGACCCAATCCTCCAATTTGTCTAGCTCACTCTGGACCCTATTCCTACCCTCCAGAATATTTACCTCTGCCCCAAGTTTAGTGTCATCCATGAACTTGCTGAGGGTGCAATCCACCCCATCATCAATATCGTTAATGAAGATGTTGAAAAAAACCACCCCAGGACCGACTGCTGGGACACTCCACTTGATACTGTCTGCCAACTAGATATCGAACTGTTGATAACTACCCATTGACCCCAACAATCTAGCCAGCTTTCTATACACCTTATAGTCCATTCATCTAATCCAGTGGTGGGCAAACTTTTTGGCCTGAGGGACACATCTGGGTGGGGAAATTGCATGCAGGGGCAGGGCAGGGGTTGGGGTGCGGGATGTGCGAGGAGGTGCAGTGTGCACGAAGGGGCTCTGGGCAAGGGGTTGGGGCAGAGGAGGGGTGTGGAGTGTATGAGGGGGCTCAGGGAAGGGGGTTGGGTGCAGGAGGGTGCGCAGAGTGCAGGAGGGGGCTTAGGGCAGGCAGTTGGGGTGCAGGAGGAGTGGGAGATGTAGCAGGGGGCTCAGCGCAGGGGTTGGTGGCTCAGGGCAAGGGGTTGGGGTGCAGGAGGGAGTGTGACTGGGGGCTCAAGGCAGAGGTCTGGGGTGTGGGCTCTGGCCCGGCACTGCTTACCTCGAGTGGCACTGGGGTGGAAGCGGTGCGCAACGTGCCTAAGGTAGGCTCCCTGCCTGCCCTGGCCTCGTGCCACTCCCGGAAGTGGCCAGCATGTCCAGCAGTGGCTCCTGGGGTGGGGTGGGGAGGGTGGCTCTGCCACATGCTGCCCTCACCTGTGGGTACCACACCAGAAGCTCCCACTGGCTGCGGTTCCCCCTTCCCGGGAAATGGGAGCTGTGGGGGGCGGTGCCTGCTGGCAAGGTCAGCGCACGGAGCCCTCTGCCCCTCTCCCCCAGGAGCCGCAGGGACATGGTGCCAGCCCTTCCCCCCACTTAGCCCAGCAGCACCATGGGGGTGCCAATCCCTCAGGCTGGATCCAAAGCCCTGAGGGGCAGGATCCTGCCCACGGGCAATAGTTTGCCCACCCCGATCTAATCCATACTTCTTTAATTTGCTGGCAAGAATACTGTGGGAGACCGTATCAAAAGCTTTGCTAAAGTCAAGGTATATGACGTCTGTGCTTTCCCCATATCCACAGAGCCAGTTATCTCATGATAGAAGGCAATCAGGTTGGTCAGGCATGACTTGCCCTTGGTGAATCCATGTTGACTGTTCCTGATCACCTTCGTGTCCTCCAAGTGCTTCAAAATGGATTCCTTGAGGACCTACTCCATGATTTTTCCAGGGACTGAGGTGAGGCTGACTGATCTATCATTCCCTGGATTCTCCTTCTTCCCTTTTTTAAAGATGGTCACTATATTTCCCTTTTACTGCCACTGCGCTGGCATCCAAATCTTCTGGGCAGTTCTGAAATCTCTGCCTTAGCTCCCCTAGTGCAGTTTTCACTCATTGTTTGAAAAGCACCTGACAAAGGAAGAGAAGCAAGGTTTATCCACCTTTTTTCAGCTAGGGGAAAATTAGGTGCCTTTAAAAATTACCCCCACAGATCCTGCCCTCATCCAAGATTTGGTGGGATTTTCAAAGTGGCTGAGAGGATTGGACAACCCGAGCCTATATCGTTTCCTCTGATACATTGGTGTTTATGTCATGCAAGGCAGTGGCCAGGACTCAGGAGATGTGTGTACTCTTCCCATTCATATCACTGGTCTCCTGGGTGCTCATGGACAAGATCCATCACCTCTCCATACCCGGCAAAGTTTTCATCCACCTATGTACCTATCTCCCATTGGCTTTCCTGATGCCCAACTCCTGTCTGTGTCTTTGAAATCGCTCCTCCAGTGTCTATGACAATGACAGTGCTGAAAAATATCAAACAAATGAAATTTTAAAAATGAAGGGGGAAAAAAAAAACAAAATGAGAAAAAAATCCCATTTCCCCACATCTTTTTCCAACCAGCTCTCAGTTATGTTCTCAGTTAGATAAAAACATAAAACAGTATTGCTTGAAGGTTGCAATGTAACATTACTTTATTTCTTAGAATGCAGACCCATAAGATGCAAGAACACAAAAACGGAGGAACAAAGCAGGCTCCTCCCCACAACAGAGAGGCATAACTCTATGGTGATGGGCTGCAGAATGACTCATAATAACCAGAGCATATTTCCATACAAAGGTCCCTGTCTGTAAGCGGGACCAGAAAAAGACCCCTTACACTCAGAGCGATATCTTGTAATTTTAACACAGCTTTCAACACACCTCACTCTGGCTAAGGATGAATTAGTTTGTGACAAAGTTTCTGTCCTATACGCAGTATGTGGCTGATCTAGGAAAAGAAGTGAAGAGTCGTGACTCTCGCACCTATGTCTTAACCACAAGACACCCAACCCTTGCTGGAAAACCCATTCAGCATGTATTTCTGTCCTGCCTGCTGTATTGTGGCACAGGATGACAGTTAGATCTCAGTGAACCACTGATTTTTCATTTCTCTGGCAGTTCTGGAAAATAAAAGCCTTACTAACAGGGTATGAAGGCATTCACACTTGCTTTTCCAAGCCCAATGACTACTCATTGTCATTCATGATGAGAATGAATAGTCATTGGGCCAGAATATAAGTCCAAGGATGACTCTGTGGTCTGGTAGTTAAGAAGCACACTTTGGCTGTGTGAGATTGAAGTTCAACTCCCTGTAACAAGGGCTATTTAATTATTTATACCTGATGGAACCATGTTAAAAGGACCGAGAGAGAGAGGGAGCTTGTGCAGAGAGTATTCTCTAGGCCAGTGCACTTGTTTCCAATGCGGGAGATTGGAGACTTCTCCCCTATCAGGCAGGGGGGATATTGAATGTGGGTCTTACACACACACACACACACGAGTGCTCTAACCCCAAGGTTAAATATTATAAAGGGCAGGTTGGTGTCCCGCATCTAAGTCCTGAAAGATTTTGATTGATTTTTGCTGAAAATATTCAGCTAATCTGAGTTAAATGAATTCATGAATTAGAGCTACATACCTCCAGCTTTCATCCAGACCACATCACACGATCCATTGTCTACAGCCAAGCTCTATGATACAACCACATTTGCTCCAATCCCTCAGACAGACACAAACAGGATCTCCATCAAGCGTTCTTAAAACTACAATACCCACCTGGTGAAGTGAAGAAATAGATTGACAGAGCCAGAAGGGTACCCAGAAGTCACCTACTACAGGACAGGCCCAACAAAGAAAAAAACAGAATACCACTAGCTGTCACCTACAGCCCCCAACTAAAACCTCTCTAGTGCATCATCAAGGATCTACAACCTATCCTGAAGGATGATCCCTCACTCTCACTGACCTTGGGAGACAGGCCAATCCTCGCTTACAGACAGCCCCCCAACCTAAAGCAAAGACTCACCAGCAACTACACACCACACAACAAAAACACCAATCCAGGAGCCAAACACTGCAACAAACCCCAGTGCCAACTCTGTCCACATATCTATTCAAGGGACACCATCATAGGACCTAACCACATCAGCCACACCATCAGGGGCTCATTCACCTGCACATCTACCAATGTGATATATGCCACCATGTGCCAGCAATGCCCCTCTGCCATGTACATTGGCCAAACTGGACAGTCTCTACACATAAGAATAACTGGACACAAATCTGACATCAGGAATTATAACGTTCAGAAACCAGTAGAAGAACACTTCAATCTCCCTGGTCACTCAATAACAGACCTAAAAGTGGCAATTCTTCAACAAAAAAACTTCAAAAACAGACTTCAACAAGAAACTGCAGAACTGGAATTAATTTTCAAACTGGACACCAAATTAGGCCTGAATAAAGACTGGGAGTGGATGGGTCACTACAAAAACTAATTTTCCCTCAGTTGATATTCACACCTTCTTGTTAACTTTTGGAAATGGGCGATGTCCACCTTGATTGCATTGGCCTCCTTAGTACTACAGAAGTAATCAACCACTGAGAATAGGCCACTTCCACCTTAACTGAATTGGCCTCGTTAGCACTGACCCTCCACTCGGTAAGGCAGCTTCCATCTTATTATATATATACCGCTGACTGTATTTTCCACTCCATGCTTCTGTTGAAGTGGGTTCTAGCCCATGAAAGCTTATGCCCAAATAAATGTGTTAGTCTCTAAGGTGCCACAAGGACTCCTCTTTGTTTTTGCTGATACAGTCTAACACGGCTACCACTCTGAAAAATGATAACAGAGGATCCTAATCAGCGGAGAATGAATGTCATTGGCTTCAGTGGGAGTGGAAGAGACCCAGAGCCACACAAAAGATGTTAAGCTCCTTGCAGAATTTGGGCACTTGTGTTCATGTACGGATGAATGTATGGATGCATGAAGCAGAGTGCTTTACTGAAATGTGTGTCTGGAAAAGAAAACATTTTTCTTAAAGAATGTCTCTTACAATATCAAGATATCATCACATCCAAAGAAGTGAGCTGTAGCTCACGAAAGCTTATGCTCAAATAAATTCGTTAGTCTCTAAGGTGCCACAAGTACTCCTTTTCTTTTTACAGTATCAAGTTTTGTATAAAGAAATGTGTATTAAATGTATGAAAGATTAATGCTGAAAAAGTATCAGAAAGAAAGAAAGAAAGAAAGAAAGAAAGAAAGAAAGAAAGAAAGAAAGAAAGAAAGAAAGAAAGAAAGAAAGAAAATGGATGAAGTAAGTTCAATGAGGGGTTCTCAAGGACTCTCCTATTCTCAAGGACTCCAATGGGTCATGTCTAAGAAACTATATCAGTTCATTTCTATTTTACTATATGCTAAAATTTGTCCTTTAAGGTTCTATGTCTTTTCTGAAAGCAATCAGTTTAAGAATAGCTTTTCTCAGGGACTCAGTGACCTCCTTGTTTCTCAGGCTGTAGATGACAGGGTTGATCATGGGAGTCAGGACTGTGTAGAAGACAGAGAAGAGTTTGTGTAGGACCTTGTGAGTGTTAGCTGTTGGAACCACATAGACAGTAATCAGTGTCCCATAGTAAACTATAACCACAATGAGGTGAGAGGAGCAGGTGGAAAAGGCCTTTTGCCTCCCTGTGGTGGAAGGGATTCTCAGGATGGTGGTGATGATACGAATATAGGATGTCAGGACCAGTAGACATGGCACAAATGTCCCTATGGCAGAGACAATAAATGTCAGCACTTGCACAGCCTGGGTATCGCCACAGGACAGCTTTATCACGGGTGAAAAATCACAAAAGAAATGGTCAATTCCTTTTGAATCACAAAACTTTGATTCGAACAAGAAAATATTTATTGTGGTGCAGCCTAGAAAGCTACTTATCCAGGATCCTGCCACTAGCTGGCAACAAACCCTGCCATTCATCAGAGCAGCATAACGGAGTGGATTGCATATCGCTAAGTACCGATCATAAGACATTGCCGCAAGCAGGAGAGATTCTGTAGCTGACAGAATACCAAAGAAATATGTTTGCAAAATGCAGCCCTTAACAGAAATGGTTCTGTCCCCAGTCAGGAGGCTGGCCAGCAGCCTGGGTAGCAAGGTGGAGGTGTAGCAGATCTCCAGGCAGGACAAGTTCCCCAGGAAGAAGTACATGGGGGTGTGAAGGTGGCAATCAGTCACAACTAGTGCAACAATGAGAATGTTCCCTGCCACAGTCACAATGAAGATCACTAGAAACACGAGGAAGAGAAGGGGCTGCAGTTCAGGGACATTCCCAAATCCTAAAAGGATGAATTCCACGATTGGTGTTTGATTTCTTCCTTCTGCTTTCTCCATAATCTGTATCTAGAAAAAGAAAACCATTAAATACTGATGGAGTGCACGCTGTCAGTTTGTGCTGTTGGATACACTAGCAGAAACCTGGAGCAGGTAACCTCATACAACTGCATCTCTCCACTAGAAGAATGAAGTTGTTAATAAACAGAGGAAGCCTAATATAATTAAGAGGTTGAGCTTCCAATACAGGTGAACCAAGAGCATAGAACCCTACTGATCACAGAAATGTCCCCTCTAATTCCCTTAATCTCTCTTGAACTTTAAAGAAAGACCTTTAGGCTGGGATGTTGAAATCTTTATCCCTTCAGTGTCATATCAAGAAACCTAGAAGACATAACAAAAAATCAGTAGATTGGAAATGAAAACTATTGAGAGTTCAACCACGGGTACGTCTCCCCTGCAGCTGGGAGGTGTAATTCCCAGTTTGGGTAGAGGTACACACACTTGCTTGGATCAAGATAGCAGGATAAAATTAGCAGAGAGAACACGGCAGCACACGCAGCCCTTTGGATTGGCCGCCTGTGGACGTACCTAGGATCTCAGATGGGATTGAGCTCTGCCAGCTAGTCTGTGCTGCCCAGGCTACACTGCTTTTTTAGCACCATATCTCCATAGCTCAAAGACAGAGTGTGCAGGTCACCGGAGCAGGGAATTACACTTGCCACATGCAGTATAAACACACCCCATAGGCACACACCAAAACACTAAAGAGGCTGAGGTTTGCACGAAGGTTTATCCAGCTGTCTTCTATCAGAGCAGATTCAAAGACAAATTTGCACCATTTGATAGATGTAGCTGAGAAACAGACACAGACACACAACGAACAAACACACAAACAAAAACAAACCACTCCTAAAAACATACCACGTGTTTCACAATTACACCAGGTTAAATTGCATCAGCTTCATGTGGATTTACACAAGTGCAACTGAGATTGGAATCCAACCGCATATAAAGAAATGTAAGTGAAATAAAAATGAAAACTCATGAAGAGAGAAACTGAAAACTCGTGGCGAACCGGGGAAGACCCGGATGACTGGAAAAAGGCTAATGTAGTGCCAATCTTTAAAAAAGGGAAGAAGGAGGATCCTGGGAACTACAGACCAGTCAGCCTCACCTCAGTCCCTGGAAAAATCATGGAGCAGGTCCTCAAAGAATCAATCCTGATGCACTTGCATGAGAGGAAAGTGATCAGGAACAGCCAGCATGGATTCACCAAGGGAAGGTCATGCCTGACTAATCTAATCGCCTTTTATGATGAGATTACTGGTTCTGTGGATGAAGGGAAAGCAGTGGATGTATTGTTTCTTGACTTTAGCAAAGCTTTTGACACGGTCTCCCACAGTATTCTTGTCAGCAAGTTAAGGAAGTATGGGCTGGATGAATGCACTATAAGGTGGGTAGAAAGCTGGCTAGATTGTCGGGCTCAACGGGTAGTGATCAATGGCTCCATGTCTAGTTGGCAGCCGGTATCAAGTGGAGTGCCCCAAGGGTCGGTCCTGGGACCAGTTTTGTTCAATATCTTCATAAATGATCTGTAGGATGGTGTGGATTGCACTCTCAGCAAATTTGCGGATGATACTAAACTGGGAGGAGTGGTAGATACGCTGGAGGGGAGGGATAGGATACAGAAGGACCTAGACAAATTGGAGGATTGGGCCAAAAGAAATCTGATGAGGTTCAATAAGGATAAGTGCAGGGTCCTGCACTTAGGACGGAAGAATCCAATGCACCGCTACAGACTAGGGACCGAATGGCTAGGCAGCAGTTCTGCGGAAAAGGACCTAGGGGTGACAGTGGACGAGAAGCTGGATATGAGTCAGCAGTGTGCCCTTGTTGCCAAGAAGGCCAATGGCATTTTGGGATGTATAAGTAGGGGCATAGCGAGCAGATCGAGGGACGTGATTGTTCCCCTCTATTCGACATTGGTGAGGCCTCATCTGGAGTACTGTGTCCAGTTTTGGGCCCCACACTACAAGAAGGATGTGGATAAATTGGAGAGAGTCCAGCGAAGGGCAACAAAAATGATTAGGGGTCTAGAACACATGACTTATGAGGAGAGGCTGAGGGAGCTGGGATTGTTTAGTCTGCAGAAGAGAAGAATGAGGGGGGATTTGATAGCTGCTTTCAACTACCTGAAAGGGGGTTCCAAAGAGGATGGCTCTAGACTGTTCTCAATGGTAGCAGATGACAGAACGAGGAGTAATGGTCTCAAGTTGCAGTGGGGGAGGTTTAGATTGGATATTAGGAAAAACTTTTTCACTAAGAGGGTGGTGAAACACTGGAATGCGTTACCTAGGGAGGTGGTAGAATCTCCTTCCTTAGAGGTTTTTAAGGTCAGGCTTGACAAAGCCCTGGCTGGGATGATTTAACTGGGAATTGGTCCTGCTTCGAGCAGGGGGTTGGACTAGATGACCTTCAGGGGTCCCTTCCAACCCTGATATTCTATGATTCTATGATTCTATGAAAAGAGTCATTTTTATCCAGAAGGGAGAATGTGCTTGGAGAAAAATGAAAAACCGGAGAAAAAGAAAGAGTTATATAGACAGAATGAGATAAAAATACACAGAGAGAGAAAGAGATTTTTTATTTCTCCAAATGTTATGAGTAATAAAATATAGACATGTTTAAAGAGAAGTAGCAGATCCTTGCTGTTAAAGCAAAGATATTCGAGCTAACAAGTGTGAAACCTCTTCCTTGCTTTTCCCCTACACATTTCCTGATCATACCTTCTGATCTCTTCATCCACTGACTTACGTTGCGCCCATATAAACTATGTCTATACCAGGCGTGGCAATGGTACATTGAAAGAAAAATGGAAATCCAGAAAAGCACACACACACACACACAAAGAAGAGAGACTATTTTGTTTCAAAATTTTTAGGAGCAATAAAACTCACGTGGTAAAAAATAAAATACACACTTGTCAAAGTTTGACTCAGATTCACAGTTTATCAGACCACTCTGTTTTATTAGCAAAGCTGCTCTGCTAATACATTTAGAAGTGAGCCCCCCGAGTGGGGCTTGTGTCTTTTAATTTATACAGTTTTTTGGAGAACAAGTTACAGAGAAGTTACAGACAAAAGAAGAAAAAGATTTTAGTCACCACCCTTCGAGATCCCTGAGACCAGTCACGTATCTTCAATTACCTGCCACCCTTAACAATCTCCTTTTGCAGCTTCCAGTTAACTTAACTAATTGCCCTTCACACCTTCCATTCTGATGCCTGCTTCTTAGACGTGCTGGCTCTATCTTAATTGCCTCTCCATTCAAAAGCTAACTGTCCCTAAGTGTGCTCCCTCAGATACTTTGTAACATGTTTTGGCATGCCCTCTCATATACAATGTATCCAGCATGTCCCCTTATACAAAGTTATACTTATACAATGTTATACTTCCACACACTCAAGCAACCCATAAACTAGATAAATTCATGGAGGATAAGTCCATTAATCGCTGTTAACCAGGATGGGAAGGGATGGTGTCCCTAGCCTCTGTTTCCTTGAAGCTGGGAATGGGTGACAGGGAATATGTATCTTTATTGCTGTATTGTAAAACGTGAATGTAGTTTACCACTGTGTATTGTGAGAGTGGGCAGGGGAGACATGGCTCCTACCCATAGCAGATGTGGAGAAAATAACTGGTGCCTTTGCCTGTACTGGGCCTGAAACAAACCCCCTTGTAGTCAAGGACTGAGAGTCTTTTCCTTAAGTACAAAGGACTTTGGATCTGGCTCATGATTAAAAGATACAAGATGCTAGAGCGTAGGAAGCATAATGAGATAAAGAATGGTTTGGACTCTATTTTGTATCTCCTAACAGGGTGACAGCTTACCCAGTAGGGGGCTGGTTGGTGATGTGAAGTTGACTTGTGGGGAAGTATGGATTTGATGACGTGCACAAACCCAGTCCAACAGATACCATTCTCTCTTTAATTATATTGCAACCAATACAATTTTACTTAGTGTTGATGAACTGCATAGTAAATCCCTTCACCCACTTTGGTTCCTTACCAAATATATTCAAGAGACCAGATAACCAATGTTAGTCAAGTTTATTTCTATAAACCAGTAATAATATGGTACATTCAAAAGGTAATGGGTTACAGGGAATGTATCACTTGATGATTACCTGTTCCGTTCATTCCCTCTGAAGCACCTGGCACTGACCACTGTCGGAAAGCAGGATACTGGGCTAGATGGACCTTTGGTCAGACACAGTTTGGCTGTTCTTATGTTCTAAATCTGAGAACCATTCATTGCTCTGTCTTAGGCATGTTTTGCTATAACTCATCGGTTCCCCCCAGTATGCTACCTGGAATTAGGATTCCGCTGTGCCCTCTGACCCACCAGTCTGGGCTCCTTCTCACACTTCCTCCGGCATTCACTCAGATAGAGACACACCCTCCTACAGTTACATGCCGGCTCTCTGACCAGCCACTGCATGAACCAACAATAGAGAAGCTACAGTCAAGATAATCAGCAGCTTCCCAGCCTGGGACTCCAGAGCTGCACCACCCTGCCCTGGTCAAAACACCGACCAGTAATAATTTCTTACCTGGTTCGCCTCTTCCTGAATGTGGGGGGAATATGCATACTTGGGCTAACCAAGCTGAGATTTTCCCCCAGACACTTCAGTTAAAGGCACACTGGTTTAAGTTAAACTGCAAACAAGTTTATTAACAACAAAAGTGATTATAAGGGATAGGAAACAGATCAAAGCAGAATCCCAGCAAATAAACAAAAATTCAAACTCATCTTAACACACAAGTTAGATTGACTATGAATGAACAGTTTCTCACCCTGACTGGTGATACCAGTAGTTTGGCAGATTCTCAAGGCACAAGCTGCATTTGCTTTGCAGCTTGGGTTTCTCAGGTTTCCATACACAGGCTAGAAACCTCTTTAACCTGGGTCCAGCACTTCCCCCAGTTCACTCTTTGTTCCTCAGGTCTCTCCAGGAATCCTCTTCTGTGGCGTGATATCACTCCCGGCCTTATATAGCTTTAGCATAGGGTGGGAACCCTTTGTTTCAAAACTCGGTTCCCAGACCAGTTTGTGGAAAAATACAGATGTCCCAAGATGGAGTCCAGAGTCATGTGGTCTGGTCACCTGCCCTGGCAGAGTCATGGCTACCATTACTTACAGGCTCTCTGGAGTGTTCTCAGGAAGGCTCACCAGGTGGGAGATAAGCTTCTCCTAAGGCCAATTGTTTTCCCTAATAGCTCATTACCCTGAATTGGCCCTTCCCAATCACCTATGGAGACTGAAAGCATCTTCACTAGTGGATGTTACCCAGATGTAACTACATTTGAAATACAGATACATAGTCAATATTCATAACTTCAGATACAAAAATGAGACATGCATACAAACAGGATAATCATATTGAGCAAATCATAGCTTTTCCAATGACACCTTAAATGACCCGTCTTGCACAAAATGCATCATAATTGTGCTATAATCAATTCATAATAATATCCCTACGAAGCCTATGGGGTGCAGTGTCACACCATCTACTTTCATTTACTTTCCCACTGGATTGAACAAGCAATCCTATTCTTTCTGACATGGGTGGATGCCTGGGAAGGAATTTTTCATTTCTAAATCAGATTATTTCATTTTAACTGTATTGCTTTCCCTTTCACACAGAAGATCTATTCCCAGCCATACCCTAACCCTAACCCTTCCATCACCTTTTCTGAGACAAGATTATAGTCTTTGCACAGCATTTTCCATTCTCTTCTACTATTCATAGTCTTCAATTATCTCTGTAAACTGAGCTTTGGGTTCCTTCCTGGATTTCTCGATCATGCTGCGCTTCTTGGTGTATTTTGTTGTTATTCCCTTTCCAGAAATTACCATCTCTCCTGCTTGGTAATTTTTCCTTCATATGAAATGATGTAATCTCCCTTGATATTCTGCTGGTGGGAATTTGAAACTATTGCATAAGGAAAGTGAATATTTATTTTTAGAAAGGAAAAATAACAGTACAAGGGCAGTCTTATTACTAACCTCAAAGGGAAAGTCATAGAAAACAACTGATTCCAAAAGGAAAATAATGGAGACAGGAAAACTGTTGACACAAATTGTTTTCTTTTTTTTAAGTTCTGCTCTTGTTCAAAAGGAATTATTTTGGGGAAACTTTTCTGGCCTGTGTTCTACACGAGATCCAACCAGATGATCGCAATGGTCCCTTCTGGCCCTGGAATCTATGAATGATCTCTGGGAACACCTTCCAGAGAGATGGGATATTTCTCTGAAAGGTATCCTCATGTTCAGGTGAACTTGCTGGGTTTCATTCAGGAAACACCACCTGAGATTCTATGGATGGAATTATGCTAAAGACCTCTACTGACCTTAAATTCCTTGGTTTCAGAGTAACAGCCGTGTTAGTCTGTCTTCGCAAAAAGAAAAGGAGTACTTGTGGCACCTTAGAGACTAACCAATTTATTTGAGCATGAGCTTTCGTGAGCTACAGCTCACTTCATCGGATGCATCCATGCATCCGATGAAGTGAGCTGTAGCTCACAAAAGCTCATGCTCAAATAAATTGGTTTGTCTCTAAGGTGCCACAAGTACTCCTTTTCTTAAATTCTTTGATTCTCTCAAGTCAACAGTCCAGATTCCCCTCTCACTTAAACCAAAAGTCATTCAGCTGAGGTAAATAAATTCAAGCTCAGGTAAACCTCATCTCAGTAAGAAATGCCAAGCATTTTATCACTTATATATATCATATGATTGCTGAAGTTTTGATGTATCTTGAAGTGTCATACATTGGGATTGTAAACTCATTTGTTATGTTAATTTTCTGTTAAGATTTTAGCATACCTGTGTGTGCTATAAAATAATAAATAATGCTACCCAGAAAACAATAACTCTAGAAGACCTTACATTGTTCTTGTTATCCAGAGGTACTCTGTGAATAAACATAACATGATGTTTACCCATCAAACCACTTTGGATTTTAAAGGGACCTATGGAAGTTAGAAGCCCAATTCTGAGTAATTTTTTATGACAATTTGGCACCTAATTCTCCTTGTTTTCTTTGAAAATCTCAGCCATAAAGAATCATGAATTTCTGAGTGTATTCTGAAAGAAAATGGCCTGGTCATTAATTAATATGCTTGAGTGTTTAAGTAGTACCTTTTTTTGGGTGGTGTTAATTAACTGATTAGTCACTCAGTACACTTACATTTCTCTAACTACTCCTCAGATAGTCACTCTTACCAAATCTAAGAGTATAGAGTGATAAACAAACTAATGATGAGGAATGGGTCAAACTCCACCAGAAATCATCAACGCTCCACCAACTGGCTTCACACAGGTCCTAGGCCTGGAGCTGTAGCTATGCTTTTGACATGTGTCCACTAGGAAATGGGCCAAAGCTATGAAATTGTCATCGTGTTTTACCAGCATGTAGACAGGAGCAAAAGCACTTGGATTCATATCAGTGAAAAGCCCAGCTGACTGTTCCAAGCGCCTTGTCCTAGCCTGTTTGCAACTGGGGAATTTGGGATTTAAATAACTGAAGTATAAACACAACACAAGAATCCCTCAAAGGACTCTAAACTGTGTCTTCACTAATATATCCCACTGGTGATGGAGGGTTTGTAATTAGGACCTTTGGGTATTAATTAACACCAACATTGGTTGCATCATGTCCTCTGAAATATTGCTAGTAAGTTGCAGTGAGTTTTCAATAGCATGGTCCAAACTATTCCCTGGTGTACCTCCTCTCTTTTCACTGTGGTTATCCCAGGGTCGCATCTGAACCAGTGTGTTTTTATCACTGAGATACTGAGCTGGGTTCTGATAACAGACACACCACTGGAGTAAGGGGAATTACTCTGCATTTACACCAGCATAACTGAGATGAGAATCTGGGCCATTGTGCACATTCTAAGTTCTCCAGCATCTCACAATAATGTGTGATAAAAACTACTGCTATCGAAAGGAGAATGCAGAAGCATGGCTACGTGTTGTGCTTCCATTGTAACCAGTCCGTGCTGCCCATGGAGGTGAGGCACAGTTACAACCCAGACTGTGAAAACAAGCACAGAGCTGGAGAGCTGGGATTAGAGCCCCGGTCCTTTATTTCCAAACACTCAGGGCAGAGTGTCAATGGAATTTGTTTTCCTAAAGATGCAGATAGGAACCTAGTGAGATTTTCAAAAGCAGCAGGGGGGACCATACAAAAAATGGACTTTAGCTCCTAACCACTCTAGGTGCCCAAATCCCAGAATCAGGCCCCGGTAGGATTCTCTAAACCTTCACTCAGCTTCTCCCAAACTCTGTAGGCATCTAAACTCAACGTGGGGCCTACTTTTTGCAGTGAAATGCCCTAGAGTGCCTAGGTTTCTGTCTCTCGGCATGTGCACTGGAGCCTGAGACCAGGCATCTGGAGACATACATCCCTGAGTTCCTCCCCCTAACTCACCTAAGGGGCCCAATCTGGTAGGTGAGCTCACACAAAAAGTTGGGGTGGAAGGAGGGATTCCCTTGTCACTTTTAGCACAGTGGTTAGGGTACTGAGCTGGGATATCAGAGATCCCAGTTCAAGTTCTCCCTCTGTTGGAAGGGGAAAAGGGAGGATTTGAACAGGCTATATTACTTCTCAAGCGAGTGTCGTCACCACTGGGCAGTGGGATATTATGGTATGTGGGACGTCCTCTGTCGCTCCAGTTGAAGCTGTTTCATGCTGGGTAACTAATAGAAGAGTCATTGGGTCAGCAAGAAAGATAACAAATATAAGAGTGACTCTAAAGCCTGCTGGTTAGAGGACTCCACTTCTTTCTGGGGAGACTGTAGAAAACCCCCCCAAAAGTCCTAAATAAAAAACACCATTTCATGACTGGCTTTGTTCATCACTCCCAGATTTGCCCTGAAGAACTGAGAGATGTGAATGTAGAGTTTTGCCCTCCTTACTTATAAATACGAGTATGCTGAGTCTATGCTGAAGCCGTAGAATCAAGTGTTCCTAGAAAGATTTTCAATCCTGGAGTCATGATATTTAGGTTCCTACATTAGTATTTGGCTGTGGAAATTAACTTGAAAAACCCATATTCAAAAATGTTCCACCTGAATTCATGATGCTGCTTTTTATTGGTTCACATTGATTTTCTCAGCTACCTCTGATAGTCCCAGAGGTGGAGATATGAACACTGTAGCTTGTTACGTATTGAAGGATCTTCATGAGGCAAACCAATCAGGTCATCCTCATTTTCTACCACCACAGCCTGACTAAACAAGCGGGGAAACAACAAAGAAGGTAGAAACCACTAAGCTATACCCCTCTGACTCATTAAACCAGCAGAACGTATCCCCCTTTCTTTTGAATAAAAAAAATACATTCACTTGGATTCTCTGAATTCGTGTGCATGGCACAAGTTTAGCCACAGAATTACTCAGGACCTCCTTTACCTTTGTATTTCACAGGCTGTAGAAGAGGGGACTGAACAGGGGAGTCAGGACTGTTTCGAAGAGATGGAACCCTTTGTTCAGGTCTCTCGGTGAGTTGGACTTTGATAACATGTAGACAATAATCAGAGTCCCATAGAACAGGTGGGAGGTGGGAGGAGCAGGTGGAAAAGGCCTTTTGCCTCCAGGGATTAGGAGGACGGTGAAGATGTAGGATATTAAAGTTAAGAGAAAAGGGGGCAGAGTGAAAAGTATAGGCAAATGTTCATTTATTTCTTACAATTCAGACCTATACGATGCAAGAACACCAAAACTGAGGGACAAAGCAGGCTGCTCCCTAAAATAGAGAGGCCTAATGCTAGCCTGGCTGGATGCAGAATGACTCACAACAACCAGAGCATATATTTCTGTATAGAGATCCCCAGTCTGCAATTGGGACCAGAAAATCCCCTTACGCTCAGAGTGACAGCTTGTAATTTAAACACAGTTCTCAATACCCCACACCCTGCATAAGGATGAATTAGGTTGTGACAAAGTTTCTGGCCTATAGGGAGTAGGTGGCTGATCTAGGAAGAGAAATGAAGAGTCGTGATTCTCAGACCTATGTCTTAACCAAAAGACACCCAACCCTTGATGAATAACCCACTCAGTGTGTATTTCGGTCCCGCCAGATGTTCTGTGGCAGAAGATGTCAATTAGAGCTCAGTGAACCATTGATTTTTTATTTCTCTGCCAGTTCTGGAAAATAAAAGCTTCACCACCAGCCTATGAGTCATTCTCACTTACTTTTCATATCCCAATGACTCATTCATGATGAGAATCAATAGTCATTGGGCTAAAAAGCAAATCCAAGGATGACTCTGTAGCTTGGTAGTTAAGACGCACACTTTGGCTGCAGGAGATCGAAGTTCAACTCCCTCTTTCAATGACTATTTAATTATTTATACCCAATGGAACCACTTTTAAAGGAGAGAGAGAGAGAGAGAGAGCTTTTGCAGAGAGTATTCCACAGGCCAGTACACTTCTTTGCAATGTGGGAGACTGAAGACTTCCCCCCTCCCCGCCCCCATCAGGCATGGGGGATATTGAACGTGGGTCTTACACACACACACACACGAGTGCTCTAACCACAAGTTAAATGTTATAACAGGGGCGCGTTGCTGCTCCGCATCTACGTCCTGAAAGATTTTGGTTGCTTGTTGCTGAAAATATCCAGCTAATTTGAGTTAAATTCATGAATCACTTTGGGCTGACCAAATAAACTATTCATTCAAACAAAGCCTGATACTGTATATACCTCCATCTATGAACCGCATACAGCCCTGCATCAGGGGAGAGCAGGAGGGTGGGGTGGGCGGTCAGGTTTATTTTGTGTCTTTGTCTGTTTCTCAGCTGCATCTATCAAATGGTGAATTTTTTTCTTTGACTCCTCTGTGATAGAGGACAGCTTTGGATAGACCTTCATACAAACCACAGCCCCTTTGGTGTTTCCTTCTGTGTCATATGGGGTATGTCTATGCTGCATCTGGACAGTGTAATTCCCTTCTCTGGCAGAGCTACACAAACCATCTTTGATTGAGCTACTTTGCTGAAAGCAGAAGTGTACCCTGGGAAGCACAGACTAGCTGCCCGTGCCCCGTCCCACCTGAGATCCTGTACACACGTGGCTATCCAAACCTGCAGCCTGTGCTGCCATGTTCTTACTTCTAGCTTTGTGCTGCTAGCTGTACAAAACTTTTCCTTTTGGAAAATCTTTGAAAAGCAAGCCTAGCGTTTAATATTAAGTTCTGGTTATCTAACAGTCTTCATTAGGGTTCATGTACGTCTACCCAAGCTGGGAATTACACGTCCCAGCTGCAGGGTAAACATACCTGTGGTTGAACTCTAAATATCTTTCATTTCCAATCTCTTGATTTTTTGTTATGTCTTCTAGATTTGTTGATATGACACTGATAGGATAAAGATATTTCAAAACCCAGCCCCAAAGTCTTTATTTAGAGTTCTAGAGAGCTTAAGGGAGTTAGACGGGACATTTCTGTAATTCAGCAGGGTTCCATACTCTTGGTTCGCCTAAATTGGAAGTTCAACCTCTTAATTATATGAGTCTTCCTCTGTTTATTGACAACTTCATTTTTCCAGTGGAGAGATGAAGTGGTATGTGGTCACAGGTTTCCACCAGTGTACAGGTTTCCAACAGTATAACCAACAGCACAACCTGACTGCATGTCTTCCATCAATATTTAATGGTTTTCTATTTCTAGATACATATTATGGAGAAAGTTGCAGGAAGAAATCAAACAGCCATTGTAAAATTCATCCTTGGACACTCAATAACAGACTTGCATCCACTTCATGTGGATTTATACAAGTACCACTTTTCATAAAGAATGTCTCTTACAGTATCAAGTTTTATATAAAGAAATGTCTCATAAATGTATGAAAGATAAATCCTCAAAAAGTAGCAGAGTAACAGAAAGAAAGAAAGAAAGAAAGAAAGAAAGAAAGAAAGAAAGAAAGAAAGAAAGAAAGAAAGAAAGAAAGAAAGATGAAGTCAGGTCAATAAGGGGTAACCCTGTTCTCAAGGACTCAGATGGGCCATGTCTAAAAAACTGTATCTGTTCATCTCTATTTTACTATATGCTAAAATTTGTCCTTTAAGGTTCTATGCCTTTTCTGGAAGCAATCAGTTTAAGAATAGCTTTTCTCAGGGACTCATTGACCTCTTTGTTTCTCAGGCTGTAGATGACAGGATTGATCATGGGAGTCAGGACTGTGTAGAAGACAGAAAATAGTTTGTGTAGGACCTTGAGAGTATTAGCTGTTGGAACCACATAGACAGTAATCAGTGTCCCATAGAAAACTGTAACCACAATGAGGTGAGAGGAGCAGGTGGAAAAGGCCTTTTGCCTCCCTGTGGTGGAAGGGATTCTCAGGATGGTGGCGATGATACAAATGTAGGATGTCAGGGTCAGTAGACAGGGCACAAGTGTCCCTATGGCAGAGATAGTAAATGTTACCAGTTGAAGCGTCTGGGTGTCATCACAGGACAGCTTAATCATGGGTGAAAAATCACAAAAGAAATGATCAATTTCTTTGGAATTACAGAACGTTAATCGGAAAAAGAAAATATGTATTATGGCGCAGCCCACAAAGCTACTTATCCAGGATCCTGCCACTAACTGGAAACAAACCCTGCCATTCATCAGAGCAGCATAACGGAGTGGATTGCATATCGCTACATACCGATCATAAGACATTGCCATGAGCAGCAGACATTCTGTAGATGACATGACACCAAATAAGTATAATTGCAGAATGCAGCCCTTAACAGAAATGGATCTGTCCCCAGTCAGGAGACTGACCAGCAGCCTAGGCAGGATGGTGGAGGTGTAGCAGGTCTCCAAGCAGGACAAGTTCCCCAGGAAGAAGTACATGGGGATGTGAAGGTGCTGATCAGTCACAACTAGCGCAATAATGAGGATGTTCCCTGCCACAGTCACAATGAAGATCACTAGAAACACGAGGAAGAGAAGGGGCTGCAGCTCAGGGACATTCCCAAATCCTAAAAGGATGAATTCCACGATGGGTGTTTGATTTCTTCCTTCCACTTTCTCCATAATCTGTATCTAGAAAAAGAAAACCATTAAATATTGATGGAGTGCACCAGGCTGAGGTTGATGGTTGATGGTGGGATGGAAATTGTTGAATTGTTGATTTCAACAATTTCCATCCCACCATCAACCTCAGCCTGATCCAGTCCACACAAGAGATCCACTTTCTGGACATTACAGTGCTAATAAACGATGGTCACAAAAACACCACCATATACCGGCAACCTACTGACCACTATTCCTACCTACATGCCTCCAGCTTTCACCCTGACCACACCACACGATCCACTGTCTACAGCCAAGCTCTGCGATACAACCGCATTTGCTCCAACCCCTCAGACAGAGACAAACACCTACAATATCTCTATCAAGCATTCTTACAACTACAATACCCACCTGCGGAAGTGAAGAAACAGATTGATAGAGCCAGAAGAGTTCCCAGAAGTCACCTATTACAGGACAGGCCGAACAAAGAACATAACAGAATGCCACTAGCCCTCACCTTCAGCCCCCAACTAAAACCTCTCCAACACATTATTAAGGATCTACAACCTATCCTGAAGCATGACCCAACACTCTCACAAATCTTGGGAGACAGGCCAGTCCTTGCCTACAGACAGCCCCCCAGCCTGAAGCAAATACTCACCAGCAACCACATACCACAGAACAGAACCACTAACCCAGGAACTTATCCTTGCAACAAAGCCCGTTGCCAACTGTGCCCACATATCTATTCAGGGGACACCATCACAGGGCCTAATAACATCAGCCACACTATCAGAGGCTCGTTCACCTGCACATCCACCAATGTGATATATGCCATCATGTGCCAGCAATGCCCCTCTGCCATGTACATTGGTCAAACCGGACAATCTCTACGTAAAAGAATAAATGGACACAAATCAGATGTCAAGAATTATAACATTCATAAACCAGTCGGAGAACACTTCAACCTCTCTGGTCACGCGATTACAGACATGAAAGTTGCGCTATTACAACGGAAAAACTTCAAAACCAGACTCCATCTAGAAACTGTTGAATTGGAATTCATTTGCAAATTGGATACTATTAACTTAGGCTTGAATAGAGACTGGGAGTGGCTAAGTCATTATGCAAGGTAACCTATTTCCCTTTGTTTTTTCCTACCCCCCACCCCCCACCCCAAGACGTTCTTGTTAAACCCTGGATTTGTGCTGGAGATGGCCCACCTTGATTATCATACACATTGTAAGGAGAGTGATCACTTTAGATCAGCTATTACCAGCAGGAGAGTGGGGTGGGGGGAGAGAAAATGTTTTGCAGTGGTAAACCATTTTTTCATGGTTTGTGTGTATAAAAAGATCTTCTGTACTTTCCACAGTATGCATCCGATGAAGTGAGCTGTAGCTCACGAAAGCTTATGCTCAAATAAATTGGTTAGTCTCTATGGTGCCACAAGTCCTCCTTTTCTTTTAGGATAAAAAATAGCAGTGAGAACAGGACAGCACATACAGGGGCTTGGGAGGGCCACCTGTGGACGTACCTAGGATCTCAGATGGGATTGTGCTCGGGCAGCTCCTCTGTGCTGCCAAGGCTACATTGCTATTCTTAGCACAATAGCTCCATCACAGATAATGTGTGTAGGTCACCAGAGCAGGGAATTACACTGCCCAGGTGCAGCATAGACATAACCCAGGAGACACACACTGAACACCAAAGAGGCTGCGGTTCGTATGAAGGTCTGTCCAGCTGTCCTCTATCACAGCAGATTCAAAGAAGAATTTGCACCATTTAATAGATACAGCTGAGAAACAGACAAAAACAAAAATTAACCTAAACACAGACCATGGGCTGTTACCTGATCTCAATTACGCCAGAGTAAATTGCATCCGCTTTATGTGGATTTACACAAGAGCAACTGAGACTGGAATCCAACCCCATTTAAAGAAATGTAAGTGAAATAGAAACGAAAATTTATCAAGATAGAAATAAGAGAGTCGTTTTTATTCAGAAGGGAGAATGTGCCTGGAGAAAAATTAAAAAAATGGAGAAAACGAAAGAGATAAATAAACAGAATAAGATAAAAATACAGTGTGAGAGAGAGAAAGAGGAGAGAGACTGAGTTTATTTCTCCAAATTTTTGAGCAATAAAATCTGTTTAAAGAGAAGTAGCATATCCTTTCTGTTAAAGCAAAGGTATCAGAACTAATAAATTTGAAATCTCTTCAGTAGTCGTCCCCTCAATAGCATTCATCACCATAAACTTTTCTGAGACATTTACATGCCCCATTTCAGGTTTATGTCCCACCTTCCACTCCTGTTTTTGGTTGTGTACAGGTTTGGCACTGTTAGTCATTTTGAAAAAAAATATTTGTTGTTATTGTTTGGACCGAGGAAGGCTGTATGCTTGTGTTTTGATAAATTTGGCTGATTTCTTAGAAAAAAGGGAAGGGTTAGTTTGAAAGAATAGAAAGAGAGAGCTTAAAGAAAAGGAGTTTTTAGAAAAGAAAGATTGGTTAGGTTTAGTAAGGAGAGCAGTTTTCAAAGAGTAAAGATTGGTTATTAAAGAAAGGACAGATTTTTTGTTTAGGTTTATTAAGGAGAGAGGGTTTTAAAGAAAAAAAATGGAAGAACAGAAGGAAAGACTTTAATGAAAAGCAGTTTAAAAAATAAAAGATTGGTTAGGGTAGATTTAGTAAGGAGAGTGGTTGGTTATTAAGGAAAGGAAAGATTTTTGGTTAGGTTTACTAAGGAGAGAGGGTTTTAAAGACAAAAGTTTGAAAGAAAGGTTATTATAAAATACAAAAAAATGTAATAAACGAGGAAAATATCAAGGTGGCTTGAGATAGGAGCATTTAAAAAGAGTTATTTTGAAAAAAAAAAAAGGAAAATATAAAGGGAAAAAGAATTAGGCTGAAAGAGAGCACATGCCAGAAAAAAGGGAATTTTAAAAATTAGGAAGAAAATCTGTATTCAGTGACAAAGGGCTGTGTGAAAGAGATAAAGTATAGAAAACGAAAGAGAGAGAGAGAGAGAGATGCTTTTCTGTTCATGAGCAGAACACAGGGCTGTGTGAAAGAGGTAAAGTTTAGAAAACAGCAAGAGAGAGAAAGATCTTTTTTTGTTCATCAGCAGAACACATGGCTAGTGAGAGAGGTAAATTATAGAAAGCGGTAGCAAGAGCTAAGCAGCAAGCTTACCCAGCAGCTGTCCCCAGGGAAATGATAACTATACCAGAGGCTGTGAGCCTTGGGAGGAAACCCTGCTGGACCAATCAGAAGCTGTTCTACAGCCCATCGCCTCCTCCTTCCTCCCTCCCTCTCCTCCCCTCCCCACCCCTCCTGAGATAAGCCCTGCATGAAAGATATCTCCACAACCTTTTCATACAGTTAAAGTTTTACCGAAAATTGACTTTTAATTTAAGTTTTGTAAAGGAATATACACTTAAAAGATAAGCGTGTTTGAAGAAACATTTCCCCAACACAAAAATAATGAGGAATCCCTGTGGCACCTTAGAGATGAACAAATGTATTTGGGCATAAGCTTTTATGGGCTAACACCCACTTCATCAGATGCATGGAGCTGACAAGAAGGTGTGAGTATCAGCAGAGGGAAAATTACTTTTTGTAGAGACCCATCCATGCCCAGTCTTTTTTTTAGGCCTAATTTGATGGTATCCAGCTTGCAAATTAATTCCAGTTCTGCAGTTTCTCTTTGGAGTCTGTTTTTGAAGTTTTTTTGTTGAAGAATTGCCACTTTTAAGTCTGTTATTGAGTGTCCCGGGAGGTTGAAGTGTTCTCCTACTGGTTTTTGAATGTTAGAATTCTTGATGCCTAATTTATGTCCATTTTGCATAAAGACAGTCTGGTTTGGCCAATGTACATGGCATATATCACATTGGTAGATGTGCAGGTGAATGAGCCACTTTAGCTCTGTCACACAGCTCTTTGTCATTGAACACAGGCTTTCAAGCTACTTTTTAAAATCCCTTATTTTTCTATCTTATGCTTTCTTTCAACCTTATTTTTTTTACCTTGATATGTTCTTTTTTTAAAAAAAAATCTCTCTTTTTAAATGCTCCTCCTTCAATCCACCTTTATATTTTCCTCTTTTATTTCAATTTTGTTTAGTTCTATAATAACCTTTCTTTCAAACTTTTGTCTTTAAAACTCTCTCTCCTTAATAAACCTAATCAAAAATCTTTCCTCTCTTTCATAACCAACCTCTCTCCTTACTGAAGTGAACCAATTCTTATTGTTTTAAATCTCCTTTTACTTAAGTCATCTCTTTCGATTCTTTCCGATTAACCCTTACTTTTTCTAAAAAAAAATCAGCCAAACGTCTCAAACCACAAGCACAAAACATTCCCCTGTCCAAACATAAAAAAATATATATATTTCAAAATAGCCAAAGGTGTCAAACTGTACACAACTGAAAGCAGGAACGGAGGGCAGTACATTCACCTGAAATGGGGCCTGGAAACAGGGCAGAAAAATATATAGTGGTAAATTCTATCAGGGGTTAACTCCTCTCTTCCTTGCTTTTCCCTTACGCACTTTTTATCTCCTCATTCACTAGTTTATGATGCACCCATAGGAACTATGTCTACACCGGGAATGTTAATGGTACATTGACAATGGTGTAACATAAATGTATGACAGAAAAATGGAAATCCAGAAAAACACAGAGAGAGAGAGAGACGAGAGAGACTCTTTGTTTTATTTCAAAAATTTTACAAGCAATAAATATCACATTTGAGGAAAAGAAACAGAGTCTTGTGATGAAAAAGAAAATACACCCACAAGGAGTCAATAAACTAGACACATTCATGGAGGACAGGTCCATCAATGTCTATTAGCCAGAATGGGCAGGGATGGTGCCCCTAGCCTCTGTTTGCCAGAAGTTGGGAATGGGCAATAGGGTATGGATCAGTAGATGATTACCTGTTCTGTTCATTCCCTCTGAAGCACCCGGCATTAGCCACTGTCAGAAGACAGGATACTGGACTAGATGGACCTTTGGTCTGACCCACTATGGCCGTTCATATGTTCTGATGTTTTAAATCTGAAAGCCATTCATTGCTCTTTCTTAGGCATGCTTTTCTATAACTCATCTACCTTCATTTCCTTCCCCCCTGGATTGAACAAACAATCATATTCTTTCTGACATGGTGGATGCCTGAGCAGGTATTTCTATTTGATAATCAGATTATTTCATTTTAACTGGGCTGCTTTACCTTTCTCACTGATGATCTATTGCCCCTAACCCCAATCTTTCCTTCAGATTTCCCGAGTTAAAATTATAATCTTTGCACTACATTTTCAATTCTCTTCTACTATTGATAGTCTTCAATAATCTCAGTAAAATGAGCTTTGGGTTCCTACCTGGATGTCTGGATCCTACGGCACTTCTGGGTGTATTTTGCTGTTCTTCCCTTTCACAGAAATTTATGTCTCTCTCGGTTGGTAATTTCTCCTTCACAATAGATGATGTAATCTCCCTTCATATTTCTGCCGGTGGGAATTTGAAATTATTGCATAGAGGAAAGATAATATTTATTTTTAGAAAGGAAAAACAACGGTACAAGAACAGTCTTATTACTAACCTCAAAGGGGAAGTCATGGAAAACAACTGATTCAAAGAGGGAAAATAACGGAGACAGCAGAATTGTTGACCCAAAAGACAAAGCAAATGGAAAAAAGGGAATGTCTCATTTATGACTCACCAGTCTGGGCTCCCTCTCACACTGTGCTGCTGTGGCAAGATGCAAAACTGCTCCCAGTCCTACACTTCCTCCAGCATTCCCACAGGCAGGGATGCACCCAGCTGCAGTTACATGCAAGCTCTGGCCCGCCACTGCATGAACCAAAAAGAGAGAAGCTGCAGTCAAGATACCAACCAGCTCCCCAGCCTAGGATCCCAGAGCTGGACCGTCCTGCCCTCCTCAAAACACTGACCAGTATGAATGCATTACCTGGTTCATCTCTCCCTCAACGTGGAGAGGAATACGCACACTTGTGGTAATGAAGCTGAGATTTTCCCCAGATACTTCACTGAAAAGCACACTGGTTTAGGTTCAAATATATACAAGGCTTTTAATGACAAAAGTTAGATTTTAAATGATTAGAAGGGATACCAAACAGATCAAAGCAGATTATCTAGCAAATAAACAGAAGTGCAACCTAAGCTTAACGCACTAGTTAGATTGACTATGAATGAGCAGTTTCTCACCCTGACCGATGATATCAGCAGTCTGACAGATTCTCAAGGCACAAGATGCATTTGCCTTGCAGCTTGGGTTTCTCAAGTTTCCATACACAGGCTAGAAATCTCTTTAACCTGGGTCCAGCACTTCCCCCAATTCACTCTTTGTTCCTTAGGTCTCTCCAGGAATCCTCTTGTCTGGCATGATTTCGCTCCCTGACTTATATAGCTTTAGCATAGGGTGGGAACCCTTTGTTTCAAAACTCGGTTCCCAGACCAGTTTGAGGAAAAATACAGATGTCCCAAGATGGAGCCCAGTGTCATGTGGTCTGGTCACCTGCCCTGGTAGATTCATATCACCCATTACTTACAGGCTCTCTGGAAAGTTCTCAGGAAGGCTCATCAGGTGGGAGATAAGCTTCTCCTAAGATCTATTCTTTTCCCTAACGGCTCATTACCCTGAATGTCAAAGGGAGTTGGACACCTAACCTTTCTGTGCTCCTTTGAAAATCCACACTTTGTTGCCTGATGGCCTAACTTGCACCTATCCTTTTGGTCTTTGCTGAAAGAGCGAGGGACTCCTTCTCCTAAAGTCTGAGGGAAGATGCTATGTATGTGGGATGGGAAAGGTGGAGGTGTATAGCTGTAGTGTAAAACAGGAATGTAATCTGTGACTGTTTATTTTGAGAGTGGGCAGAGGAGACACAGATACTAGTCCATATTAGCCATGGGAAAAATAACTCTTGCCTTTGCCTTGTACAGGGCCTGATACAAAACCCCTTGTTGTCAATGATTGAGAGTCTTTTCCTGAACTACAAAGGGCTTTGGATCTGGCTCATTATTAAAAGATGCAAGACATTGGAGCATACGAGCCATAGTGAGATAAAGAATGGTTTGGCGTCTAATTTGTATCAACTAACATGATGAAAACTAGTACAGTAGGGGACTGGGTGGCAATGGGAAGTTGACTTGTGGGGAAGTCTTGATCTGATGACGTGCACAAACTGGTCCAACAGATATCATTCTCTCTTTAATTATATTGCAACCAATACAATGCAACTCAGTGCTGTATAATAAATCGCTTCACCCACTTTGGTTCATTATCAAATATATTCAAGAGACCAAATAACCAATGTCATTCCAGTTTATTGCTATTAACCAGTAATAATATAGTTCAGGAAAAAGGTTCTGTATGATACCAGTCTCCAGGAAGACATCTCATGCAGTCATGTTACATTCACCTGACACAGAAGGTGTACTCCCAAAGTTATACTCCTAAAGCTATCTTTCTATACTCTTTACTTTAGGAGTATAAAACCTTCTGTTTTACTGGCTGGCTGAGAGTCACATCTGACTGCAGAATTGGGGTGCGGGTCCACTGGCTTCCCCACTCCCGCACTGCGGACTCGCTGCGGGAAGCGCACGGTGTGAGAAGGGGATGCTGAATGCTCCAAGGTCAGCCCCAGGAAGGTCGAAGCTGTGGAAGCTTCTTGCCCTGGAGACAGTCTGCTCACAGAGAGGAGGTTCCCCCAGAGTCCTGAATGGCTTTGTATGGAGTCGTTCCAGAGCATCGCATCCAGAGCAACTGGTGGTTGAGGTGGGATGGACTGCACCCCATGGATGGAGCATCTGGCAGTAAGTGACAGGGGAGCAGTAAAACAGTAGGTTTATTAGATGACAGGAACATGGTCTAAAACAGAGTTTGTAGGTACAGAGAACAGAACCCCTCAGTCAGGTCCGTCTTGGGGGGCAGGGAGGCTAGAGCCCCATTTGGGCCTCCCTCCATTTCCCCAGCCAGCTCCAAAACTGAAACTCGCTCACCCCTCCTCTCACCTTTTTCTCTTTCCCAGGCCAGGAGGCCACCTGATCTCTTTGTTCTCCAGCACCTTCAGTTGGCACCTTTGCAGAGGAGGAGCCCAGGCCATCAGTTGCCAGGAGACAGGGTGTCGGCCATTCTCTGTGCAGACAGCATCGCACTGGCCCTCTAAGGCTCTGCAACAATCACACACCCTTATCCTACGACCTAGATACTTAAGAAATGCCTAGGGGAAACTGAGGCACGCACACAGTATTCAGAGAAAACATTAAGAACATTCCCACTTTGTCGCAATCCTCCAAAACACTTGCAACCACTCCCAGCTTAGTATGGTCTGCAAACTTTATAAATGTACTCTCTATGCCATGATCTAAAACATTGATGAAGATATTGAAAAGAACCGGACCCAGAACTGATCCCTGTGGGACCCCACTCTTTAAGCCCTTCCAGCATGACTGTGACCATTGAAAACTACTCTATGGGAATAATTTTCCAACCAGTTATGCACCCACCATACAGTAACTCCATCTAGATTGTATTTCCCTAGTTTCTTAATGAGAAGTACATGCGAGACTGTATCAAAAGCCTTACTAAAGTCAAGATATACCACATCTACCACTTCCCCCCATCCACAAGGCTTGTTACCCTGTCAAAGAAAGCTATCAGGTTGGTTTACACAATTTGTACTTGGCAAATCCATGCTGACTGTTATTTATCACCTTATTATCTTCTAGGTGTTTGCAAATTGATTGCTTAATTATTTGCTCCATTGTCTTTCCGGGTACAGAAGTTAAGCTGACTGGTCTGTAATTCCCCAGATTGTCCTTATTTCCCTTTTTATAGATGGGCACTAGATTTGCCCTTTTCCAGTCTTCTGGGATGTCTCCTGTCTTCCATGACTTTTCAAAGACAATAGTCAATGACTCAGATTATCTCCTCAGTCAGTTTGCCTCTTACCCCTTCTCCCCCAGGGGCCTACTTGAAGGTGGTTCAGACCCACTTGGGACCAGGGCTGAAGAGGCCTGGAGAGTCCCATAAATTGCAATGTGCCACCAGCAGGTTTGATCTTAGCAGTAACTGGATGGCCTGGATCAGACAGCAGGCAGGGAAGGGGTGAAATACCCAGTGAGGGGGATCCCGATAGGGAAAATACAAAAACCACAGCTGCAGAAACTTCCTTCTACCATATGTCGCATGGGGGCAGAAATTCCACAAACAATCCAGCACTAGGCACAGCAATGGGATCTGCAACCAGAGTCAAATCAAAATATCTGTCATCAGGTTTCAAATCTCTGTATCCATCTATGATCGTGTGTCCATAAAAACTGGGGCTTCTGGAATATTAAGATGTCCTGGGATAAGAAGGAATGTACTCTCATGGACTGGTAACTGGTTAAAAGATAGGAAACAAAGGGCAGGAATAAACGGTCAGTTTTCAGAATGGAGAGAGGTAAATAGTGGTGTCCCCCAGGGGTCTGTACTGGGCCCAGTCCTATTCAACATATTCAGAAATGATCTGGAAAAGAGGGTAAACAGTGAGGTGGCAACATTTGCAGGTGATACAAAATTACTAAAGATAGTTAAGACCCAAGCAGACTGTGAAGAGCTACAAAAGGATTTCACAAAACTGGGTGACTGGGCAACAAAATGGCAAAAGAAATTAAATGTTGATAAATGCAAAGTAGTGCACATGGGAAAACATCATCCCAACTATACATAGAAAATAATGGGGTCTAAATTGCCACTCAAGAAAGCTTATGCCCAAATAAATTTGTTTGTCTTTAAGGTGCCACAGGACTCTGCATTGTTTTGTTTTGTTTTAATTAAGGAAGTGTTATTTACTCCTTCTTATAAGGCAAGAACTAGGGGTCACCAAATGAAAGTAATAGGCAGCAGTTTTCAAACAAAAAAGGGAAGTATTTCTTCACACAATGCACCGTCAACCTGTGAAACTCTTTGCCAGAGGATGTTGTGAAGGCCAAGACTATAATAGGGTTCAAGAAAGAACTGGATAAGTTCATGGAGTATAGGTCCATCATTAATGGCTATTAGTTAGGATGGACAGGGATGGTGTCCCTAGCATCTGTTTGCCACAAGATGGGAATGGGAGACAGAGAAGGAAAACTTAATGATTACTTGTTCTGTTCATTCCCTCTGAGGCACCTGGCACTGGCCATTGTCAGAAGGCAGGATACTGGGCTAGATGGACCTTCGGTCTGATACAATATGGCCATTCTTATGTTCTTATATGGTCATATTTGAATGTGGCCCTTCTCAGACACCAAAGTAAAAATGCACACAACCTCCCAGATAGTTACAGATTCATAGAATTAAAGGCCAGACAGGAGCAGTATGATTCTCTAGTCTGACCTCCTGCATAATATATGCCATAAATCCTCAACCTGATTAACTGGGGTTCGGTCTAGCACCCTCTTTACTTCAGCATGCTGTGATTCCACTTTCTTTCACCACTGTCAGAGAGACATTCCAGCAGAAGGGCCGTGATCTCTCAGCTTTTAGCACTAGAACCCACCAAGTCTGCCTGTTTTGCTTTTCTTTTTCGTTCGTTTGCTTTTCTGGTTAGTTGAATAATTTTCCAGCAAAAGCTGGCTTTTTCTGGCACAAGAAGCATTTCCCAAGGAGCAAAAAATCTTGGATAAAAAGAAAAAGTAACCCCCCAAATATTTATTTTCTGCTTTAAATGATAATACAAAAGGGGGGTCAGTGAGAGAAGGGGGGGTGCAGAATCCTCTTCTCCATTCCGCACTGGGGGGAGCAGTGAGAAAACAGCACAGCCTTGGGGACAAGACTGAAGAGGGGCTTTGGGGGTTGGAAAACATATTTTTTTTCAACTCTGTACCTACATAAATGGCTCGTTTGCACATCGAACTTGCAGGTGCCCTTTGACTTCGCCTCTCTTCTAAAGTCTCCGGGTTCCACTTCAGCGCTGGGCCCCTCAGGCTCCTGGGAAGCATCTGGAGTCTGTCTCCAGGGCACAGAATACAAGAAATTGTTCTCATTACACCTATTCAGCGAAAGGGCAAGTCATTGTGTCACGAGACAATCCCAGCAACCCTCTGTGTTTACAAAGGAGCAGTAGGAGACAGGAAGACACTGCCCGGTATCACTGTGTGAGAGACTAGACCACAGTGACAAAGCCCATCACCAAAACCAACAATGGGTTAACGTCGTGTTTGGCTCTTAACCTGGCCAAATTTAAAAAAAGACAGGAATCAACTGCAATTGCCAACACAAAGGCACTGATCTGTGCTCACTTCTTGTTTACAGAATAGAGTAGATGAAATATATAGAATTAGACTGAACTGCCGGAGGATTTTACAACATTGTTTTATGTTGCATGTTCCATTATTACTTGCAGGAGCCATTGGTCTGACGCTACCATGTCAGAAAATATAAGCAGTAAGGAAGCACGTAAAGTTGAGTGACAAATGCCCCTGAGGAATGTTATCATTGTTGAAGACAACTAATCTAATCTACCTGCCTAGCGGTCTGTCATTTTAAGGGACTGAGATCTCTTTTTATTCTTATTGCTCTAACAGCGGGTCTTCCTCCTTGTCCTGGATCCCCAGAGGCAGCAAGTGTGATCTTTTGGTGAAGGAGTTCCTGGGGATGGCTACACTTGCAGATGTCGAGCGCTGTGAGTTAAACCCGCCTTCGGAGAGTGCAGGAGGGAAAGCGCTGCCGTGTGTTCACACTGTCACCTGCAAGCACGCTGGCGTGGCCACATTTGCGGCACTTGCAGTGGCATTGGGCCCGGTGCATTATGGGCAGCTATCCCAGCATGCAAGTGACTGCAACGTGCTTTTCAAATGGGGAGGGTGGGGTGGAGTGTGACAGGGACTGTGTTGTATGTATGGGGGGGGAGAGAGAGTGGGTTTTTTCGGGGGCAGAGAGCATGTCAGCATGCTGTCTTGTAAATTCAGACAGCAGCAGACCCTGCCTCTCTCTCTCTCACACAGCATTCCATACTAATGGTTGCTTTGTCTCGGAGCAGATAAACAGCCAGCTGTCAGAAACGGAGTTTTCAAAGGGCACATCTGCTTTCCTACAGCTGATTCCAAACAATGACCAGAGTGGCCACTTGACTTAAGGGGATTATGGGATGTTTCCAGAGTCTGATCAGAGCCCAGTAATGCAACACCTCATTCACACTGATGCCCAGGCATTTCAGCCAAGGCACAGCAGGAGTTAATCTTCTCGCGGAGGTGGAGAACCAGGAGCGCTGTAGCCTTGGAGTCAGAGCACTCTATAAGCCTTGCCAGTGTGGACAAGCTGGGGTGCCGGGGGCTGCTTTAATGCGCTCTAACTCCCAAGTGTAGCCAAGCCCACCTGTTCCTTATAAAGAGGGGGATATGCTAATGTGATGACCATTTACTGTTTATATCGGTCTTTCTCTTTGCCCAGGCTGCAGCCGGATTCACAATCAGCAGCCCCCTGGATCTGTGCAGTGACCAGCCAATCCCCTGAGAACTTTCCCCTTCGACACCTGGGAAAATGAAACTTTGGCTCCATTCGTTTCTTTTGTAGCAGTCTCGAAAGATATTTTCTTTTACTAGTTTCTCTATAGATAGATGGGGACATAGTATTCTTTCCAAACTATTTTGATATGATTCTTAACATGACTTTATTCCCAGGTGCCTGGTCCCAGGTCCAGCTAGTGGAGTCCGGAGCGGATGTGAAAACGCCTGGGGACTCTCTCCGCTTCTCCTGCAAAGCCTTCGCGTTCACCTTCAGCAGTTATCTCATGGACTGGATCCGTCTGGCCCCCAGGAGGGGGCGGGACTTGCTGGCTACAGCTGCTGCCCAGGGCAGCGCCTACTATGCTGATTCCGTGAAAGGGCGATTCTCCATCTCCAGAGACAACGCCAACAGCCTGGTGTATTTGCAAATGAGCAGCCTGAGAATGGAGGACACCAGCCTGTATCCCTGTGTCAAAGACACACAACCAGGGACCTAGGACAAAACCGAGCACTGTAGCCACGGTCTGGAGTTGGCTGGTTGGGGAGCTCAGGGTTTGCAAAACTGTGAAAATCTGAGGAAAGACTTAGATGACATTTAAGCACCAGACCCGCCCCACTAGGGGCACTGGCTTTGTCAATAAAGTAGGGAGCCCCGCGGCTTTGAGTCACATAAGGGTCTAAGGGTCTTTATTATAACACCAGCCTAGAGGTGCCTGGCTCCCAATGGAATTTACAGCCTCGAATTAGGCACCCTGACTCTCGGCCCCACTGTGCCTGAGCCAGAGACTGGGCTTCAACAAAGTCCATCTTCTACCTCCCAGGGGAGGGCCCAGCCACTGGGCTTGAAGGTTTCCTGGGGGACTCCTCTCCAAAGAGCTGCGGTTGAAGTTCTTCTACTTGCTTCAGAATGCAAAGAGTCTTTGTGAGGAGAGAGCAAGACAGAGTGTGAATGAGAATGACTGTATAGCCCGGTGACCAGGGCGCTCTTCTGGGATCAAGGGAGGCCCATCTTCAGGTCCCTGTGCTGTAAGGGTTATTTGAATGCTCGATTAGTAGGTTTCAGGCCAGTGTGGTTATTAGAACACTGGGCGGGCTGGGCCTCGGGGAACCTGGCTTTTCTTCTAACAGCCAACAGACCTCGGGCAAATCAGTTTCCTTCTCTCTGCCTCAGTTTATCCACTTCAAAAAAGGGGACACGAAAGCTCGCCGTCTGTTCCCAAATCTCCATTACAGAGCTGAGTATTTCTGTCACCCAAGGGTGTAATCACTCCTGGACTGTATTTCACAGACTGGATACATTCAGTGCTTCAGATTACTTTGAACATGCTTCTATTCCCTCAAGGTCTCACACCGTATCATGGCATCTCCCAAAGCCCGGGACAAGGGACCTCAGCGAGAAATGCAATCCCAGCCCCTGGGACTCCATTGTAAGAGCACAGATATGCAAGTCGAGTAATTGTATTCCCTGCTTAAAGCCCTTTGGGTTGGGAAACTGCAGCTGCCGGTGTCTGCAGCGATCGACCCAACCCTCTAGAGAACTTTTCCCAGCAAACACATTTGATGTTTTGGCTGCATTTCCTTTTCACTGTGGCAGCTTTCCGAGGTGTGTATTTCTTCGGGGGGAAATGGAGATACCCTTGTTTTGAAATAACGTATGGCAATATTGGAATCAGAGCTGTGATCAGTAGCAATCTTAAGAGAAGTATTAATCAGGTTAGCAGCAGCACCATCATCTGGATTCCCCATGTGCTTTTACATCCCCGGGGCTGGGGCTCAGGATCCGCTGGTGGAGTCCGGAGGTGGAGACATTAAGAAGCCCGGACAATCTCTGCGCTCACCTGTACAGGCTCCGGCTTTGATTTCAGCCAGGCCGGGATGCACTGGGTCCGACAAGCTCCCGGGAAGGGAGTGGAGTGGGTCTCCATGATTTTCTTCGATGGGGTAAGGAATATCACGCCGCTTCTGTCAAAGGATGATTCACCACCTCCAGGGACAACTCCCCAAATCTGGCTGATTTAGACATGAGCAGCCTGAAACCAGAGGACACGACTTACTGTGCAGCGTCCCAGTGAGTGAAACGCGGTCTGAGCTGAGACAAAAACCCGCCCCCTGCAATGCCATGAGGCTCTTGCTCTCGGTGGCACTGAAGGTCTGCAAGTTACAATGAGCCCAGCGAGGACAAAGGGAAGTAAACAAAGAAATCAGGGGGTTCATGTCATGTTCTTTCCCACGGGGAGTTGCCCAGCAGGCCAGATAAGAATCCAGAAGTTTAATCACAGATGTTAATAGGTTTATAAAGACTCCTTCCACCTCCCCTCCCCCGCCCCAAAATACATTGTCTTTGCCCTCCTCTCCAAAAAAGGACAAATCCTGTGATGTTCTGGCTCTGTGTAGCATCCTCCCTCCTATGACCTACAGACCCGGCGCCCTCCTTTCTGTAACCTTTGCAGTGACTGACAGCACCGCTGGGGGGACAGTCAGACAGAGAGACCTGACTCTGTTGGGTCTTAGAATGAAGTCAGGGCCAAATGCTCTGACTCGCATTTGTGCAAAAGGAATGGGAATGGGAGTGTGAATCGGAATGGAAGAGGAATATCCATGCGAACAGAAATGGGACGATGAGCATGAAAGAGAATAGGAAGGTGAGTGTGACTGGAAGTGGAAATGGGAGTGTGTGAGTGAACAGGAAGGGGAGGTAAACAGGAATGGGAGTGTTCATGGGAATGGGAAAAGAAATACCTGTTTCAGCATGAATGGTTACAGGGGTCTGAATGTAAGTGGGAACGGAAATATTTTATTATTAAGTAGTAGCAGTAGTCGAATGTCTGAATATTACATCATACAAAATCTAAAAACATAAAAAGGAGAAGGCTTCTGCCTGCACTTCATTGCTTATTAATAATTAAGTAGATGATTATGCTGATGATGATTAGGGGGGAGGGAGTTGGTGGTGGTTGCGATCCTAGCGCCTGGGGTCTCCAATCATAGTCTAGGATCCCCTATTCCTAGGCACGGTACGAACACAGACCATAACACCTCTCTCTACCCCGCGGAGTTTACAATTCCAGCATAAATGGGAAGTGGAGTGTGAATGGGAGTGGGAGTGTGAACGCGGATATAAATATCAGCCGGGCGTAATAATCTTCCTTCACTGTCTACTGAATCCTCCCTCTACTCCCTCCCTAAAGCAAAACTCCCAGACACGCCGCTCTAGGCACACAAATGTCAGGGAGGCTCCTCTGCAAAACCTTAACTCTGTCTTCAGACCCCCACCCCCAGCTACTCCCACCCGCACACACAGCCGGGCCCCCAGATATGGTCCAAAGTGGATCATTTCAATGCAGCCGGTCACTGCTGGGAAGGGAAAGGGGCTTCCCTCCCAAATCCCTCCCAGTGGCAGGGGAAATCTTTCCTCTCCAGCGTGTGGCCCAGCCTTATGGATCCCTGGGACACGACCCCTCCCCGGAAACAGACTTCCCAGACCGGACATTGCATGGCCCCTGTGCATGTGGAACGGGGCTCCAGAGCTGAGTCCCCCCAATCCCCAGTATCACCTCAGAATAGCCAGACCCTCAGTTCCCGTGTGAGGAAATACAGTCACTGCAGGGAGCTGTTCATTCCTCCCAGGGTCCGAAAGTCTAATGAGGACCCCAGCGCCCTGTGCCCGGCGCTGCACACGCACACTGGACGGGACAGTCTGACTCCCGCACCCGGAGCCCGAGGGCGAGTCAGTCTGATCACTGACACACAGGAGTGTGTGTCTCTTATAAAGCGGGGCATGCAAATGGGGAGACAGTTTCCTGTTTAAATCTCTGCCTCCCTCTGCCCAGGCTGCACCGGAGACACAATCCGCAGCCCCCTGGCTCTGTGCAGTCACCAGCCAGTCCCCTGAGAACTTTCCCCTCCAGCATCCGGGAAAATGGGATTTTTGCTCCTTGTCATTGTCGCTCTAGCAGCTTTGGAAGGTATTTTCCTCCTCTGAAGACCTGGCAGAATTAGAAGAATATTGTGTTCTCGCTGTTTTTATACCGATATTAATGGCCTGTCTTTATTCCCAGGTGTCCGGTCCCAGACGCTGGTGGA
Organism: Eretmochelys imbricata; assembly: GCF_965152235.1. Lineage (NCBI taxonomy): Eukaryota > Metazoa > Chordata > Testudines > Cheloniidae > Eretmochelys > Eretmochelys imbricata. The sequence goes on along the minus strand of NC_135584.1, from coordinate 40,112,792 downwards.
GTCCGGAGGGGGTGTGAAAAGGCCCGGAGACTCTCTCCGCCTCTCCTGCAAAGCCTCCGGGTTCACCTTCAGCAGCTACGGGATGAGCTGGGTCCGCCAGGCTCCCGGGAAGGGACTGGAGTGGGTCGCTGCTATAAGCAGCAGTGGGGGTTATATATACTACCTCGATGCAGTGAAAGGGCGATTCACCATCTCCAGGGATAACGCCAAGAGTGAGCTGTATCTGCAAATGGCCGGCCTGAAGCCCGAGGACACCGCCCGCTATTACTGTGCGAGAGACACAGTGACACCAAACCGGTTTGTGATCGCACAAAAACCCAGGCTGCGGAATCGCCCTTCTCCCGGCGGCCGCGCGGGGGCAGCAGCGACACCCCCCGCTTCGGGCTCGGGCAGGAGACCCGGCACCCACAGAATCATAGAATATCAGGGTTGGAAGGGACCTCAGGAGGTCATCTAGTCCAACCTCCTGCTCAAAGCAGGACCGATCCCTGGTGAATGGAACACAAACCTCCCATCACTTTTAACCCTTCCGTTCCCAAGCAACGTATTTCCCCTTCCTGCCCAGAGCCCCGCTGGGCCTGAGGTGCAGACACCCCTCGCTTCATCTGTGAACTGCAATCCGGAGTGAGTCCTGTTCTGAGTCGCTCTCCCCTCGGAGACCTGGCACGTTGGCTCTGCCGGGGCCCATCTCTGTGTCAGACTCACAGGACAGCGTCTGTCAGTGTAAAGGGGACAAGCACGTTGGGGTTTGCATCAGACCCAAGGGATGGAGCGAATTGCCCCTGGGGCCAAATCCTCCGCTAGTGTAAAGTCACCGCAAGGGCTTTCAATAGACACCTGTTACTCCTGATTTACACCGGGGAGGCTCTGGCCCTTTCCGAAAACTGGGATGTTTATGGCATGAATGCAGCGGAAGGTGATTAGTTCATTATCACCGATGTGGGGCCCCTCACCGGGGCATCTCCGTCCTTCGCACGCGGTTATTGCCTTTATCCCCCCAACGCTGCTGGGAGGCCGGGGAACGATCACAGCCCCTGGTTCAGACGCGGGGACTGAGGCAGAGAGATGGAGGGCGGGGTGTGGAAATGGGCCATTCAGGGTCCGGGCGGGGCTGGGGGGCAGAGATCACCCGGCGCCGGAATAAACCCCGCTCCGCTGCGCCGGGGGATGTGGCGCCGCCGGGACTTTCCAAAGCGGCTCCTGGGTTGTTTTCACCAACTGCCCTGTGGAAATCCCAGCCCGGACCCTCCGCTGGTGTCAGTGGGTGGAGCTGAGACATCCCAACCCCCAATAAAGTGCCCCCATGTCACAGAGTCACCATGGAGATAAAAGACCCCGCCCCTCAGCCCCCGATGGCCTCACTCAGCCCAGCGCTGGCCCGCAGGGCATTGGGGACAGTGAGGTGGCGAAGGGCTGTGGACAGGAACACGAAGGGGTTTAATGGGGTCACTTAGGGGGAGGCGGCTGCTGAGGGAGAAGTTGAGGCCCGTGGGTGGGGGGTCAGGGGGGCCCTAGAGTCATAGAGCGCAGCTCCCACTGAATGAGATACGGCCCCGGGCTTTCCTAAGTGTCCCCTAGTGTTAGTTAGGTTCAAGGTAGGGATGAAGGGTGAGGGTCAGTGTTAACAGTCAGGGTTAGAACTACATCCTGGGTAAAGTCAGGATTTGGGGCTTTAAGTAAGGTATTCATGTAGTTTTCCGGTTCAGACATAAATGAAGGTGGAGTTTATCCTCAGGATCACGGTTAGGTGGGGGAGCTGGAGGGATAAAGAAGATGCCAGTTTCTCTCCTTATGGTCATGTAGGAAGCTCCGACTGAGACATGGGTTAGATACCACAGAGAGAAAGCGCCGCCTCTTCTCTCAGCCCCACACAAAGGAACTGAGTCCGGGCTAGGAAATGGCGGGTGTCTCTTATAAGGAGCGGGGCATGCAAATGAGGGTGAGAGTTTCCGATTTAAATCTGTCCCTCTCTCTGCCCAGGCTGCACCCGGAGACAGAATCCGCAGCCCCCTGGGTCTCTGCAGTCACGAACCAGTCCCCTGAGAACTTTCCCCTCCAACCCCAGGGGAAATGAAGTTTTGGTTGTACCTGGTTCTCATTGCAGCATCTCCGGAAGGTCCATTCTCCCTTTCCATGGGTTGGATGTACTGGGGAGGTGCGGAATTATTGCCCGAGGTACTCATGTTCCCCATAATTAATTGCTATTCCCAGGTGTCCTGTCCCAGGTGCAGTTGGTGGAGCCCGGAGGGGATGTGAAAAAGCCCGGAGACTCTCTCCGCCTCTCCTGCAAGGCCTCCGGCTTCACTTTCAGCAGCGACTGGATGAGCTGGGTCCGCCAGGCTCCCGGGAAGGGGCTGGAGTGGGTCGCCCAGATTCACGGCTGTAGCATATACTACAGTGACTCGGTAAAAGGGCGATTCGCCATCTCCAGAGATGACCCCAACAGCCTGTTGTATCTGCAAATGACCGGCCTGAAGCCCGAGGACACCGCCCGGTCTCACTGAGCGAGAGACCCAGCGAGGGGAATCCCGACCGGGCTCACACAAAAACCCGAGTGTCAGAACCGCCCTTCTCCCGTGCGCCGCGCGGGGGCAGCACTTCCACAGACAGCCCAGCCCTGGGCACAGGAACGGGACCGACAACCAGAGTGAAAAACAAACCACTGAGCGGGGAGCTGCCTCACCTACCCCCTAGGACAGGGGTGGGCAAACTTCTTGGCCTGAGGGCCACATCGGGGTTCTGAAACAGCATGGAGGGCCGGGTAGGGAAGGCTGTGCCTCCCCAAACAGCCTGGCCACCACCCCCATCCACCCCATCCCACTTCCCTCCCCCTGACTGCCCCTGCCCGGCCCTGGACACAGGAACCCCATCCACACCCCTCTCCCTGACAGGCCCCCCGGGTCTCCCATGCCGATCCAACTGCCCCCTGCTCCCTGACTTTTGAAAAGTAACCCATCCTGGGATAAGAGGGAAGTCCTCTCATGGATCAATAACTGGTTAAAAGATGAGAAGCAAAGGGTAGGAATAAATTATCAGTTTTCAGAATGGAGAGAGATAAATAGTGGTATCCCTGAGGGGTCGGTACTGGGACCATTACTGTTCAACATATTCATAAATGATCTGGGAAAACGGGTAAACAGTGAGGCGGCAAAATTTGCAGATGATACAAAACTATACAAAACAGCAAACGGCGCAGCAGCTAACAAAAGGAGTTTGCCTGCGATCTGCGTGAGAGGAGGTACGCTAAGGGCTGCATTAAGGAGGCTGTGTTGGTGAGTATCTGAGTGTTTGTTGTGAGGACAGTGTGACTGTGTGCTGTGTGCTTGATTGGTTGTTTGAAAAGGGTGAGAACTGGGTGTGCTTTGTTCCAGGTGAGCCTTAAGTGGGCCTGACTGCATAAAAAGCCAATCAGTTGCGAACCAGCTGAGCAGCGAACAAAAGGAGTTTGCCTGGGAGTTAGCCTGGGGAGAGCCCACTGAGGCTTACATCTTGCTGGATTCTCTGAGTAATTACTACAACTCCTGAGGAAGCTCGTAGAAGGAAGGTAATATGGATGGGGGGTGTTCAGCTGTTGTGACCTGCGCTGCATGTGCCATGTTTGTCTTTCTTCCACAAGACAGATGCGACTTTGTCTGTACCAAGTGCAGGCTGCTCTCCATACTGGAAGAGAAGGTTCAAGGTCTGGAGCAACAGGTATCGACCCTGCGTTGCATAAGAGAAACTGAAGATTTCCTGGACGGATGTCAGGATAGGCTTCTATGGGCACAAGGATTCTGAAGATTCAGAGCAGGCTGCACATCGGGAACAGAAGGATGGTGAAGAAATTTGGCATCATGTGACCTCCAGAAGAAAAAAGGGGAAAGTCCATGTACCAGCAGGGCAGATACAGGTAAGTAACCGTTTTCATGTTCTCTCCACAGGTACTAATGTGGAGAGTGGACCAGATGATACGTCTGAGGGAAGGAAGCAGGAGACTCCGCCAATTGGAAGGCATGGGATGCACTGTCCTAGGGTTGGGGGTTCCAAGACCACCGCTCCCAAGAGAAGGAGGCGGGTGGTGGTGGTCGGGGACTCTCTCCTCAGGGGGACTGAGTCATCTATCTGCTGCCCCGACAGGGAAAACCAAGAAGTCTGCTGCTTGCCGGGAGCTAAGATTTGCGATGTGACGGAGAGACTGCCGAGACTCATGAAGCCCTCGGATCGCTACCCCTTCCTGCTTCTCCACCAATGGGCACCAATGATACTGCCAAAAATGACCTTGAGCGGATCACTGCAGACTATGTGGCTCTGGGAAGAAGGATAAAGGAGTTTGAGGTGCAAGTGGTGTTCTCGTCCATCCTCCCCATGGAAGGAAAAGGCCTGGGTAGAGACAGTCGAATCATGGAAGTCAACGAATGGCTACGCAGGTGGTGTCGGAGAGAAGGCTTTGGATTCTTTGACCATGGGATGGTGTTCCAAGAAGGAAGAGTGCTAGGCAGAGACGGGCTCCACCTAACGAAGAGAGGGAAGAGCATCTTCGCAAGCAGGCTGGCTAATCTAGTGAGGAGGGCTTTAAACTAGGTTCACTGGGGGAAGGAGACCAAAACCCTGAGGTAAGTGGGGAAGTGGGATACCGGGAGGAGGCATGAGCAGGAACAAGTGAGAGGGGAGGGCTCCTGCCTCATACTGAGAAAGAGGGGCGATCAGCAGGTTACCTCAAGTGCCTATATACAAATGCACGAAGCCTGGGAAACAAGCAGGGAGAACTGGAAGTCCTGGCACAGTCAAGGAATTATGATGTGATTGGAATAAGAGAAACTTGGTGGGGCAGTTCACATGACTGGAGTACTGTCATGGATGGATATAAGCTGTTCAGGAAGGACAGGAAGGGCAGAAAAGGTGGGGGAGTTGCACTGTAAGAGAGCAGTATGACTGCTCAGAGCTCAAGTATGAAACTGCAGAAAAACCTAAGAGTCTCTGGATTAAGTTTAGAAGTGTGAGCAACAAGGGTGATGTCATGGTGGGAGTCTGCTATAGACCACCGAATCAGGGGGATGAGGTGGACGAGGCTTTCTTCCGGCAACTCGCAGAAGTTACTAGATTGCAGTCCCTGGTTCTCATGGGAGACTTCAATCACCCTGATATCTGCTGGGAGAGCAATACAGTGATGCACAGACAATCCAGGAAGTTTTTGGAAAAAGTAGGGGACAATTTCCTGGTGCAAGTGCTGGAGGAACCAACTAGGTTCAGAGCTCTTCTTGACCTGCTGCTCACAAACCGGGAAGAATTAGTGGGGGAAGCAAAAGTGGATGGGAACCTGGGAGGCAGTGACCATGAAATGGTCGAGTTCAGGATCCTAACACAAAGAAGAAAGGAGAGCATCAGAATACAGACCCTGGACTTCAGAAAAGCAGACTCTGACTCCCTCAGGGAAGTGATGGGCAAGATCCTTTGGGAGAATAACATGAGGGGGAAAGGAGTCCAGGAGAGCTGGCTGTATTTTAAAGAATCCTTATTGAGGTTACAGGGATAAACCATCCCGATGTGTAGAAAGAATAGTAAATATGGCAGGCGACCAGCTTGGCTTAACAGTGAAATCCTTGCTGCTCTTAAATACAAAAAAGAAGCTTACAAGAAGTGGAGATTGGACAAATGACCAGGGATGAGTATAAAAATATTGCTCTGGCTTGCAGGAGTGAAATCAGGAAGGCCAAATCACACCTGGAGTTGCAGCTAGCAAGAGATGTTAAGAGTAACAAGAAGGGTTTCTTCAGGTATGTTAGCAACAAGAAGAAAGTCAAGGAAAGTTTGGGCCTCTTACTGAATGAGGGAGGCAACCTAGTGACAGAGGATGTGGAAAAAGCTAATGTACTCAATCCTTCTTTTGCTTCTGTCTTCACGAACAAGGTCAGCTCCCAGACTACTGCACTGGGCAGCACAGCATGGGGAGGAGGTGACCAGCCCTCTGTGGAGAAAGAAGTGGTTTGGGACTATTTAGAAAAGCTGGACGAGCACAAGTCCATGGGGCCGGATGCGTTGCATCCGAGAGTGCTAAAGGAGTTGGCGGATGTGACTGCAGAGCCGTTGGCCATTATCTTTGAAAACTCATGGAGATCAGGGGAGGTCCCAGATGACTGGAAAAAGGCTAAATGTAGTGCCCATCTTTAAAAATGGGAAGAAGGAGGATCCTGGGAACTACAGGCCAGTCAGCCTCACCTCAGTCCCTGGAAAAATCATGGAGCAGGTCCTCAAGGAATCAATCCTGAAACACTTAGGGGAGAGGAAAGTGATCAGGAACAGTCAGCATGGATTCACCAAGGGAAAGTCATGCCTGACTAATAATTGCTTTCTATGACGAGATAACTGGCTCTGTGGATGAAGGGAAAGCAGTGGACGTGTTGTTCCTTGACTTTAGCAAAGCTTTTGACACGGTCTCCCACAGTATGCTTTCCAGCAAGTTAAAGAAGTCTGGGCTGGATGAATGGACGATAAGGTGGATAGAAAGCTGGCTAGATTGTCGGGCTCAACGGGTAGTGATCAATGGCTCCATGTCTAGTTGGCAGCCTGTATCAAGTGGAGTGCCCCAGGGGTCGGTCCTGGGGCCGGTTTTATTCAATATCTTCATTAATGATTTGGAGGATGGTGTGGATTGCATCCTCAGCAAGTTTGCAGATGACACTAAACTGGGAGGAGTGGTAGATATGCTGGAGGGTAGGGATAGGATACAGAGGGACCTAAAAATTGGAGGATTGGGCCAAAAGAAATCTGATGAGGTTCAACAAGGACAAGTGCAGAGTCCTGCACTTAGGACGGAAGAATCTGGAGCAAAGTCACCAAAATATAGTCCAACACACAAATGTTTATTTAACGTGCCCCTCGCTTTTCCCTCCACCACACCCCACTCACCGGTGTTGTCCTTGGTCAGTGGAGACTCAGAGTTCAGAGGTGCTTTCACATGAGTTCATCTCCCAGGTGGGGGGTAAGAAGGCACCTTGCTCGTTCCTCCAGCTGCTCATGGTCGCTCTGGCCACTGCTGTTTGTTGTGCCACCGTTCACTCCACCGCTCTGTTGCCAATGGCCCTGCGCTGTCACCTTCTGCTGCCACCAGCCACTGTGACCTCTGCGAGTCGGTCTCTTGAGGTCCCACTAGCTCTCAGTGATTTCAACTGAGCTCTCAGTGGGGGAACCTTGCGGCTGGTGCAAGCTGGGCCGTCTCTTCCACAGAAACACTGTCCCACAGCAGATCTGAGCACTTAGACCTGATTCTCAGTGATTTCAGCTGTAGTGGTGACTTAACAAAAACAAAAGACAATTTATGAAGCCTAATCAGCTCTGTCTTTAAACAGTGGAGAGGGGCAGGTCAAATAGTACTTGTGACTCAACCAGACCATTAAGGAAAACAGCTGTCCCCACCCTCTCTCTTGATGCCTTCAACCAGCACAGGCGAAGTACAGTTCTACTGCCCTTTACTCAGACAATAAGAATAACATTTCATTCCCCCCCCCCGCCCAATTCAAGTGATTTGTAACCCAACCCCAGTCAAAATCTATCACTTGGGCAACACAGCTCAGTTTGCTGGATACCTAGGTAGATTAGGTGTGGATGTAAATACAGTCTGGTCCTGAAGCCTTTCTCCCCAACCCTCAGCTCATCACTAGCTGTCAGCGAGAGCTCATTTAGACTTTGCTTACAAATCACAATTTGAAATTATTAGGTTGGCCAACATCACTGTAAAGAATGCACTGACGTTGTCATAAAAAACAACAGCTGTATAAGGAAGCTAGTCTTTGTTCATACTTTTCAAATCTATTATACTTTTTCAGATACACATATTTTAACATACACTTTATATGCTTTTAAAGTGTGTATTAATGTTTCAATTTCAATTCAAATTTCCAAACATTTGGAACTAGTTACATTCTAAATTGGAATGTAACTAGTTCACAAAACTGGTGGGGGTGGGGGTGTTGGAGAAAGTGGGGGGGGAGGTGTACACGTCCCCAAGGGGGGTGTTGGGAAATCACCTGCAAACTCAGTCATGTGAAACATGGATAGCGCATGAAAGCAGAAAGCGGTGTGTGCACTAAAATGCACGATTGTGTGTATGTACAGATCAAAAGAAGAAAGAACACATGAACATTTTAAAAAATGAAGAAAAACAGGAATGAAGGCTTCAGCGTGCCTCTGTGCTACACAAAAGATGGTGGCATTGTGGCTATTTCCAGCTAAGGGGAAGGCTAGGCCTGATGTCACTCCTAGGAGAGTGCAATACGGGTATGAGCTTGGCAGGATTGCTTCAGGACACTGCTGTCTCCGACCTCACATTATTCCTGATTTTATTGGCAGTGAGATTATGTATTTATGTAAATAAGTTCTGAAGACACACTCAGAATTTTACCAGTAGCAGCTGGCCAGCAAAACGCTGCTTTAGGAGACTGAGAGCAGGCTTACTCATAGAAATACTAATTTTACAAGTGCAATTATCGTTTTTTTCTCAGCCCTGGCCTCCTGCCTGCCAGTAATGAACAATTAGTGAAGGGTAAGGCTAGGCTAAGGGTATTTGTGTAGCCAGATGTGTATATTTTTGTCATATTTGAAGGAAAATGTCTATAGAGAGAATCTTCCCCCCCCCCGCCATCTCCTTTATTTATCAACCAACTTTGAAAAAAAATTCAAATAGGTTCATTTTTTTTTCCTTTTAGAGGCTCCTCCTATTGCAAACCCCTAAACTGTAGCTTGGTTAGTTTACACCTTAATCCGGCCCTGGGTAACTCTCTCTATTCACTGATTTCATGGCGGGCAGAAGACAGAGCAGAAGGGAACATTCCGTGTGACAGCGGGACCCTGAAATCCACCTGCTAGGAGACTGAACAACGCGATGCTGCGTCACAAGCCTCCTAGGTACCCCCGTTATTATTGTCCCCACCCCCTGGCCCATGCAAATGAGCTCCACGGGGCCCGGTTCATAGCCCAGCCGCAGGCCGCTCACCCCGCACAGAGCGAGCGCCAGGCTTCAGCTTCTCATCCCTCCTGGCCATTCCTTTCATAGCCGCCAGCCGCAGACATGACGCCCAGCCTGGCCATCGCCTTCCTCCTGCTGCTCCCAGCGGGTACGGGCGGGATCTGCGCTGCTGCTGGGCGTCCGTTACCGCATCTTCCCTAATAACTGAGCCGTGGCAACCACTGTAATATTTCCCCTTCATTTCCTCCTCTGCAGATGTCTATTCCCAAATCAGCCTGGTGGAGTCCGGTGGGGAATCAAGAAGCGCGGGGAGACCCTCAGTCTGACCTGCACCGTGTCCGGATTCTCTCTCACTAGCGACGGGGTGCAGTGGGTTCGCCAGCCAGCGGGGAACGGGCTGGAATGGATGGGAGGGATCTGGGGTGGTGGAAGCAATAACTATAACGATGCTCTCAAAAGTCGCCTCACCATCACCAGAGACACCTCCAAAAGCCAAGTGTTCCTGCAGCTGACCGGCCTGCAGCCCGCAGACACCTCGGTGTATTACTGTGCCAGAGACAGACACACAGTGAGAGGAAACCGATCAGAGCCCGCACTAAAACTAACCGTGCGGAGAGCCAGCCTGCCTGTGAGAGCCGCCGGGAGCAGCAGCTGCCAGCACCGCGCTCTCTCTGCTTCGTTAGGTGTTTGCTTCTTGCGGATTCCCCTGAAAGTTACAAGCCCTCCTGAATTAAACCCCGTATCATCCCAAGTCACACAGTGAATCAGAGACACCAAGATTGAGAATGGAACCCAGGAGTCCTGACTCCCACGGCCCTGCTCTACCAATTTGTCTCTCGTTCTGCTCAGAAGTGAAAGGAAAGACCCCAGGACTATTCATAGCTAGACTCATTCTGTAGCAAGCAGCTTATTCTTCCCTCCCGTGCCTGGGGAAATAAACAAGGAGTCTTTTTATCGGGGCCTGTTGTAGATCCTAGAGTCCGACTGTCATGAGCTATGGAACAGAGCCCAGGCCTTCTGTTTGGTGGAGGACAAAGTCGGAGTCAATGGCTCAAGGACACACTGACTGAGAGCAAACAGCCAACACCTGACTCTGGCCCTCGGCCTGCACGGTGCTGAGCGGGCTAAATCTCTTCCCCTTCAGCCCATTGATAAATCTCTGGGGGTGAAATTCATCCTAGTGCTGAGAGCCCAGCACAAAGGCCTGAGCCCCTAGTGAGCCCCACCTCAGCATGACGTGTCCTTTTAATATATCACAGGCCCTGTCCTGTCATCTTTACAAGACCCAACTTCTCCGGTTTTACCGCATTTCCCCTAAGGTTTTGCCTTCTCTGTCTCTGTGCCCCAGATTCAGCCTCATAGAACCAATTCATGACAAAATAAATGTTTACTGAGATCCACTTTGAGACGTGCACTCCGTGCCTCAGTTACACCGTCACCTCCAAACACAAGGCAGAGTTCACCCAGAGGAATTTCCCAAACCCATGCAGATGCGTAGAGATGAACAATCCAAATTCTCCCCTGCTCTACTCCACGTGGTCCATTTTAATCTCTGCAAAGCAGATGGGCTGTGGGCCTCTTCTGATGTTCAGCGCATCCTACACTTTCAGAACAGGAACAAGTTTCACCTCCCATTTCTAGAGTCGACATCAGCTGATACACAGAACAGGGGCAGAAGCCAGTGTCAGCTCTGACTGAGAGCAGGATATGGAAATAGGGTTGTTTAGCTCCCTGCTTGAAACCTGCCTTTCCCCAGACCCTGCAGCTCTTGGACTGAGAAGCCAGAGACTTTTGGGGCTGAGCAGTGAAAGAGTTAATCCCTGGAGATTCCCCGACCCAGGCAGAGAAATGCGATTTTGGCTCCATCTCTTCCTCACTCCCGCAGGGCTCAGAGGTGATTTTCTCCCCGACAACAGCGGAGGTTCCTGAGATTTCTTCTCGGCCGCAATCTCCTGATTCTTAATGTGCCTTGATTTGCAGGTGCCCGGTCGCAGGTGCAGCTGGTGGAGTCCGGAGGGGGTGTGAAAAAGCCCGGAGACTCTCTCCGCCTCTCCCGCAAAGCCTCCGGCTTCACCTTCAGCAGCCACTGGATGGACTGGGTCCGCCAGGCTCCTGGGAAGGGACTGGAGTGGGTCTCGGTAATTAGCGGAGGGGAGGGGGCAGCACATATTACCCCGCTTCAGCCCGGGGTCCCTTCACTGTCTCCAGAGACACCTCCAGCAGCCTGCTGTACTTGCTAATGACAGGCCTGAGACCCAAGGACACCGCCCGGTATCCTTGTGCGAGAGACACCGTGAAACGAGACCGATGAATGTTAATAGAAAAACCCACGCTGCAGAATCTCATTCTCCGGTTCGACGCTTGGGAGCAGCAGATCCACAAACAATTCACCCCGGGGCACGAGAATGAGAGGGACACCAAAATGAATAAGAGCCTGCCATCAGGTTTTCACCTTATAATTCACTGGCTATGGCCCCCATTGCTGCACAAAATCTGGATGGGCCGGCGGACCAGGGATCATTCAGCTCCTGGATAAACCCTACTCAGCTCCAACCCGAAATGTGGGGAAGGGCTGGGAATTTTTTAAGCGGCATCATGGATTTATTCACCCACCTCAGATCTCAGGTTCACAGCCCAGGATCTCTGCCTTGTAAAAGGGCAGAACTAAAGATCCAGCCCACAATATGTTTCCACGATTTAATGCAGTAACCATAGAGATAAAGGACCCCACACCTCCGCCCTTACTTACCTGAATCAGCCCAGTGCTGCACAGGGGAGAGTCCGGCGCCTAGGGATTCTGGGGTGGAGCACAACTGCGTGTCAAGTGTTGGTGAAGGGTTAAAGGTGACTAGGATCAGAGTCTAGAGAGGAGAGGGCTGGAGTTATTATCGGGTGCTGCTGCTATATGGACTTTGAATTTTCCGTCTGAATCTCTCTGTTCCCAGCTCATGCACCATAAGAACGGCCCTACTGGGTCAGACCCACCGAGTCCAATATCATGTCTTCTCACAGTGGCTAATACCTGGTGCCCCCAAGGGATTGAACAGATCAGGCAATCAAGTGATTCATTCTCTGTCACTCAGTTCCAGCTTCTGGCAAACAGACGCTAAGGATACCTGACTAACAGCCATTGATGGACCTATCCTCCATTAACTAACCTAGTTTTTTTTTTTTTTTGAACCCTGTCGTATTTTGGCCTTCACAACATCCTCTGGCAAAGAGTTCCAGAGGTTGACTGTGTGTTGTGTGAAGAAATACTTCCTTTTGTCTGTTTTACACCTGCTGCCTATTAATTTCATTCGGTGACCCCTAGTTCTTGTGTTCTGAGAAGGAGTAAATAACACTTCCCTCGTTACTTTCTCCGCACCAGGCAGGATTTTATAGAGATCTCTCATCTCCCCCACTTAGTCGTCTCTTTTTCCAGCCCCAGTTTTGTTAATCTGTCCTCAAATGGAACCTCTTCCATACCTCTAATTTTTGTTGCTCTTTTCTGTACCTTGGTATGCAATAGTGGAATATTAAACACAATCACTAATATTAAATATGGGCTTTTAAAAAACAACATAACATAAATATAAGGGGATTCAGGATGGGAGCAGGGAGGGTCTCTCCATTTTCTTTGGTTATTATTCTCCTTATTATTATCCCTCCTGGGCAATAGGCAACAGGAACCACCATTCAAATGTCAGTTCTTGCCTGTGGCTCATAATGTGGGGAGGCAGGAAGAATGTCAGAGCAGGGCTCGATCCTGTCCCTAGGAACCAATCCTGGCAGGAATTTCAACCACTCTCTCACCACGATGGCGGGTGATAAAAGGAATAGCAGGGTGACCCATGTGGAGACAGCCAGGACCGGGCAAGTTTTCTGAAGGCATCTGGGGCAATACCAAAGCTGAGAACCTACCAAACCCTACAGGGATTCGAATCTCTTCCAGTCCTTATTTCTTTAGTGGCTGGTTTTGCTCCTTCTCTTGACTCAGATAGCAATCTCAGCCAGGGAAGGAGTCTATGCTTCTAAAAAGGAGCGGGGTGTGCAAATATGGGTGTCAGTTTCCTGTTTAAACCCTGTCTCTCTCTCTGCCCAGGCTTCACCCGGAGAGACAATCCGCAGTCCCTTGTGTCTGTCCAGCTACGAGTGTCTGTCCAGCTACCGTGTGTCTCTCTAAGAACTTTCCCCCTCAAAGAGAAGAGAAAATGGGACTTAGTTTTTCTTATAGCAGCCTTGGAATGTATTTTCTCACTATAAACACATTTCAGAGTCAGGTTTGTTAAATCTCTTCTTATGATGTCAGAGTGCATCATTATTTGCAGGGGTCTGGTCGCAGGTGCAGCTGATGGAGTCCGGAGGGGGTGTGAAAAAGCCCAGAGATTCTCTCCGCCTCTCCTGCAAAGCCTCCGGGTTCACCTTCAGCAGCTACCAAATGCAATGGATCCTGCAGGCTCCCGGGAAAGAGCTGGAGTGGGTCTCCCTCATTTACACTGACGGAAGCGAAAGGTATTACTCAGATGCAGTGAAAGGGCGATTCTCCATCTCCAGGGATAACTCCAAGAGTGAACTGTATCTGCAAATGACCGTCCTGAAGCCCGGGGACAGGACTTTGTTGTATTCCTGGGCAAGAAAGGGCACGGTGGAACGAGACCTCTTGCTACTAACACAAAAACCTGGGCTGCAGATTCTCCCGTGCGCCGCCTGGGGGCAGCAGCTCCACAAGGCAAACAGCCTGCGGCACGGGCAGGACCCTGGCTCAGTGTGTGTGTGTGTCGGGGGATGGGGGTACTGCTGTAGTTCCCTGGCAATGTCACCCCTTGCTGCACATAGCCGCACTGGGGCCTGCCGTGCAGAGACCATCGGACTCCCCCCTAAACCCTGCTCAGCTGGGATTCCTGTGGTAAAAGCCACCCTCCCCCGTGGCAGGCGGGGAACGTTCACTCTCCTCCTGGCCATTACTATCTCAGACTCACTGGACAGTGGCTGTCGCCTCAGAGAGCCGAAACGGGTGATGGGGCTGATCTACAGCCCTTGGGAACCAATGAAACTCTCGCCTCTGATTTCACAAGGGTTTGGTTGTTGTGGCCTTAAGAAGGACCTTACACGGTGAGAGCAGATCCACAGCTGGAATCAGTGACCACAGACCCGCTGGATTCCACACAGCAGCGACCCCTATTTATGCCAGCGGACCTTTCGCTGACTTTCCGTGGTAGGTGGTTTCTCCACAAACTGGTGATAGCCACCGTAGCCCCTGACCGGGAGCCGCCCTGGCAGACCCAATTAATTCACTATCTCTCTATGTTGAAACCTGAGGTTGTACAGGTCAGTCTGAGGGATTCTCCAGGCTTCTCCACATCCCCTCCCGACTCCACCAGCTGAACGCCTGACAGGACACCAGGGAATAAACGCAAAATAAAATCATGTCCGTGTGAATTGCCAACAACACAACATTCCGCTGAGTCTCTTATCCATACAGCCAGGGGCAGAAAATACCTTCTAAAGCGGCTGCAACGAAACCTAAATGGAGCCAAAGATTCATTTTCCCTGGCGTCGGAGGGGAAAGGTCTCTGGTGGATCGGTTGGTAACTGCACAGACTCAGGGGACTGCGGATTTTCTCAGGGTGCAGCCCTGCAGAGAAAGATTTAAACAGGAAACTCTCACCATTATTTGCACACACACACCCCGCCCCGCTTATAACAGATAAAACTCCTTCCCAGTAGATGATTTGATTATTGCCTTTGTTGGTCCATTCCCTCTGAAGCTCCTGGCATTGGCCACTGTCAGAAGACAGGACACTGGGCTACGTGGACCATTGGTCTGACCCAGTATCACCTTTCTTCTGGTCTTATGATCTCAGGTCTTGGTGTGAGGATCCAAAAGTAGGAGCTAGACCGGGGTGGGCACACTTTTTGGCCTGAGGGACACATCTGGGCATGGAAATTGTATGGTGGGCCATGCATGCTCATAGAATTGGGGGTTGGGTGCGGGAGGGGGTGAGGGCTCTGTCTAGGGCTGCGAGCTTTGGGGTGGGGCTGGGATGGAAGGGTTCAGAGGGCGGGAGAGGAACCAGGGCTGGGGCAGGGGGTTGGGGTACGGGAGGCTCAGGGGTGCAGGCTCCAGGTGGCACTTACCTCAAGCAGCTCCCAGAAGTAGCGGTACATCCACGCTCCCACTCCTATGCTGAGGCACAGCCAGGCAGCTCTGCGCACTGCCCCATCTGCAGGAACAGCCCCTATAGCTTCTGTTGGCCATGGTTCCTGGCCAAAGGGAGCTGCGGGGTAGCTCCTGGGGCAGGGGCAGCACGTGGAGCCCCCTGGATGCACCTACATGTAGGAGCTGGAGGGGGGCCATGCCGCTGCTTCCAGGAGCCGCATGGAGTTGGGCTAGCCCCAGGCCCTGCTTCCCAGTGGGAGCTCAAGGGCCAGATTAAAACATCTGGAAGGCCGGATGTGCCCCCCAGGGCTTAGTTTGCCCACCACTGAGCTAGACCCACTACTGGAGAAAAAAGGAGTGGAAAATATTTGAACTCCTCAAGGGTTTAACAGACTCTTGGCCTTGGGCGTTGCCCCAGCAGCGTGCTAAATGGCATGTGCTCTGTCTACAGGCCCAGCCCTGATACCCCTGAAGCGGACATGACTCTCCTCCTCTCAGTCAGGGAAATGTCTTTAATTTCTGTCAGGGTCTGACAGCATGACAAGGAACTTGCCCTGCTCTCCCATGCTTTCTGCTTTCTCACTTCCCCACATTTTCAAATACAGGCAAGAACAGATATTGGAAAGGTGTTTCTTGGTATCCAGTTCACAGAAAAAAAAGTCGAAAGTCCTCACCTTCCTGTTCTCCCCACCCCTCCCCAGACATCCTCTTCTGTGTTTCTGATATTGTTTTTGAAAGTGCAGATTTCATATTTTCATTGTGTGCACAGTGTTCTGTTATTGTCATGGCTGGGGTGCATCAGCCAGGGAGCAGACCTATGGAAAGGGGAATGAGCAGGTGAGCAGCCACCACACAAGGCCACTAGCCCTGCTCTCTCTGACCCTAATGAAACCTGACACCTCCCCTATGGGGCTGCTGCTTCTCTCTGCACAATCCCAATAAGCCCTACCAGACTTCCTCCCTGTACCCTTACTAGCCCACTGCCTTTAGCGCCAACCTTTGGTAGTTTCCTGTAATTAAGAGCAGCCGATCCATGGTTACTGTGTTAAATAGCTGGATCTTTACCTCCCCCTTGGACAGCAGCAGAAATGCTGGACTGTGATTGCGAAATATGAGGTGGGTTCCTTTAGCCATGAGGCCCCTTTGAAAATCCCAGCCCTGCGCTATATTTCCAGTAGGGACTGAATGGTCTCTGCCAGGCCCGCTGACAGGCGGTGGCTAAGGGGGCAATTGCCCAGGGGCCTCTGAGCCCAGTGCTCACACTCAGGTCAGTGGGGATAGTCACGTGACCAAGGGTTCATAGATAGCATCGTTGGAACCACTCAGAGAGAGACTGAGGCAGAGGGAGAAGTGGACGTGGATTGGGGAGAGGTCGGGGGCAGGAAAGACACAGAATGGGGCTCCCACTGAATCAGATAGAGCCTAATCCTTCTGTATGAGAGGGGGAGCCATGTTAGTCTGTATCCACAAAAACAAGGAGGAGGTCGGTGGCACCTTAAAGACTAACCAACTTTTGTGGGCAAAAAGCCCACTTCTTCAGACACAGTGGGTTTTTTTGCCCAGGAAAACTTATGCCCAAATAAATCTGTTAGTCTTTAAAATGCCACCTGACTCCTCCTTGTTTTTGCAGATCCAGACTAACACGGCTACCCCTCTGATACTTGTCACCATGCAAGGCACTGAATTTAGTGATATGAAGTGGAATCCTTCTGTGAAAGTCCCACCCCAAACTAAATTTAGGGTTAAGATACATTCTAGATTTAGGGTTCTAGTTGTGGTTTAAGAGTTCTAATAGCGTTACATTTAGAGTTTTGACTTAAGAGATAAGGTATTAATTTGTGTTGCAAGTTACTCTTAAAACTTAAGCATCAGAGGGGTAGCCATGTTAGTCTGGATCTGTAAAAGCAGCAAAGAGTCCTGTGGCACCTTATAGACTAACAGCATGAGCTTTCATGGGTGAATACCCACTTCGTCTGATGCATGTCACTTAAAACTTAGCGTGACACATCATGTTTAATATTAGGGCCAGATTTAGTATTACAGTTAAGATTATGGCAAACGTTAAAAAAATTAAGGGTATTTGTTACCCTTAGAATTAGGGATCTAGTACAAATCTTGGTTTGTGTTCAGTTAAGTGTTAAATATTGGTTAGACTTTGTCGTTAGGTTTAAGGTCAGGCTTTACTTTTAGTGACAAGGTAAGGATGGAGGGTGAGGGCTAGTATAAAAGTCAGGATTAGAATTTACATTTAGGATTAGAATTACGTTAAGGGGTAAAGACAGGATTTAGGGATGCAACTAAGGTACTCATTTAGCTCTCAGGTTCATAGCAATATAAAGGTTAATGTTCGGGTTTATCCTTAGGGTTAGGGTTAAATGTGGGAGTTAGGGAGAGGAGAAAGAAGATGAGAACTGGGCTCTTGATCGTCACCCAGGAAGCTCAAATCCAGTGGTGCTGGCATCCCGACTGGGAGAGGAGTGTTACCCCAGAGATAAATTGCCAGCTCTTCTCTCAGACACACAAAAGAAACTGAGTTCGCTCTAGGAAATAATTGGAGTCTCTTATAAGAAGGGAGATATGCAAATAGGGGGAAGAGTTTCCTCTTTAAAGCTGTTTCTCTCACTTCCACGGCTGCACCCGGACAGACAATCTGCAGCCTCTGTCTCTGGCCACTCACCAGACAACCTCCCTGAAAACTCTCCTCTCCAAACACAGGGACAATGAGACTTTGGTTATATCTTGTTCTCATTGCAGCAGCGTGTGAAGGTATTTTTCCCTTCTAGTGTGTTGGATAGTCAGGAGATTGTTATTCTGTTGCCCTAGATACTCATGTTCCCCTTAATTCATCTTTATTCCCAGGTGCCCGTTCGCAGGTGCAGCTGGTGGAGTCCGGAGGGGATGTGAAGAAGCCCGGAGACTCTCTCCACCTCTCCTGCAAAGCCTCCGGCTTCACCTTCAGCAGCTACTACATGGGCTGGGTCCGTCAGGCTCCCGGGAAGGGACTGGAGCGGCTCGCCTGGGTTCACGGTTCTAGCATATACGACAGTGACTCGGTAAAAGGGCGATTCACCGTCTCCAGAGATGACCCCAACAGCCTGCTGTACCTGCAGATGAACAGCTTGAAGCCCGAGGACACCGCCCGGTATTACTGTGTGAAAAACACAATGAGGGGAATCCCCATACTGTTCATACGAAAACTTGAGAGGCAGAATCTCCTTTCTGCCATAGGCCGCGAGGGGGCAGCACGTCCACAAACACTCCACCCCTGGGCACAGGAACGGGATCTACAGCCAGAGCGAATAAATCTCTCTCAGCAGGTTTGAGATCTCTGTATTCCCATATGATCATGTGTCCATAAAAACTGCAACAACTTGACTACTCGCATGCTTACATTGACACTTATCAGACACTGAAGTAAAAGTACAGACTGCGCAAGAGAAATATGTGGGGAACCAATTGTTCAAAGTATGATCATTAGAGCTTGGGTTTCCAAAGCTGCTACTGGATGAGCTGGGTCCATCAGGCTCCTGGCAAGAGCCTGGAGTGGATCTCTCATATAAGGTATTGGGACAGCAGTACTGTACATTACTCCAGCTCAGTCCAAGGCCGATTGACCAGCTTCAGGGACAATCCCAACAACCCGCTACATCTGGAAATGACCAGCCTGAAAGACACCGCTCGGTATTACTGTGAGAGAGAAACAGTGAGGGGAAGCCACTGTGAGCTCGGACAAAAACCTCCCGTTGCAGTTGTGCAAAAGTGTGCGGTTCTCTTGGTTTTTCTTGGGTTTTTTCAATGGTTTGCATGCAGAGGGGGTGGGACTGTTTCCCTGGGTGTTACCAGTTTAAGAAGGTGATGGGAGAGGGAGTTTGTTGTTACAGAAGCCCGGCGATGGAACTTGGGACCCCAGCCAATGGCCTGGAGAATTGATACTCCAGCAACTGTTGACCAAGAAGCCCACCTCAGAAGTCACAGCCAGTTCTGGCCAATGGGAGGACAATGGGCTGTGAAGAGAGGAGCCTGGTGACCTGACCTGCAGGTTCCAGCCAGAGGAAGACAGAGGACAGCTGAGAGGAGAGGACGCCTAGGCAATCCTGTTTACCTGGATAGAAGAAAATGGACAGAGGCGGGGCTTGGGGGAGGTGATATCAGATGCTCAGCTGGAAAGCACTGGGGGCTCGGTGACTGGAGAGAGGGAGCAGGCAGACTTCCACCTGGATGCAGGAGAGACCTAGAGATGCTGTGCTGAGGGAGGACAGGCTTGAGGGTCCGAAGAGTTTCCTATGCTGTGTTCATATGCTCAGTAAACCCTCCTGTTTTACGCTGGCTGAGAGGCACTCCAGTCTTGAGAACAGGGTTGTGTTATTCCCTCTAGGAGTGGAGGCCCCGGGGGTCCAGAGCAAGTTATCCCAAGCGGAGTCTCTGACATGCTTCAAACCAAATCCACTGCTTCAGGTAGAATAAACAAACAAATGTATTAACTACAAAAGATAGATTTTAACTAATTATACCTCAAAGCACAACAAGTCAGATTTCGTCAAATGGAATAAAAGCAAAACACATTCTATGCTGATCTTAACACTTTCAATGCCCTTACAAACTTAGATGTTTCTCACCACAGTCTGGCTGGCTGCCTTTCACCCAGGCTCTCCTCTTTGACCAGCACTTCAGTCACTCCGTGTGGAGGTGGAAGAGAGAGGAAGAGTAAGGCAAATGTCTTTCCCTTTTATCATGTCCTTTCTTCCCTCTTGGTTTGCCCCCCACCTCTCTTCCGGTTCAGGTTAGCATTACCTCACTGTAGTCCCAAACTGACCAAGGGAAGGGGGGGTGACTCACTCAAGAGTCCAACAGATCCTTTGTTGCTGTCTAGGTCAGTGTCCTTTGTTCCTGTGAGGCTGGGCTGGGTTTGTCCCATACATGCTCTGATGAGGTGTGAACTGCCCCTCTGTTCCTGGACAGTTTTGCCTGGCCTTGTTTTAAGCCATGAGGACACATTTTCAGCCTCATAACTAGATACAGTAAATTATAACCTATAACCTTACTATAACAACAGTGCTCAGTGCATCATGAGCCTTCCAAAGACACCCGGCATGACAAACTTTGCATTGGATACCACACAATCATCTTACAAGAGTGAACATGGGCATGCAGGGCGTTCCCTCGAGATAGAGTGTCACAGTATATCTTATGTGCAGTCTAAACTGAGGAAGCACAAGAAACAATTTCAAATCCCACCTGATGTCCAACCAGATCTTCTTCCAAATAGAACTTTATTCACTGCAATAGCCATTATTGCTTGGAAGGCTGTAAAATATTACATGACTCTCTTTGTTCTGCCCTATAAAGTAACTCACCACAACTAACCTTAGAATTAAATTCTATCCATCCACAGCTAAGATTTATTCTTAAGAGTTTAGAGTTTACCTTAGGGAAGGATTAAAGTTTAGAGTTAAGATTGGAGCTATGTTTAGGGTTAAAAGAGTGGCTAAGGGTAATAATTAGGGTTAGTCTGACAGGATGTAGAGATAGGGTACACATTTGGATTAAGGGTAGGAGTTAAAGATAAGTGTTTGAGCTTAGGGTTAGGGTTAGTTTACACATTTTATTTTCGCTCAAGTTTAGAGTTATAGCTTACTCTCAGAATTACAGTTGGAGTAAGGTTTTTAGTAATAGTGTGAACAATTCAGTTTGGGTGAGTTTTAAAATTTAGGGTTAGAAATTACCTTTATGGTGGTTAGGGTTAGGCTCGGGATATACTATTAAATTGAAGGTATAAATTCAAAATCAATGTAGAGTAAAAATCAAAAGATGGGGTTAGAGTTTACTCCTAAAGTTAGAGGTACGTTTAGGGCTAGAGTAAAGATTTAGGGTAAGATTAGGTTTCACATTTCCTTTTAGTATTATGGTAAATGTTAAACTTGGGGTTAGGGTTGGGATAAAGAAGATAACAATTTGACCTCCTCAGAATGATGTAGGAAATGCAAAGCCAGTCATGCCCCAATCCCAACACTGCAGGAGGTTCTACAACAGAGGGAAAATCCAATCCAGCCCCTTCTCTCTGAGTCCCAGACAACGAAAACTGAGCTCGCTCCATGACAGAACTTGTGTCTCTTGTAAACAGGGCAATATGGAAATAAAAGTGAGAGTCTCCTCTTTAAATCTGTCCCTCTGTCTGCCTAGGCTGCACCCAGGGAGACAATCCGCAGCCCCCTGGGTCTGTGCCATTACCAGCCAGTCCACTGAGAAATTTCCTCTCGAGCAGCAGGAAAAATGAGTCTTTGTCTCCTAGTTTTCATTGCTGCAGCTTTGGAAGGTATTTTCTCCCCAGTAGATCTATTGAAGGGAGAGGGATTGTTCTATGAGTGATCAGGGTTAATCGGGGGAGAGGGGGGGCGACGGCAACAGGAGGGCCATTTGCCCTGGGCCTCAAACTCAAAGGGGGGCTCAAATTTAGACACGTCTTAATTTTTTGGCATTTGATAAGTTTCTCAACTTGTTTTTATGCGCATCCCTATCAGACCAAAATGTGACACACTCTCTCAGCTTAGAGCTGCAAATTTAAGAAATAAGAGCTGTGATTTGGTAAAAGACTTTTTTTTTTTTGTTAACTGATATAGATTTTGTCATATTAAAGAGTTAAAAATGTTCATAAATATTAACAAAAGATATATTCGTTCTGAAAGCATAAGATTAGACTGTGATGAACATGTTGTCTCAGATCAGCTGATTATATAAACAAACCATTACTAGTGGCTGGTACTGGATCAAGTGCATGTTGAAAGGTAGAGAATTGTTACATTTTAGTGTCTTTATAGTTTTATGTCTAGTTGACTAAGGAATTATTGATGTGTGAGAATTCCTCATTAGTATCTTCATAGGGCAGCTAAAAGAGGTGACAGGTTGATTGGTTGAGCCCTAGCTTGGTAGCTTGGCCATCATCATAGGCTTTCACAGTCTATTGGCCCAGATTGAAGGTGAAAACTTGTGACGACAATCTTGTATGGTGAGTTTCGTGAGGACACATGTTTGAAATATTTGAACATAATCCCTGTCTGTGTCTGTGTTTACTATATATATGTCATCCCTTTGTCTTCAGCTCAGCCTGTTATATGATATACTGCGTGCTTGGGTTTTGATTCAGTGCTAAGGATAATACCTTGTCTGACTGTTTCATTTTGTGTTCTTAATTAGTATTCCTTCATTTTAAGTCTTGTTAGCATTTGTGTATCATTCAGCATTTGTGTACATGTTTATGTAACACCCCCTGGTCGTCCCCACAGGATCAAACCTGGGAGCTCTGGAGCTTAGTGCATGAGCCTCTACTGCATGACCTAAAAGCCAATCATAGAAAAATCCCTCTCCCCTTCAATAGATTGATTAGGGAGGAAATACCTTCCATAAGCCCCAACAATGAAAACTAAATGGAGCCAAAGTCTCATTTTCCCTGGTGTGTTGGTGGGGAAAGTTCTCAGGGGACTCACTGGTCACTGCACAGATCCAGGGGGCTGCGGATTGTGTCTCCAGGTGCAGCCTGGGCAGAGAGAGGCACAGATTTAAACAGGAAACTGTCACCCTGTAACCGCCCGGTATCACTGTGCCAGATACACACCCTGCACAGTTAGGGGAAGCTGGTCTGAGCTCAGACAAAAACCTTCCATTGTGGTTATCAGAGAAAGTCCCAGAATGTTTGATGCTAACAGTCCACGCGCTGGGAGCTCACAAGAGAGAGTAATTTCCTCTGTTTGAAATGGGGAAAATGAACCCAGCTGTTCAGTCAGATCTAGACTCATAGGAGGGGGAGATACAGGGAACGGGGTGTCCCACACTAGGTGTAATGGGGATTCACTCAGTCCCAAATATAACCGTGTCTTAGTGGGTCACAAATGAGGGTGCCAATTTCAGGATGAACTGCTGAGAAATAGGGCAAACACAATCCAAAACTGGTGGTTATTCTTTTATAAGATATACCAAACCAGCCACAAAAGTAAACTCCTGTTTCACCACACTGGCTAACAAGAAAACATAAAGGCAGTTTCCTCAGGCATTCCAGTTCTTATATCACCACCAAAAACGCTGGATTCAGAGATGAGTGGTTCTTTACAATCTTTACAATCAGCCGAAAGCTTATGCTCAAATAAATGTGTTAGTCTCTAAGGTGCCACAAGTACTCCTTTTCTTTCTGCGAATACAGACTAACACGGCTGCTACGCTGAAACCTGTCTTTACAATCCATCTCACCAACTAATTTCTTCTGATCCCAAAGGACCAGCCACACACCCAGGTCAATATACAACTTAGATCTTACCCAAAAATCACACTGATGCCAATCCTACAGTATCTAAAATCTCAAGGTTTATAGAAAGAAAGAAAGAAAGAAAGAAAGAAAGAAAGAAAGAAAGAAAGAAAGAAAGAAAGAAAGAAAGAAAGAAAGAAAGAAAGAAAGAAAGAAAGAAAGAAAGAAAGAAAGAAAAAAGTTAAAATTAGTTAAACGAATCAAATACATTAAATAAATAGCAAAGTTCTTGGTTCAGGCTTGTAGCAGGGATGGGATAAACTGCTGGCTTGTTAAGTCTCTGGTGGCTTCCAAACCATTGGAAGGTCCTCAGTCCCTTGGTTAGAATGCTCCCATTAGTACAAGTTCATAGTCCAGAGGTTTGGACAGGAAGAGGCTTGAGCAGGAAAGAGGCAAAATGGAGATGTTCCAGCGCCTTTTATAGCTTCTGCCATGTGGAGGCAAATCCATTGCTTCAAACAAAGCCCTCAGCACAGCCAGTGGAAACTTAAGTAACAAGATGGATTTTGGAGTCACATGGGCAAGTCACATGTCCATGCATGATTTCTCTTAGTCACAGCAGAAGCCATTGCCGATGCCCCGGACAGAACGTTCACAGGAAAGTCCATTCAGTGTCGATGGACCGTCTCCCATGGTCCATGGTGAGGCAAGTGTTCCTTGATGAGCCACTTAACTTGGAATGCATCTGATGAAGTGAGCAGTAGCTCAGGAAGGCTTATGTTCAAATAAATTTGTTCGTCTCTAAGGTGCCACAAGTAATCCTTTTCTTTTTGTGAATACAGACTAACATGGCTGCTACTCTGAAACTTAACTTGAATAGTCCCTTCAAGATGTGCTGGCTAAATACCTTGTGGGTGTTACCTGGGAGCAAACATTTGAAATCCAGGTATAGAGCCAATACTGATAACTTCAGATTCAACCATACATGCTGACAGATAGCATCATCATAACCAGCAAATCATAACTTTTCTACTGACACCTTACTTGACACACCTTGTATGAGGTTTGTTGCAATTATATAACAGTGGTAGGAACAATGATCTACATGGTCCTATTTTACTCAGTCACAGGTGCGAAAAAGCCCAGAGATTCCGCCTTTCCTGCAAAGTATCCGGGTCCTGGCTGGGCTGGGTCCGTCATCTTCCTGGAAGGGGATCCGAATGTATCTCCGCCACAGACAGCTCTGGAAGCGGCACACATTTCCCCGATTCAGTGAAAGGCGACTTACCATCTCCAGGGACAACTACACAGACCTGCTGTATTCGCACATCAAGGGCTTGAGAAGCCAGGACACGGTCCGGTATCACTGTGAGAGACTCACTGACGGGGAAGCACAGACAAAAACCTTCCCTCGGAGCTGATGTTCTCCTGGCTGGGCGCCCAAGGTCTGTCAAAGGACGGGAGGTGCAGTAGGAGTGGAAATGTGATCGCCGACATGAATCTGGATCTTTAATAATCGTCTCCTTCAGAGCTGCCTGCATCCTCGCTTACGGAAGGACTCCCAGACACACGGCGCTTGCCAGCCCAGAGAAACTTAACTCTCCAGTGAGTGTCCCAGCCCAATGCAACCCTGTGACCCCACCCCACCCCTCCCCAGTCACTGACCCGACGTTCGCATAGGCAGGGGTTCCGGAGACCCTTTCCCGAAGACGGGATAAATTGATGACAATCAGGCCGAAAATTCAAAACCGAGGAATTGGGCTCACGCCCGGCAGCTGCTTCTTTCCCACTTTATACCCCACCGCACTGAGCTGGGCGCTGCACAGACCCACAGGAAGGGACGATCTGACTCCTCTCTGAGCTCTGGAACAAGCAATTCACAGCCTTCGGGGAAGGAGTTTGGTTCCATTATAAGCAGGTGTGAATATGCAAATAGGGCTGAGAGTCTCCTCTTTAAATCTGTCCCTCTCTCTGCCCAGGCTGCACCCGGAGAGAAATTCCGCAGCCCCCTGTGTCTGTGCAGTGACCAGCCAGCCCCCCGGGAACTTTCCCCTCCAGCACCAGGCAAAATGAGACTTTGGCTCGCAATTGTTTTCATTGTAGCAGCTTTGGAAGGTATTTTGTTCCCCCCGCTTAAATGGCAGAGCCCAAAGACTAGAACATTTTTGCTGTTTTCACACCAGTATTTGTAACATGCCTTTATTTGCAGGTATCCGGTCCCAGGTGCAGCTGGTGGAGTCCGGAGGGGATGTGAAGAAGCCCGGAGACTCTCTCCGCCTCTCCTGCAAAACCTCCGGCCTCACCTTCAGCAGCTACCTTATGCACTGGGTCCGCCAGGCTCCCGGGAAGGGGCTGGGGTGGGTGGCTGAAATTAACGAGGCTGGATCGAGCCAGTGGTATTCCCCGGCTGTTCAAGGACGATTCACCGTCTCCAGGGACAATTCCAACAGCCTGGTGTACCTGCAAATGACCGGCCTGAGAGCCGAGGACACCGCCCGGTATCACTGTGCCAGACGCACAGGGAGAGGAAACCTCGTAGTGCTGATACAAAAACCAGAGCGGAAGAAATCCCATTTCTCCCCTGCGCCACACAGCATTGGGCCACCATCGTGAGAAAGAAGAAACGGGGTGAAAAAACCTAAAACCTTCGCCGTCACTTTTTCACTGCACAGCTCCAGAGGGAGATGCCGCCCCCTGCAGTTCAAAGCAGAGACCCTTCTCGGAGCGCTACTTTCTCTCTTCAAGCCAGAAGTCTCCCTGAGGCGGATGGGAGACTTCCAGAGAGTGAAGAAAGCAGCATTTGGCCCCCGATCTCCGTCTGAACTTCCCACGGCACATTCCCCTCCGTTCCCTGCACTTTTCAGCGGAGCCGGAGGTGGCGGGGAAGGGGGCTGGGCAGGGAATTGACTCCCAGCCCTCGCTCTGCGCCCTGGTGAATTTTCAGCAGTCAGAGAGTGTCTCAGCCCAGTGGGACCCTGTGACCCGACCCGAGTCACTGACCCCCCCCCCCCAGTGGCCGGCCTTTGCACAGCCCCACTGCTCGCGAGGTGGGGGGAGGAGGGAGGCTGCAGAAACGAATCTTCCACCATCACCTAAGTTGACTAGGAACAGGCCCTTAATACAAGCCGGGGGAAGAGTTGTTTTAAAAGGTATTCATGTCTTCCTTATCCAAAAGTGAAATGAGGAACCCAGCGCTCTGTGAGACATCCAGACTGTTCTGTGAACACGAGTGGAAGTAATTCACATCACCAAGGGAAGGAATTTGAGTCTCTTACAAGGATAAAAACAAAGAGGAGTCCTGTGGTACCTAAAAGACAAATTTATTTGGGCATAAGCTTTCGTGGGCTGGAGCGTCTGACGAAGAGGGCACCAGCCCACGAAAGCTTATGCCCAAATAATTTGGTTTGTCTTTAAGATGCCACAAGACGACTCCTTGTTTTTTGCTGAAACAGACTAACACGGCTACCCCTCTGAAACTTATAAGGGTAAACATGGAAATAGGGGTGACAATTTCCTGCT
Source organism: Eretmochelys imbricata (assembly GCF_965152235.1). Lineage (NCBI taxonomy): Eukaryota > Metazoa > Chordata > Testudines > Cheloniidae > Eretmochelys > Eretmochelys imbricata. The sequence goes on along the minus strand of NC_135584.1, from coordinate 40,085,957 downwards.
TAAATCTCTCTCTCTCCCTGCCTAGACTGCACTCCAAGAGACAATCAGTCTGTGCAGTTACCAGCCAAACCTCGGCCCCCCAGATAACTTTCCCCTCCAACACCAGCCAAAATGAGAGTTTGGCTGCATTTGCTTTTCATTGCAGTGGCTTGGAAAGGTAATTTCTCTCAGTCGTTCTACTGTAGAGACAGGAGACTGTTGTACCCGTCGCCATTCATACTGATAAAAGAAAAGGAAAATTTATTTGAGCATAAGCTTTTGTGAGCTACAGCCCACTTCATCCGATGCACTCAGTGGAAAATACATACATAGAAAACATGAAACAATGGGTGTTACCATACACACTGTAAGGAGAGTGATCACTTAAGGTGAGGTATTACCAGCAGGACAGCGGGGAAAAAACTTTTTGTAGTGATAATCAAGGTGGACCATTTCCAGCAGTTGACAAGAACGTCTGAAGAACAGTGGGGGGACGTTCTTGTCAACTGCTGGAAATGGCCCACCTTGATTATCACTACAAAAGGTTTTTTCCCCCGCTCTCCTGCTGGTAATACCTCACCTTAAGTGATCACTCTCCTTACAGTGTGTATGGTAACACCCATTGTTTCATATTCTCTGTGTATATAAATCTCCCCACTCTATTTTCCACTGAATGCATCGGATGAAGTGAGCTGTAGCTCACCAAAGCTTATGCTCAAATAAATTGGTTAGTCTCTAAGGTGCCACAAGTCCTCCTTTTCTTTTTGCGAATACAGACGAACACGGCTGCTACTCTGAAACCTGTCATTCATACTGATGTGATTCTTAACTTGGTTTATTCCCAGGGGCCCTGTCCCAGGGGTTGGTGGAATCCTGGAGACTCTCTCCGCCTCTCCGACAGCGCCTCCGGGTTCTCCACCCGCAGCTACGGGGTGCACTGGGCCCGTCAGGGGCTCCCGGGAAGGAGCTGGAGTGGCTCTCCCTCATGTCCCCAATTGTCGAACTATATTCTACTCCCACTCTGACAAAGGGCGATTCGTCACCTCCAGCGGTAATTCCAACAACCTGCTGTATTTGCAAATGAACAGCCCGAGACCCGAGGACACCGCCCGGTATCACTGTGCCAGAGACACGGTGACAGGAGACGTATTAGTGTTCATAGAAAAACTCAGCCCTGCAGAATCCGCTTCTCCCCTGAGCCGCGTGGAGCCAGCAGATTCACAAAGAATATAGCTGCGGGGACAGGCATGGGAAAGGGTTTTATGTCACCCATTGCGGCACAAAGCCCCTACGGGCCTGTGTGGCAGAGAGCACTCAGCTCCTGTATGAACCCCCACTCAGCTACTCCTGGAAATATGAGCCAAGGCTGCGGTTTTCAAAGGAGCCTCCTGGATGTCGTTACCCACCTCACAACCGAAGCTCACAATCCAATATCTCAGGTTAGTAAAAGGGCAGAACTAAGCAGCCCGCACGACATTTCCACAATTTCATACTGTCTGGTTAAGAGGAACACCGCTGGTCATAACTATACGAATCAGCCCAGGGCTGGCAGCGAGTCCTTAGTAATGATAAGTGAAGAAGGCAAGAAAGAAAGTTAGTTATACCAGAGGGAGAGTATTTGCCTGTTTACTGAATGGTACTGAATGGGGTTAGATAGATAGATAGATGGATAGATAGATAGATAGATGATAGATAGATTAGATCACGCAACTGCTTTCATTTAGTGGGGATATATTTTCAAATTAAATAGTGCAAAAGACAGTTTCTCTATCCACGTTGGACTCTCTAACCCACCTGCCATTAGATTTTTACAACTCTAGACTGTGTCACACACCTCCTAGATCGCCTTTTATATTCTCCCCACCCCCTGGCCCATGCAAATGAGCTCTCCGGGGCCCTGTTCATAGCCCCGCCGCTGGCCGCTCACCCCGCACAGAGCCAGAGCTGGGTTTCAGCTTCCCGTCCCTCCTGGGGAACGAGCCGCCAGCTGCAGACATGACCCCCAGCCTGGCCATCGCCTTCCTCCTGCTGCTCCCAGCGGGTAAGGGCGGGATCTGGGCTGCCGCTGGGCGCCCTGTAGGGCATGTTCCCTAATAGCTGCGCTTCCCCAGGAATCGCTGCAATATTTCCTCTTTATTTCCTATTCTTCAGGTGTCTATTCCCAGATCAGCCTGGTGGAGTCCGGTGGGGGAGTCAAGAAGCCCGGGGAGACCCTCAGACTGACCTGCACCGTGTCCGGATTCTCTCTCACGAGCTACGATATGAACTGGGTTCGCCAGCCAGCGGGGAAGGGGCTGGAATGGGTCGGAGCCACGTGGAGGGGCGGAGGCACTGCTTACAGCGATGCTCTCAAAAGTCGCCTCACCATCACCAGAGACACCTCCAAAAGCCAAGTGTTCCTGCAGCTGACCGGCCTGCAGCCCGCAGACACCTCCGTGTATTACTGTGCCAGACACGCACAGTGAGGGGGAACCGATCAGAGCCCGCACTCAAACTAACCGTGCGGAGAGCCAGCCTGCCTGTGAGAGCCGCCGGGAGCAGCAGCTGCCAGCCCCGCGCTCTCTCTGCTTGGTTGGTTGTTCGCTTCCTCCAGGCTCCCTAGGAAGTTCCCATCACTAGCGATTTAAATCGCACTCACCCAAAGCCAAAGAGAGAATGAGAGAACTCCCAAGGCTGGCAGTGAAATCAGGAGTCACATCTCCTGCTCCACCATTTCATCTGCCGTTCCGCTGAGAATTGAAGGGGGGAATCTCCCCTGACCCTCTCTCTGCAACAAGTAAACAGTTCTTCCCGACCACATCTGAGAATAGAAATCAAGAGCCTTTTTAACTCCTGCTGGCTGTAGAATCTAGGCCCAGAGTTGCACAGGTCTCAGACCCAGTCACTTTGTTGTGTGGATCACAACGTGTGTGTCATGAGCAGAATAGCACACTTATTCAGAGCTACGAGCTAACGCGGCATGGTGGCTCTATGCCTGCAAGGCGGGGAGCAGGTTGCATCTCTTCCCCCTCAGCCTGTTCCTTGATAATTTAGTGTGGGTGAAATTCACGCCTCTGGGGCTGGCCCAAAAGAAGGCGCTATGCACCTGCTGAGCTCAACTTTCTCAGCCCTTGTTCTGTCGTTTGTACAGACACCAACTTTCTCTGAAAGTGGAAACCATTTTCATAAGCGTTTTATGTGTATTAAATGATGGATGCCCAACATAGAATTCCTGCAGGGGCTTTCTCATGAGAAATTACGACACACCCAGACTCTGAAAGCCAATCTCCTTTGAAGGCCCCTCACACTCAACAATTAAAAATTGAGGCAGTTAAAACAATTAGTCATTTTTTTTATAATCTTGGCCTATGGGCACACTAAGCAAATTCATATTTCAATGATAAAGGCCGAAAAGTTCTCTGCTAAGGAGAAAGACAACAAGAAGTCTGGTGGCACCTTAAAGAGTAACGGATTTATTTGGGCATAAGCTTTCATGGGTAAAAAACCCACTTCTTCAGCAAAAGCTTATGCCCAAATAAATCTATTGGCCTGGTCTACACTACGAGTTTATGTCGAATTTAGCAGCATTAAATTAAATTAACCCTGCAACCGTCCACACAAGGAAGCCATTTTTGTCAACATGAAGGGCTCTTAAAATCGATTTCTGTACTCCTCCCCAACGAGGGGATTAGCGCTGAAATAGACATCACCATTTCGAATTAGGGTTGGTGTGGACGCAATTCGATGGTATTGGCCTCCAGAAGCTCTCCCACAGTGCACCATTGTGACCGCTCTGGACAGCACTCTCAACTCAGATGCACTGGCCAGGTGTACAGAAAAAGCCCTGGGAACTTTTGAATCGCATTTCCTGTTTGGCTAGGCGAGCTCGATCAGCACAGGTAATCATGCAGTCCCAGAATCGAAAAAGAGCTCCAGCATGGACCGAAAGGGAGGTACTGGATCTGATTGCTGTATGGGGAGATGAATCCGTGCTATAAGAACTCCGTTCCAAAAGACTAAATGTCAAAACATTTCAAAAAATCTCCAAGGCCATGATGGACAGAGTCTACAGTAGGGACTAAACACAGTGCCACGTGAAACTTAGGGAGCTCAGACAAGCATTCCAGAAAACCAAATAATCAAACGGATGCTCTGGTACAGAGCCCCAGACATGCCTCTTCAACTCTGAGCTGCATGCAATTCTGCGGGGGGCCACCACCACTAACCCACCCCTGTCCATGGACTCTGATGATGGGGTACTCTCCAGCATGACAGCCAGGATCTCTTTATCACCCTGACTGAAATACCTTCTCAACCCAACAAAGCCAGAGAAGGGACCTCTCGTGAGTGTACCTTTTTAAATATAATACATGTTTTAAAAGCAAACTTTTTTAATGATTAAGTAGCCCTGAGGACTTGGGGTGCATTCGTGGCCAGTACTGCAACTAGAAAAGTCTGTCAACATGTCTGGGGATGGAGCGGAAATCCTCCAGGGACATCTCCATGAAGCTCTCTGGAGGTACTCTAAAAGCCTTTGGAGAAGGTTTCTGGGGAGAGCAGCCTTATTCCGTCCTCCATGGTAGGATACTTTACCATGCCATGCTAGTAGCAAGTAATCTGGTATCATTGCATGACAAAGCCTGGCAGTGTATGGTCCCAGTGTTTGCTGGCATTCAAGCAACATCCGTTCTTTATCTCTCTGTGTTATCCTCATGAGAGTGATACTGTTCATGGTAACCTGGTTGAAATAGGGGAATTTTATTAAGGGGACATTCAGAGGTGCCCGTTCCTACTGGGCTGTTTGCCTATGGCTGAAAAGAAATCCTCCCCACAGTTAGCCACCTGGGGGGGAGGGGCATTGGTGCTGAGCTGTTCGCATTTGGCTAGCAGGGATCTTCCCTGATACCAGCCACACAGTGGTGGGAGGAGTAAAGCGATCAACCAAGAGAATTGGATGGGGGAGGTAGTTTGGTTTCTGGTGCTGCACGTTAACTGGAAAACCACAGCACTAAATGGCCAACTCAATGGGCTTTGCTTGGTATGGGAAAGGAGGGCACTGCTGTTATGAAGGTTGCAGAAGCCAAAAGACTGTGGCTTACCATGGCTGCCTCCAAGCCGAAATCTGTTGCCCGGCCCTGCGTGTGTGATCTTCAACACCAAAGCCGCAGGTACTCAATATAAGATGCAAAATGCGACCAGGTACCAAAATCACATGTGCTATGTAATGTGACTAGTGTTGTTCACCGTGAAAGAATAGAGCCCTTGTTCTGTAAAATGGATCTTTTTAAATACTTCACTCCCTTTTTTTCCTCCAGCAGCTGCAAATGTTTCAAGCCTCCCTCCGCCGTCCCAAAGGCTCTCTCAGATAAGGCGGTGAAAAAAACACACACGCGATGACATGTTCTCTGAGCTCATGCAGTCGTCCGGCACTGACAGAGCTCAGCAGAATGTGTGGAGGGACACAGTAGCACAGTACAGGAAAGCAGCCAGTGAATGTGAGGACAGGAGGGATGATCAAGATGAGAGGTGGTGGCAGGAAGATCAGAGGAGGCAGGATGCAACACTGGGGCTACTACGGGAACAAACGGACATGCTCCGGCATCTGGTGGAGGTTCAGGAACGGCTTCAGGATCACAGACTGCCCCTGCAGCCCCTGCTTAACCGCTCTCCCTCCTCCCCAAGTTCCATGGCCTCCTCACCCAGACGCCCAAGAACACGGGGGTGAAGGTGAGGCTCCAGGCACCCAACCACTCCACCCCAATGGACAGCCCAAGCAACAGAAGGCTGTCATTCAACAACTTTTGAAGTGGCCATTTCCTTCCCTCCTACCCTCCTCCCACACCCCACCCAGGCTACCTTGTGAGTTATCCACTATTTTTATAATCAATTAATAAAGAATACATGTTTTTTAAATGATAGTGACTTTATTTCCTTTGCAAGCAAGCTGTGATCGAAGGCGGGAGGGAGGGTGGCTTACAGGGAATTAGAGTCAACCAAGGGGGCAGGTTTTCATCAAGGAGTGATGATGCGCAGTGCTTCCTCCTGTGCTCTTCGAATCGCCTTGATGTCTGGTTGCATGTGTTCAGCAGCCAGACGATTTGCCTCAACCTCCCAACCCTCCATAAAGATCTCCCCCTTACTCTCACAGAGATTGTGGAGCACACAGCAAGCAGCAATAACAATGGGAATATTGGTTTTGCTGACGTCTGATCAGTAAACTGCACCAGCGACCCTTTAAACATTCAAATGCACACTCTACCACCATTCTGCACTTGCTCAGCCGATAGTTGAACAGCTCCTTACTACTGTTCAGGGTGCCTGTGTACGGCTTCATGAGGTAGGGCATTAAGGGGTAGACTGGGTCCCCAAGAATAACTATAGGCATTTCAACATCCCCAACAGTTATTTTCTGGTCTGGGAAGTAAATCCCTTCCTGCAGCCATTTAAACAGACCAGAGTTCCTGAAGACGCGAGCGTCATTAATCGTTCCCGGCCATCCCACACTGATGTTGGTGAAATGTCCCTTGTGATCCACCAGTGCTTGCAGCACCATTGAAAAGTACCCCTGGCGGTTTATGTAGTGGCTGCCTTGGTGATCCGGTCCCAAGATAGGGATATGCGTTCCGTCTATTGCCCCACCACAGTTAGGGACTCCCATTGCAGGAAAGCCATCTAGTATAACCTGCACATTTCCCAGAGTCACTACCTTTGATAGCAGCAGCTCAATGATTGCATTGGCTACTTGCATCACAGCAACCCCCACAGTAGATTTGCCCTCTCCAAACTGATTACTGACTGACCGGTAGCTGTCTGGCATTGCAAGCTTCCACAGGGCTATTGCCACTTGCTTCTCAATTGTGAGGGCTGCTTTCATCTTGGTATTCTGGCACTTCAGGGCCGGGGAAAGCAAGTCAAAAAGTTCCATGAAAGTGCCCTTATGCATGCAAATGTTTTGGACGCACTGGGAATGATCCCAGACCTGCAACACTATGCGGTCCCACAGTATTCTTGTCAGCAAGTTGAGGAAGTATGGGCTGGATGAATGCACCATAAGGTGGGTAGAAAGTTGGCTAGATTGTCAGGCTCAACGGGTAGTGATCAATGGCTCCATGTCTAGTTGGCAGCCGATGTCAAGTGGAGTGCCCCAGGGGTCGGTCCTGGGGCCGGTTTTGTTCAATATCTTCATAAATGATCTGGAGGATGGTGTGGATTGCACTCTCAGCAAATTTGCGGATGATACTAAACTGGGAGGAGTGGTAGATACGCTGGAGGGCAGGGATAGGATACAGAGGGATTGGAGGATTGGACCAAAAGAAATCTGATGAGGTTCAATAAGGATAAGTGCAGAGTCCTGCACTTAGGACGGAAGAACCCAATGCACAGCTACAGACTAGGGACCGAATGGCCAGGCAGCAGTTCTGCGGAAAAGGACCTAGGGGTGACAGTGGACGAGAAGCTGGATATGAGCCAGCAGTGTGCCCTTGTTGCCAAGAAGGCCAATGGCATTTTGGGATGTATAAGTAGGGGCATAGCGAGCAGATCGAGGGACGTGATCATCCCACTCTATTCGACATTGGTGAGGCCTCATCTGGAGTACTGTGTCCAGTTTTGGGCCCCACACTACAAGAAGGATGTGGATAAATTGGAGAGAGTCCAGCGAAGGGCAACAAAAATGATTAGGGGTCTGGAACACATGACTTATGAGGAGAGGCTGAGGGAACTGGGATTGTTTAGTCTGCAGAAGAGAAGAATGAGGGGGGATTTGATAGCTGCTTTCAACTACCTGAGAGGTAGTTCCAGAGAGGATGGTTCTAGACTATTCTCAGTGGTAGAAGAGGACAGGACGAGGAGTAATGGTCTCAAGTTGCAGTGGGGGAGGTTCAGGTTGGATATTAGGAAAAACTTTTTCACTAAGAGGGTGGTGAAACACTGGAATGCGTTGTCTAGGGAGGTGGTGGAATCTCCTTCCTTAGAAGTTTTTAAGGTCAGGCTTGACAAAGCCCTGGCTGGGATGATTTAATTGGGTATGGGTCCTGCTTTTGAGCAGGGGGTTAGACTAGATGACCTCCTGAGGTCCCTTCCAACCCTGATATTCTATGATTCTATGATTCTATGATTCTAATCTGTGTTTTTTTCCCGGGCCCAGAATCAGCTTTCCACAGCATGAGCCTGCCCCATTAACACCATGATCTCCAAATTTCCAGGGACCGTGGTTTTAGAGAAGTCTGTGTTCATGTCCTCATCACCGTGCTTCTGTTGTCTCCTCACCTGGTTTTTCAGGTGCTGGTTCTGTATAAACTGCACGATAATGCATGAGGTGTTTACAATGGTCATAACTGCTGCGGTGAGCTGAACGGGCTCCATGCTTGCCACGCAATGGCATCTGCTCAGGCAATCCAGGGAAAAGGGTGCAAAATGATTGTCTGCCATTGCTTTCACAGAGGGAGGGCTGACTGATGACATTTACCCATAACCACCTGTGACAAATTTTTGGCCCCATCAGGCACTGGGAGCTCAGCCCAGAATTCCAATGGGCAGCGGGGACCATGGGAACTGTGGGATAGCGACCCCCAGTGCACCGCTCCCAATGTCCACGCTTGCCACGGTCCTGCCACCGAATCAATGTGCTTAGTGTGGGTGCATGAACTTGACTTTCTACAATCTGTTCCCAAAAATCAACTTCTGTGAAATTTTGTGGTGTAGACAAAGCCTTGTTAGTTTATTAAGGTGTCATAGGATTCCTCATTGTTTTTTGTGGATACAGACTAACATGGCTACCCCTCTGATACTTGTCACTCTGCTGAGGATGTTATCTTAACAAGTGACCATCTCGCAGATCAGATTAACAGGTAGTGTGTTATGGACAAAGTCACTCAGCCAGAGCCGGATCTCTGGATAAATCACTCTCCTATTTGAGCTCTGAATTGGGGATTTCAAGTCAAGCAGAGGATGAACTTATCAGCCCCTTACAAAAAGCCAGTGTATGCAAAGGCGGTGATTCAGCTCCCTGCGTAAAACCCTGCCATTCCCCAGACCCTGCAACCCTAGCACTGAAAAGCCACAGCCCTGAGCCGCAGCAGTCATCTCCCCAGAACACCCGACGCGGGCAGAGACACAAGACGTTGGCTTCTCTCTCTGCAGAGCTCAGAGGTGATTTACTCCCCAGCAAGAGCGGGGCATCCCCAGGTTTCTTCTCCAGCAGAATCGGCCGATGCCTGGTGTGTCCTTATTTGCAGATGTCCCGTCACAGGTGCAGCTGGTGGAGTCCGGAGGGGGTGTGAAAAAGCCCGGAGCCTCTCTCCGCCTCTCCCGCAAAGCCTCCGGGTTCCCCTTCACGGATTAGTGCATGGAGCGGGTCTGTCTGGCTCCCGGGAAGGGGCTGGAGTGGGTCGCCGTATCAGCAGCGGCAGTGGGAGTAGCACTTGGGAGGCTGATGCAGCCAAAGGGCGACTCACCATCTCCAGGGACAATCCCAGCAACCTGCTGTGTCTGCAGCTGACCGGCCTGAAGCCCGAGGACACCGCCCGCTATCGCTGTGCCAGACACCCCCCTGCACAGTGATGGTAAGCCGGTCTGAGCTCAGACAAAAACCTCCTGGGGCGGTTCCCAGAGAAAGTCCCGGCTGGTTTGGTGCTGCCAATCCGCGCGCTGGGCGCTCACAAGAGAAAGCAATTTCCTCCGTTTGAAATGGGGGAAATGAACCCGGCTGTACAGGCAGATCTAGATCCACAGGAGGCGGAGATACCGGGAACCGGGTGTCCCGCACTGGGTGTGGTGGGGATTCGCTCGGTCCCAGATATTCTATTGCAGACACTGATATGGGTTCAAAGGAATTATTATCTGTCCAAGAGAACTCCAGATATTCCCATGTTCGCCTCTCAGTTCCCCTGTGAGGATGGAAAGCAGCATAGGTGAAAACACAAACCCTGGCATCTATAAAGGGAACCGAATCCCTATTTGTCTATGCCAAAGAGCTGTGTGGGACATGTTTTAAGATGTTACACATGTATTCCACTCCCTGCCCTGTACATTGTCTCACTCCGATTAACCTCAACAATGAACTGGTCTCCAAATAGTCTGAGAGCCTATTACCATGGCGCATTATGGATTCAACTATCCATCCTTACCGTCTGAGCACCACTCAGTAAAACCGGCTATTTAACATTCCCTTGTTTCCCCATACACCCCCCCACCCCATCTATCCATCCATCAACAGTCATCCTTCCTATCTATCTATCTATCTATCTATCTATCTATCTATCTATCTATCTATCTATCTATCTATCTCCGCTCACGGTGCTTAGCCAGAGGAACCTCTCTCTTATATGAAGGGGTCTCTATGCAAATCAAGAGCTAATCACCATGTTTAAATCCTGCCACGGCTCTGGCCCTGCAGCTCCTGCCAGAAGAAGGCGCAGGTTTTTCCACACTCTCACTTTCACTCTTCCCCTCGGAATTTCTTACACAAAACACAGGAAGATGAGAGTTTGGCTGAACTTAATTCTCACTCTGTCAATTCTCCCAGGTAACTATTAAAGAACAAAGTGTACGCCCTTCCGGGTTCCTGAGCGTGATAGAATCAGGGGTCTAAAGAAATCTCTATTTTCAGCGGCCAGGTTGCGGGTCCTGCTGGTGGAGTCCGAAGGGACTGGAAAAAACCTGAAGCCTTCGGGTTCACCGTCAGCAGTTATCTCATGGATTGGATGGATCCGTCTGGCCCCCGGGAGGGGGCTGGAGTGCCCAATGGGTTTTGCGTCAAACCCAATGAATGGAGCGAATTCCTCATGGGGACAAATCCTCAGCCAGCGTCAAGTCACACAACTGCTTTCACTAGATTCGAGTTATTCTCGATTTACACCCGTGAGGATCTCGCCCTTTTAGCAAAAGGGGATGTTTAGCGCATTAAAGCTACAGAGGGTGATCAGTACATTATAACGGGTGTGGGGCCCCTCACCTTGGCGTCTCCGCCCTTCACAAGCGTTTATTGCCTTTATCCCCACAAGGCCGGGGAACTATCACAGCCCCTGGTTCAAAGAGGAGGGACGGACGCCGGGACATGCAAATGGGCAATGCAGAGTCCGGGTGGGGCTGTGGGGCAGAGATCACCCAGCGCCTGACTAAGCCCCACTGACAGAGCCTGGGAATATGGGCACAGCTGAGACTTTCCAAAGGGACTGAGGGATTCTTTTCACCCCACTGACAACTGTAAATCAAAGCCCTGACTCTCAGCTGGTACCAATGGGTGTTGCTGAGACATCCCGACCCACAATAAATCTCTGCAATTTCATAATTTCACCATGGAGATAAAAGACCCCGCCCCTCAGCCCTTGATGACATCACTCAGCCCAGCGCTGGTCCTCGGGTCAATGGGGACAGTCACGTGACCAAGGGCTCTAAGATCGGGGTCACTGCGATTGCAGACAGAGGCTGAGGCAGAGGAAGAAAAAGACCCCGGGATGGAGAGAGACCAGAAAGCGGCTTCTACTGAACAACATAGAGCCCAGTGCTCCCTCCATCCTTCCGTGAAAGTCCCATCCTAGATTAGGCAACCCCTGAATTTTAACTGCCAGGACTTCCACTGTTATAAACAAGCGTGCCTCAGTTTCCTCTTGGACCCAGAGAGTCTCACATGCACCGCCCCCGTTCTCCTGCCAAATATTTTTCTCTCCAACCCTCTGATCCCAAGGCCATGAAGAACAAGGGGTGTCCTGCACTGAACCACCCGAAACATGCTCTGTCAGGCCATAAGATGGTGTTGAGGGGTGAGAGATCACTTCAGCCCTCCTCGGGATAACAGTATCATCAGGATCCGGCCGCCCAGGGGCTGCACAGCACAGAGGAAGGGACCGTCTGCACCGACAGTTAATCACTAAAAAGGGTAAGGGTGTAAGGGTAAGAGTGTGTGTCTCTTATAAGGAGCGGGGCATGCAAATAAGGGGGAGAGTTTCCTGTTTAAATGTGTCCCTCTCCCTGCCCAGGCTGCAGCCGGAGACACAATCCGCAGCCCCCTGGGTCTGTGCAGTCACCAGCCAGTCCCCTGAGAACTTTCCGCTCCAGCACCCGGGAAAATGCGATTTTTACTCCTTTTATTTTTCGGTGCAGCAGCTTTGGAAGGTATTTTCCTCCTCTGAATAACTGACAGTTAGAAGAATAGTTTCTTACCTCTGCTTTTATATCGATATTAACAACGTCTCTTTATTCCCAGGTGTCCGGTCCCAGGTGCAGCTGGTGGAGTCCGGAGGGGATGTGAAAAAGCCCGGAGACTCTCTCCGCCTCTCCTGCAAAGCCTCCGGCTTCACCTTCAGCAGCTACTACATGGGCTGGGTCCGCCAGGCTCCCGGGAAGGGGCTGGAGTGGGTGGCTGAGATTAACACTGGTGGATCGAACCAATGGTATTCCCCGGCTGTTCAAGGGCGATTCACCATCTCCAGGGATAACGCCAAGAGTGAGCTGTATCTGCAACTGACCGGCCTGAAGCCCGAGGACACCGCCCGCTATTACTGTGCGAGAGACACAGTGAGAGTAAAACGGTCCATGCTAACACCAAAACCGGAGCTGCGGGACTTCCCGCGCCGGCCGCGTGGGGGCAGCAACGACACAAGCAAAACTCTCCTGTCGGGGCCGCAGGAGGGGAAGGGCCGTCAGGACTGAAACCTCCGACATCGCGGGTTAACTCTTTCATGAACGGACTACGTCCCCCCTCCCAGTGCATTGCGGAGCGCTGCTCGCCTCACGCAAACGGCTCTTCTAGTGCGAGTGAACGGGGGATCTCCAGCGAGCGAAGCAACGAGCCATTGGCCCCTTCTCCTTCTGGCTAAACCTGCCGGGGACTGTTTCCCTCTGGTCACCCCCAGCTCCCTGGAGCCGGTCACTGCTGGGAAGGGGATGCAGTCCCAACTCTCTCCCAGCGCCAGCGGGTCCCAGCCCCATGGGACCCCGTGAACCGGACCCTCCCCCACAGCCCGCTGCTCAGGGGCTGGAGCTGCAGAGCTGAGATTCGCCCTGACTTAGGACTATTCATATTTATTTGTTTCCTTTATAACAAACAAACAAACGAAAAAGAACCAGCTGCGGACACCGCCACCTGTCACTGCGCCAGGGACACATTGACCAGGGCACAGCAGGGCCGGTACCAAAAGGGGAAGTGGCTTTTCAGCAGTGCAGAGATACTGGGTACCTTGGCATTGGTAACACCACGTGATTCTCTCTTGCCTTTACCCAGCTGTATTGCTGACAACGCCCAGGAGCTGCATCTTCTCTCCATTCCCTTTTCCTTCCCTGTCACCAGAGATGCTTTTCAGGCTTTGTGGCCTTAACCCACACAGCTCCCACCTTCAGCTGCTGCTCCTTCACCATGAGACGTTTCCATGAGAGTGTCATTTCCCCGAGGACATTATTTATATCTATTTCATATGCCCATCATAACATTTTCCCATAGCAACTGGTACAGGAGAGACACCCTTTTACTTAAATGTGGAGAAACAAAAATCGTTATACTGGGAAAGAAAGAAAGAAAGAAAGAAAGAAAGAAAGAAAGAAAGAAAGAAAGAAAGAAAGAAAGAAAGAAAGAAAGAAAGAAAGAAAGAAAGAAACGTTTAAGTGCAGACCGGGGATATAAGCTAAGCCCTTGAAAGGCACTTTTCTACCCCAACGAGAGTGTACGTTTGGGATTAGACCAGTATCTGTACATGGATTTAAATTCACTGTTTCATTTATAACAAAACTAATTTCCCCTGCAGACAAAGTCTAAGTCAAACTGGTGCAACTATGTTTATGTCTACACTACAAAATTAGGTCAATTTATAGAAGTCGATCTTTAGAAAGCGATTTTATACAGTCTATCGAGTATGTCCCCACTAAGTGCAGTAGGTCAGTGGAGTGCGTCCTCAATACCGTGGCGAGCATCAGCTCACGGAGTGGTGCACTGTGGGTAGCTGTCCCACAGTCCCCACTGCCCATTGGAATTCTGGGTTAAGTTCCCAATGCCTGATGGGGCAAAAACATTGTCGCAGGTTGTTTTGGGTACATGTCATCAGTCTCTGCTCTGTCCCTCCCTCTCTCCTTGAAAGCAATGGCAAACAATAGTTTCACACTTTTTCTCCTGGGTTACCCATGCAGATGCCATAGCATGGCAAGCACGGAGCCTGCTCAGTTCACCGCTGCTGTTGTGAGCATTGTAAATACCTCACACATTATCCTGCAGTATGTGCAGAACTGGGCTAAGAGACGCCAGCACAAGGACTATTGTGAGGAGGACATGGACACAGATGTTCCTGAAAGCACGGGATGTGGCAATTGGGACATCATGGCAGCAGTGGGGCAGGTTGATGCAGTGGAACGCCAATTCTGGGCCCCTCAAACAAGAACAGACTGGTGGGACTGCATAGTGTTGCAGGAATGGGATGATTCCCAGTGGCTGTGACAGTTTCTCATGCGTAAGGCCACGTTCGTGGAACTGTGTGAGTTGCTTTACCCTGCCCTGAAGTGCAGGAATTCCAAGATGAGATCTGTCCTGACAGTTGAGAAGTGGGTGGCGATAGCCCTGTGGAAGCTTTCAACTCCCGACTGCTACTGGTCAGTTGGGAATCAGTTCAGAGTGGTCAAATCTACTGTGGGGGCTGCCGTGATCCAAGGAGCCAAGGCAATCACTAACCTTCTCCTAGCAAGGGTAGTGACTCTGGAAAATGTGCAGGTCACAGTGGATGGCTTTCCTGCAATTGGGTTCCCTAACTGTGGTGGAGGATATAGATGGAACACATATCCCTATCTTGGCACCAGACCACCTTGCCAGCCAGTACATAAACCACAAGGGGTACTTCTCAATGGTGCTGCAAGCACTGGTGGATCACAACGAATGTTTCACCAACAGCAATGTGGGATGGCCAGGAAAGGTGCATGATGCTCCTATCTTTAGGAACTCCAGGCTGTTCGAACAGTTGCAAAAAGGCACTTACTTTCCAGACCAGAAAATTACTGTTGGGGATGTTGAAATGCCTAGAGTTATCCTTGAGGACCCAGCCTACCCCTTAATGCCATGGCTCATGAAGCCATACACAGGCACCCTGGACAGTAGTAAGGAGCAGTTCAACTATAGGCTGATCAAGTGCAGAATGGTGGTAGAATGTGCCTTTGGACATTTACAAGCTCGCTGCTGCTGTTTGCTGACTAGGTTAGACCTCAGCGAAACCAATATTCCCATTGTTATTGCTGCTTGCTGTATGTTCCACAATATCGGCGAGAGTAAGGGGGAGACATTTATGGCGGGGTGGGAGGTTGAGACAAATCGCCTGGCAGCCAGTTTTGAACAGCCAGACACTAGGGCAATTAAAGAACACAGCTAGGTGTGCTGCACATCAGAGAGGCTTTGAAAACCAGTTTCATGACTGGCCAGGCTACGATGTCACCGTTGTGTGTGTTTCTCCTTGATGCAAAACTGCCCTCTTTGTTGAATTTACTTCCCTGTAAGCTTATCCCCCTCCCGCCTTCAACCACAGCTGGCAAAGGAAATAACGTCCCTATTGTTTTGAATCCATGCATTCTTTATTTATTTTTTAAAAAGCTAGATCACTGAGAAGGTAGCCTGGGTTAGGTGCGGAAGGAGGGAAAGACAAGTCCACATTGCTTACTGTAGCCAGACTACAAATCAAAACTGTTTGAATGACAGCCTTCTGTTGCTTGGGCCATCCTCTGGAGTGGAGTGGCTGGGTGCCTGGAGCCTCCCTCCCTGCATTCTTGGCCGTCTGGGTGAGGAGGATATGGAACTTAGGGAGGAGGGCAGGCAGTTTTACAATGGATGCAGCGGCGGTCTGAGCTCTTGTTGCCTTTCCTGCAGCTCCACCAGACGCCTGATCATGTCCATTTGCTCCACCATTAGCCTCAGCATCTCCACCTGAATGGGTCTGATCATGCTCACTGAATGCTTTCCTGGCCTCTGCCACTGAATACCTCCATGCATTCAGCTGTGCCCTATCAGTGCGGGAAGACTGCACGAGCTTGGAAAACTTGTCATTGTGAGTGCGTTTTTTTCGCCTTCTAATCTGCGATAACCGCAGGGACAGAGATGATAGGGGGAGCATAGAAACATTTGCACCCGCAGTGGGGATAGAAAGGGAGAGTAAAATTTAAGAAGATACATTTCTAAGAAGAAAAGGAAGACGCTTTCACAGTGAATCAAGCAATTCACAGCAGACAGCACATGTGCTTTAGATAGAAGCCATGGTAAGCCAAAAAGGGTATGTTGGGTTGGCTTCTTCCACCTTCATAACATGTGGAAATAGTTTCAAACTACAGTGCCCTCCTTTCCCATAACAAGCAATGCCAGTTGGGTATGCCGTTTAAAAGGAGAGGTTGTGGTTTTGGGTTGGATGTGCAGCACACCCCTCCCCCCACCGTGTGGCTATACTCCAGGATGATCCCTTTTAGCCAAGCGCAAACAGCCCAGCATGAACAGGGTCCTTTGACTATTTCCTTAAAAATTTTTCTTAAATATTTTCCTTAAAAAAATTCCCCAGTTTCAACTGGGTGACCATGAATGATATCACTCTCCTGAGGCTGAGAAAGAAAGATAAAGACCAAATGTTGCGTGAATGCGACCAAAACCCAGGACCATTCGCTGCCATGCTTTGTGCTGCAATGATTCCAGCCTACTTGCTACTGGCTTGACGTGGTAAAGTGTCCTACCATGGAGGACGGAATAAGGCAGCCCTCCCCAGAAACCTTCTGCAAAGGCTTTCAGAGTACCTCCAGGAGAGCTTCATGGCGATGTCCCCAGAGGATTCTCACTCCATCCCCAGACACGTTAACAGACTTTTCCATTAGCTGTACTGGCCACAAATGCCAAGTCTGCAGGGAAAATCAAACATTAAACACAATTGCTTTTAAACCCTGTACTGTAGTTACAAATGAGCACTCACCAGAGGTGCCTCCTCTGCTTGATTCTCTGCTTGCCTGCTACACATTCCCCTCCTCCCCCGCCTCCTCCTCCACAAAATCCTCCTCCATGTTGCGTGAGACTCCCCCCTTGCAGGTCTCCATGGACAGTGGTGGGGTACTGGTAGGGACCCGCCCTAGAATGGCATGCAGATGATCATAGAAGCAGCATGTTTGGGGCTCTGACCCAGAGCATCAGTTTGCCTTCTTTGTCTTGTGGTAGGCTTGCCTGAGCTCCTTAACTGGAGTGTCCCTGGTGTAGCCTGTCTCCACCATGCCTTGTGCAATTTCGGCATATACATGAGCATTTCTTCTTTTTGATCAGAGTTCTCGCCGCACAGATCCTTCTCCCCACACAGCGATCAGATCCAGCGTCTCCCGTTCACTCCATGCTGGAGCTCGTTTGCGATTCTGGGACTGCATGGTCACCTGTGCTGCTGAGCTCGCCATGCTGACCAAACAGGAAATGAAATTCAAAAGTTCCCGGGGCTTTTCCCATGTACCTGGCTAGTGCATCGGAGTTGAGAGTGCTGTCCAGAGTGGTCACAATGGAGCACTCTGGGGTAACTCCCAGAGGCTAATACCATCGAATTGTGTCTACACTACCCCAGATTCAACCCAGAATGGTCGATTTTAGCATTACTCCCCTCGTTGGGGAGGAGTTCAGCAGTCGATTTTAAGAGCCCTTTCTGAGTCTCTCTGTTCCCAGCTCATGCACCATAAGAACGGCCCTACTGGGTCAGACACATCGAGTCCAATATCCTGTCTTCTCACAGTGGCTAATCCCTGGTGCCCCGAAGGGATTGAACAGATCAGGCAATCAAGTGATTCATCCTCTGTCACTCAGTTCCAGCTTCTGGCAAACAGACGCTAAGGATACCTGGCTAACAGACATGGATGGGCCTACCCTCCATTAACTTACCTAGTTATTTTTTGAACCCTGTCGTATTTTGGCCTTCACAACATCCTCTGGCAAAGAGTTCCACAGGTTGACTGTGTGTTGTGTGGAGAAATACTTCCTTTTGTCTGTTTTACACCTGCTGCCTATTAATTTCATTCAGTGACCCCTAGTTCTTGTGTTCTGAGAAGGAGTAAATAACACTTCCCTAGTTACTGTCTCCACACAGTCATGATTGTATAGCCCTCTCTCATCTCCCCCCTTAGTTGTCTCTTTTCCCACTCCCAGTTTTGTTAATCTGTCCTCATATGGAACCTCTTCCAAACCCCTAGTTTTTGTTGCTCTTTTCTGTACCTTGGTATGCAATAGTGGAATATTACACACACAATCACTAATATTAAATATGGGCTTTGAAAAAACAGCATAACATAAATATAAGTGGATTTCAGGATGGGAGCAGGGAGCGGTCTCTCCATTTTTTTGGTTATTATTCTCGTTATTCTCTTGCTAGCTGCAACTCCAGGTTATTTCAGGAAAGAGATGGACAAATTCGAAAAAATCCAGAGAAGAGCAATGGAAATAATTAAAAGTCTAGAAAACATGACCTATGAGGGAAGAGTGAAAAACTTGAGATTGTTTAGTCTGGGGAAGAGAAGACTGAGGGGACATGGTAACAGTTTTCAAGTCCATAAAAGGAGGAATACAAGGAAAGAGGGAGACAAATTATTCTCTTTAACCTCTGAGGATAGGACAAGAAGCAATGGGCTTAAATTGCATCAGGAAAAACTTGACATGAGAAAAAAATCCGAACTGTCAGGGTGCTTAAGCACTGTTCCCAGGGAGGTTGTGAAATCCTTGAGGATCTTAAACACAAAAAAGAAGCTTTCAAGGAGTGGAAGATTGGACAAATGACCAGGGATGAGTATAAAAATATTGCTCGGGCATGCAGAAGTGAAATCAGGAAGGCCTAATCACACCTGGAGTTCCACCTAGCAAGAGATGTTAAAGGTAACAAGAAGGGTTTCTTCAGGTATGTGAGCACCAAGAAGAAAGTCAAGGAAAGTGTGGGCCCCTAACAGAATGAGGGAGGCAACCTAGTGACAAAGGATGTGGAAAAAGCTAATGTACTCAATGCTTTTTTTGCCTCTATCTTCATGAACAAGGTCAGTTCCCAGACTTCTGCACTGGGCAGCACAGCATTGGGAGGAGGTGACTAGCCCTCTGTGGAGAAAGAAGTGGTTCGGGACTATTTAGAAAAACTGGAGGAGCACAAGTCTATGGGGCCAGATATGCTGCATCCGAGAGTGCTAAAGGAGTTGGTGGATGTGATTGCAGAGCCATTGGCCATTATCTTTGAAAACTCGTGGCGATCGGGGGAAGTCCAGGACTACTGGAAAAAGGCTAATGTAGTGCCCATCTTTAAAAAAGGGAATAAGGAGGATCCTGGGAACTACAGGCCACTCAGCCTCACCTCAGTCCCTGGAAAAGTCATGGAGCAGGTCCTCAAGGAATCAATTCTGAAGCACTTAGAGGAGAGGAAAGTGATCAGGAACAGTCAGCATGGATTCACCAAGGGAAAGTCATGCCTGACTAATCTAATTGCCTTCTATGAGGAGATAACTGGCTCTGTGGATGAGGGAAAATCAGTGGACATGTTGTTCCTTGATTTTAGCAAAGCTTTTGACATGGTCTCCCACAGTATTTTTGCCAGCAAGTTAAAGAAGTATGGGCTGGATGAATGGACTATAAGGTGGATAGAAAGTTGGCTAGATTGTCGGGCTCAACGGGTAGTGATCAATGGCTCCATGTCTAGCTGGCAGCCGGTATCAAGTGTAGTGCCCCAAGGGTCGGTCCTGGTGCCGGTTTTGTTCAATATCTTCATAAATGATCTGGAGAATGGTGTGGATTGCACCCTCAGCAAGTTTGCAGATGACTCTAAACTGGGAGGAGAGGTCGATACACTGGAGGGTAGGGATAGGATACAGAGGGCCCTAGACAAATTAGAGGATTGGACCAAAAGAAATCTGATGAGGTTCAACAAGGACAAGTGCAGAGTTCTGCACTGAGGACAGAAGAATCCCATGCACCACGACAGACTAGGGACCGAATGGCTCTGTAGCAGTTCTGCAGAAAAGGACCTAGCCATTACAGCGGATGAGAAGCTGGATATGAGTCAACAGTGTGCCCTTGTTGCCAAGAAGGTTAATGGCATTTTGGTATGTATATGTAGGGGCATTGCCAGCAGATCGAAGGACGTGATCATTCCCCTCTATTCGACATTGGTGAGGCCTCATCTGGAGTACTGTGTTCAGTTTTGGGCACCACACTACAAGAACGATGTGGAAAAATTGGAAAGAGTCCAACGGAGGGCAACAAAAATGATTAGGGGACTGGAACACATGACTTATGAGGAGAGGCTGAGGGAACTGGGATTGTTTAGTCTGTGGGAGAGAAGAATGAGGGGGGATTTGATAGCTGCTTTCAACTACCCGAAAGGGGGTTCCAAAGAGGATGGATCTAGACTGTTCTCAGTGGTAGCTGATGACAGAACAAGGTGTAATGGTCTCAAGTTGCAGTGGGGGAGGTTTAGTTTGGATATTAGGAAAACCTTTTTCACTAGGAGGGTGGTGAAATGCTGGAATGCGTTACCTAGGGAGGTGGTGGAATCTCCTTCCTTGGAAGTTTTTAAGGTCATGCTTGACAAAGCCCTGGCTGGGATGATTTATTCGGGGTTCGGTCCTGCTTTGAGCAGGGGGTTGGACTAGCTGACCTCCTGAGGTCCCTTCCAACCCAGATATTCTATGATTCTGTGACTCATATCAAGCTTGTGATCCCCTATGATCCCCTGATCCCTTTCCGCAGTTCTCATTCCTAGGCAGTCATTTCCCATTTTGTATGTGTGCAACTGATTGTTCCTTCCTAAGTGGAGTACTTTGCATTTCTCCTTATTTAATTTCATCCTAATTACTTCAGACCATTTCTCCAGTTTCTAAAGATCATTTCACATTAAAACAAAACACTTGCAACCCCTCCCAGCTTGGTATCATCCACAAACTTTATAAGTGTACTCTGTATGCCATTATTTAAATCATTGATGAAGATATTGAACAGAAGCGGACCCAGAACAGATCCCTACAGGGCCCTTCTGCTTAAGTCCTTCCAGCATGACTGTGAACCACTGATAGTTACTCTCTGCGAATGGTTTTACAACCAGTTATGAACCTACATTATAGTAGCTCCATCTGCTGGTATATAGGTCTGTTTGTTAGCCTGGAATAGAATTTTGGGTTTGACTTTTTGATACTATTATACTAATGTGTGTAAACAAGGGACAAAGACATTGTGATGTTGCTTTTACCTAGTCAGCTGGATTTGTTAGTACAATGAGAACAGATACGAGCAATTAAAGTGTTACTCAGAGCACACTTTGAGATTGCCTCAATCCCTACCTCAAGGCAAAATCAAGCAACCAGTCAGAAGGGGCTTGGGGGGCGGGGGGGGGGGTGTATAAAACACTAAAAGACCAAATAAATGCCCATCCCTGACCAGAGCACACACAACCTCACTCCTTCCCCCTCCCATGGGGCACAAAAAGGGTGGGAGGAAGACCCCAGATCCAAAATGGAACATGACCCTAATCTGTAAGGGATGGGACTGTGGCCGTGCACAGCAGGTGTGTTTGGGCCTGCTAAGAAGGAGGAGATGGGAATAGGAGGAATAGGGGATGGGGACACAGTCAGAGCTGGGAAGAGGGACATGCAGTAAATGCTCTTCGGTGTCAGAGCTGGGAAGAGGGATGCGGGGTAAACCCTCTGTGGCATCACAGCTGGGAAGGGGGTGTCAGGGTTCCCTCCCCACTCTGAACTCTAGGGTACAGATGTGGGAACCCACATGAAAGACCCCCTAAGCTTATTTCTACCAGCTTAGGTTAAAACTTCCCCAAGGCACAAATTCTTCCTTGTCCTTGGAACAGTATTGCTGCCACCACCAAGTGAGTTAGACAAAGATTTAGGGAAAAGACCTCTTGGAGATCCTGTTTCCCCAAAATATCCCCCAAGTCCCTTCACCCCCTTTCCTGGGGGTGATTGACAGTAAACAAGATAAGCGCAGACCAGACTCTTGGATTTTTAGGACACTAAAAACCCCAATCAGATTCTTAAAAAACAGAATTTTTATTATAAAGAGAAAAAAAAAGTAAAAGAAACAGCTCTGTAAAATCGGGATGGAAGATAATTTTACAGGGTAATAAGATTTAAAGACAGAGGATTCCCATCTAAAAAACAGGAATAAACCTTCCTCTTAGCATAGGGAAAATTCACAAGCTAAAACAAAAGATACTCTAACACATTCCCTTGCTGTTACTTACTATTTCTCTAATTTTAGATGTATCTTTCAGTAGGAGCTGGATTATTTGCTTGGTCTCTCTCTTTCTCTCCAGAAAGAACAACAACATCCCAAAACAAAAAGCTTCCCCCACAGATCTGAAAGTATCTTCTCCCCTTATTAGTCCTTTTGGTCAGGTGCCAACCAGGTTATCTGAGCTTCTTAACCCTTTACAGGTAAAGGAGGGATTTTATGCTACCCTTAGCTATATGTTTATGGCAGGGGAACATGGGGTAAATGCTCTGTGGTGTCAGAGCTGGGAAGGGGGAAGCGGGGGAAGCACTCTGCGGCATCAGAGCTGGGAAGGGAACACTGGGGAACAGACTCTATCGGTGTATAGAGATAAGCCCGACTGGTGTGAAGGGCTCTGGAATATGCTTGCTTGGAAAGTAACCTCAAAAAACATTGCATTATCTGTGCTTTGGACTTCTGGTTTTTGCTGCTTGCTGTCTGGGTGACAAGAACCAGGGAAGTGGGAGGGTGGAGGGAAATCCCTCTAACACCATCTAGGTTGTATTTCCCTAGTTGAAAAGAAAGTCATTTGAGACAGTATGAAAAGTCTTACTAAAGTTAAGATATAACACATCTACCGCTTCCCCTTCTTTTTTTATATGATCATGTGTCCATAGGAACTGGGGCTTCTTGAATATTCAGACGTTTGAATTTGGCATTTATCTGACACCAAAGTTAAAATGCACCCTGCAAAAGAGGAATATTTCTGGAATCAGTTACTGGTGTAACAACTAGGACTTGGATTTTCAAAGGTGCCTAAATGCGCTGGGTTTGAAACCCCTATTGCGGTTTGTTGAGAATCAGATACTAATACACTAATACTCTCAGCTACCTTTGAAAAATCACCCAATGTCACTATCAATCTAACACTCTTGAAAGGTTACATCATGTTCCAAACTCCTCTGGGCTCAATACAAAAAGAAAATTTCCCATGATGCTGCCCTGCTTACTAGCAAAATAGTTTTCTCTGTAAGGGCCTGATCCACGGTCTGCTAAAGCCAAAGGTGGGGTTTTCCATTCCCTTCAACAGACTGTAGCTCAGTCCTTACATCTGAAGGGATCTGAGGGGATTTAAGGGAGCTCCTTGTGCACCAGTATGGTCAGGATGGCCCCACACTCGGTGAGCACTTCCCAGACACAGAGTTACCACCAGTCCGACTCCCTCCCCTAGAGTGACCAGCCAAATAATTCCGAGCATTCAGGAAAAGGGTTTGTTGTCTCTCCTATAAGCAGCGGGATATGCAAATAAGGGTGTCAGTTTCCTGTTTCAATCTCTCTCCCCTTCTGCACAGGCTGCACCCGGAGAGACAATCCACAGCCCTCTGTGCAGTTACCAGCCAACCCCCCAAGAACTTTCCCCTCCTAAACCAGGGACAATGAGGCTTTGGCTCCACTCACTGATAATTGTAGTGGCTTTGGAAGGTATGCTATCCCCTGAATGCCTTGAAGAATGTTGAGTTATTGATTCTAATACCAAACTGGTTTTAACATGCCTTGATTTGCTGGTGCCCGGTAGCAGGTCCAGCTGCTGGAGTCTGGAGGGGATGTGAAAAAGCCTGGTAGCATGTGATATATACATTGGTAGCGTGTGATCTATGCCATTATGTGCCAGAAATGCCCCTCTCCCATGTACATTGGCCAAACCAGACAGTCTCTACGCAAAAGAATAAATGGACACAAATCTGACATCAGGAATGATAACATTCAAAAACCAGTAGGAGAACGCTTCAGCCTGTCTGGCCACACAGTAACAGACCTAAAAGTGGCAATTCTTCAACAACAAAAACTTCAAAAACAGACTCCAACATGAAACTGCAGAACTGGAATTAATTTGCAAGCTGGAGACCATCAGATTTGGCCTGAATAAAGACGGGGAGTGGTTGGGTCATTACAAAACCTAAACCTAATTTTCCCAATACTGATTTCCCCCTACTGTTACTCACTCCTTCTTAAAAAGGAAAGGAGTACTTGTGACACCTTAGAGATTAACCAATTTATTTGAGCATAAGCTTTCGTGAGCTACAGCTCACTTCATTGGATACAAGTGAGCTCACGAAAGCTTATGCTCAAATAAATTGGTTAGTCTCTAAGGTGCCACAAGTAATCCTTTTCTTTTTGCGAATACAGACTAATACGGCTGTTACTCTGACAACTGTCACTCCTTCTTGTCAACTGTCTGAAATGGGCGACTCTCATTACCACTTCAAAAGTTATTTTTCCTCCCTTGGTGTCCTGCTGTTAAGGGAATTGTCTCGTTAGACTGACCTCACACTTGGTAAGGCAACTCCCATCTTTCCATGAATTTATACCTGCTCCTGTATTTTCCACTCCATGCATGAAGAAGTGGGTTCTAGCCCATGAAAGCTTTTGCCCAAATAAATGTGTTAGTCTCTAAGGTACCACAAGGACTCCTCGTTGTTTTTGCTGATACAGACTAACACGGATACCACTCTGAAACTCTATACATGTACAGATTTGTTCAGTACCCAACTGTAACAATTCCTTCTTGACTCACAACTGAGAATGCCAAATTCAGGACAAACTGCTGAGAAATAGGGCAGATACACCTGAAGATTGGTGGCTAATCCTCCATAGGATATAGCAAACCAGCAACAAATGTAAACTTCTGTTTCACCACAATGGCTAACAAGGAGTCATAAAAGCAGTTTCCTTTGGCATTCCAGTCCTTGTATTACCACCAAAAACACTAGACTTAGAGATGAGTGGTTCTTTACAACCAATCTCTTTAAATAAAAGTTTCTCTGATCCCAAAGGACCAGCCACTCACCCAGGTCAATATATAACTTAGATCTTACCCAAAAATCATGCTCATGCCAATCCTTTAGGATCTAAAATCTAAAGCTTTAATCATAGAAAGAAAGAAAGAAAGAAAGAAAGAAAGAAAGAAAGAAAGAAAGAAAGAAAGAAAGAAAGAAAGAAAGAAAGAAAGAAAGAAAGAAAGAAAGAGGAGAGTTAAAGTTGGTTAAAGGAATCAAATACATTAAATAAATAGCAAAGTTCTTGGTTCAGGCTCGCAGCAGTGATGGAATAAACTTCTTGCTTAAGTCAAGTCTCTGGCTGCTTCCAAATCATGGGAAGGTCCTTGGTCCATTAGTTCGAAGGCTCCCATTAGTATAAGTCCATATTCCAGAAGTTTGAGGAGGAAAGAGGAAGAATGGAGGGGTTTCCAGCAATTTTTATATCTTTTGCTATCTGAAGGGAAACCCATTGTTTCAAACAATGCCCTCAGCACAGCTAGTGGAAAATTACAGGTGACAAGACAGTGTTTGGAGTCACATGGTCGAGTCACAGGTCCATGCATGATTTCCTTAGTCATTGCACGAAGACATTACCTATACCCCAGTGTAGTGAGGTGGCCTGGCCCTCCCCAGACACAGAGGAAGAGGGTAGCTCCATCCCCTCATGGGCAGAGCCCTACCCACTAGCTCACCCCCTGGAAGCCAAGGGGTGGGGCTGGAAGTATAAAAGTGGGACCAGAAGCTCAGTTGGGGCCCAGACACTGGAGGGGACAGATGCGTCCCCTGAGCTCTCACACTGGGAGGTAGCAGGAGTCCCGCAGAGTGCAGACGACTGGCTCGGACCTCCTGGACCCCTGAACAACTTGGCCTCGCAGGAAACAAATGACTGGCCTGGACTGCCGGCTGGCCCAACACTGGCAGAGCTTCTGCTGGCAACTGAGGCCCTCGCTGATCGCTGTACCTCACCAGATCAGCAGGTACCCATGGAGGGGGAGTGTGGACGTGACCATGAGATAGTAGACGCTTGTCTGGCTGCAACGCTGGCAGAGGGTGAGTCAGCGTGTTGCGGCTTGGATCCCCACTGACACGATGGCAGACCCCTCTGCCACCCTTAGGGCCCTGGGCCAGGACGCAGTGGAGTGGGAAGGCCTGCGTCCCCCTGCCACCCAAGCCGGGAGGGGATCGGAATGGGTCTCCGCCACAGACAGCTCTCGATGCTGGCACATATTTCACCGATTCAGTGGAAGGGCGATTTACCATCTCCAGGGACAACCCCAGAGACCTGCTGTATTCCCACAGGAACAGCTTGAGACCCGAGCACACCGCCTGGTATCGCCGCCAGAGACTCCCTGTTGTGGAAGCTCAGACAAAAACCTTCCCTCAGAGTGGGTGTTCTCCTCTTGGGGCGCCCAAGGTCTGTAAAATGTAAAGAGATTAAATCTGAGAACCGACACGAGACTGGGCACCGTCTTCAGTAACGGCCCCACTCTCGCATCCATGGCTCTCACCAGGAAATAGGATGCTTTAAATAAAACAGGTAGTGATTTGACCTCCCCGGTATCGTCCTTCCTGCCGCCAGAGTGACAAGACTTCGCAGCTCCCTCACTTTCTCTGCACGATTGATTCCCGCGCGGTCCTGCAACCCCAGACTTTACTCCCTTGCCACGCGGCTGGCACTGCGCAGAATCCTGCAATTAATGCAGCGCTTGGGGCTTCGAGTGGAAAAAACACACACACCCCTCCCAGCAAGGAGCGGTCACCGAGCGAAATGTAGAGAGAGGAAAATTCAGCCTCAATAAAATGCTCATACGTGTACCGGGAAAAGTCCGAGTGTTGTGGTTAGGGTTATGCCTAAAGTTAGGGTTAGGGGATAGGGTTAAGATGAGAGATAAGGGTATGATTAGAGTTAGGGGACAAGGTTAAGATTAGCATTAGGGTTAAGGCTAAGGGTAAGGTTCAGTGTGGTTAAATATAAGTGGAAGGGCCGGGATTAATTTTGGTGTCCGGGTCAGTGTTATATTAAACGTGAGGTTTAGAATTATAGAGCCAGGGTTAAATTAGACTGTTGGATTAAATCAGGATTTTCGGGGCTAGAGGAAGAATTAGCATTTTAGGGTAAAGGCAAACATTTGGTGTATGGATTAGCGTTCAGGTCCGGATTTGAAGAGAGGTTAAATTTAGGGTTAGGCAGAAAGGCAGGGTTAGGTTCTTGGTTAGATTTAAAGAAAAACTGGGGAATTTTATCTTCTCTAAGAAACAGAGTGTGAGGAACCCCAGGGTATATTATAAAGGATCTTGTCATTTTCTCCTGCATAAATTTAAGTTTTACATTGTTTGGAAATCCATTAACTTCCCTGGGGTGACCCCTGTTTTGCAGCCGAGGGAGGGAGAGAAACGTGTTCTCTTGACTCCAAGTGAAGTGTTTCTTACTGACAAGGAGGTGAGAGGACTTCCGGTTCCTTGAGCTCATCGGTTGCTTTCCTGGGGCTTTACACTCGGGCGAGTGAGAAGAAAATCAAGCTCTATAATGTCAGGGTAGTCTGATAAACACGACAGCAGCAATGCTGGGGCAGAGCGGTCTTTTCCTTTTCGTTCATTGGGCACGCTGTGCGACTCCTCTATGCCCCCAAAGTCTCAGAAAGGTGTCCCCTCCCCTCCAAAAATTTCTCTCAATCCCAATGTCTACCAATCCCAATGTCTACTCTACAGAGTCTACCAATGTTCTCGCTCTCACCAAACTCTCCTCCGTGTCTGATTCTGTCTCCTCTTCCCAACCCCTGTTCCTACAACACTGCTCGGTTTGAGGGGCGGAGCGGTGTTTTTTAAATGTCCCTTTAGCCGCAGTAACCACAACTCACGCCCCCCTTTCAGTACCAGAGCCCCTCCTCCGGCGAGCAGAGGATTTCCCTGCCCCGTGCTATCCCCATGGGTATGTCACCCTCTATTCATAGGCGGCCTGTCCCGATCCGTCTGCAAGAGACAAAGCTGGGAACCCACTTCCAGACCCAGCTACTGAAACTCACGGTGCATCTGCAGAGACCCAACACCCACTATCGGCTGAGTCCCCCCAACCCTGCCATGCCAGACCCTCCCTTCGTCCCCTTGCTGTGGGGTCTCGAGCCCAGACCAGCCTCCTGCTTGTCAGACTCTCATGTGTGCCTTGGGCGGGGAGGGGTTCGGTCCCCTCTCAGTTGAGGTGGGATGTTTGCTTTCACCGCTTCCCGCTTCGTTCCCACAGGGGCCGGTGGCAGATTGTTCTCACCCAGTCGGGTCCCGAAGGGAAGCAGCCCAGAGAATCCATCCCGCTGAAATGCGCGGGGAGCGGGGTTAATCCCAAGGACAACCCGCTCCTCTCACACCTTCCGGGCCGGTTCATACCAAGGCCAGCTCCAGCGGCTACCTGCATACCCCGGGCGGGGCCCGGAGAACACGCGCTGTGTCGCTGAGTGAGGAGACTCAGGCTGGGGGAGCCAGGCTGCAGAGACCCGCTGCGGACTCGCCCTTCTGCCATTCTCCGCGTGGGGGCAGCGGTGACACCCAGCGCGGCTGTGGGGACCGGACTGAGAACACGCCCCAGGGTGGACGCGCATCTCACTCCAGCTCTTCACTCCTCCCTTCCCTGGAAACGTCTCCCACTGATGCACAAAGCTGCAATCCAGAGCAGAGCCCTGCCTGCCTCTGTCCAGCCGCTCCTCTCCTCGCAATTCTCGGTTGAACTCCGGGGAGAGAAGCAAACCGCGATTGTCCCGGGTGGTGAAAGCTGCCGGGGAATATTTCCCACCAGGCAGAGCACAGGTCCGTGGAGCCGCCGCTTCTGGGAAAGGGGGATGGGCCGGGGCTTCAGTCACAGCTACTGCCCAGTGCCCAGGGCTTTATTCTGTCTCCAGGGGTGTCCCAGCCCAATGGAGCCCTGTGACCCGACCCCTCCCCCGGCACTGACCCCACTGACCCGCCGTACCACAGCCCCATAGGCCTGGGCGGGGGCACCAGGCCTGAGTCTCCCAGTCCCACCCCCAGTACGAACTGACAGCAATCGGGCCCTGCAGTCGCGTCAGGGAAATTCTTATTTGGGGCCCTTCTTCTTTCTTTCCTCTGCCAGGGACAAATTCTGAGCCCACGAAAAAACCTGCCAGATAGTCGCAGATTCATAAACCGCAAGGGAGCGGTATGATAAACTAGTCTGAGCTCCTGCATAAAACAGGCCATCGATCCTCATTAATAAACCAGGCTGTGAGTCCACTTAGTGTCACCACGGTCAGCGACACATTCCAGAGGAAAGGACTGACCTCTCACAGGAACCCACCACCTGGGTTGGTTGGTTGGTTGGTTTGTTTTCCAGTTGAATATTTTTTCTGCCAAATGTGGCTCTGGCACAAGGACCATTTTCCTAATAGAAAAAAAATCCTGGTTTAAAAGAATAAATACCCCCGCCCCCCGCCTCAAAATATACATTTTCTGGCTTTAATATGACCAATAACACAAAAAAGGAAAACAGAGAAGGGGGGCGGGCTGCAGAGTCCGCTTCTCCCATGTACCACGAGGGGGCAGTGATGAGGAATACGGCACCGCACAGCCTTGGGGACAAGACTGGAAAGGGGCAGTGGGTTCCCTACCTACCCGGCTCCTTTACACACAGAAACTGCGTTTGCACGTTGACCCTGTCAATCCCCCATGAAATCTGTGCGGAAAATAACGGGTAACAGTTTCCAAAAGAAAAGCAGCCACAAAACTACATCCCGAGGTTCCCCTCAGATCCAACCCTTCTGTAATCCAATCCATTTGAGATGAAGCCCAGATTAAGGTCGGCCTTTTCCATTGGACCCATATTATTATTTTTAGCATGTCTTCCTTTGGGAGCTTGGGCAAGTCACCGAGACCCAGATTTCAAAAGTTATTTAGGTTCCCAAAGAAGGACATTGGTATCTAATGAGATTATGAAGGCTCCTAAACGCCCAAATTCCATTGAAATCAAGGGGCGTTAGAGTCCCGGTCACTTTTGTAGATCTCACAAGGTGCTTTCCTGCATTTTAGGGCACCTAAATACCTTTCAAAATCTCCTTCTCTGTGCCTGGGTACCCGCTTTGTAAAGAAAATTGCAATTCTTGACATCACTGTCGTGTGGTGAGGTTACATACATTTAAGCCTGGCGAGGCGCTGAGATGCTATGGTTAGGGGTGCTCCCAGAAGGCCCTAAGACAGACGGCTGGAATATATGGCTAGAGGTATTTCCAACATTACAGTGAGCAGAGTGTCAGATCCGATGCTTAACACAGTCAAAGGAAAGATTCCCATCGAGTTCTCTGAGCTTTGGGTCAGGCCCAGAGCAAGACCAAAAGACTTGCCCATTTCTCTGAACCCCACGAAAAGAAAATGAGACTGCTCGGGAAGGAGTTTGTCTCTTATAAGGGGCGGGATATGCAAATAGGCGACTGTCTCCTGTTTAAATCTCTCTCTGTCCCAGCAGCACCCGACCAAAACTGCAGCCCCCTGTGTCCCTGCAGTTACCAGCCACTCCACTGAGGACTTTCCCCTCCAACACCAGGGAAAATGAGACTTTGGCTCCATTTACTTTTCCTTGTGGCGGCTCTGGAAGGTATTTTATCCCCGTAAAGGCACTGGGGAAGGGGGCAAACATTCCTGGTTTTCTGCAACGATCTGAAAACGTATTTTGTAACCTGCTTTTATTGATATTCGTCTCCTGTTAACCGAGGGGAGCAGTGTATCATGTGGCTGGTTCCCTCACTCTTCGCTTTTCTCTCCCCCCTTTCCCACAGGCGCCCGGTCACAGGTTGTTCTGACCCAGTCCGGCCCGGAAATGAAGAAGCCCGGAGAATCCACTCGGCTGAAATGCGCCGTGAGCGGGTTCACTATCACAGATTATTATATGGATTGGGTCAGACAGGAGCCGGGAAAGGGGCTGGAGTGGCTGGTCAGCTACTGGAAACCAGGGCAGAGCGAGTATTATTCTTCCACCATCAAGGGGCGATTCACAGCCTCCAAGGACAGCTCCAATTTCTACCTACAAATGAACAGCCTGAAACCCGAGGACACCGCCCTGTATTACTGCGCGAGAGACACAGTGAGGGGAAGCCGGTCTGGGCTCAGACAAAAACCTCCCTCTGCAGAGACTGGGGAAGGGATTTCCTGGGGGTGGCCCTCTCGTTCCGTAGCAGTGAGAAGAGAGACACAAAGTATCTCCCCTTGGCGGGATCCCACACAGCTGCCAGCGGGGAGAGAGGCGCTGCTGACTCCATCTGTCCCCGGGGAGCGCAGGGAGCAGATGCTCAGTGGCTATTTTAGGGAAGAAGGAGCAGGTGCATCCGCCCTCACTCTGGGATGCGCCCCACGGCTCACCAGGGCTTTCTGGTCAGCCACTCTCCAGTGCAAGGCTCCCTCCTTCTCCTATTGAAGGGAGAAGCTGAGCCCCGAGGGAAGGTCAGTGGCGATGCTGAGCCCGGAATGAAGATGATTGACTGGAAGGAAAGGATCACTAATCTAGAGATGACCTTCCCCCTCAGCCCAGGGATCATTCTCTGTGGGTGAAATTCACCCCCGTGTGGAGGGCCTAGCACGAGGGCCTCTGTCCGTACTGTGTCCCGCCTAGCCCGAGGAATATCGTCACCCCATGCAGCCGTTTAGAAGTGTACAATCCCGATTTCCCTGCCTTCCCCCTTCTGTTTGCACTAAGGCCTGGGCCAGTTGGGTGGGATGTGGGTCTGTTTTCACGCACTCTCCTCCTGTGCCTCGTACACCTTTGATTAGGGACAGTTTGGGGTCCCCACACCAGTGCTGACATCAGCCAATGTGCGGCGTGGGGGAGAATCCATGTGAGGCAGGTGAGCAGAGACAGCAAGACTAAGGCGATTGCTGAGTGTTCCCAGGGCACAAAGAACCAACCTTTTCAACCTCAACCCTCAGGACCCATCCTAGAGAGACAGCGACGTGGCGCCATTGAGCAAACAATTCCCCGAGCCGAGAAGAAGGGGCTCAAATGGACATCAGTGTTATTCCCTACATCTCTGCTTCACAGCAAAAGGTGGAGTTTTTGAAGAAATACAAACACGTGTCCAAAGGCCATTCCTGTCCCGTGGCAGAATGCCTAACTGCCCTGGGTGCTCTCAGATATGCCACCGAAAATACATTATTTCCACAGCATAGAAGCAAATGAATTTTCCTTTGTTCTCTCGCCTTACAGAAGGACCGGCTGCGTCCTATGGCCGGCTGCCCCGTGCTGGGTACCCATATGGCTGCCCCTCTCTGGAGGTGCTGACCGCCCAACTTCTCACAATCAA
The DNA here is from genome assembly GCF_965152235.1 of Eretmochelys imbricata. Classification (NCBI taxonomy): domain Eukaryota; kingdom Metazoa; phylum Chordata; order Testudines; family Cheloniidae; genus Eretmochelys; species Eretmochelys imbricata. Next base: position 40,053,726 of record NC_135584.1, on the reverse strand, counting down.
ACTCCTTCTAAGTTGCCTCAAAATGGGCAAAGAAAAACTCACGGGCACTAAATAACGAGTCCCTTTTAAACAGCTTATCCTGTGTGCACGGTAGGAGAATTGGTGTTGACAAAGACCCCAGTATTGTATGCTAAGGATGATACACGAATTTACCAGGGCTTTGCTCAAGTATCAGGAGCTCTGTTAAAGATATTAAAGGTGGGCATGTGGGTGTGTGAGATGGGAACAGGGAATGGGGGTAAGAAAATTGGAATCATGTTTTGCTAAAGGGGGAGATGGGAACAGGGAATGGGGGTAAGAAAATTGGAATCATGTTTTGCTAAAGGGGGAGATGGGAACAGGGAATGGGAGTAGGGAAGTTGGAATCATGTTTGGCTAAGGGTAGGAATGGGAACAGGGACACAGGTCTAAGGCTCTGTGGTGTCAGAGCTGGGAAGGAGGACACTAAGGAAGGAAACTGGAATCATGCTTGCTGGAAGTTCACCCCAATAAACATCGAATTGTTTGCACCTTTGGACTTCAGGTATTGTTGCTCTCTGTTCATGCAAGAAGGACCAGGGAAGTAAGTGGGTGAAGGAATAAGCTCTCTAACATCTTTAAAGAAGGTATTGTTTCATATTCTCTGTGTATATATAAAGTCTGCTGCAGTTTCCACGGTTTGCATCTGATGAAGTGAGCTGTAGCTCACGAAAGCTCATGCTCAAATAAATTGGTTAGTCTCTAAGGTGCCACAAGTACTCCTTTTCTTTTTGCGAATACAGACTAACACGGCTGTTACTCTGAAACCTGTTAAAGATACTGTCACTCAATCACTGCTAGACACTATAGTAAGTAACTCTCCTTCGTGCGCTCGGGGCTGGGATCTGGAGTCCATTTGCAGTTGAATTGATCTGTCCCGTAGGAAAAGGGGAAGATGCAAATGCTTCTACTCGCCTCCCCTGCTTAAAACCCCTCAATCCCCAGACCCTGAAGCATTGCACTGAGAAGCCGCACCCTTCTGGGTCCAAGCAGTGTAGCAGTTATTTATCCTTTCACCAAATACAAAAACCAGGCGTCACTAGATGAAATTAATAGGGGTCCGAAAGTCTAATGAGGATCCCAGCGCCCTGTGCCTGGCGCTGCACAAACACTCAGGACCGGACAGTCTGACTCCTGCACCCGGAGCCCTAGCGCGAGTCACTCAGATCACTGGCAGAAGGAGTGTGTGTCCCTTATAAGAACGGAAATATGCAAATGAGGGAGAGAGTTTCCTGTTTAAATCTGCGCCTCTCTCTTCCCAGGCTGCACCTGGAGACACAATCCGCAGCCCCCGGGTCGGTGCAGTCACCAGCCAGTCCCCTGAGAACTTAAGCCTCCAGCACCAGGAAGAATGAGACTTTTGCTCCATGTAATTTTCGCTGTAGCAGCTCTGGAAGGTATTTTCCTCCTCTGAATAACTGGCAGAGTTAGAAGAATATTGTGTTCTCGCTGTTTTGATACCGATATTAATGGCCTGTCTTTATTCCCAGGTGTCCAGACCGGAGGGGATGTGAAGAAGCCCGGAGACTCTCTCCGCCTCTCCTGCAAAGCCTCCGGCTTCACCTTCAGCAGCTACCACATGAGCTGGGTCCGACAGGCTCCAGGCAAGGGACTGGAATGGGTCGCTTTTATAAACACCGGTGGGGGTACTGCATACCCTGATTCAGTGAAAGGGCGATTCACCATCTCCAGGGAGAACTCCAAGAGGGAGCTGTATCTGCAGATGACCGGCCTGAAGCCCGAGGACACCGCCCGCTATTACTGTGCGGGAGACACAATGACACCAAACCGGTTTGTGATCGTACAAAAACCCAGGCTGTGGAATCGCCCTTCTCCCGGCGACCGCGCGGGGGCAGCAGCGACACCCCCCGCTTCGGGCTCGGACAGGAGAAGCAGAGGTCCCCTTGGTGGGAGGCCGGGGGGCACTATGGTCACAGAAGGCAGCTCCCACTTGGTGAGATTTGTCCCAGGACTTCCCAAAGTCTTGTGCGACATTCCCATCCTGCATTAGCTGTCAGCCAGTTGTCACTGTCAGGTCTCCAATGGCTACAAAACGCTGAACCTGCTTCCCCTTGTACGTGGAGAGTTTCTCAGATTCTGGTCCTGCTACCACATACGCTTGTCTTCCGCAGTCTAACCCAAAGGCAAAGAGGAATAAGGGAAGCTTTTTCCTGACCCAAGAACACGCTCTATCAGGCCAGGGAAGGATATCTTGGGATTTGAGATCATTTTACTTCTCCCTTAGGTAAAAGCACAAACATGATCCCCCAGCTCAGACGTTTCACAACACAGAATAAGGGTCCCTCTGAGTCCTCTTCTTTAAGACTGAGGGTAAAGCAAAGGGCAGGAGCTTGTTTCTTATAAGGAAGGGGATATTCAGATAGGTCGAAAAATTTCCTGTTTAAATCTGTCCCTCTCTCTGCCCAGGGGGCACCTGGAGACACAGTCCGCAGCCCCCTGGGTCTGTGCAGTGACCGGCCAATCCCCTGAGAACTTTCCCCTCCAGCAGCGGGGAAAATGAGACTTTGGCTCCATTTGGTTTTCATTCTAGCAGCTTTGGAAGGTATTTACTGCTCTTAAATGCATTGCAGAGAAAGGGGAAATGTTGTATTATTCTTCTCAGTACCATTTCTAAACGTGTCCTTATTCGCAGGTGCCCGGTCCCACATCCAACTGGTGGAGCCCGGAGGGGATGTGAAAAAGCCCAGAGACGCTCTCTGCATCTCCTGAAAAGCCTCCGGGTTCACCTTCACCGATTACCACATGAATTGGGTCCGTCAGGCTCCTGGAAAGGGCCTGGAGTGGGTCGCCCACATTCAAGTCACCTCCACCTACTACGCTGATTCCGTCAAAGGGCGATTCACCATCTCCAGGGACAATCCCAACTACATGGTTTATTTTCAGATGAGCAACTTGAAGACCGAGGACACCGCCCTGTACTACTGTGCAAAGCGCACAGTGAACCGAAACCTATGCCTGATAATACACAAACACCAGCTGCGGATTCACCCTTATCCCATGGGCCGCAGAGGGCTGCAGATCCATAAACAATACCCCACTGGGCGCACGAATAGGAAGGGTCACCAGGCCAGGAGTAAAGTCAGGTTTATGTATATAATTCCCAGACAATATTCCATCTTGTTTCCCATCGCTCCATAGTGGGTGTGATCTCTGATCAAGTATCAGACAATGTATTAGAGACCCTCAGAGCCTTTGCTAGATTCTCTGGCCACACACCCGAACCCAGCGCTCCATACACCTACCCAGGCCCCACACACTCCCTGCTTCCTGGCTTAAACCCCTTCAGGTCAATCCAGTGTATACAAAGCTGACAGCTCCCACTTCCTGGTTAAATACTGACAGTAGCAGCTCAGACAAAAGACCTGACTCATTGGAGACTCCCTTCCCACCCCACCACCATGCTCTTTGCATTATGAAACTTCATTTGACTGACTGGACTCTCACGTCGAGTTTTTGAATATACAGTTGAACTACACTTTAGAGGACAGAGCCCTGAGGTAAGTGGGGAAGCGGGATACAGGGAGGAAGCACGAGCAGGAGCGTGTGAGAGGGGAGGGCTCCTGCCTCATATTGAGAACAAGGGGCGATTAGCGGGTTATCTCAAGTGCCTATATACAAATGCACAAAGCCTGGGAAACAAGCAGGGAGAACTGGAGGTCCTGCAAAGTCAGGGAATTATGATGTGATTGGAATAACGGAGACTTGGTGGGATAACTCGCATGACTGGAGTTCTGTCATGGATGGGTATAAACTGTTCAGGAAGGACAGGGAGGCCAGAAAAGGTGGGGGAGTTGCACTGTATGTAAGGGAGCAGTATGACTGCTCAGAGCTCAAGTATGAAACTGCAGAAAAACCTGAGAGTCTCTGGATTAAGTTTAGAAGCCTGAGCAACAAGGGTGATGTCTTGGTGGGAGTCTGCTATAGACCACCGGACCAGGGGGATGAGGTGGATGAGGCTTTCTTCCGGCAAGTCGCAGAAGTTACTAGATTGCAGTCCCTGGTTCTCATGGGAGACTTCAATCATCCTGATATCTGCTGGGAGAGCAATACAGCGGTGCATAGACAATCCAGGAAGTTTTTGGAAAGTGTAGGGGTCAATTTCCTGGTGCAAGTGCTGGAGGAACCAACTAGGGGCGGAGCTCTTCTTGACCTACTGCTCACAAACTGGGAAGAATTAGTAGGGGAAGCAAAAGTGGATGGGAACCTGGGAGGCAGTGACCATGAGATGGTCGAGTTCAGGATCCTGACAGAAGAAAGAAAGGGAAGCAGCAGAATACGGACCCTGGACTTCAGAAAAGCAGACTTTGACTCCCTCAGGGAGCTGATGGGCAAGATCCCCTGGGAGAATAACATGAGGGGGAAAGGAGTCCAGGAGAGCTGGCTGTATTTTAAAGAATCCTTATTGAGGTTACAGGGACAAACCATCCCGATGTGTAGAAAGAATAGTAAATACAGCATGCGACCAGCTTGGCTTAACAGTGAAATCCTTGCTGATCTTAAACACAAAAAATAGGCTTACAAGAAGTGGAAGATTGGACAAATGACCAGGGATGAGTATATAAATATTGCTCGGGCATGTAGGAATGGAATCAGGAAGGCTAAATCACACCTGGAGTTGCAGCTAGCGAGGGATGTTAAGAGTAACAAGAAGGGTTTCTTCAGGTATGTTGGCAATAAGAAGAAAGCCAAGGAAATTGTGGGCCCCTTACTAAATGAGGGAGGCAACCTAGTGACAGAGGATATGGAAAAAGCTAACGAACTCAATGCTTTTTTTGCCTCTGTCTTCACGAACAAGGTCAGCTCCCAGACTACTGCACTGGGCAGCACAGCATGGGGAGGAGGTAGCCAGCCCTCTGTGAAGGAAGAAGTGGTTAGGGACTATTTTGAAAAACTGGACGTGCACAAGTCCATGGGGCCGGATGCGTTGCATCCGAGAGTGCTAAAGGAATTGGCAGATGTGATTGCAGAGCCATTGGCCATTATCTTTGAAAACTCATGGTGATCGGGGGAAGTCCCGGAAGATTGGAAAAAGGCTAATGTAGTACCCATCTTTGAAAAAGGGAAGAAGGAGGATCCTGGGAACTACAGGCCGGTCAGCCTCACCTCAGTCCCTGGAAAAATCATGGAGCATGTCCTCAAGGAATCAATCCTGAAGCACTTAGAGGAGAGGAAAGTGATCAGGAACTGTCAGCATGGATTCACCAAGGGAGAGTCATGCCTGACTAATCTAATTGCCTTCTATGATGAGATAACTGGTTCTGTGGATGAAAAGAAAGCAATGAATTACAATGAAATACTGTTATAGTAAACTATTTCAAGGATAAGTATTAAAGGGCATGTTTGTGCACAGAGCAGCAGGTAAATATTTAGGAATTTTTATGTTTATTAATAATATGAGAAAAATATTCTGTCAGGTCTTGTACAGCCAATGACACTATGGAGAATAAAATGTAAAGTTAAATCAATGGGACTAAGAGTTGTGCTTAAATGTAAAAGGTGTCCTGCACAGAGATGGGGTTAAGCAAATGCCTAAGTGCTTTCCTGAATTGAAACCTAAGAAATTGTTCTAGGGTCTAGATGAAAAATACTTGAAAATTATCCACTGAGCTCCTATGTCCATTAAATTATTTGGAATACGCCCAGCCCAGACTTTTACACAGCAATCTTTGCAAAAAATGCCCGCACTGAAATATTGCTGAGCTGGGCATCTGAGAGCACTGTATCTCGCCTGAGAAACAACATGTCCTCAACCCATTACAGAGTGTGCCGGGGTTTTCAAAGGAACCCAAAGTTGTGAGGTTTCCAACTCCCATGGGAAGTGAGTGTTTACATGGCTTCAGACCCTTTAAAAACTCCACCCTGTGTCAGAATGCAGAAACACAAGGGCAGGGCTCAACTTCTCAGGTCTATGTATTTTTGTTATTTGCTATTATTTTATTTTATTATTTATTTATTTTATTATTTATTTCTCAACATTATTCCCTATGTACAGTGGGTGTTGAAAATCATATTGACACTAATACAAAGAAGAAGAAGAAGAAGACGAGTGATATGACACTTCTGGGAAACTGAAATTTTTTATTCATACAATTAGCCCCACTCAGAGCAATGGGGGTACTGTGTCAATCACAGTTACACATGCTTACAAATACCTGCAGGTTTATAATCCTAGGCTGGAGATTCTTTCAGGGTACCACCTGTCCATTTTCACTGCATGATTTAGCAGAGTTTAGCTCTTTGGGACTTCTGGGCCACAAAAGTCAAAGCAGGCTGGGGGTACCCACACCCATCTCCCATTCATTTTAAGGTGCTAATCTAATCATAATTCTGTCTTGTCGTCCAGCAGTGCAAAAAAGAGTTTCAAACATAGGTGGTGGAACTAGGGGTGCTGCTCCAAGCCTGGCTTGGAGTGGTTTCCATCATATACAGGGTTTCCAGTTTGGCTTAATGGCTCTCAGCATCCGTATTATACAAATTGTTCCAGAACCCCTGCTTTCAAAGGCTTGCCTTCTTCTTCTTACAGAAACAGAAAAAGACGGTTTCAGACATTAGTAATAGCACTAACCCCTAGCATTTATAGAGAGATTTCCAACAGGAGGTCTCAGAGCACTTCACAAAGGAGGGTCAGGTCAGGGTCTCTGTCCCATCTTTAGAGAGAGAAGTGATGGATCCAAGCAACCCAGCAGACCAAGGAAGAAACAGCCCGTATCCCATGGCCCAGTCTAGTGCTCTGTGTGCTAGGTCACAGTGGCAAGAAACTCACAAACTGAGAACAGACAGAGCTCAGTGGCAGGTGAACAATCAATGGTGCATTTTGTCTGTCAGAGGCAGCAAGCATCCCTGAAGGGATCAGAGAGATTCTAACTCTCCTTCTCCAGCTGAATATCTTCTTCCTCCGAACCCGTCTCCCAGAGGCCTGAGTTTAATGAGGGTTGCGGTTGTGTGTTTTTTTAAACAGGGAAGATGCAAATTCAGTGTCTCGGGGCCCTGCATAAATCTGGTGTCTCCTGGATGGCAGAGTATGAAAAGGGAGCAGGCCAAGATCTTGGCATCTTTGCAGTAACCGTCAGAAACCCCTCCAGTGTCAGCAGCAGGATATTGTGGCTGAATCTTCTCTTTGCCCTAGCAGCTCTTCCAGGTAATTCTCCCCTCCCTTGCCCCCAACATTGGCTGGAGACTCCAGGGAAGGTTGGACATTCCTTCCCCAACCCAAAGCACAGTGAAGTGAATGGGCATCTTTCCAACGGCTTCTGTGAGCTTTGGCTCAGGTCTTGTATTAATGTGATTCTTAATAGCATTTTTCCTTCTTCTTTTCCCCCTAGATGTGCGGTCCCAGGTTCTTCTGGTGGAGTCCGTTGGTGGAATTCAGAAGCCGGGGGGATCTCTCCCCCTCTCCTGCAAAGCCTCCGGGTTCACCTTCAGCAACTACCACATGAGCTGGGTCCGTCAGGTGTCCGGGAAGGGCCTGGAGTGGGACTCACGGATATACAACCCTGCTAATAGCCACTGCATGTTTTATAGCGATGTGGTTAAAGGGCCATTCACCATCTCCAGAGACGACTCCAGCAGCCTGGTGTATCTGCAGATGATCAGCCTGAAAGCAGAGGACACCGCCCGGTATCACGGTGCGACAGACACAGCGATCAGAAACCAACTGCCGTGAATACAGAAACCTCCTCCTCGAATCCAACCAGCTCCCAGCGCCCGCAAAGAGCCGCAGACACAGACACAGCAGAGCAGTTTAGACACCAAGAAACCACCAACAATGTATCCGGGCTTCAGTCATCTCAAAATGCGCCTTGGCAATTAAAGACTCGCTATGTTGAGAGAATAGAGAGGACTTTACTTCGTGGCTGGCAATGCAGAGCTAGAATCCATCTCAGTTGCTATTGATCATTAGCTTTCTGCTCTTCGACCTGCCTTGTGAACATGAACTAAGAGGAAGAAATGACAGAGACATTATTTAAAGAGTCTCTTTGCCAGAAGCTGGGAATGGGCAACAGGGGATGGGTCACTGGATGATTCCCTGTTCTGTTCACTCCCTCTGGGGCACTTGGCATTGGCCACTGTTGGGAGACAGGACACTGGGCTACATGGACCTTTGGTCTAACCCATTATGGCCGTTCTTATCTTCTTAACGCTCGTGGTGGAACCTCCCTAAAATTTTACACCCCCAGGGCTCTGTACTGGGCCCAGTCCTATTCAACATATTCATAAATGTTCTGGAAAAAGGGGTAAACAGTGAGGTGGCAACATTTGCAGATGGTACAAAACTACTCAAGATAGTTAAGACCCAGGCGGACTGCGAAGAGCTACAAAAGCAGTGGTCACCCCCTGGTCGATCGCGATCAACTGGTAGATCCTAGAGGAGCTTCCAGTTGATTGCAATCTCCGGCAGCACAGCGGGTTGCCGCTAAGACAGACTCCCTGCCTGCCTCGGCCCCACGCCACTCCCAGAAGCGGCCAGCATGGCCCGTAGCCCAGGAGGTGGGGGGGCAGGGGGAATCTCCCTCCGCACACTGCTCCTACCTGCAAGCACCACCCCCGCAGCTCCCATTTGTTGGGAATAGGAAGCTGTGGCCAATGGGAGCTGCAGGGACAGTGCTTGCAGAGAGAGGCAACATGCGGAGGCATGTGCCACCCCCTTCAGCCCCATCCCAGGGGCCACAGGAGTTGCTGGCCATTTCCAGGAGTAGTGTGGGGCCCAGGTAGGCAGGGAGCCTGCCTTAGACACTGGGAGTAAATGCTGCCTGGCAGGAGTCTGCACTCCAAGCCCCAGCCCTGAGCTCCCTCCTGGAGCCAGCACCCCATGCCCCAGGTGTGGGCAAACTACAGCCCAGGGGCCGCATCCGGCCCTACAGACATTTTAATCTGGCCATTGAGCTCCTGCCAGGAAATGGGGTGTGCCATGGCTTCATGTGGCTCCCGGAAGCAGCAGCATGTTCCTTCTCCGGCCCCCATGTTTAGAGGTAGCCAGGGGGTTCCACACACTGCCCCTGCTCCAAGCAGTGCCCCTGCATCTCCCATTGGCTCCCATATGCCCACCACCTGCATGGATGGGGCAGCGTGCAGAGCCACCTGGCTGCACCTCTGCTTGGGAGATGGAGACAGGCCATGCCGCTGCTGCTGGGAGATGCTTGAGGTAAGCACCGCCTGGAGCCTGCACCCCTGACCACCTCCAGCACCCCAACCCCCTGCCCCATCCCAGATACCCCTCCCACCCTCCAAACATCTCAGACCCACCCTCCTGCAACACAGAGCCTGCACCCCAAACTGTAGCCCTCACCCCCCCTCCCACACCCTGAACTCCTCATTTCTGGCCCCACCCCAGAGCCCAGCACCTACAGCCGGAGCACTCACCCCCTCCTGCATCCCAACCCCAATTTCATGAGCATTCGTGGCCCATCATACAATTTCCATACCCAAATATGGGCCCGGGACAAAATATTTGCCCACCCCTGCCATACCCCTTGTGCACCCCAAGCTCCTGCCCTAACTCTGCTTTCCATGTCCCATCCTCAGGCTCAAAGGGTACTGACTGGTGCTTTGATGAGCCAATGTCCTTACTAATCTTCTGCAAGATCCTTCATTCTTTACTCCCACCACCTGTCCCAGTTAAATCAATGGGGTCACACACACGGGGAATAAAGCCCGCAGGATTTCATTATTTCATGCCCGCATACGGATCTGCAAGGGAATATTTCGCTAGTCTTATTGCTCACCGGGGTGTGTCATTCAATCAGAATTGCTGAGTCTCTGTAGGAATCATCCTCATTAGCTCTTGCTCTATGATAACTCCCCTCCCTGTTTTGCAAACACCTGCACGGAAATTTCAAGCCATCCTGGCAGAATTGTCGGGACTCAGTTGCGCGCACACAGGGCATCCTCCAGCGAACACGGGACTAACCAGCCGGTGCTTCTGGGTTTGTTCGTTTGTTTCTCTGACTTTCATGGGCTTCCCATCAGTCTGTAGCAGGGCTGGAGTATTTACAGCGCACTGCCCACAACAACGCAGCGTGACTCAAGTTACCCAGCTCAGAAACCAGTCACATTTCCCGTGGTAAGGAGAATCCACCTGGTGTGTGGCTGGAAATGTTCCCATGCGGTACTGAAAACACCCCCGGTCATTGCCAAGATTTTAGGAGCAGGACCAGGCTAAGAGACATTCCTCCGTTTTAGGCCCTCTCATGGCCACATCACATGGCATCTGGGGACCTCCTGATCTTTCATGAGTTTGTCCTCACAACAGCGCTGCGAGGCAGGATGGTGCTGGAGTGTCCGAGGTGCGGGTGGGGGCCTGAAACACAAAGGGACATGTCACACTTGCTCAGGGCAACCCAGGGAGTCTGTGGAGGAAAAGGGGGATGGATCCCCATGCCCGTAACTCCACTCTGGATCCCTAACCACTGACGTCTGACTGCAGCTCCCTGAATCCCCAAACCGAGGTTTTCAGAGGCCGCTCTTAGGGAGCTTGTCTCTATTATAAGGAGGGGGATATGCAAATAGGAGTGACAGGTTCCTGTTTAAATCTGCCCCTCTCTAGGCCCGGGCTGCAGCCGGAGGGACAATCCGCAGCCCCTGGGTCTCTGCAGTTACCGGCCAAAAGTCTGAAAACTTTCCCCAACAACAATGTGGAAAATGACACTTTGGCTCCATTTGGTTTTCTTTGCAGCGGCTCTGGAAGGTAATTTATCCCCCATTAATACACAGGAGGGGCCGGGTATCTGGGACTATTGCGGCTGATATCGATGTGGGGTGGGACACTTCTTTCTTCTGTCGTCTCCCACCGACTGATGTACAAAGTGCCCAGTGTGGCTGGTTCTCCCACTGTTCCCTGTTCACTTTCCATTGAACCCGGGGCTAATGACTGGTTTCATGTGGTGACTGAGCTTTAATTCCAATCTGCCATTTCCCTTCTCCCGCAGGGGCCCGCTCGCAGGTGGTTCTGACCCAGTCGGGGCAGCGCTGAAGAAGCCCGGAGAGTCCCAGAAACTGCAATGTGCCGCCAGCGGGTTCACTCTTAGCAGCTCCTGGCTGGGCTGGATCAGACAGGAGCCGGGAAAGGGGCTGGAGTGGCTGGCTTGGTATTACAATGAGGGAAACAAGTACTACGCTTCCTCGGTCCAGGGCCGGTTCACAGCCTCCAAGGACAGCACCAACTTCTACCTGCAAATGACCGGCCTGAGAGCGGAGGACACCGCAGTGTATTCCTGCGCCAGACACACAGCGAGGGGAAGCGAGTCTGAGCTCAGCCAAAAACCTCCCCCTGCAGTAACAGCGCAACGTGTCCGCTGCTCAGGGCGCGAACCAGCCCCCGACTGCCCGGGACAGGCGATGGGAGCAGCCCGGAGAGAGTCTCCCAGGCTAGAAATACTTGCAGATTGGAGCAGTTTCAGAATCGGTTTCACTCACTCCCCCTGGAACTCCTCTGAGCATCAGACAGGGTGCTGGAAAGATTTATTCTCTCTCCCTTTTTCTTCGATTCCAGACACACACAAAAAACAGTGATGCATGCAGAAAAATACACAAAGACACATAAGCACATACAGGCAATAACTGCTGCACAAAAACGCAAACAGAGACAGCATGCAAACACGCATAAAAACACATAAATATACACAATCACTCAAAAAACAAACACACACCTGAACACAAAAAGCAAACTCAGAGACACAAACAAACTCTTCCTTACACCAATATATATACATAAACACACACACAAACAGATTAGTCTTTTAACACGCAGAAAACTCTAACACAAACACATATAAACACAAACACACAAAAAGCTGTCCCGTTGAAGTCATGCACTAGACTCATGGGACCTGGGTTCTGTTATCACGTCTTCCAGGGAATTACTGGGAGACCTTGGGCCTCTCACTTTACCCCCGCCTCCCCAGTCGCAGGGTACGGTCTGGTCGTTTTAAGGTTAAGATAAGTGCAACTGTGTCTTAGTGGGTCATAACTGAAAATGCCAAATACAGGATGAACTGCTGAGAAATAGGGCAAACACACCCCAAAACTGGTGGTTATTCTTTTATAAGATATACCAAAGCAGCCACAAAAGTAAATTCCTGGTTCACCACAGTGGCTAACAAGAAAACATAAAGGCAGTTTCCTCAGGCATTCCAGCTCTTATATCACCACCAAAAACACTAGGTTCAGAGATGAGTGGTTTTTTACAACCAGTCTCATCAAATAATAGGTTCTTCTCATCCCAAAGGACCAGCCACACACCCAGGTCAATACACAACTTTGATCTTACCCCAAAATCATGCTGATGCCAATCTATTAGTTTCTCAAATCTGAAAGAAAGAAAGAAAGAAAGAAAGAAAGAAAGAAAGAAAGAAAGAAAGAAAGAAAGAAAGAAAGAAAGAAAGAAAGAAAGAAAGAAAGAAAGAAAGAAAGAAAGAAAGAAAGTGAGAGTTACAATTGGTTAAAGGAATCAATGACATCCAGAAATGGCAAAGATCGTGGTTCAGGCTTGTAGCAGTGATGGAGTAATCTGCTGGCTTAAGTCAAGTCCCTGGAGGACACCCACAGCTGCGATGGGTCATTCAGTCCTTTGTTCAGAGCTTCAGTTTGTAGCAAAGTCCTTCCAGAGGGAAGAAGCAGGACTGAAGACCAAATGGAGAAGATGCAGCTGCCTTTTATAGTCTTTTGCCATGCGGCCTGTGCTTCCTTTGTTTCAAAGACAAGCTGCCCAGCATGTGGCTGGGAAGCCTCAGGGCTAGTCTACACTGGCAACGTTACAATGCTGCCGTGGCAGCGCTTTATTGTGGCTTGTGTGGTCATGGCACAGTGCTGGGGGAGAGCTCTCCCAGGGCTCTAAAAACCCACCTTCACCAGAAACCCCTGAGCAAGAAAGTTGCAGGGCTGTGAAGTGCCAGTGTAGACAAGCCCTTAGAGTTCTGACCATGGGCATGTCCCTGCCTGCCTTGCTGAGTCACAAGGTGCATCTGCCTTCTCTCAATGGGTCAGTTGTATCGCTGAGGGTCCTTCATGGGGCATCCAGCAGGCTAGGCAGTGCTGATGCCAAACTGCCTGGGGTGTCACCAGAAGCATAGCACAAGTTTGAAATACAGAGATACAGACACATAGCAATAACTCATAAGACAAAGGTGATACAAACATATAAACAAGATCATCATACCTGCCAAATTATAACTTTTTTGTAGATATCTTACATGATATATCTGGCTGTGACTGGTATCCCAGTGAGGATAGCTATGGTCACTCCACTGGGGTGAACTGCAAAGAAAGGGGCAGACAATCCCCATAAAGCAGGAGGATATTCCAATACTGATAACTTCACATACAAAAATGATACCTGTATATAGATAGCATAATTCTAATCAGCAAATCATAACCTTTTCATAGACACCTCACTCAACAACCTTTATACAAAATTTGCTGCAAATATATACCAGTAGTTGCAACAACGATCCAAATGGTCCTATTCTAATCAGAGAATGTCACAATAAATGTTCAGGTCAGGGTTCGAATTTATCATTAGGGTGAGGACTAGGTCTGGGAGTCAGGGAAGGGGATACAGAAGATGTGACTTTGACTGACATAAATTCAGCAAGGAATCTCAGATGCAATCATGCTCGGAGCCCTGCTGTGAGAAGGTCGTCCCTTTCCTCCTGTTGGGCAGGCAGGGGTTGGTGGAGTCCGGAGGGATTGTGAGAGACTACAATGTGGGGATTTGACTCCCACTTGTCCTGCATTTTATTACGCCCCCGGTGTCTATGGGTATGAACTAGTACATGGTCACCAGGCCTGAGGAGATCGCTACTGGACTTGCGATCCTAAGTCCTTTTCCTGCTTTGGGCTGTGTCTTTAGTTGTATTGAGAGCAACTTCACAGGCTATCTTCAGCCTGTCATGGTGACCTTTGACCCAATCATCCAAACTGTTCACCCCATCCTTAGAAAAGCCTTCTTGATGCTTCTCTGGGAATGCCCTTAAGTTAGCCACCTGTGCAGGCATCAGCCCCTGGAGTGCTGCTTGAACTGGAACCCGCAGTCTCTCACCACGTCTTTCTCGAGGAAAGGGAACTCATCCTCCCTGCTCCCTCCTTGTCACCCGCAGCTCATTTCCATTCTCCTCAAATGTTACCTTCACCCGAGGAACCACTCCCGCAGGCCAATGTACCTCTGCAGTGCTGTTTTGAGGATGCAACTCCACAGCCTTCAAACTTGAGTTTAGAAGACTCACTGGTCCTCTTCCTTTGATGGCATTAGTCAGACATTGGCTGGCTGGAGCCCATTCGGTAGGTTTATCCCAGATGTAGGCTCTACAAGAGCTCCATATCCATTGGGATTTCCTGGGACCCAGCAGTGTTAATCAAGGATCCTCCCTCTCTGAGAAGGAACAACACTCTTCTCTTATCTGCCCACTTTAACATTTATAATCTGCCCCGCAGGGCCCAGTCAATGGTTTTGTCTCTCTGCTCGAGCCAGTACTCGACTCAGCACAGCATTCTTCTCGGGGTGCCTATGGCAATTTATCCTCCTGGTTCCTTCTACTGGCAACAGTACCTCCTTTAGCTCACTAATGATGTTCATCCCTAGAATCCCTGGGACTCCTTCTCCCACATGGCTCCCTTCACAGGCTTTGTCTTTCAGGATGAAGATGCATTTCCCTGGCAGAGTCTGACCCATGTAGTCTATGTCTGCTTTAACGCATCCCACCACTGGGATTGCCGGTCCATTAACTACTGTTAGACATAGAAACTGTGTGCTGTGCATGGTCAGCTCCTTGTCTTTCAAATAATTTTGAAAATGCGACTCAGTCATGGTGGTGACTTCTGAGCCAGTATCTAACAAACATCTGCTTTCCACCCCTGCTATACGTACTTCAGAAGTTAGACAGTCTCCAAATGCTCACTTACGGAAGTCACTAGATATGCTGGCACTGCCGGTGTTCCTTTCAACACTGTTTGCAGAGTGATTTTCCACCAATCACAGGCCGAGGAATCCTTCTGCAGCTGCTTGGCCTTCTATTGTAGATGGACCACTTGCTCCTGGTGCCCCATTGGTTTCCAGTGCCTGGGACTCTCTTCTCCTTCTCAGTGGACATTCTCGGCTAGTATGCCCCGGCCTTTCACAAGGGTAACAAGTGTGCCTTCCCTGCTCATCCTGCAGTGGGGGTCTTCAGGATCCTGGTGTCCTTGGTACTTTGGCATTTTAGTGGAGGTTTTTCCTTTTATCACCTCAGTCATCACTTTCAGCTGTTGGACTGGTTTCAGAGTAACAACCGTGTTAGTCTGTATTCGCAAAAAGAAAAGGAGTACTTGTGGCACCTTAGAGACTGACTGTCAGTTTTTGGACAGCTTCACTTAAACTTTCCAGTGTTAACTGTGTTTGGGGCAGGGTCTTTTCCCCAGCACTTGCATTCACTAGGCCCCCACTTCGTGTACAGGACTTCGGCTTGGCTGTCTCTGCCACAGGAACTTCCTCTTCTTCCGACCACATAATGGCAGCCAGACTGAGTTAATGGAACTTCTGACTGGGCTCTTCCTTAAACCTCCTTCTAATTTCACGGTGGAAGGAATCATCCTGGAGCCCCAGCACCAACTGCTCTTTCAGAACCGTATCTGGGTCTGGAACTCGTCGAGGGTCTCACCCCTCCACTCTTCTCATTCTCTCCTGGAGCTCATATGCATATGGTCAGACAGTTTCACCAGGCTCCTGCTTGCTCTCAAATAACTCTTTTAGTCTGGTTCCAATAGGTGCCTTTGTGACAGATTAAGTTACCAATCTGCCTGAGTGGTCAGGTGATCAGGCTGAGGCCACAGGATCGTTAGGGGAGGAGATGACAGAGGACACCAAGTGATTAAGTTTAAAGCTTTATTAATAAAATAAAGTAAAATAACAGTGGAGAGTACTAGGGGTTCCCCATGTTATTCAGAGGAAGGAAGGAAGCATTAATGCCCCAGCCCTAATCCACTTTCATACTCACACATGCACTACCCGAGGCTGGCCACGCCCGGGATTAACGTATGAAGAATTGGGGGGAAAGGTGGACGGGAATTGTGTCCTGTGCACATGTCGTCCAGGGTCCGCTGTTGATCTCCAATTTGCTTAAGCTCTTGGGAAGGTTTTAAGTCCTGGGTTCTTCTGGGGGCGTTTCATCCAGGGATCTTTGTCCGCTGTGCTCTTTGTATCAGCCCAAATCAGCCTTCCAAGTCTTCCTTGGCTTCCCCAAAACACTTCAGCTTCAGGGTTGTTATGTTCCCATTCACTGACCTTTGCCTTCTCACTAGTTTTTGCTATCCCCTGCAGTCTTTTTCAGTTTACTGCTCTGTTCTCACAGCTGGTTGGGGTTGGAATCCAGGCCCCTATCTTTTTTGGCATCAGAGAGTCTGCTTAGGTGCATTGGCCTTGAGTGGCTGGAATCAGCTTCTTTTCTTCGGTAGGATTAGGATCGCCAGGTTAACCCGTTCCTTTCTCCCTTCCTCCCCTTTTGGCCTCTCACAACCGGCAAAGGAATCTTTCACTCCACACTCACGCCTTCAACCCCTCCCAAAATCCTTTCCCATGCATATGCCTATATAGGTGTCAGCGATATACAATGCTGCTGCTTACCCAGAAGACCTCATGGGGGGCAATTTTATAGTGACTGGGACATTCCCATGAGGCTATTTTATTGTGACTGTGACATCTTGTCTCTGTACACTTCTAGGAGGAGTTCAAATACCTTTTCCACATCTTTCTTGTCTGCCATTGCCATGAGCTTAACCATGGCCTTGGCCCTGGCCCTTCAGGTGTTCCTCTATGAAGCCCGTATGATCCTCTTCAGGTACTCTTTGCACACACAGAGTTGCCTTCACAGACTTGACTCACTCCTCTACTGTAATGTCTCCTGGTCTTGTTGGGAAACCACCAAATTCTGTGACTTTCTGGTCCCATAGGCTATAAATAATAGGGAGTTTCTGAGCTTCTGCTGCCTGATGGTCCATTATTGCCTTAGCCAGTGATAAGGCTTCTCTCTGTTCTGTTCTAGCTTGTTGTAATGCCTCAGCTTGGTCTGATCATCTGCGCACAAGTTCAGCAAAGTGGGCCCATAGTTCTTCAATTCCAGCCATAGTCAGGTTCTTGACCAGGCCCGGACAGTGCTGTCAGAATTCAACCAGGAAACCAATGGGGTGGACCCTGTGGATAGGATCCTGTTCGTGATGCCAATTCTGTAAGTGGGGGAATGATCTAGCTACTGTGGGGAACTTTCCTGGCTTATACACTACCCTGGTGAAATGGGCTAGTGAAAGGATTTGAGTCCTCACTCCAAATAACTTTACCCCCTTAGCTTGGCCCCACTCTGAAGGGCCCAGGCAATTCCAGCTCACACAGAGGACAGGACCCCTCTTGCTGAGTTTACAATCTGAGTGTAAATGGGAAGTGGAGTGGGAATGGAAATATAAACAGGAATATAAATCTCAACCATGCATAATAATCTTCCTTCACTGTTGCCTGAATCCTCCCTCGACTCTCCCCTGAGGAACAACACCCAGAGAGGCTGCTCTTGGCACACGAATGTCAGGGAGGCTTCACTGCAAAACTTAACTCTGCCCTCAGACTCCCCCGCCCCTTCCCCCCAGCTTCTCCTACCTGCACCCACAGGCGGGCCACCAGACCTGGTCCAAAGCACGAGCCAGGCTTGCTCAGATCACTTTCCTAGTGTCATGAATCATTTCAATGTAAACTGGTCACTGCTGGGAAGGGAAGGGAAAGGGGCTTCCCTCCCAAATCCCTCCCAGCGCCATGGGAAATCTTCCATCTCCAGCGGGTGGCCCAGCCCAATGGATCCCTGAGAGAAGACTTCACACCTCCCCCCACCGGACACTGGCCCCCATGACTGGACGTTGCATGGCCCTTATGCTTGTGGAACCGGGCTCCAGAGCTGAGGCCCCCCAATCCCCAATATCAGGTGAAAAAAGCCAGACCCTCAGTTCCCATGCGAGGAAATACAGTCCCTGCAGGGAGCTGTTCATTCCTCCCAGGGTCCGAAAGTGTCAGGAGGACCCCAGCGCCCTGTGCCCGGCGCTGCACAGACACTCCGGACGGGACACTCTGACTCCTGCAGCCGGAGCCCTAGGGCGAATCAGTCCGATCATTGGCAGCAGGAGAGTGTCTCTTATAAAGCGGAGCATGCAAATGAGGGAGACAGTTTCCTGGTTAAATCTGAGCCTCCCTCTGCACCCGGAGACACAATCCGCAGCCCCTGGGTCGGTGCAGTCACCAGCCAGTCCCCTGAGAACTTTCCCCTCCAGCACCCGGCAAAATGGGATTTTTGCTCCTTGTCATTGTCGCTCTAGCAGCTCTGGAAGGTATTTTCCTCCTCTGAAGACCTGGCAGAGTTAGAAGAATATTGTGTTCTCGCTCTTTTTAACCCGATATTAATGGCCTGTCTTCATTCCCAGGTGTCCGGTCCCAGACGCTGGTGGAGTCCGGAGGGGGTGTGAAAAAGCCCGGAGACTCTCTCCGCCTCTCCTGCAAAGCCTCCGGGTTCACCTTCAGCAGCTACAACATGAACTGGGTCCGCCAGGCTCCCGGAAAGGGATTAGAATGGGTCTCTTATATAAGCTACGATGGGGGTAGTACATACTACCTCGATTCAGTGAAAGGGCGATTCACCATCTCCAGGGATAACGCCAAGAGTGAGCTGTATCTGCAAATGACCGGCCTGAAGCCCGAGGACACCGCCCGCTATTACTGTGCGGGAGACACAGTGACACCAAACCGGTTTGTGATCGCACAAAAACCCAGGCTGCGGAATCGCCCTTCTCCCGGCGGCCGCGCGGGGGCAGCAGCGACACCCCCCGCTTCGGGCTCGGGCAGGAGACCCGGCACCCGGGGGAACGGGACACAAACCTCCCGCCAGTTTAACCCTTCCGTTCCCGGACTCTGAATGGCCCATTTCCCTACCCCAGAGATGGAGGGCGGGGCGTGGAAATGGGCCATGCAGGGTCCGGGCGGGGCTGGGGGGCAGAGATCACCCGGCGCCGGAATAAATCCCGATCCTCTGCGCCGGGGGATGTGGCACCGCCGGGACTTTCCAAAGAGACTCGAGCATTTTTTCCATCCATTTGACAGCTGGAAATCACAGCCCCGGTGTAAACGGTGCCGCTCAGGATCCTGCCCCCAATAAAGGGCCCCCATGTCACAGAGTCACCATGGAGATAAAAGGCCCCGCCCCTCAGCCCCCTATGGCATCACTCAGCCCAGCGCTGGCCCGCAGGGCATTGGGGACAGTCAGGGGGCTAAGGGCTGTGGACAGGGACACGTGGGATTCCATGGGGTCGCTCGGGGTGAGGCGGCTTCGAGGGAGAAGCAGAGGCCCGGGGGGGGGGAGGGGGGCAGGGGGGCACGAGGGTCACAGAGCGCAGCTCCCACTGAGTGAGATTCACCATCTCCAGAGACAATCCCAACAACCTGCTGCCTCTGAAAATGACCGGCCTGAAGCCTTTGGGGCACCGCCCGCTACCACTCTCGGTTCCCGGGCAATGTGTCTCCCCTTCCTGCCCAGAGCCCCGCTGGGCTGCGGTGCAGAGATCCCTCGCTCCATCTGTGAACTCCAATCCGGAGTGAGTCCTGTTCTGAGTCGCTCTGCCTTCGTACACCTGGCACGTTGGCTCTCCCGGGTCTCATCCCTGTGTGTGTGGGAAAGACCCCAGGAATATTCATACCGAGACTCAAGCTATAGCCACTAGGTTATTCTTCCATCCCCTGTCTGGGGGAATAAACAAGGAGTCTTTACACTGGTGCCGGTTCTAGATCCGAGATGGGGAAGAGAAAATTGATCATGGGCTCTTCAGTCTGGCAGACAAAGATACAACAGGATCCGACGCTGGAAGCTGAAGCTAGACAATGTTCAGCTGGAAAGAAGGTGATTTTTTAAAAAGACATTAAGATGAATTAACCATTGGAACAACTGATCAAGAGTCATGGTGGATTCTCCGTCACAAGCAACTATCGTCTGTATGATTCTGTGTCTTTCAGAAAATAAAGAAATGCAAAATCCATCGAGGGAGATTTAGGTTAGATATGGGGCTTGGGAGGGGGGAGAAGTTTTTAAGGGTACGCATATCTAACTATCCACATTGGAACCGGTTACCTAGGCAGGTTGTGAAATCCCCAGCACTGGAGGTTTTTAAGAACAGAGGAAGAACCAGGGGTGGTCTCCGTATATCTAATCCTGCCTCAGTGCAGGGGGTCGGCTAGTTGACCTCTTGAAGTCCCTCTTCCAGCCCTACCTTTCTAGGATTCTCTGAATTTCTTGTACTCTGTGACTGAAGCAGAAGGCAGTCAGAGTATTTCTCTTTCTTTAGGGACTTTCTCCAGCGCAGGATCCCATTAGGGTATTTGTAAAGAAGTGAGTCATTGTGGGATCCCATATCTCTAGCACAAGGATACACACCGGCATCTTCAGGTTTCAGGCTGCTGATGTGCAAATGCACCAGGTTATTGGAGGCGTCTCTGGAGATGGGGAATTGCCCTTTCCCTGAGTCCAGGTCATATGGGGTACCTGCACTATCTATGCTGGAGACCCACTCCAGTCCCTTCCCAGGAACATGACAGATCCAATACAGCCAGTTGCTACTGATGAAGAAGCCGGTGGCCTTGCAGGAGAGGCAGAGAGAGTCTCCGGGCTTTTTCACATCCCCTCCAGACTTCAAAAGCTGGACCTCTGACAGAGCTCCAAGTCGGGGGAAAGTATCGTGAATCACATCTGGAATTTTCAAAGGGTAAAGTCAAGGGGAATTATATACCCCATTACCTAAGTCCCCTTCAAAAATGTCAATCAACATTCCAGTAGGCCCTGCTCCAAACCCCACTCAGACCAAGGGAATTCCTCCCCTTGCCTTTAGTGACCTTTGCACGAGGCCCATAGAGCATAATATTCCCCAATATCTCCAGAAAATGTGAGAAACCATAATTCCTTTAAAGGCCACTAGACTAAAGAGACAATTCAGCCAAAATATGCTGTTGATGCTGGATAAAGTGCTCATGGTGTCCCGGCATTAGCTGCCCAGACCCCTCCTTGTGTCCTAGCCATGCAGGTGCAGAGCTTTTAAATGACTTAGGCAGCGCATTAAGGATATACATTTCCATATCTTTTTTCTCTTTTTTTAATAAGCCATGTTTGAGCTCGAGCCCTCAAGCTATCTTAGGTTTTTATATTGTTCCCAATACTGTAGTGTTTGAGCATCGCAACCATTGAAGTATTTAGGGTAACAAGAAAACATTTTACAAATACATTAGAAGCAAGAGGAAGATGAAGGACAGGGAAGGACCACTGCTCAGTGAGGAGGGTAACACGGTCACAAGAAAATGCAGCAATTGCCCAAATATTAAATGCCATTTTTGTTTAGGTTTTCACCAGAAAGGTTAGCAGTAATCAGAGGACTAACAGTGAACATGAGTGTAAATGGGGTAGGATCTGAGGCTAAAATAGGGAAACAACAAGTTAAGAATTACTTAGACAAGTTCGACGTCCTTAACTCAGCAGGGCCAGATGAAATACACCAGAGAATACTTAAGGGACTGGCCAAAGAGATCTTAGGGATTAAACAATATTTTTGAGAATTCTCGGAGGACAGGAGAGATCCCAGAGGACTGGAAGAGGGCAAGTGGTACCTATCAATAAAAAGCAGATAAGGGCAACCCAGGAATTATAAACCACTCAACTTAACTTCTGTACCCAGAAAGAATGGAGCAAATAATCAATTTGCAAGCACCTAGAAGATAAGGTGACAACTAACAAATCATGTCAAACCTGGTACCCGGGGTTCAACCCAAAACTCTTGGTAACTTTTACTCTGTGTGAGGTGCTGTCAGTTAATAAAAACTTTTCCCCTTATTTATACATTAGTAATAGTATGACATGTCCCTTAAAGCAAACTTGTTAAGTAAGCAGTTTCAATGGTCAAGCGAGAGGTGGCTTCTGATTATTGATTAACCAGGTGTGGGTTTTTCCAGAGTTTGCAGCCTTGAGGCCCCAATAGACATTCCTGGGGCACATTCTGCTCTTCTGAGATGCATGTATCAGCAACTTCAACACAATTCTTATCACAGGGGGTCAAGGTGCCCTCTCTGTGGCACCCAAAACTCCCCTCTCCCACCTCCAGCTCCTGCTTTGGTCAAGCTTAGACTGCTGAATGGCCAATTTACAGCCTGCTGACTTGGCTGCTTTTAGCAATAATCCATAGTGGTTTCAGGCACTTTACTGGTTTGCCAAAGTCTCCCCATAGAAAACCTACCTCATACCCTCCTTTGACAGGGTAACAAGATGAGTGGATGGGGGTGGGGACAAGAACAGTAGATGTGGTATATCTCAACTTTAGTCAGACATTTCATACAGTCTCAGATAGCCTTCTCGTCAGCAAACCAGGGAAATATAGACTGATGAACCTATTATAAGGTAGGTGCACAATGAGTTAGAAAATGTACTCAGATAGTAGTTATCAATGATTCACAGTCAAGCTAGGAGGGAATACGGAGAAGTGTCCCAGAAGGATCTGTCCTGGGTCCACTTCTATTCAATAGCTCCATAAATGATTTGGATAATGGCAGAGAGAGTACACTTATAAAGTTTGCAGCTTATACCAATCTGAGAGGGGTTGCAAGCACTTTAGAGACCAGAATTAGAATTCAGAACGAGCTTGACAAATTGGAGACATGGTCTGAAATACATAGGCTGCATCCACACACTCTTTCTGTGTAGCTAAACCCAGCAAGGAAAGGCTCTGACAGGAGGAAGTAGCAGTAAATTCGTTCCCAACCCTAAATATCAGTCAGTTGGACCTTGAGCATGTGGGCAAGACCCACCAGCCAGACCCCTGGGAATGAGTTCTCTGTAGTCACTCAGAGCCCTCCCCATCTAGTGTCCCATCACTGGCCATTGGGGATATTTGCTACCAGCAGTTGTCGATGTGCCCATCTCATCATACCATCCCCCTCCACATAAGTTTATCAAGATCAGTCTTGAAACCAGTTCGGTTCCCCCTCCCACCCTTTTAGTTTAATTCTGGCTGAGATTTTCAAAGCCACCTAAAGGCATTTAGATGCCTGGTTTATATTAGGAAGAAAGGCAGTTTTGGAAATCTTAACCCAAGTCATCTGGAAACCTTCCCCTATGGTTACCTCCTCTTCCCTCTCTCCAGCCCCTTTGTTTGCTGCCTGGCTTTAAAGGTTTTTGTACTGCCTCAGGCCTCATGAAAATTAAGGAGGGTAACCTCTTTTTTTAAGAGCCAGAGAATTTCTCCTTCTCCGGCACACCCCAAGTAACTTACTTTGTGCCGTATTCCTTCATCTGTTCCGGTAGGTTTCTGATTCAAAACTAAATATGTGTTTCATTTTTCTTTCCCTGCTGGCAGCTTTCTCAGGTAAGAACCTCAGAGGCACCTGGGATAAAAGAAGGAAACAAATGCAGCCAAAAGGAATCGTTGATTCTCCAGAGCACTGAAAAACGTGTTTTGCTGAATCATGATCGAGATCTTTAATATTTGTCTATTTGCAGGTGTCTCTTGTCTCAAATCCAGTTAATCCAGTCCGGAGCAGAAGTTACAACGCCAGGAGACTCTGCAAAACTCTCCTGTAAAGTGTCTGGACACACATACACTAGTCATGGTATGTACTGGGCACGGAGGTCTCCATGAAAAGGACTGGAAAGGGGATTTTCAATTACAAACGGGGCTGGTGACACCACATACTACACAGACCTGGTTAAAGGACCATTCACCATCTCCAGAGACAACACCCAGAACCTGCTGGGGTAAACAGGAAGATGGCAAAATTTGCAGATGATACAAAACTACTCAAGATAGTTAAGTCGCAGGCAGACTGCGAAGAGCTACAAGAGCAGTGGTCACCACCCGGTCAATCACGATCTCCGGCAGCACACCGCTAAGCCAGACTGCCTGCCTGCCCCGGCCCCACGCCCCTCCCAGAAGTGGCCAGCGTAGCCCCATGGCCCGGGGGTGGGGAGACAGGGTTCTCCCTCTGAATGCTGCTCCTTCCTGCAAGCACCACCCCCACAGCTCCCATTGGCTGGGAATGGGGAGCTGTGGCCAATCAGAGCTGCGGGGGTGGTGCTTGCAGAGAGGGGCAATGCACAGAGGCAAGTGCTGCCTGACCCTCCCCAGGGGCCGGAGGGGTGCGTTGGCCCTTTCCAGGAGTGGCGCAGTGCACAGGTAGGCAGGGAGCCTGCCTTAGTGGCAGCCACACTGTGCCACCGACCGTGAGCCTCTGGAGGGAAATGCTGCCTGGCGGGAGGCCGCACCCCAACCCCCAGCCCTGAGCCCCCTCCTGGAGCCAGCACCCCATGCCCCAGGTGTGGGCAAACTATGGCCCAGGGGCCACATCTGGCCCTTTAGACATTTTAATCCGGCCCTTGAGCTCCTGCCAGGGAGCGGGGTCTGGGGCTTGCCCTCTCCACATGTGCCGTGGCTTCAAGTGGCTCCTGGAAGCCGCAGCATGTTCCTGCTCCAGCTCCTATGCACAGGGGCAGCCAGGGGGTTCCACACGCTGCCCCTGCCCCAAATGTCACCTCTGCAGCTCCCATTGGCCGGCAACCAGGGGAGCATGTAGAAGCCGGAGTGGAGACATGCCACTGCTTCCGGGAGCTGCTTGAGGTAAGTGCCACCTGGAGCCTGCACCCCTGATCCCCCTCCTGCCCTCCGAATCCCTCAGTCACAGCCTCATGCACCTCAGAGCCTGCACCCCCCAGCCGGAGCCCTCACCCCTCCACCTGCACCCCAACACCCTGCCCCAGCCCGGAGCCTGCTCCCACACTCTGAACTCCTCATTTCTGGCCCCACCCCAGAGCCCGGCACCTCCAGCCAGAACCCTCACCCCCTCTTGCACCCCAACCCCCAATTTTGTGAGCATTCATGGCCCGTCATATAATTTCCATATCCAGATGTGGCCCTCAGGCGAAAAACTTTGACCAGCCCTGCCATACCCCCTCATAAACCCTGAACTCCCTCCCGCACCCCAAACCCCAGCCCTGACCCCCTCCCAGAGCCAGCAACATGTACCCCCTCCTGCACCCCAACCCCCTGCCCCAGCCCGGAGCCAACTCCTGCACCCAAACTCCCTCCCACTACTTGCACCCCTCACCCTCTCCTGGACCCCAACCCCCTTCCCCAGGCTCAGCCCAGAGCCCCCTCCCACACTGTGAACCCTTCAGCCCCAGCCAGGAGCCCGCATCCCCTGTCGAACTCCAGCCCTCTACCCCAGCCTTGTGAAAGTGAGTGAGGGTGGGGGAGAGCGAGTGAAGGGGTGGGGGATGGAGTGAGTGGGGTGGGACTTTGGGGAAGGGGTCAGGTGGATCCTGGGTTGCCCTTAAATTCAAAAAGTGATCTTGGGCGTAAAAGGTTGGAGACCCCTGTTCAAAAGGATCTCTCAAATCTAGGTGACTGGGCAATAAAATGGCAGATGAAATTCAGTGTTGATAAATGCGAAGCAATGCACATTGGAAAGCATAATCCCAACTATGCATAGCAAATGATGGGGCTAAATTAGCTGTTGCTATTCAAGAAAGAGATCCTGGAGTCACTTTGGATAGTTCTCTGAAAACCTCCACTCAATGTGCAGCGGCAGGCAAAAAAGTGAACAGAATGTGGGGAATCATTAAGAAAGGGAGAGATAATAAGAGCGAAAATATCATATTGCCTCTATATAAATCCATGGTACGCCTACATCTTGAATACTGTGTGCGGATGTGGTCGCCCCATCTCAAAAAAGATATATCAAATTGGAAAAGGTTCAGAAAAGGGCAACAAAAATGATTAGGGGAATGTAAAGGCTGCCATATAAGGAGAGATGAATAAGACAGGGACTTTTCATCTTGGAATAGGTCAGCTAAGGGGGGATATGATTGAGGTCTATAAAATTATGACTGATGTGGAGAAAGTAAATAAGGAAGCGTTATTTACTCCTTCTTATAACACAAGAACAAGGGGTCACCAAATGAAATTCATAGGCAGAAGGTTTAAAACAAACAAAAGGAAGGTTTTTTTTCCACACAATGCACAGTCAACCTGTGGAACTCCTTGCCAGAGGATGTTGTGAAGGTCAAGATTATAACAGGGTTCAAAAAAGAACTAGATCAATTCTATTAGCCAGGATGGCAGGTTGGGCAGGGATTGTGTCCCTAACCTCTGTTTGCCAGAAGCTGGGAATGGGCGATGGGGTGGATCACTTGATGATTCTCTGTTCTGTTCATTCCCTCTGGGGCACCTGGCATTGGCCACTGTTGGTAGACAGGTTACTGGGCTATGTGGACCTTTGGTCTGACCCAGTCTGGCCACTCTTATGTTCTTAAGGAATTTTGTCTCTAAGAATTGTAGAGAACACTGCAGAAATTATTCTGTGAGTGGAATTCTTAATCTTCTCCTTTACTCACATCACCCTTTCCCACTACACCCACCTCCAGGAGGCTGAGTTTGCTGAGGGCTGAGGTCCAAGATCTGTGTCTTAGAAAGAGAAGCAGATGCAAATTCAGTGCCTCAGCGCACGATAAAAATCGTGTGATATCCAGGTCCCTGCAGGGTGAGCAGAGAGGACGGACAAGTCCGGGTGTCCGTGCAGATCCCACCATAAACCCTCCAGAGTCAGCAACATAAGACTGTGGCTGAACCTCGCTTTCTTACTAGCAGGCCTTCCAGGTAATTTTATCCCCTTCCTCGCTACATGGACTGGAGACAACGGGGGATGCTGCACATCCCGAACCTGACCCAAAGGGCAGTGAAGTCAACGGGAACCTTTCTGCTGCTTCCAATGGGCTTTGAACCAGGCCGTGTGTGAATGTGATTCTCATTCTTTCCAGGTGTCCGGTCATAGGTCCAGTTGGTGGAGTCCGGAGTGGGGATTCAAACCCCTGCGGGATCTCTCCGCCTCTCCTGCAAAGCCTCCAGATTCACCTTCAGCAGCTACCATATGAACTGGGTCCGTCAGGCGCCGGGGAAAGGACTGGAGTGGGTCGCACAGATACTCAATCCTACTTATAGTTCAGCAACATATTACAGTGATGCGGTGAAAGGGCGATTCACCGTCTCCAGAGACGAGTTCAGCAGCACGGTGTATCTGCAAATGAACAGCCTGAGAGCCAAAGACACCGCCCGGTATCACTGTGCAAGAGACACAGCGATCAGAAACCTCCTGCGGTGAGCACAGAAACCTCCAGCACGAATCCCCCTCCCTCTCCGTGCCCACAGTCACTGCCAAAACAGAGCCGTTCATACAGACAGGAACCCAGAGTGTGAAGCCTCCAGTCCTTTATCCGGGCTTCACTCCTCTCAAAATTCACTTTGATGATGAAAGACCCACGGTTCCATCAGAACCGAGACCGTCCTTAAACATTCCCTAATGATGCAGAAATAGATTCCTTCTCCAAAGTGTTATTCACACTTAGCTCTCCGTCCTTCACCCTCCTTTCCCAGCAAACTCAGCTGGAGAAGTTGGGCAGGAAGCAGGAGCCATGCAGCCGAAGGTGGACGTGAACTAGAATTTTTCACACCGGAATCTTGCCACACTTTGCACTCACCTAAAGAAAGGCCAAATCGTACTTCTTGAACACACTGCTTCATTTCCAAAGTGACTGGGGTCCCTGATTAATCAATGCCACATTCTGCAGGAAGCAGGAAATGGGGGTCACTCGTCCTAAATACACAGGCAGACCGTGGGAATCCTCTTTACAGACTCTAGTGGATTCCTCTTTAGCCAAACTCCAAGTTTCTTGCACTTGCCCATTCATAATAAAACACCCAGTGTACAGAGAGCGTCTCAGTTTAAGAATTCCCTTTTAAAAAAAGAAGGAATCGTGGTTTTCTGAGCGCACTGAAAGTTAACACCACCGGTGTCTGGTTCATTCCTGTGTCAGACAGTCATTCTGCGCCTCTGTGTTTCGATACATTTGTTCCAACTGAAATCAAATTCAAGATTACAACAGGGCAGCACACAACCTGTCCCACAAGCCGTGTCACCATGTAGCATCGCTTCGTCTTCCTTCCTTCGGCCCACGTCTGCGAAAGACAGACCATTAACTAGGAGCGGCAAAGTGCAGGGGAATCATTTCACATATAAGCTTTGAAAGGGCCAGGCCTGGAATATCACAAAAGAAAATGTGGAGAGAGCTAATACAGGCTGACTGCTCCCTTCCAGCACAGCTGCCCTCACTACACACTTCACCACAGTGACTCAGCTGTGAAGTGATCAATCCTGGTCCATTCAAGTCAAAGGCAAAACTCCCATTGGCTCAATGGGACTGGGATTCCCTGCAGTGATGGAAAGATGTGTCAGACTCATAGCACAGGGACAGAACTGTTTGCCTTGCAAAATGAAGGATTTCAGGATCTGTCAATACTTCTGTATGTCGATCTATGAGAGAGAGAGAGAGAGAGAGAGAGAGAGTTTAAAGTGAGGGAGAGGGGACAGTAAAGGGAAGGAGAGAGAGGGAAATGCAGTGGGGCATCAAGGGAATATCCCATACTTTTCTTACTCAGGTAGGTCTATCCATCCTTGTTCTCTATAGGTTAAATTCCACCGTAGGCAGATATGTCAATACAAAGCTTACAGACCACTTAATTCCTCGATATTCAGTTGAAGGGATTCAAGTAGTCCAGAGGGCTGATGAGCCCTCGGAACAGTAGGAAATTTAACCCACAAAATCATAGTGGTTAATAAGTTTTTAATTGTGAAACTAATGTACCATTGGAACAATTTATCAGCTTAGTGGTGGATTCTCTGTCACTGATAATTTTTAGATTAACATTGGTAGATTTTTTCTAAAAGATCTGCTCTAGGAATTGTTGGTGAAAGTTCTGAGGTGTGTGTTACACAGAAAGTCTGACAAGATGATCACAATGGTCCCTTTTGGGCTTAGAATCTATGAGACCTATTGAGTAAAACTCAGGGAAATATCAGTTATTTGGGATTGATGTTCATGTCTCTCTTATATAGAGCGGTGCACGCAAATTATCCCCTTACATTTCCTGTTAAAAGCCAGCGATTCCCCTGACCCTGCAGCTCTGGGGTTCAGAGTTCGCAGCCCGTGTCTGCTCAGAGACCAGCCAAACCCCACCAGAACTCTCCCCACAGTCGGGAACATGGCACTGTGGTTATTTTTCCTTCTCATTGAAACAGCTTTCACAGGAACATCGATTTCCCCCAGGGTTTGTTACAATCTCACTTGGGAGCCAGGGTCTCTACGAATCTCATTGTGTCTATTTTCAGGGGCTTTTTCACAGGCTCAGCTGGTGGAGTCCGGAGTGGGTGTGAAAGAGCCCGGAGACTCTCTCCGCCTCTCCTGCAAAGCCTCCGGCTTCACTTTCAGCGATTACTGAATGAGCTGGGTCAGACAGGCACCTGGGAAGGGACTAGAGTGGAAAGGGGAAATACACCGAACTGCAACTACCAGCAACTACGCACAGCCCTTCAAGGGCCGCTTCACCATCTCCAGAGACAACCCCAACAACCTGGTGTATTTGCAGCTGAGCAGCCTGAGACCTGAGGACACCGTCCTGTACTATTGTTCGAGAATCCCGCAGTGAGCACAAAGCTCGTGCGGACCGGTCAAAAACTGATTTGGAGGTGGGTGCAATCTTCCCAATGGACAGCAGCGGTCAATAGTGCATTACAATTCAAAGATGTCCTAACGCGAGTAACACGGGAAGGAACAGGTCTGAATGACACCTCAACATGAAAAGGGAAGATTTGGAGAAAAGGGCAGTTGACAGGTGTCAAAGTTCCTTCTTCACCCTGAACTCTAGGGTACAGATGCGGGGACCTGCATGAAAAACCCCTAAGCTTATTTTTACCAGCTTAGGTTAAAACTTCCCCAGGGTACAAACTATTTTACCTTTTGCCCTTGGACTTTATTGCTGCCACCACCAAGTGTCTAACAAATATATAACCGGGAAAGAGCCCTCTTGGAAACGTCTTTCCCTCCAAAATCCTCCTCAAACCCTACACCCTCTTTCCTGGGGAAGGCTTGATAAAAATCCTCACCAATTTGCATAGGTGACCACAGACCCAAACCCTTGGATCTTAGAACAATGAAAAAAACATTCAGTTCTTGAAAAGAAACATTTTAATAGAAGAAACAGTAAAAAGAATCACCTCTGTAAAATCAGGATGGTAAATACCTTACAGGGTAATTAGATTCAAAACGTAGAGAATCCCTCTAGGCAAAGCCTTAAGTTACAAAAAGACACAAAACCAGGAATCTACATTCCATTCAGCACAGCTTATTTTCTCAGCCATTTAAAGAAAGCAGAATCTAACGCATATCTAGCTAGATTACTTACTAAGTTCTAAGACTTCATTCCTTTTCTGTTCCTGGCAAAAGCATCACCCAGACAGAGCCAGACCCTTTGTTTTTCTCCCTCCTCCCAGCTTTGAAAGTATCTTGTCTCCTCATTGGTCATTTTGGTCAGGTGCCAGCGAGGTTATCCTAGCTTCTTAACCCTTTACAGATGAAAGGATTCTTCCTCTGGCCAGGAGGTATTTTAAAGGGGTTTACCCTTCCCTTTATATTTATGACACTCCCCCCAAATCACAGCTAGGGTGAAACGCTGGCTGGGATTTCTTCCTGGAGCTCTAGGAAAAAAACAGAGTTAATAAGACACATGCACCTCTAAATATACTACCAAGTACATAAAGACTAAGAATATTTTCCACATCTCAAGGACAATTTTAACCAGTTGATTCTGGGAAACTTTCACGGGAGAGTGCATCAGCCACTTTGTTAGAAGCTCCTGAGATGTGTTGGATGTTGAAATCAAAATCTTGGAGAGCTAAACTCCAACAAATAAGTTTTTTGTTATTTCCCGTGGTGGTATGAAGCCACTGTAGTGCAGCATGGTCGGTTTGCAGGTGGAAACGCCGTCCGCAAACATATGGGCGTAGCTTTTCCAGAGCATAGACAATGGCGTAACATTCTTTTTCACTGACTGACCAGTTGCTTTCCCTCTCAGACAGCTTCTTGCTGAGAAACACTACAGGGTGGAATTCTTGATCCAGTCCTTCCTGTAATAAAACTGCTCCCACACCACGCTCGGACGCATCTGTGGTTACTAGGAACCCTTTGTCAAAGTCTGGGGCCCTTAGCACAGGGTCAGACATGAGTGTCGCTTTAAGCTGGTTAAAGGCCTTCTGACACTCTTTGGTCCACTGAATGGCATTTGGCTGTTTCTTTTTGGTTAGGTCTGTCAGTGGGGCAGTGATTTGGCTGTATTGTGGTACAAATCACCTGTAATATCCGGCCAAGCCTAAGAAAGATTGAACCTGTTTCTTTGACTTTGGGACAGGCCTAAACAGCGACCAGTTTTTTTCTTTTCTGCTACCTCCACCTGTTAGGATATAGATATTCAGGCCTGTCTGTAAAGGCCTATACTCTAGGAATTTAGGTGTATTCTTATCACTTGGCTAATTATAGAGGTATAAAAGAAAGAATCAAAATCACTATCTGCTGGTGTAAGGGCCTTCTGTTACTGTGACAGTCTGAGGCCCTGTTCTTAGGCTAAGGCCTTTGGCTAAGCAGCAGAGGCAGCCATAAGCTGGGAAGCGACCGGTCACCTCCTCGCATCCCAAACTAGTCACATTGAAATAAGGTGCTATTGGGCTGTTAGGCACTATCAGGACAGGATTGTATCCTATCACCTCCAGAGAAAGGGAAGTGCCTAGAAAATGTAAAAGGAAACTTAGTTTGATAGCATCCTGTCTAGCAAGAACTCACTTATCAATAGCTGGGATGTGAAATCCTCCCTTTTGTATTGTTTTGTCATCATAGTTCCCACTTTGCTGTTGTTTGTCTGTATAATCTCTGTCTGGTTCTGTGATTGTTCCTGTCTGCTGTATAATTAATTTTGCTGGGTGTAAACTAATTAAGGTGGTGGGATATAATTGGTTACATAATCATGTTACAATATGTTAGGATTGGTTAGTTAAATTTCAGGAAAATGATTGGTTAAGGTATAGCTAAGCAGAACTCAAGTTTTACTATATAATCTGTAGTCAATGAGGAAGTGAGTGGGTGTGGGTGGGGGTGGGGGTGTGAGATGGGAACAGGGAATGGGGGTAAGGAAATTGCAATCATGTTTTGCTAAAGGGGGAGATGGGAACAGGGAATGGGGGTAAGAAAATTGGAATCATGTTTTGCTAAGGGGGAAATAGGAACAGGGAATGTTGGTAAGGAAGTTAGAATCATGTTTGGCTAAGGGTAGGAATGGGAACAGGGACACAGGTGTAAGGCTCTGTGGTGTCAGAGCTGGGAAGGAAGACACTAAGGAAGGAAACTGGAATCATGCTTGCTGGAAGTTCACCCCAATAAACATCGAATTGTTTGCACCTTTGGACTTCGGGTATTATTGCTCTCTGTTCATGTGAGAAGGACCAGGGAAGTAAGTGGGTGAAGGAATAAGCCCCCTAACACCACCCATTTGGCTCCAATCTCCCCCGCCTCGATTACAGTTTTGGGCTTCCCATCTTGGATGTATCTTTCTATTTCCTCAGGAACATCCTCTAAGAACTGCTCCATTTGCATTAGGAAGGGCAAATCTTCTGGAGATTTCACACCTGCTCCTGATATCCAGGCATCCCAATGTTTCACAATGTGGTAGGCTTGTCAGGTAAATGACACATCTGGTTTCCACCTTAGGGCTCTGAACCGCCAACGGGAATGCTCGGGGGTTAGCCCCATTCTGACTCTCGCCTTGGTTTTAAACCGTTCATACTGGTTCATGTGGTCCTTAGGCATTTCAGCCGCCACCTCAGCTAAGGGTCCACTGAGCTGTGACCTCAGCTTTGTATTGGTCTGTAGAGATGCTGTACCAAGGCAGGCCTTTTCGAAGTTTTCTAAGAAGGCCTCGGTATCATCGCCTGCCTTGTAGGTGGGGAACTTCCTGGGATGTGAAGTGGAACCTGGAGAAGGATTGCTATTCTGCTGAGCCTTTGCCTTCTCCATCTCCAGGGTATGCTTCCTCTCTTTTTCCTTCTCAGCATGCTTCCATTAGGCAAGAGTGGCAAATGTGGGTAGCCCAATGTGTAGCAAAGCACGGGATGGACTAAGGCCTCAGGTAATTCAGTGATTTACAGGGTAAGATTATAGGGCTTCTTCTTCAGCTTCTTCTCTTCAGCCCTAAACATCTTTAAAGGTAGCAGTACAGTGTCACCATCCATGTCTGCCTTTAGATCTGACTGACCCTGACAATATTTGCCCTATCGGAATCCTATCCTCTGTTTGTTGTCTACAGTTTCTTGACTTTAGCAAAGCTTTTGACACGGTCTCCCACAGTATTCTTGTCAGCAAGTTAAGGAAGTATGGGCTGGATGAATGCACTATAGGGTGGGTAGAAAGCTGGCTAGATTGTCGGGCTCAACGGGTAGTGATCAATGGCTCCATGTCTAGTTGCCAGCCGGTGTCAAGTGGAGTGCCCCAGGGGTCGGTCCTGGGGCCGGTTTTGTTCAATATCTTCATAAATGATCTGGAGGATGGTGTGGATTGCACTCTCAGCAAATTTGCGGACGATACTAAACTGGGAGGAGTGGTAGATACGCTGGAGGGGAGGGATAGGATACAGAAGGACCTAGACAAATTGGAGGATTGGGCCAAAAGAAATCTGATGAGGTTCAATAAGGATAAGTGCAGGGTCCTGCACTTAGGACGGAAGAATCCAATGCACCGCTACAGACTAGGGACCGAATGGCTGGGCAGCAGTTCTGCGGAAAAGGACCTAGGGGTGACAGTGGACGAGAAGCTGGATATGAGTCAGCAGTGCGCCCTTGTTGCCAAGAAGGCCAATGGCATTTTGGGATGTATACGTAGGGGCATAGCGAGCAGATCGAGGGACGTGATCGTCCCCCTCTATTCGACATTGGTGAGGCCTCATCTGGAGTACTGTGTCCAGTTTTGGGCCCCACACTACAAGAAGGATGTGGATAAATTGGAGAGAGTCCAGCGAAGGGCAACAAAAATGATTAGGGGTCTAGAACACATGACTTATGAGGAGAGGCTGAGGGAGCTGGGATTGTTTAGCCTGCAGAAGAGAAGAATGAGGGGGGATTTGATAGCTGCTTTCAA
Source organism: Eretmochelys imbricata (assembly GCF_965152235.1). NCBI lineage: Eukaryota > Metazoa > Chordata > Testudines > Cheloniidae > Eretmochelys > Eretmochelys imbricata. Next base: position 40,019,602 of record NC_135584.1, on the reverse strand, counting down.
CTACGTGAAAGGGGGTTCCAAAGAGGATGGCTCTAGACTGTTCTCAATGGTAGCAGATGACAGAACGAGGAGTAATGGCCTCAAGTTGCAGTGGGGGAGGTTTAGATTGGATATTAGGAAAAACTTTTTCACTAAGAGGGTGGTGAAACACTGGAATGCGTTGCCTAGGGAGGTGGTGGAATCTCCTTCCTTGGAAGTTTTTAAGGTCAGGCTTGACAAAGCCCTGGCTGGGATGATTTAACTGGGAATTGGTCCTGCTTCGAGCAGGGGGTTGGACTAGATGACCTTCAGGGGTCCCTTCCAACCCTGATATTCTATGATTCTTTGATTCTATGAGTGTCACCATCATTTTAGTCTTTTTGATTGCAGCGAATCCTGCACCCTGACTTCACATCCTTTATTCCTTCCAACTTCTTCATTGGTCTGGAAATCATTACACCTGACATTACTGGGTCTGGAACTCATCGAGGGTCTCACCCCTCCACTTTGCTCATTCTCTCCTGGAGCTCATATGCATATGCCCAGACAGTTTCACCAGGCTCCTGCTTACTCTCAAATAACTCTTTTAGTCTGGTTCCAATAGGTGCCTTTGTGAGAGATTAAGTTACCAATCTGCCTGAGGTATCAGGTGATCAGGCTGAGGCCACAGGATCGTTAGGGAAGGAGATGATGGAGGACACCAAGTAACTGAGTTTAAAGCTTTATTAATAAAATAAAGTAAAATAACAGCGGAGAGTGCTGAGGGATTCCCACATCACTCAGAGGAAGGAAGAAAGCGTTAATGTCCCAGCCCTAATCCACTTTCATACTCAGACATGCACTACTCGAGGCTGGCCAAGCCCGGGTGTAATGTATGAAGAATCGGGTGGAGTGGTGGATGGGAATTCTGTGCTGTGCACAGGTCATCCAGGGTCCACTGTTGATCTCCAACTTGCTTCAGCTCTCGGGAGGGTTTTAAGTCCTGGGTTCTTCTTGGGGCATTTCGTCCAGGGACCTTTGTCCGCTGTACTCTTTGTATCAGTCCAAACCGGCCTTCCGAGGCTTCCTTGGCTTCCCCAAAACACATCGGCTTCAGGGTTGTTATGTTCCCATTCACCGACCTTTGCATTCTCACTAGTTTTTGCAATTCCCTGCAGTCCTGTTCAGTTTACTGCTCTGTTCTCACAGCTGGTTGGAATTGGAATCCAGGCCCCCATCTTTCTTGGCATCAGAGAGTCTGCTTGGGTGCATTGGCCTTGAGCGGCTGGAGTCAGCTTCTTTTCTTCGGACCTAGCTGGATCGTCGAGTTAACCCGTCCCTTTCTCCCTTCCTCCCCTTTTGGCCTCTTGCAACTTGCAAAGGAATCTTTCACTCCACACTCACACCTTCAACCCCTCCCAAAATCGTTTCCCATGCATATGCCTATATAGGCGTCAGGGATATACAATGCTAATGCTTACTACGTGAGCTGGGTCCGCCAGGCTCCCGGGGAGGGACTGGAATGGGTCTCTTTTATAGCACCGCTGGGAGTCCAATATACTACCTTGATTCAGTGAAAGGGCGATTCACCATCTCCAGGGATGACTCCAAGAGGGAGCTGTATCTGCAAATGGCCGGCCTGAAGCCCGAGGACACCGCCCGCTATTACTGTGCGAGAGACACAGTGACACCAAATGGGTTTGTGATCGTACAAAAACCCAGGCTGCGGAATCGCCCTTCTCCTGGCGGCCGCGCGGAGGCAGCAGCGACACCCCCTGCTTTGGGCTCGGGCAGGAGATCCGGCACCCGGGGGAATGGAACACAAACCTCCCGCCAGTTTAACCCTTCCGTTCCCGGGCAACGTGTCTCCCCTTCCTGCCCAGAGCCCCGCTGGTCCTGGGGTTCAGGGATCCCTCGCTTCATCTGTGAACCCCAATCCGGAGTGAGTCCTTTTCTGAATCACTCTCCCCTCGCAGACCTGGCACCTTGCCTCTCCCGGGCCCACCTCGGTGTCAGACTCACAGGCCAGCGTCTGTCAGTGTAAAGGGGACAAGCACGTTGGGGTTTGCATCAGATCCAAAGGTTGGAGCCAATTGCTCCTGGCGCCAAATCCTCCGCTTGTGTAAAATCACCGCAACTGCTTTCACTAGACTCGAGTTACTCCTGATTTACACCAGGGATGTTTATGGCATTAATGCAGCAGAAGGTAATTAGTTAATTATAACCGATGTGGGACCCCTCCCCGTGGCATCTGTGCCCTTCACAAACGTTTATTGCCTTTATCCCCACAACACCGCCATGAGGCCGGGGAACTATCACAGCCCCAGGTTCAAAAAGTGGGACTGAGGCAGAGAGAGATGGAGGCTGGGATATGGCAAAGGGCCATTCAGAGTCCGGGCGGGGCTGTGGGGCAGACAGGGCCGGCTCTCGGTTTTGTGCTGCCCCAAGCAAAAAAAATTTTGGCTGCTCCCCCTTTTTTTGGCTTTTACACATTTGCACTTTGCAATTTTCTTTTTGTTTTGACTGTTTAAAATTTTAAAAAATGAAAACAGAATTTGTAGTTAGTGAAATAAAACAATTTCCTATTAGTGTACTCATTAACACCAGCACCCAAGCAAAGGAACTTCCACTCCTCCCCTTGGAGCCACCAAAGCCTGGCGAAAATGGAGAGATGGCCCAGCTGCTGCTTCCCCCATCCCCTGGGCCAGTGACCCTGCCAAAGAAGAAAATTCAGCTGGTTTGGCAAATCCATGCTGGCTAGTCCTCGACATCCACCAGGAGCTTACAAATGCATTGTTTAGTCATTTGTTCCAGTCCCTTTCCAGGATCGAAGTTGGGCTGACTGCTGCTTCATTGGACCTCTTCCTAAAGATGGCAAATGTCAAATCTTTCTCCAGTCCTCTGGCACCTAACTGGAGGGAAGGAGCAACTGGTCCAGGGACATCCAAAGCCAGGTCCCTGCAGTTGCTCATTTAAAACCCACAAAAGGGTACCTGGCCATGCACCTTCAGCCAAACTCCACCGGCATGGAGCCCAGTGGAGCCCCCAGGGCTCAGAGGGCAGAGCTGAGTCCCACAGCGCCAGAACAGCCAGGGAGCAGGGATGGTGCCCAGAGCCTGGGGGCAGGCTGGTGTCGAGACACCCGGGTCCCAATGCTGGACCAGTCCCAGGAGAGTTGGCCCGGAGGGGGGTGGGACGCAGCTTTGGACTGGTCAGTCCCGAGTCCAGGGGCAGCTCTGTGTGCCTTTGCAGTGAAGTCTGGCTCAGCAGGGCCGGAGGAGGCCACTCAGCCCATGCCACGGGTGGCGTCTCCTCCTCTCGGGGGTGGCTCCGGGCCCGGCCCCTCCCTCTGCCTCTGCGGCGGTGGCTCGCTGGCAGGGCCGGCTCTAGGTTTTTTGGCACCCCAAGCATGTAAGCTTGCTGGTGCCTAGAGCTGGTCCTGGGGGCAGAGATCACCCAGCGCCGGAATAAACCCCACACCACTGAGCCTGGGAATGTGGCACCGTTGGGACTTTCCAAAGAGACTGGAGCATTTTTTTTCATCCATTTGACAGCTGGAAATCACAGCCCCAGTGTAAACGGTGCAGCTCAGGATCCTGGCCCCAATAAAGTTCCACAATGTCACAGAGTCACCATGGAGATAAAAGACCCCGCCCCTCAGCCCCCGATGACATCACAGCCCAGCGCTGGCCCGCAGGGCATTGGGGACAGTCACGTGGCTAAGGGCTGTGGACAGGGACACGAAGGGATTTAATGGGGTCGCTCAGGGGGAGGCGGCTGCCCAGGGAGAAGCAGAGGCCCGTGGGTGGGGGGCGGGGGGGGCACGAGGGTCACAGGGCGCAGCTCCCACTGGGTGAGATACGGCCACGGACTCCCCAAAGTCTCGCCTAGTCTTAGTTTCGAGGTAGGGATGAAGGTTGAGGGCTAATATTAAAACTCAGGTTAGAATTTACATTCAGGGTTAAAACTGCACCCTGGGTAAAGTCCGGATTTGGGGCTCTAAGTCAGGTATTCATGTAGTTTTCCGGTTCAGACATATATGAAGGTGGCGTTTATCCTCAGGGTCACGGTTAGGTGGGGGAGCTAGAGGAGGGATAAAGAAGATGCCAGTTTCTCTCCTTATGGTCGAGTAGGAAGCTCCGACTGAGACAGGGGTTAGGTGCCACAGAGAGAAAGCGCCGCCTCTTCTCTCAGCCCCACACAGAGGAACTGAGTCCGGGCTAGGAAATGGCGGGTGTCTTTTATAAGGAGAGAGATATGCAAATGAGGGTGAGAGTTTCCTGTTTAAATCTGTCCCTCTCTCTGCCCAGGCTGCACCCGGAGACACAATCCGCAGCCCCCTGGGTCTCTGCAGTCACCAGCCAGTCCCCGGAGAACTTTCCCCTTCAGCACCCGGGGAAATGAAGCTTTGGTTGTACCTGGTTCTCACTGCAGCATCTCCGGAAGGTCCATTCTCCCTTTCCATGTACTGGAGAGGCGGGGGGTTATTGTGCTATTTCCCGAGGTCCTCATGTTCCGCATAATTAATTGCTATTCCCAGGTGCCCGGTCCCAGCTGCAGCTGGTGGAGTCCGGAGGGGATGTGAAGAAGCCCGGAGACTCTCTCCGCCTCTCCTGCAAAGCCTCCAGGTTCACCTTCAGCAGCTACTGGATGAGCTGGGTCCGACAGGCTCCGGGAAGGGACTGGAGTGGGTCGCCCAGATTCATGGCTGTAGCATATAGGACAGTGACTCGGTAAAAGGGCGATTCGCCGTCTCCAGAGATGACCCCAACAGCCTGTTGTTCCTGCAGATGACCGGCCTGAAGCCCGAGGACACCGCCCGGTCTCACTGAGCGAGAGACCCAGCGAGGGGAATCCCGACCGGGCTCACACAAAAACCCGAGCGGCAGAACCGCCCTTCTCCCGTGCGCCGCGCGGGGGCAGCACTTCCACAGACAGCCCAGCCCTGGGCACAGGAACGGGACCCACAGCCAGAGTGAAAAACAAATCCGTGCTCAGGTTTCAGAGCTCAGTATCCATCTATAGGGCCATAGACTCCTGGGACTGGAGGGGACCTCGGGAGGTCATCTCGTCCTGCCCCCTGCACTCATGGCAGGATTCAGTATTATCTAGACCATCCCTGGCAGGTGTTTGTCCAACTTGCTCTTAAAAATCTTCCCTGATGGAGATTCCACAACCTCCCTGGAAATTGATTCCAGTGCTTAAGCACCCTGCCAGTTAGGAAGTTTTTCCTAATGTCAAACCTCCCTTGATGCAATTTAAGCGCATTGCTTCTTGTCCTATCCTCAGAGGTTAAAGAGAATAATTTGTCTCCCTCCTCCTTGTACTCCTCCTTTTATGTACTTGCAAACTGTTATCACATCCCAGCAACCCGATGAATGTAACACGAACCTCCCGTCAGTTTTAACCCTTCCGTTCACGGACAATGTCTCTCCCCTTCCTTCCCAGAGCCCCGCTGGGTGCAGAGATCCCTCCTTTCATCTGTGAACCCCAATCTGGAGTGAGTCCTGTTCTGAATCACTCTCCCCTTGGAGACCTTGTGCCTCAGCTCTCTTGGGGCCCGTCTCTGTGTCAGACTCACAGGACCCCTCCTGTTCTTGTAAAGGAGACAAGCACATTGAGGGATTGATCCAGTGCCAATCAGAGACAACGGGATTCATCCTCTTGCCCTCCTTTGGGTTTGTATCACACCCAAAGGATGGAGCGAATTCCTCATGGGGCCAAATCTTCAGCTAGCGTAAAGTCTCTGCAACTGCTTTCACTAGATTCATAGACTCATAGATATTAAGGTCAGAAGGGACAATTATGATCATCTAGTCTGACCTCCTGCACAATGCCGGCCACAGAATCTCACCCACCCACTCCTGCAATAAACCTCTCACCAATGTCTGAGCTATTGAAGTTCTCAAATCATAGTTTAAAGACTTCTAGGTGCAGAGACTCCTCCAGCAAGTGACCTGTGCCCCATTCTGCAGAGGAAGGTGGAAAACCCCCAGGGCCTCTTCCAATCTGACCTGGAAGAAAATTCCTTCCCGACCCCAAATATGGTGATCAGCTGAACCCTAAGCATGTGGGCAAGGTTTGCCAGCCAGATACCCAGGAAAGAATTCTCTGTAGTAACTCAGATCCCACCCCATTTAACATCCCATCACAGGCCATTGGGCTTATTTACCATGAATGGTTAAAGATCAATTAATTGCCAAAATCATGTTATCCCATCATACCATCTCCTCCATAAACTTATCAAGTTTAATCTTGAAGCCAGATAGGTCTTTTGCCCCCACTGCTTCCCTTGGAAGGCTGTTCCAGAACTTCACTCCTCTGATGGTGAGAAACCTTCGACTAATTTCAAGTCTAAACTTCCAGATGGCCAGTTTATATCCATTTGTTCTTGTGTCCACATTGGTACTAAGCTTCAATAATTCCTCTCCCTCCCTGGTATTTATCCCTCTGATATATTTATAGAGAGCAATCCTATCTCCCCTCAGCCTTCTTTTGGTTAGGCTAAACAAGCCAAGCTCCTTGAGTCTCCTTTCATAAGACAGGTTTTCCATTCCTCGGATCATCCTAGTAGCCCTTCTCTGTACCTGTTCCAGTTTGAATTAATCCTTCTTAAACATGGGAGACCAGAACTGCACCCAGTATTCCAGATGAGGTCTCACCAGTGCCTTGTATAACGGTACTAAAACCTGAAGATCTCTACTGGAAATACCTCGCCTGACACATCCCAAGACCGCATTAGCTTTTTTCACAGCCATGTCACATTGGCAGCTCATAGTCATCCTGTGATCAACCAATACTCCAAGGTCCTTCTCCTCCTCCGTTACTTCTAATTGATGTGTCCCCAGCTTATAACTAAAATTCTTGTTATTAATCCCTAAATGCATGACCTTACACTTCTCACTATTAAATTTCATCCTATTACTATTACTCCAGTTTACAAGGTCATCCAGATCCTCCTGTGTGATATCCCGGTCCTTCTCTAAATTGGCAATGCCTCCCAGCTTTGTATCATCTGCAAACTTTATTAGCACACTCCCACTTCTTGTGCCGAGGTCAGTAATAAAAAGATTAAATAAGATTGGTCCCAAAACCAATCCCTGAGGATCTCCACTGGTAACCTCCCTCCAGCCTGATAGTTCACCTTTCAGTATGACCCACTGTAGTCTCCCCTTTAACCAAATTCCTTATCCACCTTTCAATTTTCATATTGATCCCCATCTTTTCCAATTTAACTAATAATTCCCCATGTGGCACCGTATCAAATGCCTTACTGAAAACTAGGTAAATTAAATCCATTGAGTTTCCTTTGTCTAAAAAAATGTTACTTTCTCAAAGAAGGAAATCCGGTTGGTTTGGCACGATCTACCTTTTGTAAAACCATGTTGTATTTTGTCCCAATTACCATTGACCTCAATGTCCTTAACTACTTTCTCCTTCAAATTTTTTTTCCAAGACCTTGCATACTACAGTTGTCAAACTAACAGGACTGTAGTTACCTGGATCACTTTTTCCCCCCTTTCTTAAAAATAGGAACTATGTTAGCAATTCTCCAGTCATACGGTACAACCCCTGAGTTTACAGATTCATTAAAAATTCTTGCTAATGGGCTTGCAATTCCATGTGCCAATTCCTTTAATATTCTTGAATGAAGATTATCTGAGCCCCCCGATTTAGTCCCATTAAGCTGTTTTGAGTTTCGCTTCTACCTCAGATATGGTAATATCTACCTCCATATCCTCATTCCCATTTCTCATGCTACCATTATCCCTAAGATCCTCATTAGCCTCTTTAAAGACTTAAAGCAAAGTATTTGTTTAGATATTGGGGCATGCCTAGATTATCCTTAAACTCCAGTTCATCCTCAGTGTTTAGCGGTCCCACTTCTTTCTTTGTTTTCTTTTTATAAAGCTATAGAACCTTTTACTATTGGTTTTAATTCCCTTTGCAAGGTCCAACTCTACTTGACTTTTAGCCTTTCTCACTTTATCCCTACATGTTCTGGCTTCAATAAGGTAGCTTTCCTTGCTGATCCCTCACATCTTCCACTCCTTGTAGGCTTTCTGCTTTTTCTTAATCACCTCTCTGAGATGTTTGCTCATCCAGCTTGGTCCTGCCTATGAATTTTTTCCCCTTTCTTGGGATGCAGGCTTCTGATACCTTCTGCAGCTTTGACTTAAAGTAATCCCAGGCCTCCTCTGCCTTTAGATCCATAAGTTCTTCAGTCCAATCCACTTCCCTAAATAATTTCCTTAATTTTTGAAAGTCAGCCCTTTTGAAATCAAAAACCCTAGTTGCAGAGGAATCCATCAGCTATTGCATCTCAGAGAATCTGAGCCCTGTTATTACTAGCACTTGTCCTCCAGTCGATATCTGGGAAGTTAAAGTCTCCTATGATCACGCAGTTTCCATTAGTATTTACTTCATTAAAAACATTAAAGAGGGCTCTATCCATATCCAAATTAGATCCTGGCGGTCTATAGCACACCCCAAGCACTATCCCAGGGGAGGCTCTAGTAATTTTCTTCCCCAATGTAATTTTTTCCCAGACAGACTCTGTCTTATCCATCCCATCACTTCTTATTTCTTTACATTCTACCTCATCATTGATATACAATGCTACTCCACCACCTTTACCTTTATTTCTGTCTTTCCTAAACAGCACATACCCTTCAATAGTGGTAGTCCAGTCATCACGACTATTCCACCATGTTTCTGTTCTCCCTGTAATATCTGGTTTCACTTCCTGCACCAGTAGCTCTAGTTTCTCCATTTTGTTACCTAGGCTCCTCGCATTGGTATACAAAGATCTTAATTTTTGCTGTTTGGCCTCGCTCACGTTCTTTACCCGATTAGGCACGGACATTCTACTGCCACTCTGACCTATTAGACTGGTACCCACACTGCCCTTCCTCCTTATGTCCATTCTCCTACCCACGGCTGTATCCTTTCTTACTTTGTTGTTTTCTTCCCTCTCAATGTTAAAATCCGGCGTGGAAATTACCTGGACATCCCCCAACCAACCATCTCCCACAAATTCCTAGTTTAAAGCTCTCTTAATTAGTTGTGCCAGCCTCCATCCTAGAAGTCCATTTCCTTCCCTTCTCAGATGAAGTCCATCCCAAGAGACCTGTCCTCTGTTCATGAATGCCTCCCAGTGGCCACACATCCCAAACCCCTCCTTATAGCATCACTGCCTGAGCCATCTGTGGATAGTCATAATCTTGTCACACCATTGTTGCCCTTCTCTAGGAACAGGCAGAATCCCACTGAAGATCACCTGAGCCTCGATTTCCTTAAGCGTCTTCCCCAGCCTGACATAGTCTCCCTTGATATATTCCAGCGAGAATCTATCAGTATAATTTATTCCCACATGAAGGACGATCAGCAGATTCTTTCCCGCTCCCTTTAGGTTCCTCTTCAAGTAGACTTGAGTTACTCCTGATTTACACTCACTGGGGATCTGGCTATAACCATGCCTTGGTGGGTCACATCTGAGAATACCAAATTCAGGACAAACTGCTGAGAAATAGGGAAAATACACCCTAAAACTGGTAGTTATTATCTCATAAGATATACCAAACCAGCAACAAAAGTAAACTGATGTTTCACCACACTAGCTGACAAGAAGTCAGAAAAGCAGTTTCCTTAGGTTTTCCAGTGCTTGTATCACCACCAAAACCACTAGACTTAAAGATGAGTGGTTCTTTAAAACAATTTCATCAAATAAAATCCAGATAACGTCACACCCCCAATGCAAAATTGATGCAGGAAGGGGTGTCCCAGGCACTGCTGAATGCATCGTTGGATCTTCCCATTCTTAGTTCTGTATTACTACAGCTTCTAGCCCAAGAGTAGAAGTGTTAGTGTATAACAGAAATCACAGAATCATGAAAGATCCGGGTTGGAAGAGCCCTCAGGAGGTCATCTAGTCCAATCCCCTGCTCAAAGCAGGACCAACACCAACTAAATCATCCCAGCCAAGGCTTTGTCAAGCCGGGTCTTAAAAACCTTTAAGGATGGAGATTCCACCACCTCCCTAGGTAACCCATTCCAGTGCTTCACCACCCTCCTAGTGAAATAGCGTTGCCTTATATCCAACCTAAACCTCCCGCACTGCAACTTGAGACCATTGCTTCTTGTTCTGTCATCTGCCACCACTGAGAACAGCCTAGCTCCATCCTCTTTGGAACCCCCCTTAATTATTTTCATTGCCCTCCGCTGGACTCTCTCCAATTTGTCCACATCCCTTCTGTAGTGGGGGGAACAAAACTGGACATAATACTCCATGTGTGTCCTCACCAGTGCCGAATAGAGGGGAATAATCACTTCCGTCCATCTGTTGGCAATGCTCCTACTAATACAGCCCAACTTGCCATTGGCCTTCTTGGCAACGAGGGCACGCTGCTGACTGATATCCAGCTTCTCATCCACTGTAATCCCCAGGTTTTTCTCTGCAGAACTGCTGCTTAGCCAGTTGGTCCCCAGCCTGTAACAGTGCATGGGACTCTTCCTTCTGAAGTACAGGACTCTGCACTTGTCCTTGTTGAAACTCATCAGATTTATTTTGGCCCAATCCTCTAATTTGTCTAGGCCACTCTGGACCCTATCCCTACCCTCCAGTGTATCTACCTCTCCCCACAGCTTAGTGTCATCTGAGAACTTGCAGAGGGTGCAATCCATCCCATCATCCAGATCATTGGTAAAGATGTTGAACAAAACTGGTCCCAGGGCAGACCCCTGGGGCACTCTGCTTGATACCGGCTGCCAACTAGACATCAAGACATTGATCATTACCCACTGAGCCCGACAATCTAGCCAGCTTTCTATCCACCTTATAGTCCATTCATCCAATCCATACTTTTTTAACTTGCTGGCAAGAATATTGTGGGAGACCGTATCAAAAGCTTTGCTAAAGTCAAGATATATCACATCCACTGCTTTCCCTATATTCACAGAGCCAGTTATCTCATCATAGAAGGCAATCAGGTTGGTCAGGCATGACTTACACTTGGTTAATCCATGTTGACTGTTTCTGATCACCTTCCTCTCATCCAAGTTCTTCAAAATGGATTCCTTGAGGACCTGCTCCATGATTTTACCAGGGACTGAAGTGAGGCTGACCTGTCTGTAGTTCCCCGGGTTCTCTTTCTTCCCTTTTTAAAATTTGGGCACTATATTTGCCTTTTTCCAATCGTCCGGGACCTTCCCCTATTGTCAGAAATTTTCAAAGAGAATGGCCAATGTCTCTGCAATCACATCAGCCAACTCCCCCAGCACCCTCAGATGCATTAGATCTGGACCCAGGGACTTCTGCATGTCCAGCTTTTCTAAATAGTCCTTAACCTGTTCTTTCACCAGTGAGGGCTGCTCACCTACTCCCCATACTGTGTTGCCCAGTGCAGCAGTCTGGGAGCTGACTGTGTTTGTGAAGACCGAGGCAAAAAAAGCATTGAGTACTTCAGCTTTTTCCACATCATCTGTCACTGTGTTGCCTCCCCCATTCAGGAAGAGTCCCACACATTCCCTGACCTTCTTCTTGTTCCTAACATACCTGTAGAAACCCTTCTTGTTACCCTTCACATCTCTTGCTAGCTGCAACTCCAGTTTGCCTTGGCCTTCCTGATTACACCCCTGTATTGCTGTAGCAATATTTTCATACTCCTCCCTCTTCATCTGTCCAAATTTCCACTTCTTGTCAGCTTCCTTTTTGCTTTTAAGTTCCCTGAAGATTTCACTGTGAAGCCAAGCTGGTCACCTGCCATATTTACTATTCTTTCCGCACATCGGGATGGTTTGTTTCTGCGCCTCACTAAGGCTTCTTTAAATACAGCCAGCTCTCCTGGCCTCCTTTCCCCCTCATATTAGCCTCCCAGGGGATCCTTAAGTTCCTTAAGGGAGTCTAAGTCTGCTTTTCTGAAGTCCAGGGTCCGTATTTTGCTACTCTCCTTTCTTCCTTTCGTGAGGATCCTGAACTGAACCATCTCATGGTCACTGCTGCCTACGTTGCCTCCCACTTCTACTTCCCCTACCAATTCTTCCCTGTTTGTGAGCAGCAGGTCAAGAGGAGCATGGCCTCTAGTCGGTTGCTCCAACACTTGTACCAGGAAGTTGTCCCCAACACTCTCCAAAAACTTCCTGGATTGGCTGTGCACTGCAGTATTGCTCTCCCAGCAGATGTTAGGGTGATTGAAGTCCCCCATTAGTACCAGGGCCTGTAATCTGGAAACTTCACTTAGTTGTCTGAAGAAAGCCTCGTCTACCTCATCCTTCTGATCCAGTGGTCTATAGCACACGCCCACCACGACATCACCCTTGTTGCTCTCACCTCTAAACTTAACCCAAAGACTCTCAACTGGCTTTTCTCCATTTTCAAACAGGAGCTCTGAGCATACAATGCAACTCTTACATACAATGCAACTCCTCCACCTTTCCTCCCCTGCCTGTCCTTCCTGCACAGTTTATACCCATCCGTGACACTGCTCCAGTCATGTGAACTGCCCCACCAAGTTTCTGTTATTCCAATCACATCATAGTTCCTTGATTGTGCCAGGACTTCCAATTCTTCCTGCTTGTTTCCCAGGCTTCTTGCTTTCCTGTACATGCACCTACGATAATTAGCCAAATGGCTTATCAAAATCATGTTTGACTAAAACAGGATGTTTCTTTGTAAGGTTCATTATGGAAGTAACAAGATGATTGAATTTCTTTACAAACCCAAGGTAAACCTTGGTTAGACCACTAGTAGATTGGATCTGCTCTTGCAGCATGATTCCTGTATGTTTCATGTGATCTTGCCCTAAGCTAATGAAAATAGCTAATTTATTTATATAAGTTCTAGCAAATGTTTGGAACCCAATTCTTATCAAGTCAATGTAGATATTAATGTTCTCCAAAGTGTAGTGTAGGAATCTTGGCATTTAGTCATGGAAGCAAGATGGTAACATGCCTCAGTTTCCCTTTTCATACAGCACATTAGGTCTGCAATGTCTTTTCTCCTGTGTACAGTTTCAAGACTAGTTACAGGCACTACCTGTGAAATATCAATATCACAAGGTCTTTTAACATAAAGTGTGCTCTTATGTATCACTTCCAACATGTTCAAAGGTTTTTCCAAATGATTAGGCACGTTGTACATTTTCACAGTTTTTGGTATCAGCAAAACATTAGTCACAAGAGTTAACATTAGCATTAATATGAACATTAAATTAATTACAAGTGTACATTTCCAATCATTTTTGTCATGCCACACCTTTGGGTCAGTACCATTGGGGTTTTGGCATTTTAGGGTTAACTGGTGGCTTTTATTTGAAAGGTTTAGTCTTTCCCTTCCTCTCCTGTTCTGGGGGCGGGGGTGGGGGGGGGAGGCGGGTGTCAAAATCTGAGCTCTTTTGTGTAACAGAATCCATTGTCTGGCTGGGTGTGTCCTCTTTGCTAAGGCCTATGGGCAAGTCTTTCTCTAATAACAATAATAATAACTAATAACAATTCCAAGGCTGGACTCTGTCTTAGAGAGATACCATCCATTTTCACTAGCATGTTAGACCCAAGGTTCTTTTATCCTTCCATTACCAACCTCTGCTTCCACATGGAATCAAAAGTTAGGTTCACTAAGAGACCGAAAGATATATCTAAAGTATTTAGAGATGAAATTTTGCCTGCTATCCCCTGTATTCTCGAGAGATTAACTTCACCACTGTCTTGGTCTGTAGATTCAGCTACGCAGTCTTCTCTCCGAACCTGAAACACAGACTCTTCCCTCCAAGAGTCAACATGGTGACATCCCTCTTCCAACAACATTGTTTCCCCAACAGGCTGGCCAAGCTCAGTCACTTGGTTACAGGGCAGTTCAACATCCCAAACAATTTTTATTCCATCTGAGACCTTTTAGGCTATCCACACTGGATTTTTCAAAAGCAAGGTCCTGGATCCATACATATCTGAAAGACTCTGGCAGTTAGGAACTGAAACTCCCTTAATCAAATCACTTCCACACCTCTCAGTTACAGCAAACTGCTCACAAAATCTACCATGGCAAAAACTGCCATGAGGATTCTTCTCCTTAGGAGCTTCTTTAAGCAACAATTCCCCTTTATCTTGCTCCACAGACGCATTGCTCTGCTGAGCCACAACCAACTCCTTCTGAATTTCATTTAAACCCAGAATCACCTCTGGCCCATCTAGAGGATTTTTATACAACTTCCTTTCAGGCAAGCTGCTAGATTCCATAGTTAAAAGGTTAGAGGCGCTCTCTTTCCCTTTGCAGCCCTTCTTGCTGGCAACACTGCAAGTTACCAAGCTCAACGCACACAAGCTTTGGAATTATTTCCTTCGTGTTAAAATTTTCCACACTGTCAGTGGGTAGCACAGTCAAATCATCTTCATGCTCTCCTGGTGCCCTGGTCATGATATCAACCTGGTTAAACAGAGTTGCCATACCCCCAGCAACACATGAGAACAGGCAAAATAGAAGCACCAGAATCGCCTAGTCCCTTGTTAAGACACTAGCTGGACACTATGTTATGACCCTAGCTTCTATCTATCTATCTATCTATCTATCCCCATCCACCCCCTCTATCTATTTAATTTATCAAGCTAGCTAGCTATCTTTATTTCTCTAGTTACGGGTGTTCCTCCTTGTCTTGGATCCCCAGCCCCAGACAGTGTGACCGCTCGGGGAAGGAGTTGCTGTTTCTTATAAGGAAGTGGATATGCAAATAAAGGTGTCAGTTTCCTGTTTAAATCTGAGCCTCTCTCTGGCCAGGCTACACCCAGATTCACAATCCGCGGCCCCCTGTGTCTGTTCAGTTACCAGCCAATTCGGTGAGAACTTTCCCCTCCAGCACCAGGGAAAATGAGGCTTTGGCTCCACTTTGTTCTCATTACAGCAGCTTTGGAAGGTAATTTCTCCCCCTAAATGCATTGAAGCGGCAGAGGAAGATTGCATTATTGCTATAGGTATTCATATAATTTATAACATGGTTTATTCCCAGGTGTCCGCTCGCAGATCCAGCTGGTGGAGTCTGGAGGGGATGTGAAGAAGCCCAGAGACTCTTTCCGCCTCTCCTGAAAAACCTCCGGGTTCCCCTTCAGCAGCTACGGGATGAACTGGGTCCGCCAGGCTCCCGGGAAGGGATTAGAATGGGTCGCTTATATCAGCAGCGGTGGGAGTCCTGTATACTACCTCGATGCAGTGAAAGGGCGATTCACCATCTCCAGGGATGACTCCAAGAGTGAGCTGTATCTGCAAATGACCGTCCTGAAGCCCGAGGACACCGCCTGGTATCACTGTGCGGGAGACACAGTGAGGGAAACCGGTCTGAGCTCAGACAAAAGCCTTCCCCTGCAGTAATGAGAGAAGTAGTCTGGTGTTGGGGGTGCCCAAGGCCTCTAAGTGAAAATGAGATCAGTTCTGGGAAAGGGGCTAGCAACAACAAACCCTTTTTATTCTTCTTATTGTTCCTCCTCCTTAATTTTACCGAAGGTGAAGGAGTTGACACCTTTCCACAAAGACAGAACGTTTTTCCTTGGGACCCTTCCTCTTTCTTTCTTCTGCCGGGGACAAATTCTGAACCCACCCCCAGTCTCCCGGATAGTCACAGATGCATAGACTTCCAGGACGGAAAGGAGCAGTATGATAAACCAGTTTGACCTCCGGCATAACACAGGCCATAGAGCCTCAACCTCAACCTGAACCTCATTCGGGTTCAGTCTAGCGCCCTCTTAGTATCAGCCCGGTCAGTGACACATTCGAGCAGAAAGACCCTGAACTCTCAGATTTGGGCACCAGTCTACACCAAGTTTGTTTGTTTGATTGATTGATTTTTCCCCTTTGCTTAGTTGAATACTTTTCCCACCAAAGCTGGCTTTTCTGGCACAAGAAACATTTTCCTAGGAGAAAACAAATCCTGGGTTAAACGAATAAATAAATAACTCCAAAACTATTCATTTTCTTCTTGTATTGTTATTTAAACCATGGGGGTCAGTGAGAGAAAGAGAGGGAAGGCTGCAGAAGCCCCTTCTCCCGTCCGCCACCAGGGGCAGCAATGAGCAAAGAGCACAGCCCAGCCGGGGGGACAAGACGGAAAAGGGGCACCGGAGGTTGGGAAACATCATTTTCCAACTCTGCACCTACAGAAACTGCTGCTTTGGACGTAGGACCCGCCGGTGCCCTTTGACTCCGCCTCGCCTGTAAAGTCTCCGGGTTCCACTTCAGCGCTGGGTCCGTCTGGAGCCGGTCTCCAGGGCAGAGTACAAAGGAAAGAGTTCACACCACACCGATTCAGCGAAACAAGGGTCATCCATTGCCTCCCGAGACAATCCCAACAACCGGCTGTATTTACAAACGAGCAGCCGGAGACCCGAGGACACAGGCCGGAATCACTGTGTGAGAGACTAGACCAGAGTCACAAAGGCCATCACCAAAACCAACGGTGGGTTCACACCGCGTTTGGGTTTTAAAATGGGCAAACCTAAGAAAAGACAGGAATTAACCCCAATAGTCAACGTTATGCCAAAGGCACCGATTTGTGCTCAGTTTTATTGTACAGAATGGAGAAGATGAAATATTTAGAATTTGATTGAACGTCCCGAGGACTGTATAAAATCGTTTCATGTTCTAGATTCTTTTGCTTCTTGCAGGGATCATTGCTCTGGAGCTACCAATGCAGGAAATATAAGCAGTAATGAAGCACATAAAGTTCAGTGACAAATGCCCCTAAGGAATGTTATCATTGTTGGAGACATCTATCTATCTATCTATCTATCTATCTATCTATCTATCTATCCTATCTCTCTCTCTCTCTCTCTCTCTCTCCAATGTGTGTGAATGAGTTTGGGGAGATGAAAGGGAACATGAGTGGTAATGGGAATGGAAATCTGTGTTTCAGCGTAAATGCTTATACTTGTCTGAATGGAAGCGGGAATGGAAATAGTTTTGTTCTTTTGGTTGTTATCCCTCAATATTACATCACGGGGATGTTGTGAAAACATGTAGCGTTCCTATCACACAAGTTCTTTAAACACAACCAGGAGAAAACTTCTGTCTGCACTTTACTGCTAATTAATAATTAAGGAAGTAAATGATCTTGAGGATGATGCTCAGCGGTGATAGATTTGGTGCTGGTTGGGGTCCCAGTGCCCAAGGTCTCCAGAAGCCGGGAATGGGTGACAGGGGGTGGATCACTCGGTGATTCCCTTTTCTGTTAGTTCTCTCTGTGGCAACTAGCGTTGGCCACTGCCGGGAGACAAGATACTGGACTAGACGGACCTTTAATCTCACCCAGTCTGGCCGTTTTATGTTCTTAACTATAGTCTAGGATCCCATAGTCCTAGGCACGGTAAAAACACAGACCATAAAACTTCTCTCAGTCCCACCGAGTTTGCAATCCGAGTGTAAATGGGAAGTGGAGTGTGACTGGGAACAGGAATATAAAGAGGAATATAAAGAGGAATATAAATATCAGCCGTGGATCATAATCTTCCTTCACGGTTGCCTGACTCCTCGACTCTCCCCTAAAGAAAACTTCTCAGACATGCCACTCTCGGCCCTCTAATGTCAGGGAGGCTCCGCTGCAAAACCTTAACTCTGTCCTCAGACTTCGCCCCCCCCCCCCAGCCCCGCTTCTCCCACCTGCACCACAGGCGGGTCCCCAGACCTGGTCCAAACCACGAGCCGGGCTTGCTAAGGTCACGCTCCTTGTGTCATGGATCATGTCAATGTATCTGGTCACTACTGGGAAGGGAAAGGGGCTTCCCTCCCAAATCCCTCCCAGCGTCATGGGAAATCTACCCTCTCCAGAGGGGGGCCCAGACGAATGGATCCCTGGGACACGACCCCCCGCCACCAGACACTGACCCCACTGACCGGAGATAGCATATCCCTTGTGCGCGTGGAACGGGGCTTCAGAGCTGATGATCCTCACTCCCCCGCCCCAAAATCCACAATATCACATTACAATAGTCAGGCCCTTAGTTCCTATGTGAGGAAATACAGTTACTGCAGGGAGCTGTTGATTCCTCCCAGGTGTGCAAAAGTATGAGGGGGACCCCAGCAAACTGCGCCCGGCGCTGCACAGACGCTCCGGACAGGACACTCTGACTCCTGCAGCCGGAGCCAGAGGGCGAGTCAATCCGATCACTGACAGCAGGAGCGTGTGTCTCTTATAAAGCGGGGCATGCAAATGAGGGAGACAGTTTCCTGGTTAAATCTGTGCCTCTCTCTGCCCAGGCTGCACCGGAGACACAATCCGCAGCCCCCTGGCTCTGTGCAGTCACCAGCCAGTCCCCTGAGAACTTTCCCCTCCAGCACCCGGCAAAATGGGATTTTTGCTCCTTGTCATTGTCGCTCTAGCAGCTCTGGAAGGTATTTTCCTCCTCTGAAGACCTGGCAGAGTTAGAAGAATATTGTGTTCTCGCTCTTTTTAAACCGATATTAATGGCCTGTCTTTATTCCCAGGTGTCCGGTCCCAGACGCTGGTGGAGTCCGGAGGGGATGTGAAAAAACCCGGAGACTCTCTCCGCCTCTCCTGCAAAGCCTCCGGGTTCACCTTCAGCAGCTACTCGATGAGCTGGGTCCGCCAGGCTCCCGGGAAGGGACTGGAATGGGTCGCTGCTATATACACCGGTGGGAGTACTTACTACCTCGATGCAGTGAAAGGGCGATTCACCATCTCCAGGGATAACGCCAAGAGTGAGCTGTATCTGCAAATGACCGGCCTGAAGCCCGAGGACACCGCCCGCTATTACTGTGCGAGAGACACAGTGACACCAAACCGGTTTGTGATCGTACAAAAACCCAGGCTGCGGAATCGCCCTTCTCCCGGCGGCCGCGCGGGGGCAGCAGCGACACCCCCCGCTTCGGGCTCGGGCAGGAGACCCGGCCCCCGGGGGAACGGGACACAAACCTCCCGCCAGTTTAACCCTTCCGTTCCCGGACTCTGAATGGCCCATTTCCCTACCCCAGAGATGGAGGCCGGGGTGTGGAAATGGGCCATTCAGGGTCCGGGCGGGGCTGGGGGGCAGAGATCACCCGGCGTCGGAATAAACCCCGCTCCGCTGCGCCGGGGGATAGGGCACCGCCGGGACTTTCCAAAGAGACTGGAGCATTTTTTCCATCCATTTGACAGCTGGAAATCACAGCCCTGGTGTAAACGGTGCATCTCAGAATCCTGCCAACAATAAAGGGCCCCCATGTCACAGAGTCACCATGGAGATAAAAGGCCCCACCCCTCAGCCCCCGATGGCATCACAGCCCAGCGCTGGCCCGCAGGGCATTGGGGACACTCACGTGGCTCAGGGCTGTGGACAGGGACACGGTGGGATTTCATGGGGTCGCTCAGGGGGAGACGGCTGCCGCGGGAGAAGCAGAGGCCCGTGGGGGGCGGGGGCAGGGGGCACGAGGGTCACAGAGCGCAGCTCCCACTGAGTGAGATTCACCATCTCCAGAGATAATCCCAACAACCTGCTGCCTCTGAAAATGACCGGCCTGAAGCCCAGGGGCACCGCCCGGTACCACTCTCGGTTCCCGGGCAATGTGTCTCCCCTGCCTGCCCAGAGCCCCGCTGGGCTGCGGTGCAGAGACCCCTCGCTCCATCTGTGAACTCCAATCCGGAGTGAGTCCTGTTCTGAGTCGCTCTGCCCTCGGAGACCTGGCACGTTGGCTCTCCCGGGTCCCATCCCTGTGTGTGTGGGAAAGAGCCCCAGGAATATTCATACCGAGACTCAAGCTATAGCCACTAGATTATTCTTCCACCCCACGACTGGGGAAATAAACAAGGAGGCTTTACACTGGTGCCGGTTCTAGATCCTAGACGGGGAAGAGAAATTTGATAAGGGGCTCTTCAGTCTGGCAGACAAAGGTACAACAGGATCCGATGCTGGAAGCTGAAGCTAGACAATGTCCAGCTGGAAAGAAGGTGATTTTTTAAAAAGACATTGAGGTGAATTAACCATTGGAACAACTGATCAAGAGTCACTGTGGACTCTCCGTCACTAGCAACTATCGCCTCTATGATTCTGTGTCTTTTAGAAAATAAAGAAATGCAAAATCCATCAAGGGAGATTTAGGTTAGATATGGGGTCCGGGGAGGACTTTCTAAGGATAAGCATATTTAACTATCAGCGTTGGAACCAGTTACCTAGGGAGGTTGTGAAATCCCCATCACTGGAGGTTTTTAAGAACAGATGAAGAACCAGGGGTGGTCTAGGTATATCGAATCCTGCCTCAATGCAGGGGGCTCTGGAATCACATCTGGAATTTTCAAAGGGTACAGTCAAGGGGAATTACATACCCCATTACCTAAGTCCCCTTCAAAAATGTCAATCAACATTCCAGTAGGCCCTGCTCCAAACCCCACTCAGGCCATTGGAAGTCCTCCCCTTGCCTTTAGTGAACTTTGCATCAGGCCCATAAAGCACAATATTCCCCAATATCTCCAGAAAAGGTCAGAAACCATCATTCCTTTACAGGCCACTCGACTGAAGAGACAATTCAGCCAAAATATGCTGTTGATGCTGGATAAAGTGCTCATGGTGTCTTGGCATTAGCTGTCCAGACCCATCCTTGTGTCCTAGCTATGCAAGTGCAGAGCTATTAAAGGACTTAGGCACGGCATTAAGGATAAGCATTTGCATATCTTTTTTTTTTTTTTTTTTTTTTAAATAAGCCAATTTGGAGCTCAAGCCCTCAAGCAATCTTAGGTATTCATATTGTCCCCATCACTGTACTGTTTGAGCATTTAGGGCAGGGGTGGGCAAATTTTTTGGCCCAAGGGCCACATAGGAGGGCCGGGCAGGGAGGGCTGTGCCTCCCCAAACAGCCAGGCCCCCACCCCCTATCCACCTCCTCCCACCTCTGGCCCCTGACTGCCCCCCTCAGAACCTGCGACCCATCCACCCCCCGTCGCTCCTTCTCCCCTGACTGCCCTGAAGCCTATCCACCCCCCTGCCCCCTGACAGGCCTCCTGGGACTCCCACCCCTTATCCTATCCCCCCTGCTCTCTGTCCCCTGACTGTCCCCTGGAACCCTCTGGCCCTTATCCAAGCCCCTGGCTCCCCGCGCCCTAACTCTGCCGCTCAGAGCAGCAGGAGCTCACAGCCACGCTGCCCATGCTGCCCAGCAGGGGCGGTGGGCCAGAGCCCTTGAGATGCGGTGCACTGGGGCTGCGGGCTAGCCTCCCTGGCCGGGAGCTCAGGGGCCAGATGTAGCCCACAGGCCATAATTTGCCCACGTCTGATTTAGGGTAACAAGAAAACATTTTACAAATACATTAGAAGCAGGGGGAAGATGAAGGACAGGGAAGGATCACTGCTCAATGAGGACGGAAACACAGTCACAAGAAAATGCAGGAATTGTCCAAGTATTAAATGCCAATTTGTTCAGGTTTTCTCCAAGAAGGTTAGCAGTTATCAGAGGACTAACAGTGAACATCAGTGTAAATGGGGTAGGATCTGAGCCTAAAATAGGGAAACAACAAGTTAAGAATTACTGAGACAAGTTAGACGTCCTCAAGTCAGCAGGGCCAGATGAAATACACCAGAGAATACTTAAGGAACTGGCCAAAGAGATCTTAGCCATTAACAATTATTTTTGAGAACTCTCGGAGGACAGGAGAGATCCCAGAGGACTGAAAGAGGGCAAGTGGAACCTATCAATAAAAAGCAGAATAAGGGCAACCCAGGAATTATAAACCATTAAACTTTACTTCTGTACCCAGAAAGAATGGAGCAAATAATCAATTTGTAAGCACCTAGAAAATAAGGTGACAAAGAACAAATCACGTCAAACCCACCTCATATTCTCCTTTGACAGGGTAACAAGACGAGGGGATGGGGGCGGGGAGAAGAACAGTGGATGTGGTATATCTCCACTTTAGTCAGACATTTCATACAGTCTCAGATCGCCTTCTCATCAGCAAAGCAGGGAAATATAGACTGGTGATGCTATTATAAGGTAGGTGCACAACGAGTTAGAAAATGTTCTCAGAGAGTAGTTATCAACGATTCACAGTCAAGCTGGGAGGGAATATTGAGAAGAGTCCCACAAGGATCTGTCCTGGGCCCACTTCTATTCAATAGCCCCTTAAATGACTTGGATAATGGCAGAGAGAGTACATTATAAAGTTTGCAGAATACCAATCTGGGAGGGGTTGCAAGCACTTCAGAGACCAGGATTAGAATTCAAAATGAGCTTGACAAACCAGAGACATGGTCTGAAATACACAGGCTGCCTCCACACTCACTGTCTGTGTAGCTAAAACCAGCAGCACAAGGCTCTGGCAGGGGGAGGTAGCAGTAAATTCCTTCCCGACCCCAAATATCAGGCAGTTGGACCTTGAGCCTGTGGGCAAGACCCACCAGCCAGACACTGGGGAAAGAGTTCTCTGTAGTAACTCAGAGCCTTCCCCACCTAGTGTCCCATCACTGGCCATTGGGGATATTTGCTACCAGCAGTTGTCGATGTGCCTACAATGGCATGTGGCCATCTCATCATCCCACCACCCACCATAAGTTTATCCAGATCAGTCTTGAAACCAGTTCGGTTCCCCCTCCCCACGTTTTAGTTTAATTCTGCCTGAGATTTTCAAAGCCACCTAAAGGCATTTAGATGCCTGGTTTATATTAGGAGGAAAGGCAGTTTTGGAAATCTTAACCCAAGTCATCTGGAAACCTTCCCCTATGGTTACCTCCTCTTCCCTCTCTCCTGCTCCTTTGTTTGCTGCCTGGCTTTAAAGGCTTTTTGAACTACCTCATGCAAATTAAGTAAGGCTACTGCTTTTTTAAGAGCCCGAGAACATCTCCTTCTCGGACACACACCGAATACCCTACTTTGTGCTGTGTATCTTCGTCTGTTCCCTTGGAATTCTGATTCAAAAATAAATACCATGCATTTCATTTTTCTTTCCCTGCTGGCAGCTTTCTCAGGTAAGAACTTGAGAGGCACCTGGGATAAAAGAAGGAAACATATGCTGCCAAAATGAACGTTCAGTTCAATCTTTGATTCTCCAGAGCACTGAAGAACATGCTTAGATGCTTTGCTGAATTACGGCCTAGATCTTTAATATTTGTCTATTTGCAGGTGTCTGGTCACAAATCCAGTGAAGCTGGTCCAGAGCAGAAGTTAAAAAGCCAGGAGACTCTGCAAAACTCTCCTGTCAAGTGTCTGGCTACACGTACACTAGCCACAGTATGCAGTGGGCACGGAGGTCTCCGGAGAAAGGACTGGAATGGGCGTCTTCAATTACCAACGGGGCTGGTGACACCACATACTACACAGACTCGGTCAAAGGGCGATTCACCATCTCCAGAGACAACACCCAGAACCTGCTGTTCTTGCAAATGAAGGGGCTGAAGCCGGAGGACACAGCTATGTGTTACTGTGCCAGACGGGGTGAACACAGGGTCAGAGAACGTACCCTTGTTCACTCAAAAACTCCTTAGTGGGAGATTCCAGGTCATCTCTCCACCAGATGGCAGCAGCGGCCCACATTAGGAGAGGCCAGGGAAAGACCTAACCACAGCTCAGAATGACACCTGTCCTGTATGCAGGGTCATCTCTTAATGACAGCACTGGATAAAACATCATTCGTGGGGCTAATGCGAGAATGCTTTTCTCTCCCGCTGAAAATTTCAACTCTCTTTTTGTTGATATTTTCTGCAAAAACTTCAACTTTCTGTCAATGAAAAGGTTTATTTAATTTTGAGGAAAGCGGACACTTTCTGGAAACATCTTGGTTTTGCCAAAACCCCAATTCTCTTAAAGTTTTGATGGAAAGTTTTGGGCCAGGCCTAAATATTTGCCCTTTTTCAATAGAAGGAGTCTGCTTCAGTAAGGCAAAGAGTGGACAGACAGACATGTTTAGATTATTCTTACCTCTTCTTCCTACTCCCCCACACCTATCCCTTACTTTGTGTCCTTCCCCTCTTGCATCTTTCCTTTGACCAAGTCCCTGATCCTTCAAGTGGAAGTCAACAGGGCTCCAGAATTTGGAGCATCTTGAAGGGTTGAGATAAAGGCCCTGATTCAGCAAAGCGCTCTGCTTCGCATTTCCAGAGGAGTCTAAAGGTCCGTATCCAGGGGGATAAAAGCCCTGTGGCATGACTGTGTCTGGCCTGGGTCAACTGGCTGGGGCCAAGGGGCTAAAAATTGCTGTGTAGACATTCGGGCTGGGGCTGGAGCCTGAGCTCTGGGATCCTCCATCCTCACAGGGTCCCAGAGCTCAGGCCCAGCCTAAGCCTGAATGTGGAAACAGCCATTTTTAGCCGCTTGGCCCCAGCCAGCTGACCCAGGCCAGCAGTGGGTTTATATCCCTGTGTAGACAAACCCCAACAGAGTGAGAAACCCAGATCCTATTGAACATAAGAGCTGCCATTATGGTTCAGACCACGGTCCGCATTGCCCAGTATCCTGTCTGACAGTGGCCTATACCAGAGCTTCAGGGGGAGTGAATGTAACAGGACAATTCTGCAGTGCTTCATCCCTGTCTTCCACTCCCAGCTTCAGGTCATCAGAGGTTTAGGGTCACCGCAAGCATGGGGTTGCATCCGTGAGCATTTTAGCTAATAGCCATTGATGGACTTATCCATGAATTTATCCATTTTTTAACCATGTTAGAGTTTTGGCTATCAAACCATCCTATGGAAATAAGTTCCACAGGTTAGCTGTACACTGCATGAAAAAGTACTTCCTCTTCTTTAGTATGAGTGATACAACCAACATTAACGGGTTTAAATAAGTGTTATTTAACCCCCCAACTCCTTCAACAGTCAGGCTGAGGATTTCCAAGCTGCCCTACAGATATGGACACATCATTCCTCTTATAATCCTTCAGGGACTTTAGAAAACCTCCACCTCTGGGATTCAGGAGACTCAAGTCCCTGCTCTAATGAGTCTTTTATTACTGATAGCGAGTGCAACAACCTTGCAAGTCCCACGTCTCCTTGGGAGCTTAGCCCTTAACCTATAAATTCCGAGACCCACCCCTAAAAATTTCATCTTACATAACTACACTCAGATCACAGAAAACATACCCCCAGGGAAAAGAAATACAGAGAGCAGAAGGCAAGGACAAAAATAAAGCTGAGCTTGCTCGTGTCGCTTGCAATGATCATTCCAGACAGAAGTAGGGAATGGACAGTGACAGCCTTATGTTGACTGGCACCCGACACTGTGTATAACCTGTCTGGTGGACACAAATATTAGTGGGTGTTTGGGTATTTCTCTATGATTCAGTAACATCAGACAAATTTTCACCAGGCCTTATATAGCCCATGGCGCTACTCAGAGATCCAGTGAGCTGATATCTCCCTTAAGGACTCCTGAATACCCCAACCCCAGCTCTCAGCTTTTACAAAACAATCTCTGCAAAGGGTCACCCATCACTAAAGGAAACAGAGCCTGGCATCTGAGCGTACTGCCTCTCACCTGGAGATAACACTCACTACCTGACTGAGCAGCGTCCCGCAACATGGAGACCCTTGGGCTACGACTCTCACAACAACAGAGGGGATCCTGACCCACAAATTGCCACCATTTAAAATTCTGGTAGAATAATAATAAATAATAATTCGGTCTTCTAGTCCGTCATTGATAGAAAGAGTTTAATAGACTTTCTCCAGTTCTCCAAGAAGAAGTTTTCAGACATGAGCAGTAATAACAACCCCTAGCTATTCTGTCGTGGCTTTCATTCGTAGATCTCAAAGCACGGACAAAGGAGGCTGAATATCATTTCCCCCACCCTTCAGAGACATACAAATTCAGGCATCGGGAGTGTAATTTCTTGCCCAAGGTCACCCATCAGACGAGGGACAAAGTCAGGAATAAACCGCTGGATTCTCGAGTACCAGGCTAATGTGCCCACACAAGATCATGCTGCTCCAAGGGTCTCACAAGAACAGAGGGACAAGCAGACAGAACGTAGTGGAAGCTTTAAGCTGTCAGGGGATAGGAGGGAAGGTTCTCTCATGGATCGGAAACTGGCTAAAAGATAGGAAACAAAGGGTAGGAATAAATGGTCAGTTTTCAGAATGGAAAGGGGTAAATAGTGGTGTCCCCCAGGGGTCTGTACTGGGCCCAGTCCTATTCAACATATTCATAAATGATCTGGAAAAGTGGGCAAACAGTGAGGTGGCAACATTTGCAGATGATACAAAACTACTCAAGATAGTTAAGTTGCAGGCGGACTGCGAAGAGCTACAAAAGCAGTGGTCTCCCCCCGGTCGATTGCGATCAACTGGTCGATCCTAGAGGATCTTCCATTTGATCGTGATCTCCAGCAGTGCAGGGGGTTGCCACGAAGACAGACTCCCTGCCTGCCTCGGCCCCACGCCGCTCCCAGAAGGGGCCAGCACGGCCCGTGGCCCGGGGGGGGGGGGGCAGGGGGAATCTCCCTCCGCACACTGCTCCTACCTGCAAGCACCACCCCCGCAGCTCCCATTTGTCGGGAATGGGGAGCGTGGCCAACAGGGCAGTGCTTGCAGAGAGGGGCAATATGCGGAGCCATGTGCCGCCCCCTCACCCCCACCCCAGGGGCCACAGGAGTGTGTTGGCCATTTCCAGGAGTCGTGTGGGGCCCAGGTAGGCAGGGAGCCTGCCTTAGCCGCTGGAGGTAAATGCTGCCTGGCAGGAGGCCACACTCCCAGCCCCAGCCCTGAGCTCCCTCCTGGAGCCAGCACCCCATGCCCCAGGTGTGGGCAAACTACGGCCCAGGGGCCGCATCCGGCCTACAGACATTTTATCTGGCCATTGAGCTCCTGCCAGGATGTGGGGTGAGCCACGGCTTCATGCGGCTCCTGGAAGCAGCAGCATGTTCCCCCTCTGGCCCCCATGAGCAGAGGTAGCCTGAGAGCAAAGGACACCGCCATGTATTCCTGCACCAGACACACAGTGAGGGGAAGCGAGTCTGAGCTCAGCCAAAAACCTCCCCCTGCAGTAACAGCACAACGTGTCCGCTGCTCAGGGCGCGAACCAGCCCCCGACTGCCCGGGACAGGCGATGGGAGCAGCCCGGAGAAAGTCTCCCCAGCTACAAATACTTGCAGACTGGTGCAGTTTCAGAATCGGTTTGACTCACTCCCCCTGGAACTCCTCTGAGCATCAGACAGGGTGCTGGAAAGATTTATTCTCTCTCCCTTTTTCTTCGATTCCAGACACACAAACAAAACACTGATGCATACAGAAAAATACACAAACACACATACAGGCAATCACTGCTGCATAAGAACACAAACAGAGACAGCATGCAAACACACATACAAACACACAAATATACACAATCACTCAAAAAACAAATACACATCTAAACACAAAAAGCAAGCTCAGATACAAACAAACCCTTCCTTACACAAACATACACACCTAAACACACACACAGATTAGTCTTTTAACACAGAGAAAACTCTCACACAAACACATATGAACACAAACACACAAAGAAACACATCCATACAATTCCTGTATGCATGGTACATAAAGAGAATGGACCAAATTCTCCTCCCAGCAGCATTGCTTTAAATATGAAGTTGCTTCCCTGGGGTAAATATCATTATTCTTAATTTGTGCTGAGTGACAGACACCAGAGTTTTACCCAGCACTGAGTGAAAAATGAATTTAGTGTAGAGAGATGGTCCACTGCCTTTGCCTACACTTTAATTCCCTCACAGATTTTCAGCTGGCTCCAGAAGCTGTCCCGTTGTAGTCATGCACTGGACTCATGGGAACTGGGTTCTGTTCTCACCTCTACCTCCACCAGGGAATTACTGGGAGACCTTGGGCATGCCACTTTTCCCCCGCCTCCCCAGTCGCAGGATAAGGTCTGGTCATTTTAAGGTTAAGATAAGTGCAACTGTCTCTTAGTGGGTCACAACTGGAAATGCCAAAGACAGGATGAACTGCTGAGAAATAGGGCAAACACAACCCAAAACTGGTGGTTATTCTTTTATAAGATATACCAAAGCAGCCACAAAAGTAAATTCCTGGTTCACCACAGCAGCTAACAAGAAAACATAAAGGCAGTTTCCTCAGGCATTCCAGCTCTTATATCACCACCAAAAACACTAGGTTCAGAGATGAGTGGTTTTTTTACAACCCGTCTCATCAAATAATAGGTTCTTCTCATCCCAAAGGACCAGCCACACACCCAGGTCAATATACAACTTTGATCTTACCCCAAAATCATGCTGATGCCAATCCCTTAGTATCTAAAATCTAAAAGGTTTATTCATAAAGAGAAAGAAAGAAAGAAAGAAAGAAAGAAAGAAAGAAAGAAAGAAAGAAAGAAAGGTGAGAGTTACAAATGGTTAAAGGAATCAATGACATCCAGTAATGGCAAGGTTCGTGGTTCAGGCTTGTAGCAGTGATGGAGTAATCTGCTCTCTTAAGTCAAGTCCCTGGAGGACACCCACAGCTGGGATGGGTCATTCAGTCCTTTGTTCAGAGCTTCAGTTTGTAGCAAAGTCCCTCCAGAGGGAAGAAGCAGGACTGAAGACCAAATGGAGAAGATGCAGCTGCCTTTTATAGTCATTTGCCATGCAGCCTGTGCTTCCTTTGTTTCAAACACAAGCTGCCCAGCACGTGGCTGGGAAGCCTCAGGGCTAGTCTACACTAGCAACATTAAAAAGCTTCCGTGGCAGCAGGCACCAGGCCTGAGCAGAGCCCCACTGGACTTGCGACCCTAAGTCCTTTTCCTCCTTTGCTCGTTGTCTTTTGTTGTATTGAGAGCAACTTCACAGGCTGTCTTCAGCCTGTCATGGTGACCTTTGACCCAGTCATCCAAACTGTTCACCGCATCCTTAGAAAAGACTTCTTGATGCTTCTCTGTTAACGCCATTAAGTTAGCCACCTGTGCAGGCATCAGCCCCTGGCGTGCTGCGTGAACTGGAACTGGCAGTCTCTCATCACGTCTTTCTCGAGGAAAGGGAACTCGTCCCCCCTTCTCCCTCTTTCTCACCCGCAGCTCATTTCCATTCTCCTCAAATGTTACCTTCACCCGAGGAACCACTCCCGCAGGCCAATGCATCTCTGCAGTGCTGTTTTGAGGCTGCAACTCCACAGCCTTCAAACTTGAGTTTAGAAGACTCATTGGTCCTCTTCCTTTGACGGCATTAGTCAGACATTGGCTGGCTGGAGCCCATTCGGTAGGTTTACCCCAGATGTAGGCTCTACAAGAGCTCCATATCTATTGGGTTTCAGAGTAACAGCTGTGTTAGTCTGTATTCGCAAAAAGAAAAGGAGGACTTGTGGCACCTTAGAAACTAACCAATTTATTTGAGCATGAGCTTTCGTGAGCTACAGCCGTGTTCATCAAGCATCCTCCCTCTCCGAGGAGGAACAACACTCTTCTGTTCTCTGCCCACTTTAACATTTCCAATCTGCCCCGCAGGGCCCAGTCAATGGTTTTGTCTCTCCGCTCCAGCCAGTACTCGACTCAGCACAGTATTCTTCTCGGTGTGCCCATGGCAATTTATCCTCCAGGTTCCTTCTACTGGCAACAGTAGCTCCTTTAGCTCACTAATGATGTTCATTCCTAGAATCCCTGGGACTCCTTCTCCCACATGGTTCCCTTCAGCGGCTTTGTCTTTCAGGATGAAGATGCATTTCCCTGGCAGAGTCTGACCCATGTAGTCTATGTCTGCTTCGAGGCATCCCACCACTGGGATTGCCAGTCCATTAACTACTGTTAGACACAGAAACTGTGTGCTGTGCATGGTCAGCTCCTTGTCTGTCAAATAATTATGAAAATGCGACTGAGTAATGGTGGTGACTTCTGAGCCAGTATCTAACAAACATCTGGTTTCCACCCCTGCTATACATACTTCAGCAGTTAGACAGTCTCCAAATGCTCACTTACAGAAGTCACTAGATATGCTGGCACTGCCCATGTCCCTTTCAACACTGTATGCAGAGTGATTTTCCACCAACGACAGGCCGAGGAATCCTTCTGCCACTGCTTGGCCTTCTACTTTAGATGGAACACTTGCTCCTGGTGCCCCACTGGTTTCCAGTGCCTGGGACTCTCTTCTTCTTCTCAGTGGACATTCTCAGCTAGTATGCCCTGGCCTTTCACAAGGGTAACAAATGTACCTTCCCTGCTCATCCTGCAGTGGGTTTCTTCAGGATCCTGGTGTCCTTGGATACTTTGGCATTTTAGTGGAGGTTTTTCCTTTCATCACTACAGTCATCACTTTCAGCTGTTGGACTGCCAGTTTTTGGACAGCTTCACTTAATCTTTCCAGTGTTAACTGCGTTTGGGGCAGGGTCTTTTCCCCAGCACTTGCATTCACTTGGCCCCCACTTCGTGGCAAGACTTCGGCTTGGCTGTCTCTGCCACAGGAACTTCCTCTTCTTCTGACTACATAATGGCAGCCAGACTGAGTTTATGGAACTTCTGACTGGGCTCTTCCTTAAACCTCCTTTTAATTTCATGGTGGAAGGAATCATCCTGGAGCCCCAGCACCAACTGCTCTTTCAGAAACATATCTGGGTCTGGAACTCGTCGAGGGTCTCGCCCCTCCACTTTGCTCATTCCCTCCTGGAGCTCATATGCATATGCCCAGACAGTTTCACCAGGCTCCTGCTTCCTCTCAAATAACTCCTTTTGTCTGGTTCCAATAGGTACCTTTGTGACAGATTAAGTTACCAATCTGCATGAGGTGTCAGGTGATTAGGCTGAGGCCGCAGAATCGTTAGGGGAGGAGATGACTGAGGACACCAAGTGACTGAGTTTAAAGCTTTATTCATAAAATAAAGTTAAATAACAGCGGAGAGTGCTAAGGGTTCCCCACATCACTCAGAGGAAGGAAAAGCATTAATGCCGCAGCCCTAATCCACTTTCATACTCACACATCCACTACCCAAGGCTGGTCAAGCCCGGGTGTAATGTACAAAGAAGCGGGAGGAGATGTGGACGGGAATTCTGTCCTGTACGCAGGTTGTCCAGGGTCCGCTGTTGATCTCCGACTTACTTCAGCTCTCGGGAAGGTTTTAAGTCCTGGGTTCTTCTGGGGGCATTTTGTCCGGGGACCTTTTGTCCACCGTGCTCTTTGTATCAGTCCAAACCTGCCTTCTGAGGCTTCCTTAGCTTCCCCAAAACACATCAGCTTCAGGGTTGTTATGTTCCCATTCGCTGACCTTTACCTTCTCACTAGTTTTCTCAATCCCCTGCAGTCTTGTTCAGTTTACTGCTCTGTTCTCACAGCTGGTTGGGGTTGGAATCCAGGCCCCCGTCTTTCTTGGCATCAGAGAGTCTGCTTGGGTGCATTGGCCTTGGGCAGCTGGAGTCAGCTTCTTTTCTTCGCACCTAGCTGGATCGTTGAGTTAACACATTCCTTTCTCCCTTCCTCCCCTTTTGGCCTCTCACAACCTGCAAAGGTATCTTTCACTCCACACTCACGCCTTCAACCCCTCCCAAAATGAATATGCCTATATAGGCGGCAGAGATGTACAAGGTTGGTGTTTACCTAGGAGACCTCATGGGGGGCAATTTTACCGTGCCTGGGACATTCCCATGAGGCTATTTTATTGTGACTGTGACACCTTGTCTCCATAGATTTCTAGGAGGAGTTCAAATCCCTTTTCCACATCTTTCTTGTCTGCCATTGCCAGGAGCTTAACTGTGGCCTTGGCCGTGGCCCTTGAGGTGTTCCTCTATGAAGTCCATATGATCCTCTTCAGGTCCTCTTAGCACACATGGACTTGCCTTCACAGACTTGACTCACTCCTCTACTGTAATGTCTCCTGGTCTTCTTGGGAAGCCACCAAACTCTGTGACTTTCTGCTCCCATAGGACATAAATAGTAGGGGGTTTCTGAGCTTCTGCTGCCTGATGGTCTGTTACTGCCTTAGCCAGTGAAAAGGCTTCTCTCTGTTCTCTTCTAGCTTGTTGTAATGCCTCAGCTTGGTCTGATCATCTGCGCACAAGTTCAGCAAAGTGGGCCCATAGTTCTTCAATTCCAGCCATTCTTGACCAGGCCTGGACAGTGCTGTCAGAACTCAACCAGGAAACCAGTGGGGTGGACCCTGTGGATAGGATCCTGTTCATGATGCCAATTATGTAAGCAGGGGAATGGTCCAGCTACTGTGGGGAACTTTCCTGGCTTATACACTACCCCGGTGAAATGGGCTAGCGAAAGGATTTGAGTCCTCACTCCAACTATCTTTATCCCCTTAGCTCAGCCCCACTCTGATCGACCCAGGCAATTCCAGTTCAGAAAGAGGATGGGACCCCCCTTGCCCAGTTTACAATCTGAGTGTAAATGGGAAGTGGAGTGGGAATGGA